>NC_137889.1:204483324-205089482 GCF_963455335.1 Martes martes | reverse complement strand
AGAGTTGACTGGTGAGGAATTATTTCGTCTTTGATAGTATCTAGAACTCATGCAATTTAAGACATTTGACATGTTGCAACCCACTGCAGTTACTATTCTTTACGATGTTCAAGTTATTCCATCACTGACCAGTGTTAGCCTTTTTAAGTTGGTTCCTAAAGCCTTTTGACATGAGCACAGTGAACTTTGGTAGCGTCCTTGTTTCTGGTATGGAAAGTACTTCTGGCTTACATGTTTCCTCCCTGATATCTGCAGTCAGGCCTGGTTCCTCTAGTGTAAAATGGTATTTAGAGACTATAATCTAGATGCTAAGGGGGCACATTGCTCCTGGGTTGCTCGTTATTTCTAATGTTTTGCGGTAGATAGGCTAGGAAATACTTTTTTTGAGAAAATATATCCTGTGATATATTTTCAATGAAAAAATTCTTGGGGTGCTTGTCTGGCTTAGTTGGTAGAGGATGTAACTCTTGATCTTAGGGGTCATGGGTCTGAGCCCCACATTGGGTGTAGAGATTACTTAAAAATAAAATCTTTAAAAAAAAATGAAAAAAATCAGTATTTAATTTTCAATTAAAAATGTTCACAATTTGATTTTCTTTTTAAAATATTTAATTTTCAGTTAAAACTTAGGATTATAAGGTTTCACTTAATTCTTTGACTTTATATTTGCAACTCTTGCTGAAAATCTTGATTCCTAATGACATTAACATGATTACTCAAAGTAATATATCTATATAAACCCATTTTAGAATAGCAACACCAATGTTATCACTAACAATGTGGTACTTGAAAATAAATACTTTAAGATTTATTTTTAGTTCTTCTATCATTAGGGTATAATCTCACTAGGAATACACAATCAAATTATAGTGTTTTAAAGTCACTTGAAATAAATTTTTGTTGTCTTTCAAGCCATCAGTTCAATACACAATTAGGTTCTTGTTTTTTTTTTTTTTTTCTTTTGAGTTTTCGGGATCACTTTTTAAAATTAAAGAAATTATTATGGTAAGATATACATAACAAAGTTATAATTATAATGATTTTTAACTGTCTAGCTCAGTGGCATTAAGTATATTCACATTGTTGTACAATTACCACCCCACCCCCACCATCTCTAGAACATTTTCCATCTTCCCAAATTGAAACTCTGTACCCATTAAACGCTAATTCCTCCTCATCCTTTTCCCCCAGGCTCTGTCAACAACCATTCTACTTTTCGTCTCTATAAATCTGACTACTTTAGGTATTTCATATAAGTGGAATTACACGGTATTTGTTCTTTTGTGACTGTCTTATTTCACTCTGAGGACAACTATTTAAATACTTGATAGTATTTAATAATTATGTAAAATATTTATATGGTTCCAAAGTCAAATCTCCAAAACAAGTTTCATTCAGGGAGGCCTAGTTTCTATTCTTGTCCCCTATCCCTAAATAGGCAACGATTAAAATGTTTGTGGTTTATCCTTTTCTTGCTGTCATCCCTTTTTTCCACTATAAGCAAACAAAAACACATATTTGTATTTATTCTCTTTCTTAAATGGTTGCAAAGAATGGTAAACAAATAATAGTATACCATACAAACTTTCTCTCTCTTGCTTTATCCACTTATCCATATATCAAGGATGTCATTCTTTATCATTATATAAAGATAGAAATTCTCAATTCTCACTCATCTTTACAACTCTATCTCCTAATTCCAAACTGTTCCATCAGCTTTCATACAATGTTTAGGAGTACAGTTGGAGGGGTGCCTGGGTGGCTCAGTGGGTTAAGCCTCTGCCTTCGGCTCAGGTCATGATCTCAGGGTCCTGGGATCGAGCTCCGCATCAGGCTCTCTGCTCAGCAGGGAGCCTGCTTCCCCCTCTCTCTCTGCCTGCCTCTCTGCCTACTTGTGATTTCTGCCAAATAAATAAATAAAATCTTTTTTTAAAAAAAGGAGTATAGTTGGAGGTTACATACCATATACTTTCCTAATACTTGTTGAAAATCTGCAGCAACTGCATTTGAAGGAGAAAAATGTTCTTGCGACATCAAAGGATTTCTCAGAAAAGTATCACTAACCTGGGGACATTAATGGAAATATTTAATCTATATAGATAATTTCCACTGGCGAATCACAGAGCAAATGTTTATTTGAAGCAGAGTCTGGCAGAGATGTGAAATGAAAGAATATTCTATTGCCACACCATTTCTAGCTTTTTGGTGGCAGGGTGTCCTTTCCAATCGAAGATGCTATATGTATGAAACCTGTGCTTGCCCGGTCTTCTCTGCGGCTCTCGCACAGATCACAAGCTCAGGCAGTGGGGCTGCAAATACCACTCTGAGTCTTTGGTATGTCTGCGGACTCGAAAGCAAGAGCAGGTGCTCACCTCTGGCACACAAAGGAGGAGTCCATGATGTTTTCTAAGTGTTTTTCATTTTGCCTTCCTCCTCCCCCACTCCAAAGCCATTCAACGATGAAGAAACAATCCTAGTGGACTGTCATGGTACTATCTTTCAAACCCTTATGGTTTTTTTTTTCTTTTTCCAAACCCTTATGGTTGTCATAGGATATTTCAAGGTCTCGAGAAGGAATTCTTGCAATCGTTCGTACTCAGTGTTGCATTCCGCAGCAACGGTGGTAAAATGTATGTGGTTACCAATTTGGTACCTGGTTTTAGGAAGGTGGTAAAGTTCAAATGTTTTGTCATAATAGCAGAGAGGGAGGAAAATTAGGATAATTTTAAATAGTCACTTAAATTGCTAACAGCGGTTGGCATCTACACTCTACAGTTATTCAGGTGTATCTGAAGAGCGAATTTCAGTATTAGCCCTTACAATCCTTGATTCTGTATGTGGTTACAGTTTGAGTTGTGTTAAAGCAAGACAGTACACTCATTAAATATATGCATGTGTCATGAATTTGACTGGAGAATATCTATTAGTCACTATAGTATTGCTGACTGATTTTTTCCATTAATGTTTTTTACTTATTTTTTATTTTAGGAAAGATCTGTTTACTTATTTTAGAGAGAGCATGCATGATGATTTGGGGGGTAGGGACAGAGAGAGAATCCCAAGAAGACTTCCCGCTGAGCAGAGGAGTCTGACGTGGGGCTCGATCCCATAACCCTGAGATCATGACCTGAGCCAAAATCAAGAGTTGGAAGCTTATCCGACTGAGCCACCCAGGCACCCCTATTTGTAAATTAAATACACATGCTATTGAAATGGTAAAATAAATATTAGTAAAGTTTACTTTCTCTCTTATTTTGAAAGAACAAGATAAATACAAAGAGAGAGTCTAATGGATCTGTGTGGGCAGTCTTTGCAGACCTTGCTTTAGGGTTGGGAGAAGTGTGGAAACAGGGCAGTTGAAGGATAAGGGTACGAGATCTCTGCAGGTCATTCATAGCTCTGCTTTATAGACAAACGATCTGCTTTTAGTTACTGACACTTTTACTAATACACAATAAAACAGAGACCTCATAATTTCAATCACTGAGAAAAGTCCTTAAAGTAGTATAAGAAATTACTTACGTTTTTAAGAAATGCAGATGGTGTTATGGTATCCAAGGCATTGTCTGTAGCACATAGGTAAGTGATTCCATCAATAAAGAGAGTATGGTAGACAAAGCTTTGAAAAGAATACATTAATTTACATGATAACATTGAAGAAATTAAGTACCCTTACAGAGATTCTATTTTCAAGCTCTCAGTAGTATACTAGCTCTGTAGATAACTTTTTATAATGAGAACTAGAAAATCTTTCATATATATGAAAGATTAAATTATGTTAAATAAAAACTATAAAATTAGAATATGTATTTAGGATGTCATCAGTAAAATAAAATACAATCAAGAGAAAACTCTATCCATTTATCTATCTATCTGTATTTAAAATGGCCTTGGTAGGGGTATCTGGGGGGCTTAGTCAGTTAAACAGCTGTCTCTGCTCAGGTCATGATCCCGGGGTCCTGCAATCCAGCCCCCTGCTCGGCGGAGAGTCTGTGTCTCCCTCTGCCTCTGACCCTCCCCAACTGCAGGGCTGTGCTCTCTCTCTCAAATAAATAAATAAAATCTTTAAAAAATGGCTTTTTATAGATAGCACTCATTCTAAGACTGAATAAAGATTGTCATCAAATAGAAAATGCTATTTCACTGATTTTTACTCTCCCTGTATCTTTAGGAAGACACGTTTAATTTTGGAATTTCTTGGCTTTCTATTATGATAGATTAGAATTTAAAAGTTATAAACAACCAATACTAAATATTCTGAGGAAGACGATGAACTGGAGAGGGGGAAATTAGACTTCCTTATAGTATGTGATAGTGTATCTTACCTGACCTTTTATGCCTTCTCAGAGTCTCATATTAAGAAGCTAGAAGACTCTTGGAAAGTGCCTCCATTTTTACTGCCCAACAATCCATAAAACTTAAAAATATGGCAACAGAAATAGTTGCTTGGTGCCTAGACTTTTAATCTAGTCATTCTGAACATTCTATATCCAAGTGGCTAGCAGGCAGTAGACCTGGAAAAACGTTAAATTGGATATACACAAAAATGACGAATCTCAGAGACAGGGAGAAAAGGTAATCCCAGAGGCAGAAAATTTAAAGTATGTGCCCGCCCTTACCATATAAATCCTTCATATCATATCATGAATATAATATGCTACAAATATTTTTTTTAAATTTTATTTATTTATTTGACAGACAGAGATCACAAGTAGGCAGAGAGGCAGGCAGAGAGAGAGAGAGGAGGAAGCAGGCTCCCTGCTGAGCAGAGAGTCCGACGTGGGGCTCGATCCCAGGACCCTGGGATCATGACCTGAGCTGAAGGCAGAGGCTTTAACCCACTGAGCCACCCAGGCGTCCCGCTACAAATATTTTTAATGATGATATTGATTGATACACATAATCTCCACTTGGAAAATATTTTTTTTAAAAATATTTTATTTATTTATTTGACAGGCAGAGATCACAAGTAGGCAGAGAGGCAGGCAGAGAGAGAGAGAGGGAAGCAGGCTCCCTGTGAAGCAGAGAGCCTGATGCGGGGCTCGATCCCAGGACCCTGAGATCATGACCTGAGCCGAAGGCAGAGGCTTAACCCACTGAGTCTTTTTTGAAAAAGAGTTGCTAATTCTATCATCTCGCTGAAAGTTATATATGTGATTTGAATAAGTTGATATTGGATGTGAGGGAGGAAATATTCTAAATTTATGCTTAGTATGTTATTAGTGAGTGACGTTCAGAACCCATCTTAAAAGTTAAAAAACGTGAATAACCTAAGTCCAGGATACACTGTAATGAACAAACGTATGAGGTAGTACCATTTACCTATCATTCTCATGTGCTCCCGGAAGAGAAATGCCATATATGCATGTGTCTCTTTTAGAAAAGAAAAGGAAAGAAAAGAAAAAGAAAATGACAAACTGAAAACTTTGTCAAAATGGTTACCTGTCTAGGGGGGGAAGGGAGAACAATGTGGAGAGGAAAGGAATGAAAATTAGACTTCTCCCCCTCCTCCCTCCCCTCCTCCTCCCCTGCTTCTCCTCCTCCTCCTCCTTCTTTCTTAAGTTAGACTTCTTAAAGAAAACTTGTTTTTTTTTTCAGTTTGACTTTGGAACCACATGCATATTTTGCTTAATTACAAAGGCTATTAAATCAAAGTTTGAGAGAGAAATCCTTGAAAATAAAAACCCATGTTGACAAAATGAACCTAACTTTGTATGGAGGAACCCAGACAGATGATGGTGGTGTGGCTCCTATGGTAGGGCTGGAGGCGGTCAGATTCTGGATATTTGGAAGGGAAAGGCAACAGGATTTGCTGATGGACTGGGTTTGGATGTCAAACAGCCAGAAGTTGAGGGCCACAAAAGTTTCAGGCCTGAGGAACTAGAAAAGTAGTATGTGGAAGACTGCAGCAGGGGCAGCGGGGGCTTGGTTTTGGACATAAGTTTGAGATGCCCATCAGACATCCAACAGAGACACGGAATAGGCAGGTGGACATATGACTTAGGAGCTCAGGTAGTGAGCTTCCAAAGATTCAAATTAGAACGCGCGATATAGGAAAGCAAATAGTAGACGAGAAAAGAATCTCCTCTGGAAATCACGCTGGCTAATAAGTGAGAACAAAACTAGAATGTCAGCATTTTGTGTTCCCCAATCAATGAATGGCTCTAGGGTACAGGCAAGGAATATCACTGGCTGCTAGCATGTCAGAAGGAGACAGAAGTAGACAGAAGTAGATGGAAAGAAGTAGATGGAAAAAGCAGATGGAAAAAAACACCTATCGCCTTGTGGAAGGGATCCAGCCTGTGGACCCTGCTGCGTGAAGCATGGTGAACTGCATCCTGGATATACAGTCAGCAGAGCCAGAGAGTGGGAAACTACGCTCTGCAGGTTCCTCAATGATAAACTGTAAGGAAAGGAGAGGGATGGGAGGGGAAAATAAAGACTAAAGAGATTTAAAAGACACCAAAAGGAAAAAACTAGGCAGGATCAGGCTCTTGTACCTGAGGTTGCACGTTTAGGTGATGAGGCGATGAAGACCCACGGTAAGTGACGGCTCTGGGGGTCGGAACGCTGTGGATGGGACGGGACGCGTGGTGGGGAGTTTTGGGGATGGCTGGCACTCGTCTGTATTTTTGGCTTAGGTGGTAGCTGGTGGGGAGATTCCCTTGTAAAGCTTCATAAAGCTATACTTTTGCTTGATGAGTTTTTATATTTTGTCCTATTTTACAATATAAAGGTTAAAACAAACCTCTTAAAAAAAAAAAAAGAGTCCAGAAGTAATAAATGCTCTTATTTCCCACCTGTTGTTTTATTAGTAAAATGGTGTCAAGATTGGTTTAGCCCATAACTTGTACTGTCCCAAGTGTAGCTTAGAGGGGTCTTATTAAAGATTTTTCAAGTGGAAGTTTCCTTTTTCATTAATGAAATATTTTGGGTATACTAAAAACAGTTGGGAGAAGAAGACAAGAATACTTTAGACCTACCATCTGTTTAAAATGTTAGATACAATTCATGTTCCTGGATACCCTTCCCCCACTTCATTTTTTCTCCCTTCCCTTTGGAGAGGTAACCACTATTTTGAATTTGGTGTTAATCCCTCTCAATTGATCTTACACTTTTACATATAGTTCTCCTTTCTGAGGGTTCGAGAGCATGTGCAACTGACCTGATTTTTCCTAATGTCATTACTATTGTTAAAAAGCAAGCTGACTTCTATGAGAATAGATCTTACCTTCCCATCTGCATTATGGTCTTTGGCTCTGCTCTAAGAAGCACTAGTTTAAGCACGGTTGCCACTGCTTCCTAAAAATAAATGATCAGCATTTACTTTGTGGAACACTGTAGTGTCTTTAATTATTCTTCTCTCTAAATTTACCAATGGTCTGATTGATTTATTAAAGAACAAGTGTTCACTAGGAGAACTAATGGGTGGTTAGTCATAATGTGTGGTAAGAAGCAAGTTATGAAATAGTCATTTGAATCTGAAAGAAAATATGAAAATTACACAAATATACATATACTTGTGTGTATAGTTATATGTGTGCAAATACAGGTTACACGAATCAATCTTGAGTCACATCTGACATGTGGCTTTAAGGCTGGGCAGTGCTATCTAATCAAACATCTTTTCAGTGACCTCTAGTGACCTAATGGATATATATATATATATACCTAATGTTTTTTATATATATATATATCTAATGTTAATGGATTTTTAAGTATTCAGTCCTGGGGGTCCTGGTGGCTCATGGTTAAGTGTCCAACTTTTGATTTTGACTCAGGTCATGACCTCAGGGTCATGAGACTGAGCTCTGTGTTGGGTGGGGTGGGGGTTCCATGCTCAACGGGGAGTCTGCTTGCGATTCTCTTTCCCCCTTTGTCCCTCCCCTGTGTACATGCTCTCTCTCTGGAATAAAAACGAATCTTAAAGAAGTGTTCAGCTTTCTCTGAATAACCTGAGCATTCCCCTCCCCTTCCCTCCCTCCTCTTTTTTCTTCGGCATTCTTCTCTCTCCATTTTAAGATAAACATTTTTATTCAATATTATTCACTGATTTCTTTCTATAAAACAAATAATTGTCGGGGTCCCTTATCTCTGTTTCTTGTAAGGCTCCTTCTCTGGGGGGAAATGTGCAAGGTGTTGATGATTATCCAGAATATCTCGAAGATGGTTAGTTTTCTGGAGTCCTATTAATTTACCTTAGAAGTGTGAAAGGAACCTGAAGTTCACCTAGGAAGATCTGAATAGCCACATTCCTTTTTTCTTTCTTTCTTTCTTTTTTAAAAGAATTCTTTGAGTGAGAGAACAAGCACAGGTGCTTCAGGGCGGGTGCAAGGGCAGACGCCGCACTGAGCCCGGGGCCCCGCAGGGGGCTTGCTCTCCCCACCCCGAGATCGGACCCCCCTTCTCAGAGACAGAGAGCGACAGCACATGGGTTGGGAGGGGGCAGAGGGAGAGGAGAAGGAATCCAAGCGGACAGTGGACGGGGTGCAAAGCCCGCGGTAGGGCTCGATCCCGCAGCCGCAGCAGCGGGACCTGCGCTGGAACCGAGCCAGAGGCTTCCGAGCAGCCGACGCGCCGAACGCTCCCGGTTCTGAAGCACGAGGCCGCTCCCGGACCAGGCTCTGCCGCGGCCTTCAGCGTCTCACTCCCTGTCGACGTTTCCGGAATGTCCAGCTTCACTCTCCCGCCCTCCTCATCTCCCATTCAGTTGGCCTCAGGCAATCCGGCTTCCGCCTCGGCCGCTTCTTCCCAACTGCTACCTGCAAGGCGCCGGTCATCTTCTTCTTCTTCTTTTTTTTTTTTTAAAGATTTTTATTTATTTTATTTGAGAGAGAGAGAGAGAGCGCGAGCGCGAGAGGAGAGCGAGCAGGAGCAGGGGGAGGGCGGGGCGAGGCGACTCAGACTGCGCAGGCTCGACGCCCGGACCCGGAGCTCACGACCCGAGGCGAAGGCAGAGCCCCCCGGGCGCCTCGGGCGACCGTCTAACGCGGAGCCAACGAGCACCGTTTCGATCTCGTTCGGCTGCTTCGGGGCACGAAGCACGGAACACGCTCTCGGGACCCTCTTCTCCGGGCGTCCGGGACGCCGCGGCTCTCGTCTCGGTCGCACCTCTCCGTCCGCTCCGGACAGTCTCTGCTTCTGGGGCCTCTTCTCCCCTCACTCCCCGCTCCTCTGCGCTCTGCTACCGGCTTCGGCGGCCGGCCGGGCCCCTTCGGGGACGGACGTGGACAGACACAGACTGGCCACTTCAGCGGGCAGCAAAATCCAACGGTCCCCGGCGCCCTCCCCGCCTCGCTCCCCGCCTCGCTCCCCCACCTGCGGCTCCCGCCCCGCTCCCGCCGCCTGAGGAAACGCCCGGCCCATCGTCCCGTTGTGCCCCTGAAGCCGACGCGCCGTCCTCAGGTGCGTCTCCGCGACTCTGGGACGGAGGCTGAAAGCGCGGCGAGAATCGTCCCGGGCCCGACCCAGCTCCCTGACCTTCACGGTCTCTTCGGGATCCGCCCTCCGCCGCCGGACCCCGCCGGCCCGGCTGGGTGACCGCGAGGACGCGGCCCCAACGGCTCTCCCCCTCCCACGTCATCATCGAGCAGGTTCTCCAGAGACGCTCCGACCCTGCGGCCGCCCGGGCCCCGCGCCGAGCCAGCGACTCGGCCTTCCCGAGCTCATCTTCCGCCGCCGCACACGCGAGCCTGCGCCCCGCCGCCCTGAGGCTCCCGCGGCCCCGCACGCAGCGCCCCGTTCCACGCGCGCGGAGTCGCCGCGTCCGGCTCCGGCTCCGGCCGTCCTGCCCCACGCGGCCGCTAAGCCGCCGCCCCGGTACCCGTGCGGGGTCCGCGGGCCGCCCCGCCGCCGCCCCGCCCCGCCCCGCCCCGCGCAGGGCTTTCACGCCGTGCGACAGCCGCGCCCGGCCTCGGTCGTAACGGGACGGCGAGCTCATCACGGCGCCTCTCCGGGTCCCGCCTGTTCCTCGGGGCCGCCTCTCCCGCAGCTCTGCCCTGGGCTATGCAGCTACCAGCCGTCCCACAACTGCCTGCGGACGCGGGGGACACGAACTGTTGACGGGCCGCGGCAACGGCAACCGCGCGGGGTTGCCATCGCCGCCTGCGGGCCGCGTGCACCACCCACCCCGACCGCTGGGCGGCGCACGTGCGGCCCCGCGTAGCGGATCCGCCGCTCGCGGCTTCCGCCGCTCCCACAGGCCGGCGTCGCGCGGGGCGGGGCCCGTGGCCTCCGCCGCCCGCTCGGGGCCGCCCGGCCGCGCGGCGTCGTGAGGGGCGGGCCCGGCAGGCGCCTCCCTCGAAGAGGCGGGAGCGGCCGGGGCGGAGGTCCGGACACGGGGGTACCTGATAGGAGCCGCCGGTCAGGGCCAGCTCGGCTAGGACCGCGCGGCCGTTAGCGACACAGCTGTAGGTGATCGTCATGGCGCGCGCGCCGGGGAAGGGACGGCTGCGGCCCGCCCCAACCGCCCGGCCGGCCTGGGGGCGGGGCTGCGGCGGGGTGGGGCGGGGCTGTGGGCGGTGCTTGCGCAGGCGCGAGGAGCGGAGACGGGCAGGCGGGAGGCGGGGCCGGGCCCGCGGGTCGAGCCGGTCAGGAGAGGCGGCGGTTCCGCGAAGCACTGGCTCGGGGTGGGCGGGCGGTTCTCCCTCCTGGTCGTCCTCGAGGTCCTCCGCGAGCGGAAGGCCCAGGTGGGGTGCGGTATATCCGGCCTCAGAAGAGAAGCGAATTCGGGCACCTGCGGGAGCGGGGCCGACCCCAGCGCAGCGAGCCGGTCGTGAAGAGCGACCACCGGCTGCCCGCGCGGGAGGCGGCTCGGCCGTGCGGCTGCAGAGACCCTCCGAGCGGCGGCTGGCGGCGGGGCAGAGCGGGCGGCGGGGCGCGGACCTCCCGCGGGGACGACGAAGGTTCCGGAAGGGGCAGCCGGAGCTGTCCCCGCGATGGGAGTGGACTTGGTGCCGCGGAGTCGCGTTCGTCACGCCCGAGCGCGTCCGGCCCGAGCGCTGGACTCGACGGTCCGACCGTTAACCCGTTTTAGGGAACTAAACCCGTACGAAACGGCGCGGGCGGGAGCCGCTCCCACCCTGCCTCCGCCTCGCTCGCGGTCTGGACGCGGGCGGTGGAGACTCGCCGTGAGGGGAGACTCCTCGGGACTGGGCCGGCCCCTGCCGAGCTCGCGCAGTGCGGGTGCTGAGACCCCGGCCCGCGCCCGGCCCCGCACGCTTCTCCCCGGAAGTGGCCCCCGCGGCGGGTGGAGACGCCGCCCTCAAGGGCGCCGCGAGGGGAGCGAACGCGGGGCCGCGGGACCGGAGCGCGGGCCGCCGGCTCTCCCCGGGGCGCGGAGCCGAGCTCTCCGTCTGCCGCTGCCTGGGGCGGCCGGAACCCCCAGGGCGGAGGGCGCGGCTTCCCTCAGGGCGCGAGAGCCCGCGGGTGGGGTGAGGGGCTGCGCGCGGGCGAGCGCGGCGGGGGAAGCTGCGGCGCGGTGGGTGGGAGGCGGGCGGGGCTGCCGGGAGGACTTGGCGTCCTGCATCTCCGCTTCCTTGACAAGAATTTTAAAAATAGGAGCTTCGGGTGAGGACGGGGTCCCATCCGCTGTCCCGACAGAAAAGCCGGACAAAGTTGGGTTCGACACAGGCGTTGCCGGGTTCCGACCGGCGCCTTGTCCTGACTTAGCCTCTCGGAGACCCACTTTCCTGATCTGTAACGCGGGGACAGTCGCCCGGTTTATTAATCACGCGGGACCCTTAGCGCGCGGCGGGTAAGCGGAGTAACACAGTGTGAGGATCCCTGTCGCTCCGGTGGTGCTGCTCTGCCCGACGGACGACCGGTGTCCTCCGCGGGCCGGCAGAGGTGGGGACGCGCCGTCGGCGGAGTCGCACGGGGTTGGACAAGCAAATCCCGGCCGGGCCGTAGCTCCCAGGAAAAGGCTCTGCTGAGGCGCGTGTCCTTCTGCACAAAGGAAATTCGGAGTCGATGCGCCTGATCCGCCCCGAGGGACCGTCGAGGGGCCCCCGACCGGAGAGCGGCGGCCCCCCGTGGAGTGCGGCGCCGCGAAGCCGGTTAGTCCCGAGGCGGTGCGCGGGGCCCTCCTCGCTCGCGGCCGAAGCTGAGTGAACTGGGCCGCGCGGCGGCACCTTTCGCTGGGAACCGGTGCGGCTGAGACGGGAGCGACATCGCGAGCCGTCGGGTGACGCTGACACAGTCCTGCGGAGCGGGGGCGGTGGCTTCCTGCCGCACAGCCGCCCCTTCGGCCCCGCGGCCCCGCGGCCCTGTCGGAGCCCATTTTAGCCGCGGGCGGAGGGTTCGTCCGGTCGACGCCGGGCTCCTCGGCCGACCCCGGCTTCACCCCTTCCCCCGGTCGCGTGTAGGGGAAGGGTCGGCTGCGCGGGCATCTGACTCGAGCCGCTCGTCTCTCCAAGGTGGCGCCGGCTGCTCGCGGCTGTTTTCTGTCTGGGTCTCTCTCAGCCGCTTCTGAGGAAACTTTGAAAGAGAACTTTCCCCTGCCGCCTCCGCCTGCGGCGCTCGGAGGCCGCGGGAGGCTCCGGCCGACACGCCGCGGTGCCACGCGTCCCGTCACGCTGTCGCTCGGTCGTCCTGGGGCGAGGAGCGCTCAGACGTCGTCCCGCCTGCGCCGCAGGCCCCTGGATGCCCGGTGAACCGAGCGTCCGCTCGCGGGGACCGGGCTCACCGGCTGCCCTCACGCGCTGGCCTCCCCCGGCCGCCGGACAGTCCGGCAAGGCTCGGCGGGGAGCCCCTAGCACCCCGGGCATCCCTCCCAGTTGATGCCGTTGACGTGGGCGTCTTCGGCCCCGAACCTTTCCTTTCCATACACTCTCTCTTCAGGGACTTGCCTAACCTGTTCTGAACTTGTACGAGCGGAGAATCCCTTCCTTCTTTGCTGCTCTGCCTCTGTCCTTCCTTGTCCTCCATTTTCTTGGTTGTCTATTTTTTTTTAAGATTTTATTTATTTATTTGACAGAGATCACAAGTAGGCAGAGAGGCAGGCGGAGAGAGAGGAGGAAGCAGGCTCCCCGCTGAGCAGAGAGCCCGATGCGGGGCTCGATCCGAGGACCCCGGGACCAGGACCTGAGCCGCAGGCAGAGGCTTAACCCGCTGAGCCACCCAGGTGCCCCTTGGCTGTTCTTGTTTATGGACTTTGTTCCCCATTTTGTCTTCAAAATTGCTGTTTCTGGCATATATTATTCCATTTTTTTTTCTTAAGTAGACTCCATGCTCAAAGTGGAGCTTGAACTCACAACCCTGAGATGAAAGGTGCTGTGCTCTATTCACTGAGCCAGCCAGGCCCCCTGTTTCTGGCATATAGAAAATCTGTTGGCTGTGATGTGGGGTTGTCGAGTGCAGTGGCCAAGAAAGAATTCTTGAGATGTTGTCTGATGCAGCTTAGTAAGTTTATTTAAGTAGCGTGGGGACAGGACCTGTGGGCAGAAAGGACTGCACTTTTGCTGTATGAAGCTCTTGGTTATAAGCTTAGTGTGGGGGGGAAGGGACGTGTAGGCGGCATTAGATCATAAATGTCTTTGAATTTCTACCCGTCAAACTACTTTGATGAGATTTCTCCAGTGCTTCTCATTCAGTTCAATACTAGCTAGCAGTGACATGCCCAGGCAGTCACGAGACCCTTTCAGGATGCAGCAACCAGCGCACGTTTGATCCTTATCGGACCTATGCAGGTCAGCCTTGCACGCTGAAGTTGAACATTTTTCTGCTTCTGTCCTTCATCAGCTACATGTAAGTTATTTTACGTATAGCCCCTGCTCCATTATATTGTAAACTCCTAAGGCGGGGGGCTTCATGCGCAGCACACAGCGCTATCCTCCGTGTGACCGGGATGTAGGATACTACTGTTGGCTCTCATAGTAGGTTTCTCATTGTATTCAGAGGCCAAGTGGACGGGAACCTCAGGTCACAGTGTTTGTGAAAACTAGAAAATGATTGAAGACTATAGTGGGAGGAGATTGAAGGGACTTTGGAGTCAAGCGGACCGGGACTGTAATGCTGACTTTGCCACTTTCTAGTTGTGTAATCTTAGCATCCCTGAACCTCAGTTTCTTTCTTAGGCTCATCTCTGAAGTTAATTCAGAAAATGAGCTTGGGGTGCCTGGGTAACTCAGTCAGTTGAGCCTCTGACTCTTGGTTTCATCTCACGTCGTGATTTTAGGATTGCGAGATGGAGCCCCGCGCCGGGTTCCATGCTCAGTGAGGAGTCTCCGATATCCCTGTCCCTCTGTTCCTTCCCCAACTCTTTGTCTTTCTCAAGTAAAGAAATAAGTAAATAAAATCTTTAAAAAAAAAGAAAATGAGCTAACATACATGAAGCATACTAGACTGGCTCCTGGTAGGTGTTGCAGTGTGGATGGGCATTATGAGTCCATACTGTCATGGAACCAGATCTGTCCATTAACATGCACATTTAAGAGAGCACAGCCTGGCCTATGTGAGCGGCCTCTACAGACTCAGTGGACATATCTGAATCACCATTCGAGGCACCTGATTGTTAGAGCTGTCTTCTAAAATTCTTCCTTTTGAGAAATGTGTTCTCTGTTGGGTTCTCCTCTGTCATCGGATTCCTGAGAACAGAGGTCGGATATTACTAGTCTTTTTATCTCTAGCATCTCCTGCAGTGGTGGATGCAATTTAGGCGGCTGCATTTCATAGTCTGAAGCATAATAATTTAACCGTTCGGCTACCTTTATTTTGTTGTTGTTTTTCTTTTGTTGCTGTTGCTAATGCAAACGATGTTGGATTCTCTTCTTTGCTGGGAAGTGTAGCCAGGTTTAAGAGAGGGTACGTAGAGGCACACACCTCTACAGGCCCCGCAAACGGAACTGTTTTATTTGTTGGTTTTAAATCTAATTGCTGCATCGCGACCAGCAGAGGGAGCGCAGAGCACAGCTTTGAAGGAGAAAGCGCCGCAGCGGGACTGGGGAAGAATGAAAAAGGCCGCTCAGGGCTTTCGCAGAGGAGGGAAGTGAGAGCTGGGAGGAAGGTCGTTCCTCACGGTCGCTCTCGTTGCCGGCTCGGCTCTCGTTGGTAACTCATTCAGGCCTGGACAAGCCTCGTCTCAGCTTTTCTTTTGCCTCTTGCTCAGCAGCTTTGCTAACCCTTCCCTTTCCTCTAGTTAAGGACACAGGAAGACCCACAGGGGCCCACAGGTTCTCTTGGCCAGTTTCTCTTCTAGTCCAGTCAGTTCCTCAGCTCAGATTCAGGGAGTGAACACCGCGGAGGGGCCCAGAGAAACACTGAGGAACCCAGGTGCCTTGATTCACAGCTCCCTCTGAATACAGCCGTTTTGGGGGTACCGAGAGCGCTGGGGTTGGATTCCTCTCTGCATGGGGGAATTGCGGAGGCACACGAGGACTGGACAGAGCCGTTGTAGGGAATGGGGTTTCTAGAGAGTGGGGAGAGGGCCACTTCCTGCTTTATTGTCTCGCATAAGCAGATTTATGGCAGGTACAGAATCACATGCGATGTGTCCCCAACCACAAAGAAGCTAATAATATAGGCCAATGTTTCTCAGTTTTTCCTGTGGAATACTCGGATGTTGGTAGATACTAAGTGCAAATAAGGTCTGTGATCAAATAAGTGTGTGGAAGCTGTTAAAAAATTGAACAGATTTCTCTACTGTGGGAGTTCTTAGAGCCTTTAGCAGGCTAATAAATATGGTTTGTGAATCTTTGGTAAAAGGGGATATTATATGTACGTGGGATTTCCCAAACTTATGTGAACTGAACATTTTTAACATGGCATCTATGGGATGAGTATTTCATGAATCCCATTTTGGAAAGTGCTGAAATCTAATGTTTAGGAAATTAGGACATATAGCCATGAAGGATTTCCAGAAGGGCACTGTTTTCTTCAGAGACCTCCTCTGACTTCCCGTTGATGGAGGTGTAGAAGAATGAGCGCGGCGGTTAAGGAAGGAATAGCAGAATCTCAAGTGGGACTTTCTGAAATCTCTTCTGTCCCTCCCTTCCGCACTCCCCACCAGGGATTCTACCATTTTCACCACTTCATCCCTGTATTGGAGGGTCTCTTGAATTGGGAGCCCCTGCTGCAACCAGGAGCGATCGCTTAGCTCAGGTGTATTGAAGGAGGAGGAGAGAAAATTATTGTGAACTGTTGCCCTCCAGGTCAAGTACAAAATTCTCTCCCTGTTTTTAAGGTTTCCTATTGTCTTCCCCAACTCCAGTATCTCCCTAACTGTAATCTCCTTCTTTTCCCCACATTACTCAGCCCCATAGCCAATTTAGTCTGCTCATTGATCTGAGATCGTATTATGCTGGTTCCAGGCTGGAAGGTTTTGTTCGTGTAATTTTCCCCACATTTTCCCAATTCTTCTTCCATCCTTCGAAACTCGGGTGAAGACCTTCAGACGTAACCCACTTATCTTTGTACAGTATGGGTTTCAGCGATGAATAACATACAGCTAATTCGTTGTTAACAAGTCTGTGGGGTTGAAAATGTTTGTAAATTGATTGTTTGGAATGTAAAGCACGTTTCTTTGCAGAAATATTGTAACTGAGTCAAGGTGTATTTGAAATAGAAATAGTAGAAAACAATCTTTAGTAATTAAACAAAATAGCAACTCTGGTGATTAAACAAAACAGGGAATCAATAAGATTGAATTAGCCCACTCCCATTCATCTTGGTGCTGGTGTTTAAGGAAGAGTAGGTGTAATTAAAGGAGGATAGAGAGGTGCTGGAAATTAGAGGATAATCTGTATGGGCCTTATGGGGCAATTTCACAGAAGACACAGGCTTTTTGTTATGTGTTTATTGCTACACAACTCCTCACTCTGCATTTCCATGATGCTGGTGTCTGGCTGCTAGTGCTTTTGTATTTAGCCATGGTCTGGGTTATTTGTGGCTTAAAAAAGGTTATGGGAGAATGTCAGAAAAAAGGCCAGAAAAAAGGACCTCCAAAAATATTCCCCTTCATAAGAACAATGAAAAAAAGGCACTTTTGGGGGGAGTCTACTTTGTAACATAATTGTGGAGTCACTGTGTTGTATAGTTGAAACTAATATATGTCATCTATACTTAAAAAAAAAATCAGAATTAAATTTTTAGAGCTCTAGACGTTAACCAAAGGCTTGCTAACCCAAGGATCATTTATTCAAGAAAAGTGTCTGAATCTTAGTAAGAATAGTGAAGTCTGTGGCATTTTAACTTATCCTAATCCCACCCCCGACTTTCCAGTTATGCAGTAGTCTTAATAACAGTTCATATTCTTGGGGGCAGCTTGGCAGCCACCAGAGAGAGCAGAATGGATATGGAGCTCTTTCAAAGCCCCATTCTCATAGAATTGTCATTATCTGGTCTGGCTAATGGTTCTCCAGAAGCGTTCACTTACAAGGCTTACTCAGAGCTCACTTGTTGCTAAAAAAAATCTTCTCCTCCCACAGGGACCATTGTCAAAACAATCATAGGCAAAGGTTTCAACTTGCAGATGCTCTAGGTGGTGGGTAACAGTTGGGAAAACAGTAGACTAAACCAAGAGCTTGAAAGGAATAGTTGGTGAATGTGCTGTCCATAAGAGCTTTGAAAAGTTCTGACATATTTCTGGTAATCTAGAAGTCCAGGTTATAGGGAAGAGTTCTGAGCATGTCTGGGAAGGATGTGAGAAGGCTCTAAGCTCTCATGTCTGATTGACCTTGAGATTTTATGCAAGTAGGAAGTGAAGGCTGAGCTAGAATTACAAATTGAGGATTTTTTTTTCCTTAAAGGAAATTAGGTTTTATTTATTTATTTATCAGAGAGAGAGAGAGACAGAGAGAGAGAGCGGGCACACAAGCAAGCAGAGCAGCAGGCAGAGGGAGAGGGAGAAGCAGGTTTCCCGCAGAGCAGGGAGCCTGATGCGGAACTCAATCCCGGGACCCTGGGGTCATGACCTGGGCCAAAGGCAGACGCTCAACCGACTGAGCCACCCAGGTGCCCCAAGGGCTTTTAAAAAAAGATTTATTTATTTTAGAGAGAGAGGGAGAGAGAATCTCACACAGACTCTGCATTGAGAACAACGCCTGACTCGGATCTTGATCCCATGACTTGATCATGACTTGAGCCAAAATCAAGAGTTAGACACTTACCTGACTGCACCACCAAGGCACCCCATGGACTGAGTTTTAAAGACATGATCCAACAGCTACACAGAGCTGCTCACAGCAAAGCCTGGTAGATTTATTAGTTCCAGTTATTTAAGGATATTTCTGTCCAATCATTAGCTAACCAATAAACTAAATAGAGACACTAACATGACAAAGAATGTAGACTTTACAGAATTAGTTCAGAAAAGTCACTAAACAAACAGTTACTATAACAAGTGGCAACAACAGTAAATTGTCTAGGTGGGGGTGGTGGATCTGATTATCAGAGTTGTCACATTATGTTATTTTAAATGTCTAATTTTTTTTAGAATAAATTTATTTTATTTTATTTTTAAGATTTTATTTATTTGACAGAGATCACAAGTAGGCAGAGAGGCAGGCAGAGAGAGGAAGGGAAGCAGGCTCCCTGCTGAGCAGAGAGCCAGACGCGGGGCTCGATCCCAGGACCTTGGGATCACGACCTGAGCCGAAGGCAGAGGCTTTAACCCACTGAGCCACCCAGGCGCCCCTAAATGTCTAATTCTTAACAAAAAAACGTGAGACATACACGGAAACAAGAAAATATGTTCCATAAAAGGAAAAAAAGCAATCAACAGAAATCGTTCCTAAGGAATCCCAGATGTTGCACTTACAAGACAAAGACTTTATTTATTTGCCTATTTATTTATTTATTTATTTAAGATTTACTTATTAGAGAGAGAGAGAGAGAGCGCAAGCAGGGGAAGGGACAGAGGGAAAGGAAGAGAGTCTCAAGCAGACTCCCCAGTGAGCTTGGAGCCTGACATGGGTCTTGATCTCTGAGATCGTAACTTGAGCTGAAACTGAGAGTCAGAAATTCAACTGACTGAGCCACCCAAGCGCCCCTCGAGACAGAGAGTTTAAATCAGCTGTTTTAAGTATTCCGAAGAACTGAAGCAAACCCTATCTAAAGAATTAATGTGTGATAATGACATTTCACTAAATAGAGAATATTAATAAAGAGGTAGAAATTATGAAAAAGACAAATATAAATTTTGGAATTTAAAGTACAAAAACTGAAATGAAAAAAAAAAATCACTTAGAGGACCTTAACAGCAGTTGAAGATGCAGAAAAAAGAATCAGGAACTTGAAGATAGATATGTTGCTATTATTCATTCTGGGGAGCAGAATGAAAAAAAGAATGAACAAAAGTGGACAAAGCCTCACAAACCAGTGGGACACCAAATAAATATTACCAGCATAAGCAAAATGGAAGTCCCAGAGGAGAGGAGAACATGAAAAGGGCAGAGAAAGTACATGAAGAGATAATGGCTCCAAGCTTCACAAATTTGATGAAAAATACTCATCTACACATCCAAGAAGTTAAAAAAAACTCCACATAGGGTAAACTCAAAGAGATCACTCCTAGACATATTGTTATGAAACTGTTGAAAGCTGAAAGATAGAATCTCGAAAATAGCAAGGGGGGGTACGCATTACATATATAGAAACCATAATAACATTAACAACTGATTTCTTTTTAAAAGCCATAGGAGCCAGAAAACAGTTGAATGACATATTCAAAGTGCTGAAGGAAAGAATGAAAGAAGAAAGAAAAAAGGAAGAAGAAGATACCACTGTCAACCACAAATTCAGTATCTGGCAAGGAGAAATTAAAACACTGCCAGATAAACAGGAACTAAGAGAGTTCATTATTAGCAGATCTGTCCTGTAAGAAAAATGAAATAAAAGAACATTACACAGTAATTCAAATCCACATGAAGAAATAAAGAACACCAGTAAACAGTTATATTTAAATGATAATATGAATGTAGTTTTTGTTTGTTACTCCTTTCCCCCATATCTAATTTAAAAGACGAATTGCATAAGGCTATAACGATAAATGTATGTTGATGAGCACACAACGTATACAGATATAGTTTGTAATAATAACAGCGTAGAGCAGTAGAGGGGAATGGAGATATTTAGAGTAGTTTTGAAAATATACTATTGAAATCAAGTTGGTATTAATCAGGACCAGCTTGTTATAAATTTATGTATTACTGGTAATCACCAAGGCAATCAGTAAGAAACGAGCTCAAAAATATATAATAAAATAATTGACAAGGGAGTTAAGATGGTACACCAGAAAATATTCAACACAAAAGGCTATATCAGAGGAATCAAGGAACCAAAAAAATCAGATATGTAGAAAACATAGCAAAATGGGAGGTGTAAATCTTATCAGTAATTACATATAAATGGGTTGTACTCCAATTAAAAGAGATTTGTAGGACGAATTAACATGATCCTACCATATGCTATCTGTAGGAGACTCACTTTAGATTAAAAGACAAATAGTTTGAAAGTAAAAGGATGGAAAAAGATATACTGTGCAACAGCAGTCAGAGAGGTGGCGTAGGTATACTAATGTCAGACAAATAGACTGAGACAAAAAAAGTTACTAGAGGTAAAGAGGACATTTTATAATTCATCAGGAAGACATACTTATAAACATCTGCACGTAATAACAGAGTGTCCGAAAGGAGTTTTGAAGGAAAAAAAAATTAAAAAAATAATAGTTGGGACTTTATTGTCCTGCTTTCAATAATAGGTAGATAATCCTATTAATAATTAATAGCCCTATTAATTTCAATAATAGGTAGATAATAAGTAGGCAGATAATCAACAAGGAAACGGGAATTATAGAACACTATACACCAACCAGACTAATAGACAACACACATTCTTCTCAAGTGCCCATGGAACATTCTACAGGACAGACCATAAATTGAGCCATAAAAAAGCCTCAGTAAGTTTGAAAGGAAATCATTATGAAATATGTTCTATAACTACAAATTGATAAAATTAGAAAACAATAACAGGGAATTTTGGAAAATTCAAAATACATGAAAATTAAATCACACATTCCTAAATTAACCAATGGGTCAAAATAGAAATCACGAGTAATTCATCTATACTTTCAGAGAAAGTGAAAATACAAGATGCCAGAATATAGGATATAGCTAAAAAAAAGTCCTTAGAAGGAAATTATAGAGGTAAGAGTCCCAAATACAAATCCTATAAATTGATAGATAATGCAGAAGAGTTTTCGAGGCATGTGCTCATGTGATAGCAGAGAAGCAGGAATAAGTAAGCTCGGTCAAGCAAGCTCATTCCAAGCCTCTGCTTGTGTTCCATCTGCTAATATCCTTTTGGCCAAAATTAGTGACGTGACAGAGTCAAGGGGAGGGGCACGACAGACTCCTCGCAGCGGGAGGGCCGTGGTGCTCTCACTATTACACTTCCCTATAATGTTGCTTGTTTCTGTTTCCCTCTTTTTGAAGTAGGTATGGAATTACCAAAACCCAAGATAAAAGCAGTGAAAATCGTGTTGCTTTCATTGTTCAAGATCTGTGAATTAATACTTAGCATGAGTTCATATGTTAGAAAACTGCTTTAACTCTGTATTCTAGTCATTGTGATGTCACGGAGGAAATACTTAACCTCTTGGACAATTCCTAACCAACAGTGTCAGTTCTGATCAGATGCCATTGTTTAAAAGGTACTGGAAAATGATTCTTTGATATGGCTTATCTTTTGAGGCTGTCCATCTTGAATTAGAGAGTCCTGCTCGGGCTCTATTAATTAGCCCAAAATTAATAATCAATCTTTCACTAACCTTTGAAGTTGGAGGGTAGAATTGGAAAAAGCCTGAATATTGTATCACATCCCAAACTAATTTTTGTATTGTCCACTTGGTGGTGGAGTTGTTTTTAGAAAGCAGTGTGAACAGTAATGAATTAATTTAAAAAACAGAATTTCACGAATTCCTTACTATGAGAAAAATGCAGCATACATCTTTAGTAGGTATTTTTCTAGGCAGTAGCATTACATTTATTAAAGTATAAGAGAGAATATAATCCAGGGAAAGTGTGTTCATATAATAGTGGATATTTTTTGGTTTGTTTTTTCTGTCTTTTCCTAAAGAGGTGTGATAATTTCATTTCCCAATGTATCAGATGAAGCTACTTGCTTCCTGGTTAGAGTTCAGTGCTCAAAAATACAGATTTTAGAAATCGTCTTAATTTGGGTGGTCCTAAACATCATCTTTTCCTTTTTTTTTTTTTTAAGATTTTATTTATTTAAGAGAGAGACAGAGAGCAGGAGAGCGAGCGAGAGAAAGAGAGAACAGAGCACATGAGTGGGGTGAGGGGCAGAGGGTGAAGCAGGCTCCGTGCTGAGCTGGGAGCCTGGTGCAGGCTCCATCCTGGGACCCCAGGATCATGACCTGAGCCAAAGGCAGACGCTTCACTGACTGAACTACCCAGGCGCCCGACGCAGGGGGCGGATTGCTCCTCAGCAGCACCGGCATCACGTGGACTTGGAGCCTATTGAAGATGCAGAGTCTCGGCCCTCACCTCAGACCTCCCGGGTCCGACAGCAGTTAGGGTTTTTGCATGCACCGTGAGACGCCCTGTTCTCCACTGGTCGGTGCCCGCGGTGGGTGTGAGGCACAAAGGGAAGAGAAATAGGGCAGGTATCAGGACTGGAATCATTTAACAGATATTCACCTATTTATTCTGAACCTTTAGTTGGCTTATTTGAAGCCATCCTGAAATGCTCGTGCTCGAGTGCTGGAGATGGTAAACACGAAGGTACCTCGAGTTCCTTTGGAGTCTGAAAGAAGGAAATTGGAGTTAGGTCAGTCGTTCACACACTCCTCAGTCCGTCATCAAAACTCGGAGACTCTGGAGCCTGGTGCTCCAATCTGGCCCAGCCGGTAACGGATGGTGTTGCCTTTGGCAAGACACGGATCTCTTAGTTTTTAGCTTCTCTGTCTGAAAACTGAGGTGGTTGGGCCGGTTTATCCTTTTCAGGTTTTCTAAAAATGCTATGGTTTTGGGTAGCGTCAGAGCTGATGTTCATCTGGTAAACCCGGGTAGCCCCGTACCTGTCTTCAGCCTGGCCTTGGCTCCGAGTGGCTGGTGCCCCTCTGCTCATTATAGTTTGACCGGTCCTGTTAACAGATGACTGAAGGGGAACTAAGTACCGGGGACTGTAGGAACTGAGTAGTATCACTGCAGGTTCCCGAATCCTTGCATGTCATGATTCAGATCCACGTCAGTATAGGCCCGAGGGGTAGGACAGCTGAACCCAGCAGTGCAGGGAGTAGAGAGTGCACGGGCTTTGGTATGAGTCATGGGTTTGAATCCTAGTTTGGCTGTATGGGCTTACGTACACTACCTAAACTCACTTGGTGACAGTTTTGCTTCTTAGCTGAAAAATAGGATTAATATAGTAATCTGTGCCCCGCGGTATAATCATGAGGAATGAATAGATGACTGATGTAGAGAATCTGGTAAATAATTTAAATGCTCAATAAATGTTAGTTTGCTTTTCGCTTATGTATCCATATACAGAATGACTTGTATGTATACTTTATCTTCTGGAAACCTCTGTAATGTGATATACTGAATGAACAGAAGCACCATGTACCATAATAATAATAAAAGAAGATGGGGTGTCTGGGTGTCTCATTGGTTAAGTGACTGACCCTTGATTTCTGCTCAGGTCATGATCTCAGGGTCATGAGGTCGAGCCGCGCATTGGGCTATGCACTGGGCGGGGAACCTCCTTGAGATTTTCTCTCCCTCCGCATCTCCCTCCCACCCTCCCGTGTGGTCATGTGCTCTCTCTTTTTCTCCCTCTCTCTCTCTCAAAAATAAATAAATAAATCTTTAAAAAAGTAAAACAACATAGCTATATTTGAGGGCAAGTCTAATAATTCCGATTGGGGAGAGGGAGTTTAGAACCACCTAAGGCTCTTGCTGAAAATCAAAGATGACTTTCTTCTTTAGGCCAGTGTTCTTTAAACTTTTTTGCTTGCATGTCCTCTCCAAAATTTTTGAAACAAACCAAACCAGCCATGTTCTCCATATACATTTTAAAGTTTATATGTAGGGGCGCCTGGGTGGCTCAGTGGGTTAAAGCCTCTGCCTTCTGCTCAGGTCATGGTCTCAGGGTCCTGGGATCGAGCCCCACATCGGGCTCTCTGCTCAGCAGGGAGCCTGCTTCCTCCTCTCTCTCTGCCTGCCTCTGTGACTACTTGTGATCTCTATCAAATAAATAAAATCTTTAAAAAAAAAACCACAACTATTGTTTGTCTTTCTAATATCTCAAATATTTACTTATTTTTTAAAATATTTTATTTATTTATTTGACAGACAGAGATCACAAGTCACCCAGGCGCCCCAATATTTCAAATATTTAAAGTTTGTAAAGAAACATGCTGGGAACTCCCGACCTGCAAGGAGGACCATTCTGTATTTTTTCAATTGTTAGTGAGACACAGCTTGGTGAGGCCTTCTGTTCCCTAGTGTCTCGTTCTGTCCCTGGGTGCTTATTTAGCTTCATTTCAAGAAGAGAAGGGAAAAATTACCTATTCCTTCTGACAGTTGAACATTGCATCTCTGAATAAAATGGAGATTGGCACACTTTTTCTTAAAGGGTCCATAGTAAATCTTTCAGGCTTTGAGGATCACACAGTCCGTGTCACAACTATCCAGCTCTCCCTTGTAGTGCAAAAGCAGCCGCAGACAACACCCGAATGGACAGGGCTGTGTTCCCGTGAAGTTATTTCCCCTATTAACAATCACTCCCTTCACCCCCACGCCAGCCCTGGTAAGCGAGGCATTCACCGTCTGTCTCTCTAGATTCGCCCAGGCTGGACTTCAGGAAGTCTACTTAGACCTTGTTCTGGTGATTGTGTAAGAACGCAATTCTTTGCATTAAATTCCTTTCTACCTAAAAGGCCTTGAGGGGCTCCTGTTTCTTTAAAAAAAAAATATTTATTTAT
Source organism: Martes martes (assembly GCF_963455335.1). NCBI lineage: Eukaryota > Metazoa > Chordata > Mammalia > Carnivora > Mustelidae > Martes > Martes martes. The sequence continues at coordinate 205,064,542 of NC_137889.1, read as the reverse complement.
TTATAAAGTAATCTCTATACCCCATGTAGGGCTCAAACTCATAATCCCAAGATCAAGAATCTCAAGCTCCACTGACCGAGCCAAGCAGGTGGCCCTAGGGGCTTCTGTTTCTTGTGCTGAACCCTGACTGGTTTAGTCAGAGTTAAAGGAGAAAGATGAAGAATGTAGCATTTTCAACTTTGAAAGAGGAGCTGCTTTTTTTTAATGTGTGATAAATAGGTATGAAATCGCTATGATATTTAGAGTCACTTGTATACATTTAAATACCGATATTTACAGCATGCCGAAGAGTATATCCTTTGAAAATATAATTATGGTGATAAAATTAGATATTTCATTTAAAACTGCACGAGATAACATTGTTTATAAAATTGCTAAATGCGAGGTGTAAGCAAAGGAGTCTGAAGTTTTGTGTTTGGCTGGGCATCGTTATCTCCATCTCTAGGACGTTCTTTGAAAGTAAGGGTTTGACTATACTTTTTTACTTCAATCTTTAAAAAAGTTTGCCAGCCTTTACAAATCATTTTGTTTGATTCCTTAGATGACAAAAGCAACATGTGTTTATTATTTGAAACTTTGAACAAAACAGATGTGATGGTCCTACTTTTAGCCACACTTTCTAGAGGTTAATCATGATTAACACATTTTTATCCTTTGAGATCTTTCTCTGACATGGGAGCTGTAAGAGAAATGTACTCCCTACATTAGATGATCTCTTGAGGTGCTTCCTAGCATCTAAGATTTAAATACAAATTCAGTGTTTTTCATTGAGCTCTCTTTGAATTCCTAACACAGTGCCCTACCTCTGATGCTTAGTGAATCTTTGTTGATACTGACCTCTAATTTAAATGATTCAAAGCCTGACGAGGCACTGAAAAGCAGATCATCTAAGATGTGAGTCTGGAGTGCACATCTCTATGTGTCACAAAGATCCTTTGCAGAACCAGTGTTGTTTTTTAAATTGAAGATTTTTATTCACTTCTTAAACAAGTGGATCCCTATTATACAAAAATAACAACTGTTCTTTTCTCAAGTTTGATGTTCTAGATCTGAACAAGATGAAGCAATTCCTCATGCTATATCATTTCAGTGAAGATTAGTACTAATAATACCTGATATTTATAATTGCCTTGTATTTTTTAAATTGCTTTGTATTTTACAAAGTAGTTTGAGATGTAATTTTTTTTAAAGATTTCATTTATTTATTTATTTGACAGAGAGAGAGGGATCACAAGTAGGCAGAGAGGCAGGCAGAGAGAGAGGGGGAAGCAGGCTGCCCATTGAGCAGAGAGCCCGATGTGGGGCTCTATCCCAGGACACTGAGATCATGACCTGAGCCGAAGGCAGAGGCCTAACCCACTGAGCCACCCAGGCGCCCCAACTTTGAGATGTATTTTATTGGACCTGAGTGAGGCAGACTTAGGAAGGGTTATACCCATCTTAGAGATGCTCATCAACTTACTCAAGGTTACACAGTTAGTGGTGGAACTTGAACTAAAACATTTTGACTTTAGTGTTCTTTTCCCTAGACAGAACATTGGCCAGCAGTTGCCTTTATCATGAGAATTTGAGTTAAGATGACTTTGGGGGTTAGTTATGGGATGGCTGGGATATACTTCTGCAGTTTTCACTTACTGTTGCCCAACTTCCTCATCTTGGGAGCTAAGTGACAGGTCAGCACTAGTGATATAACTCAGTCAGTTAGTTGTGGCCTGAGGGGGGTGCTCTTCTTCAATGCAAGGTTTGAGAATTGATGTTAAATTTAGTTTATAACTTTACAAATTGATTCAATAAATGAGTGTGAGCTTGAGTATATTTATCTCGCGATATATAATACATATATATAAAATATAATACATTATATATGTATTACCTATTCAAAGAACTGGAATCTTGTCTTTTCCCCTTACTTTGAGTATACCGTAGATTTAAAAGAATAAAGAACCTTCAAAATGAGATTGACTTAAATCTGATTCAGGAGGGAGGGTGTGGGGGGAAATGAGGCTGGATCAAACCAGCTCTGAGAAGACAGTCAGTGGCTGGTGAAACTCCTTAAAGGAACCCTTCTGACCCTCTTCCTCCGACCCAGTCCTGACAGTGCAGACATCACATAGATTGGACTCCCTTGTGCGGGCACTCAGTTTTTGGGTTAGTCTGTCTAAACATTTGACTAACACCCAAAATTATGAAGTTTACATTGGTTTTTCTCAATTTACTTATTAAAAAAAATTAGCCTTTTTAATTCAAGCTACCCATTTATGGACTGACTTGGGTAATACCTTTTCCTGGCTGGCCAGGTTCCCCTCCCTGCAGTTGCCACTGTCACCCACGCACACACATCCTCAGGTCTCTTTTGAGCAGGTGCTGCCCCATCCACCCATGCCTGGGAGGCCCTAGACAGATTAGGAACATCATGTGGTCTGTCGACCCAATGATCACTTCCACTCTCTGGCCTCTAGGCAAGACATTAGTTTTTTAAAACCCATTATATTGTGGCACATTTAATTTCTTAAATTAAATAGTGTCAGGCAGCAGTGACTCTGCCACTCCCTAGCCTAGAAACACTGAGCAAGTTACCTAACCTTCGGGTTTCAGTTTTCTCACTTGCAGAATGGGGTAATTATGGTACCTACTTTAGAGTATGGTTGTGGGGATTTAAAGATGCTGTAGGAAAACTGCTAGCATATGGCCTGCTGAATACTTAGTAGTATTAACTCTCCTTGGCTATATGCCCTAAACTTAGGGGGTAGGGTTTTTTGTGGCGGAGGGAGTGCAGGACTAGTAATAACTATAATTTTAGGAACAATAAGTTGGAATAGGGACCAAAGAAAGATTTCTATAAACTCATAAGCAGTAACTTCATAAGAGGAACTTAATGGGGAGAGATTCAATGTTCACAAAGGAAATTAGTGATCATTTTGGGAAATAGTGTCCTGGGTACGAGTGGTGGTAAAGGGGGGTCAGGTTAGAATTGGAGATCTAGACACTCCTTCGCTAGTCATCTAACTGGAAGGATGCCTCAGTGTTAAGCATCTCCAGGGTGATGGCTGGAGCAGCTCAAGTTAAAGGAAGATCAGTAGATGCATCATACCCAGGGAGACAGAGGGAGGAAAAATGTGTAAATTGCACGTGAAAAGACAAAATTCAAGTGTTTCATTGCATGTCTATCCCTTTTATCCCCTCAGTGTTCAGCTCCTTCAGAGTTTATTTTTATATAGTTGAAATGTGTGTGCTAATGATTTTTTAGTCAAGAAAAATCTCTTGTTTGGAGACCTTAAATACTGTTGGTTTGGCAAACTTTTTATAGCAATGGACTGTTGAATAATTAACAGAGCAGTTGAAGTAATATAGTGTGACATGATTTTTATTGTTGAAAAACACAGGATTCTCCCTATACATATACAACATCCGGGTGATATTCTTTTTCATAACATTGTTTAAATTTGTGTTTAGACTTACCCTCATCTTCCTTCCCTGTTTTCAACTTCCTAAATGTTGCAGAGAAAGAATAAAATGGAATTGATGTGAATAAGACTTCCTTGAGAATGGGGCTTCTATTAGAGATACAGGATGCCTAGTCGACTCAAGAAAATTGCCTGTATTTCTGTCTATGTATGGGAGACAGACTGAGGATGGTTATGTAAATGGAAAGGTGTGGTCAACCTGGAAGAATTAAACTTTAGTTGTCTGTCTATTTTAAATGACATTCTTGATTGTAGAACCTTAATTAAGTAGACTGTAGTAGCCAGGCTAGGCTAAGCTGTTCTGTGCAACAGATAAACCTGAAAATCTTAGGGGCTTAATACAGCAAAGGTTTATTCCTCTTTTGTATCACAGGCTGATGTAGGTTGGGTAGCTCCCCTGCTTGGCTCTCTTCTTTGTGGTGATCAGGGGTCCAAGTTGTTTTTTCTCTCACAACTGTGATGTCTTGGAGTACTTGGTTACCACTGCATGGATGGGACAGAGAATGTGGATAAGCTACATCCTTTTTAGATTAGAAGTGACACATAACTTCAGCTCATATTGCATTGTTAAGAATTAATGACGACATGGAACATTAATCAGAATAGATCACATATTAGGCCACAAAGTAAGTCTTACCAAATTCAAAAAGATTGAAGTTGTACCATGCATCTTTTCCAACCACAATGCTATGAAAATAGAAATCAACCACAAGAAAAAAATCTGCAAAGAACCCAAATATATGGAGATTAAATAACATGCTACTAAACAATGAATAGGTCAAGCAAGAAATCAAAGAGGAAATAAAAAAATTCACAGAGACAAATGAAAATGAAAATACAGTCATTCAGCATTTTTGGGTGCGGCAAAAGCTGTTCTAAGATGGGTTTGTATAGCAATACAGGTCGACCTCAAGAAGCAAGAAAAGTCTTGAATAAGCAACCTAACCTTACACCTAAAGGAGCTAGAAAAAGAAGAGCAAACAAAACCCCAAGTCAGTAGAAGGAAGGAAATAATAAAGATTAGAGCAGAAATTAATGAAATGGAAACTAAAGCAAACAAACAAAAAAACAAAAAACAAAACAAAACAAAAAACCCCAAACCCCAAACCCCAACCCCCCCCCCAAAAAAAACCCCAATAGAACAGATCAGTGAAACCAGGAGCTGGTTCTTTGAAAAAATCAACGAAATTGATAAACATTTAGCCAGACTCATTAAAAAAGAGAGAGAGAGAGAGAGCGAGCTCGAACATAATCAGAAATGAGGAGAAATATCAACTGTCACCATAGAAATATAAAGGATTATAAGAGAATATTATGAAAAATTATATACTAACACACTTGACAACCTAGAAGAAATGGATAAATTCCTAGAAACATAAAATCTCCCAAAGCTGAAGCAGGAAGATATGAAAAATTTGAAAGATGATTACCAGCAATGAAATTGAATTTGTAATAAAAAAAAGTTCCAACAAATAAAGATAGCTTCACAGGTGAATTCTACCAAATATTTTTTTAAGACTTTTATTTGACAGAGAGAGAGAGAACACAGGCAGAGGGAGCAGCAGGCAGAGGCAGAGGGAGAGGCAGGCTCCCCACTGAGTAGAGAGCCTGATGTGGGACTTGATCCCAGGACCCTGGGATCATGACCTGACAGCAGTTGCTTAACCAACTGAGCCACTCAGGCATCCCGAATTCTACCAAACATTTAGAGAAGAGTTAATAACTGTTCTTCTCAACCTATTCCAAAAAATAGAAGGAAAACTTCCAAATTCATTCTGTGAAACTAGCATCACCCTGATACCAAAATCAGATACAGTACAAGAAAAGAGAACCACAAGCCAATATCCCTGATGAACACAGATGCAAAAATCCTCAACAAAATGTTAGCAAACTGAATCCAACAATACATCAAAAAAATCATTCACCATGATAAAGTGAGATTTAATCTTGGGATGCAAGTGTGCCTCAATATTTGCAAATCAGTGTGATACATCACATCAATAAGAGAAAGTATAAAAATCATATGATCATCTCAATAGATGCAGAAAAAGCATTTGACAAAATATAACATCGATTCATAATAAAAACCCCCAATAAAGTAGAAGTAAATACCTCAACATAACAATGGCCAAATATGAGAAAAGAAAGTCACAACTAACATCATACTCAATTGTGAAAAACTGAGAGGTTTTCTTTTAAAGTAAGGAAAAAGACAAGGATGTCCACTCTCACCACTTTTGTTGAACATTGCACTGGAAGTGTTAGTCACAGCAAAAAGACATGAAAAAGAAGTAAAAGGCATCCACATTGGTAAGGAACAAGTAAAACTTCCACTATTTGCAGATGACATGATACGATATGTGGAAAACCCTGAAGACTCCACCGAAAAACTACTAGAACTGATAAATGAACTCCATAAAATTGCAGGATACAAAATCAATACACAGAAATCTGTTGCATTTCTATACTCTAATAATGAAGCAGTGGGAAGAGAAATTAAGAAAATGATTCCATGTACAATTGCACCAAAAATGATAAAATACCTAAGCATAAACTTAACCAAGGTGGTGAAGACCTATACTCTGAAAACTATAAAATGTTGATGAAAGAAATGAAAGGTCATACAAATGGAAAGATCCCATGCTCATGGATTGGAAGAACTAATATTGTTAAAGTGTCCATACTACCGAAGCCATCTACAGATTGAATGCAATCCCTATCAGAATACCAGCAGCATTTTTCACAGAATTAGGACAAATAATCTTAAAATCTATATGGAACCACAGAAGACCCTGAATAGGTAAAGCAATTTTGACAAAGAAGAACAAAGTTGGAAATATCACAGTCCCAGATTTTTTTTTTCAAAGTCCCAGATTTTAAGGTATACTACAAAGCTGTAGTAATCAAAACAGAATGGTACTGGCATGAAAATAGACACATAGATCAGTGGAACAGAACAGAGAGTCCAGAAATAAACCCATAATTTTATGACCAATTAGTTTTCGATAAAGGAGGCAAGAATATGCAATGGGGAAAGACAGTCACTTCAACAAATGGTTCTGGGAATACTGGACAGCTAAATTCAAAAGAATAAAACTGAACCACTTTCTCACACCATACACAAAAATAAACTCAAAATGGATTAAACACTTAAATGTGAGACCTGAAACCGTAATAATCCTAGAAGAAAGCTCAAGCAGTAATTTCTTTGTTGTCTGTGGCAGCATTTTTCTAGATATGTCTCCAGAGGCAAAGGAAACAAAAGCAAAAATAAATTGAGACTACATCACAATAAAAAGCTCTGCACAGCAAAAAGAAACCATCACTACTAAAAGAAAAAAAAAAGGGATTAGTGACATGGTCCCACTGGGATTCATGGGGGCTGGGCAAGAGAGGGGAGCACGTGGATATTTGGTGTAGCATCAGCAGTTTTTGCTACATACACACTGCCTCCATTATGTTGTTCTGTGTCCTTTATCTTTTCTTGATAAATATATCATGGAATTAGCATCAGGAAAAGGTTTGCTCATTCTAAAGAGTTGGTATACTTCCCCCGCCTCCCCCTGCCCTTTTGTTGCTGGGAACTTTAAATGCTGATTTTACCTGAGCTGAGGTTTTTGTGGCATCATCTATTCTGCTCCTCTGCTAGGTTTCTAAAATCGCTTTATGGCTCTATTTTTAACTGACCTATTGTATTTCTTTTTATTTTAAGTTGCCACCCTCCTTCCTAGTTACAGCTGTTATATTGATAAGGATGTTTTTGCTACAACAGAAAAGTCAACTAATGGTGCAAGCAATAAAGTCCTTGTCATCTGACGGGACAGGCCCGGCAGTTCAAGGCTTGATTAAATTGGACGGTACGACAGTATCACAGAGAACCATATATACCCTAATTTACTCTTCTGCAAACCTCAGTGTTTGGCCGTGTCCCCTCCTTGCCGTGAAGAGCTTAGTAGTTCTAGATGTCACATGCCGTAGTAGACCTTGGTCAGGCCTGGGTACTGGGACGCAGGAGACAGATGATGCTCAGACATTGACGATGATGTCATTGTAACGTAGTGCCGTCAGGAAGGCGGCGTGTCTAGTTACTGCATAATGCCGTGTTGTATAACCTGTGCAAAATGTTGCACACGACGCTGGTGGCAGTGTAAGAAATTGTGTCCAGAGTTGAGTGTTAGATCCGGGCAAATGGCTTGTTGGAAAAAGTTCTTGCAGTCATGTAAAGAAATCGTGTTGGTGTGTCAGGTGACATGTTTGGCGGGGGGTGGTGGTCACAGAAATGGTGAGAAACAGCTGGATTTGGGATATAGTTAGAAGGACTTGCTGATGGATTGGGTAGGAGGAGTGAGAAACACAGAGATATTGAGAATGGCTCCAAGCTTTTGGGCTGAGCGACGGGGGGAATGGAGCTGCCACGTATTGAGATGGGGAATCCTGGAAGAGTTTGCTGGTGTTTCATAGAATAAAATGTTAGGTTGTTAGCAACAACCGGTGGTAGGACACTGAGGAGTCCGGACTGCGGCAGAGATGGGGAGCTGGAATGGGAGCAGGGCCCAGGTCCTCGGCCCCAAACGGGGAGAGAAGATGCCTGGCAGGGGCAAGGCCTCCTGTGCGCTGGAGCCCCTTCCTCACGTCCTAGGCCACGTTCATCTCCAGGTGTTGTCGGATGCAAGTGTTGAATTTACGAAACTCTGTTATCCATTATTCCACTCAGCCCTCAAGATGCAAATGATACTGAATCTAAAAAAATAATAGTTGTTGAATGATGACTGAATGACCCATTGGCCTCCTTTGCTCATTTTTCTTTTTTTAAAAAGTTAATTACTTTTATTAACATAGAATGTATTATTTGCTCCAGGGGTATGTGAATCGTCAGGCTTGCACACTTCACCCTTTGCTCATTTTTCTATTGAGTTGTTTTCCTTTTTTATTGGTAGGAGCTGTTTATATATTATGAATATTAACTCCATTTCTAGTCTATGTATTACAAATATTCTCCTCAGTCTGTTAATTATCTGTAACCTATTTATTTGCCACATTTTAGGATTCGTTTCTTTCTTTCCTTTTTTTAAAGGATTTTATTTATTTATTTGGCAGAGAGAGAGAGAGAGATCACAAGTAGGCAGAGCAATGGGCAGAGGGAGAGGAAAGAGCAGGCTCTCTGCCGAGCAGGGAGCCCAATGCGGGGCTCGATCCCAAGACCCTAGGATCATGACCTGAGCCGAAGGCAGCCACCCAACCCACTGAGCCACCCAGGTGCCCCTGGGATTCATTTCTTGTTCACATTAGAAAACCCCAGAGCAGTAGTTGAAAATATCACCCCAGATACTGTTAAAATTTGTACTGGCCATTTGAGAAAAGTAGTGATGATTTAGGTATACAGAGGAACTATGATGTGGGCAATATAAGGTCTCATTAAGTTAATCTAAATATGAAAAATAACCTCAAGGGAATGAGTTGCTTTGTTCACATTGAGGTACTTCAAATTATAATTCCCCTTTAGGCAAATTTATAATTGAAAAAGAAGGAGTTGGGGGTGATCGTGTGTATTAGATTGACATGAAGGGAAATGAATTTTTACTTCATCTGCAACAAATGAATCCTAATCAGTTAAGTGGCTCTGGGCTAAAGAAACTGTGCTGACGTCTTTCTCTCATTTTGTTTCCACTTTTTGAAGTGCCCTTTGCGGTCCTGTGAAATTCTCCCCATCCTGCTGGCTGAGTCACTTGTCATTTCCCTTGAGGCCTCTAACCTTTCTCTGTCCCCCTGGAGCGTTTGACTCGATACTCTGTGTCAGACACCTTCCTTGCTGTCAGAGCCCCGCATTTGTTGAGGTGTCCTCAGGGACGTGATCGTGCTCCCGAGGTCGAATCAGACCTGGTGGAAGCCGGAGTGTTCTCAGACTGGAGCTCGCGTCATTTTCGTCTGGGGCGGGGGTGGGGGCTGAGACCCGTTCCCGGAGTGTTTGATTCAGCGGGTCAGGGGTGGGACATTCCTAACAAGCTTCCAAGTAATGCTGGTGGTGCAAGGACCACACTTAGAGAATCACTGCTCCAAGCCAGTCATGACGATCCACAGTCCCCTCCATCCTCCGTGATTGATTTAGGTATATTATCCTTGATTTCCCCGATGATTCATGCAGACTGTCACACCTGGAAAATGACACAAAAGTAATTTCTCAGATGGTAGCTCTCAACACATATTGTGTAAAATATGATCTCCATTTTATAGGATTTCTGTTCTTTTGGTATAAAGATTGTGCCCCTAACGCAGACCCTAGTATGTAAATATAGAAGACGCAGAACCGTGTGTTTGCAGCTGGGCAATTCGGGCTCCCTGGGTTTGTGGATGGGTCTGGTACGTGGGCGTGGATATCAGAGTAGCTTGTGTCTGGATTACGTTTTTCCTGCGTTGTGCTGCTTGAACTTGGACAAGTGATTTAATTTCTTGGTCTTAGATTTTTCTCATCTGTAAAATGGGGATAATCATTCTCGTCTTATGGAGTTGTGAATATTAATAATAATGTTTGCCTTGTGCCTGTCATATAGTAGGCCCTTAAGAAAAAGTGGTAAGTATTGTTGTTATTTGGGCATTTTCCAGGGTTTCTAGGTTAGTAGCTACTTGGTTCTTTGGTTTTCAGGCTACCACTAAGCTCCTGGTAGTGCGACGTTCTTAGTTAAGATTATTGGTTTACTGGATTACTCTGGTTTGTCCGTTTGTCATTCCCACGGCACCTAGCTATACGGTCGGCCAGCACTGTGACTGGGAATGAGCGGAAGTAGCTTTGTCCCTCACTTTCTGGGCCTCGGTGTCTCAGTGAATATTGCAACTTCTAAATGGTATAAATATAACTAAGTGCCAGATAATCCCTGTTCCTTTTTAGCTGATCAAAAGAAGGATATTCTCTGAATTACTTATTGAAGCCTAACCCTTCAATATTATTCCTAGTTGCCTGTGAAATTTATTCAAGAATACAGGGGGATGTTGTCAAAGGGTAGCCTTTGTACATTTTTCTTTTTCTTTCTCAGTGCAAACTCGGGACTGCTGAGAATAACCCAGAAGCCAAAGGCCATAGAACTTATTATTATTCCCCAAGCCACTTGGACTTTAACTAAATATTAAGAAAATTGAAAATTCAAAATAAGCCACGATAAAGTCCGCATTTTTCCTAATATACGTCTACCTTTGGTACATTTAGTCAATAATGTTTGATAATATTCATGTGACTACCTCATACATTATTACTAGCTATTCATTTAAAATCTAATTTATTTGGAGGCCAAGGGTTTACTGTATTTTTGTGAAAACTCTGACTCCACCAGCCATTAGAACTTTTCAAATGCAGATTTTTACTGCACTTGTGACTACTTCAAAGTTGACTTCCAAATCTGCGAGTGGTACTGTGGAAACCTTTTAGAGTGTGCATCGGTCACCTAATTATAAATTACACCGCTTGCTCATTTCGATGCTTTTCATATTCTTTAACAAAACTTGGAAGGCCAGGGAAAATGCTTCACAGGGAAAAGCAATACAGTAATTTTATTTTCTCTTTATTGGATCATTGCAATTTATTTTTTATCTTTTAAAGTGTCAGTTGCTCAAACTGCCAGGCCCCCCCCCCCCCCCCCCGCCCCCAATCAGTCTTGAAATGATCCAGAATTCCAGAACTGGTCTTTTCCCAGGTTTTCTAAGGATAATGAGATTGCAAGTATAGTTTCTAGTCAATTTTCACATCATTGGAAACCATACGTGTTAAACCGGTTTGGATGTTCTGTGATGATCAGTCAGACTTGTTTACTAATTATTTTTCCAAGTAGCAAGATCAGTGTCCACTCAGCCTTCCCCCTCCAGTGGTGCCGCAAGACATCGTTTTGCCGTTAGCCTGGGACGTTCCCAAAGCAGAGCAGCGCGCCGGCCGCCTGCAGCGCGGCCTCGAGGGGGACATCAGAGGCTGGTCCGCGTGGGACTGTCGTGATCTCGGTCGCACACCTGAGGTCGGGTGTCTGGTCGCGGGGCGGCGGGAGGGAGTGTTCTGTCCCTGTCCCTGTCGGCCGGGCAGCCGCTGGGGAAGTGCCGTCTCCGCCGTCCGCGGACGCCCGGGCGTTTCCTTTAACCTGGGCCCCTTAGGGCCTTGAGGGCGGGGCGGGGGGGGGGACACCAGTTGAAGGCGCGCAAGGGCCGGTCACGCAGCAGCTGTGCGGGCCGCCCTCGTCTGGGGATTTGGAGACACTTTGCGGACCGTGAGTCGTTCCTCTTCCGGTGGCCCCTGCGGTCATGAACGTCCCTCGCCGCCCATCTGGCCACCAGGGAACGGAGCTGCCGCAGACGGCGCGGGCCTGGCCCCGGGTCCGGGGTCCTGGAAGGCGAGCGGCGATCCGGTCAGGTCAGGAGGCCGGCGCGGGTCGGTGCCTGTGGGGGCGGGGCTGGGGCGACGGGGCCGCCTTTGGGGCCGTGGAAGGGCCGGCGTCGTCCGTGCGACCCCGCGGGGCCGGGCGGCGTCCGAGGCGGGGCTGCGAGCGCGGGCCGGTTCTGCCTTACGGGTCGGTCGTCCCGCCCGGCGCCCCTTCAGTGTGCGGGGGAGGCGGCGGGGGAGACGGGGAACCCTGCGCCCAGCCCGATGCGGGGCTGCCTCTCCGGACCCGAGGGCGGGACCCGAGGGCAGGACCAGAGAGCAAGGCCCGAGAGTGGGACCCCGAGAGCGGGACCTCGAGAGCGGGACCCGAGGGCGGGACCCGAGAGCGGGACCCCGAGAACAGGACCCGAGGGCAGGACCCCGAGGGCGGGACCCAGATCGGGACCAGAGAGCAGGGCCCGAGGGCGGGACCCGAGGGCGGGACCCGAGAGCGGGACCCCGAGAACAGGACCCGAGAGCTGGACCCCGAGGGCGGGACCCAGATCGGGACCAGAGAGCAGGGCCCGAGGGCGGGACCCGAGGGCGGGACCCGAGGGCAGGACCCGAGAGCAGGACCCGAGAGCGGGACCCCGAGGGCGGGACCCCGAGGGCGAGACCCAGATCGGGACCAGAGAGCAGGACCCGAGGGCGGGACCCGAGACCGGGACCCCGAGGGCGGGACCCGAGAGCAGGGCCCGAGAGCGGGACCCCGAGGGCGGGACCCAGATCGGGACCCGAGAGCAGGGCCCGAGGGCGGGACCCGAGGGCGGGACCCGAGGGCAGGACCCGAGAGCAGGACCCGAGAGCGGGACCCCGAGGGCGGGACCCCGAGGGCGAGACCCAGATCGGGACCAGAGAGCAGGACCCGAGGGCGGGACCCGAGACCGGGACCCCGAGGGCGGGACCCGAGAGCAGGGCCCGAGAGCGGGACCCCGAGGGCGGGACCCAGATCGGGACCAGAGAGCAGGACCCGAGAGCGGGACCCGAGGGCGGGACCCCGAGGGCAAGACCCAGACCGGGACCCGAGGGCGGGACCCGAGAGCAGGACCCGAGAGCGGGACCCGAGGGCGGGACCCCGAGGGCGGGACCCGAGAGCGGGACCCGAGACCGGGACCCCGAGGGCGGGACTCGAGAGCGGGACCCGAGACCGGGACCCCGAGGGCGGGACCCGAGAGCGGGACCCGAGACCGGGACCCCGAGGGCGGGACCCGAGGGCAGGACCAGAGAGCAAGGCCCGAGAGTGGGACCCCGAGAGCGGGACCCGAGAGCGGGACCCCGAGAACAGGACCCCGAGAACAGGACCCGAGGGCAGGACCCGAGAGCAGGGCCTGAGGGCGGGACCCCGAGGGCAAGACCCAGACCGGGACCTGAGGGCGGGACCCGAGAGCAGGACCCGAGAGCGGGACCCGAGGGCGGGACCCCGAGGGCGGGACCCGAGAGCAGGACCCGAGACCGGGACCCCGAGGGCGGGACCCGAGAGTGGGACCCCGAGACCGGAACCCCGAGGGCGGGACCCGAGGGCAGGACCAGAGAGCAGGGCCCAAGAGTGGGACCCCGAGAGCGGGACCCCGAGAGCGGGACCTCGAGAGCGGGACCCGAGGGCGGGACCCAGACCGGGACCCGAGAGCAGGGCCCGAGGGCGGGACCCCGAGACCGGGACCCCGAGGGCGGGACCCGAGAGCAGGGCCCGAGAGCGGGACCCCGAGGGCAAGACCCAGACCGGGACCCGAGGGCGGGACCCGAGAGCAGGACCCGAGAGCGGGACCCGAGGGCGGGACCCCGAGGGCGGGACCCGAGAGCAGGACCCGAGAGCGGGACCCGAGGGCGGGACCCCGAGGGCGGGACCCGAGAGCGGGACCCGAGACCGGGACCCCGAGGGCGGGACTCGAGAGCGGGACCCGAGACCGGGACCCCGAGGGCGGGACCCGAGAGCGGGACCCGAGACCGGGACCCCGAGGGCGGGACCCGAGGGCAGGACCAGAGAGCAAGGCCCGAGAGTGGGACCCCGAGAGCGGGACCCGAGAGCGGGACCCCGAGAACAGGACCCCGAGAACAGGACCCGAGGGCAGGACCCGAGAGCAGGGCCTGAGGGCGGGACCCCGAGGGCAAGACCCAGACCGGGACCTGAGGGCGGGACCCGAGAGCAGGACCCGAGAGCGGGACCCGAGGGCGGGACCCCGAGGGCGGGACCCGAGAGCAGGACCCGAGACCGGGACCCCGAGGGCGGGACCCGAGAGTGGGACCCCGAGACCGGAACCCCGAGGGCGGGACCCGAGGGCAGGACCAGAGAGCAGGGCCCAAGAGTGGGACCCCGAGAGCGGGACCCCGAGAGCGGGACCTCGAGAGCGGGACCCGAGGGCGGGACCCAGACCGGGACCCGAGAGCAGGGCCCGAGGGCGGGACCCCGAGACCGGGACCCCGAGGGCGGGACCCGAGAGCAGGGCCCGAGAGCGGGACCCCGAGGGCAAGACCCAGACCGGGACCCGAGGGCGGGACCCGAGAGCAGGACCCGAGAGCGGGACCCGAGGGCGGGACCCCGAGGGCGGGACCCGAGAGCGGGACCCGAGACCGGGACCCCGAGGGCGGGACTCGAGAGCGGGACCCCGAGACCGGAACCCCGAGGGCGGGACCCGAGAGCAGGACCCCGGGAGGAAAGCGGTTGTGGCAGTCCTAATTGTTCAGATGCTACTCAGGGGAGGCTCAGAGATTTACTAGGTCACCTTTGCTGGTTGCTGTTGGTTGGGAACCTTTACTCTATTTAATACCCTAATTTATAGAACAAAAAAGATCACAGAGCGTTTAAGTGACATACCTAAACTTCCGAATTCTTAAAAACATAGTCATATAATAAAATGTGAGAAATCCCTGGATTCTTTCCTTCTTGTGCAGAACCTGAAATCGATTGGAGTAATGTCTTGATAAGTGACTTAACGTCCTGGTCTGTCACTTCTCTGCGAGTGGCCAAGGTCAACTTAATTCTAATGACCAGTTGATTCTTCATCTGTAAAATGCGAATAATGACACTAACCTTACAGGGTCATTGTGAGGATTAGTGAGACAATGAATGTGAGAAAATTGAGTAGATGGCGGAGCATTATGTATTAGGAAGTAGGTATTTTATCATTGTCTTCGAATATAAAGTTCTTACTGGAGTTTTTTTTCTGAATGACTGAATTACGAATAGCAGGTTATTCAGAGTGACTCATCAGACTTCGAGACACATCTGGTTGTTGTTAAGCAGAAGGGAAGATTATCTAGAAAGGAAATGTCGTAAATACGTCTGCTAATGTCAACCATTCCAAACAGAGAACAATTAGATATTGTGTCACTGACAGCGTCGAAATGAAAATGTTAGAAAATAGGTTGCAGGAAGTTTATTGGAGGCGTCTTCTGTGTTAGAGAGACGGGAGTGGGCAAGGAAAGGGCGAGAACATGTGTGTGAGTGTTGTGAACCAGATGTTGTGATACAGAGTTAGGTAGAAACACTAAAGACCACATTTTGGCCTCAAAAGCTTTTAAAAAGGCTTTGTCTTTCCATAGATTTGTAAACCTGCATCCACCCCTCTACTCACCAGCAGTCCCACTCCATGATCCTGTATCTAAAGCAGTCACTTGGTTGTCTACTCAATACGTATTTCTACCACCTTCTCCCCTCTAGGAAAGTGCACTCCTCTTGAATGAAGCTAAAAATGCCCGATTCTCGTTTTCTCAGCGTATTTGCCGCTAATGGTATCCGTGTGACCCGGCTCTGGTCAATGAGACATAAGAGAAGTCTGTGGGGGTAGGAAAGATTTTTCTCCCTGTTAGAGAGATTTGTACGCGGAGGCCATTTCTTTCTCTCTTCCGGTGTTCGGCACCGTGGTGTGAGGACGTGACAGCTGTAGTTGCCGCAGCCATTACACCTCCAAGAGGTAACCAACCAGAAGTTGAAAATCCAGTGTGTTGAGGTTATCAGATCACAAAGATGGGAAGAACCTGGGCCCTGGATGACGACTGAGCTGCTGGACCGGTTCTAAAACAGTATATGCCTTCGGACTCCTCACTTGAAATGGTTACGTGCCTTTATTGTTTAAAGCACTCCAGGTTGGGCGCTCTGTTCCTTGCTCTCATACGTAGGCAGATGCACTCCGAAATTCCCTTTCTCTTCGTTGTTCCAGGAAGAACTGAGGGCACCTGCAATACAGTAGGAGTAAAGAAATTTGAAGTAGGTGAAAATAAAAAATAAAAATAAAAGGATGGAAAAGAAAGATGGAATGAGGTTAAAAGGCATGCCATGAAATTCGATGTATTTTCTAGAAAAGTGCTAACATTTTACTTTGTGGTAAATGAAACACAGTTAGAACACAGTATTCCGGGGTCACTCCTAGAGGTTTGTTGGATGGAAAAGATAATACAGCCCCAGCCTGGGAAGGAGCTTCCTCCCACTCTCCTCCCCTCTTCTGAGTACGAAGGTTTTAGCATGGAGAGCACGGCAGGTCAGTTAGCAGGCATTAAGACTGAGGCCCTAAGGTGCCACCAGCAGTTGGTTTTCTGACTCTGTTGGCCCCTCTGCCAGAAAGAGAAAAGGAATTTTTTCACAGTGCGTGTAATGGCAATAACTGGAAAGAACTTAAATGCGAACTTAAAAGGATAGGGGAATAGTGTCTCAACTGTGACTTACCTCTTCAATGGAATGTTTTATGGCTAGTTTTTGTTTGTACACTTCTACCCATATTTAAATTTTCAAACAACAACAATAACATACTCCTGGCTCAGGTGATACAGCTGTCTCTCAGTGTGGTGGCAGCACACTGTCCCCCAGAAAAGAGAGAGCCAGCGTCCCGCCTGCCAGTGTGGCCCTTTCTGGGGTACGTTTTTTCTCCTCCTTGCCTGCTTTGTTGGACCGAGCTTGCAGAACTGTATTAACTATCATTCTTGGTACACATGTACTTTAATCTTTGGTTCTGGGTGACGTTTGGACCTCTTTTCATCAAGTCAGAGTCCCAATTTGATATACTATAACCTAAAAAGCATGTTACAAAGTTTGTCACATCGGGGCCTCCGGGTGGCTCGGTGGGCTTTTGGCTCAGGTCATGAGCTCAGGGTCCTGGGACTGAGTCCCATGCTGGGCTCCCTGCTCCGTGGAGAGCCTCCTTCTCTGTCTTTGCATCCCCCACTCATGGTCTCTCTCTCAAATAAATAAAATCTATTAAAAAAAGGTTATCACATGGATGGACCTTGTATAAAACGGGGAAAAGGTGGACAGACAGTGTAGAGATAAGGAGCAAAACTGTACGGTCACTACAGTTCTCATTCAGATGCCTGACCCGGGATGAGAGCTGGTGTGACTTCTCCTGCGCATCCCTGTTCCCTTGCTCGGGGCCTCGCGGGGTCGTTCTTGCCCGTGGGCGTTGTTGTGAGCAGACCGGGCTTCTGTGAGCCTCTGTGAGTGGACGGGTGCTCGGGTTCCAGACTGCCCCCAGCCCCCCTGGCTGATCCGGAGGCTCAGCCGTCTTCGGCCCTCGCTGGTCACTGGGTGTTTATTTCCAAGTCCCGGGTTGGCTCATGTCACTTACCACGGTAACTGTCCCTTCAACTCAGTGAACGCGGATCCTGTGGTGCCTTTGGAAAGGACATGGGGGGGCACCTGGGCACTCGGTGGGTTAAAGTCTCTGCCTTCGGCTCAGGTCATGATCTCAGGGTCCTGGGATCGAGCCCCACATCGGGCTCTCTGCTCAGCGGGGAGCCTGCTTCCTCCTCTCTCTGTCTGCCTCTCTGCCTACTTGTGATCTCTGTCTGTCAAATAAATAAATAAAATCTTAAAAAAAACTTTTGTAGATTTTAAGGTCTTTCTTAAGAATTACTAAATTGATATCTTCTTTCTGAAAGATTTATTTATTGAAGTAATCTCTACACTCAATGTGGGACTCGAACTCACAACCCCAAGATCAAGAGTCACATGCTATTCTGACTAAGCCAGCCAGGTGCCCCTCAATTGATTTCTAAAATGATTTTATCACTGTATACAGTGGCCAGCAAGGTATGAAAGTACATTTTTCTTCTCTTTTCCTTTCTTTTCTTTCTTTCTGAGAGGGAGAGAGAAAGTTGGGGGAGGGGCAGAGGGAGGAAGAGAGGGTCTCAAACAGATTCCACACTCAGTGTGGAGACCAATGTGGGGCTCAGTCTCACAACCCTGAGATCATGACCTGAACTGAAATCAAGAGTTGGACACTCAACCGACTGAGCCGCCCAGGTGTCCTGAGAGTGCATTTTTCTTTTTCTTTTTTAAAAATATTTTATTTATATATTTGTCAGAGAGAGAGAGAGAGCGCGCACAAGCAGGGGGAGCAGCAGGCAGAGGGAGAGTGAGGAGCAGACTCTCCACTGAGCAGGGAGCCTGATGCGGGGCTCGATCCCAGGACCCTGGGAACATGACCTGAGCTGAAGGCAGAGGCTTAACTGACTGAGCCACCCAGGTGTCCTAAGAGTGCATTTTTCTAATATTGGGTTATTTTCTTGAAAGAATTTTGTCAGCTTGATAGGCAAAATGATGTTTGCTTTCTTTAATTTGTATTTATTTATCAGTGGATGACACCTATTTTTGTATGTTTATCATCTCTTTATGTGTGTGTATAAGTGTGTATGCATATACACACATATACATCTAGTGTGCTCTGTGTAAATGTGTAAATTGCCTATTATGTCCTTTGCCCAAATATTTCTTGGTATGTTAAAATTTTTCTATATAAATTAATGCAAATACTTTTTCTCGTTTGTCATTTGCCTTTTAAATTTTGTTCATGGAGTCTTTTGATATATTCAGTCAAATTTAATAATTGTTTCTTTTGTGGTCTCTGTTATGC
This sequence comes from Martes martes, assembly GCF_963455335.1. NCBI lineage: Eukaryota > Metazoa > Chordata > Mammalia > Carnivora > Mustelidae > Martes > Martes martes. Next base: position 205,045,844 of record NC_137889.1, on the reverse strand, counting down.
TTGGGGAGGCCTTATCTGACTCTAGGGAAGAGGAACTTTGATGGGAGGTGGGGTCATCTGTGGGGGGAGGCAAAAGGGAGTAGACAGAGAGAAAGGTTGATTTCGCCTGCGGCTAACTCCAGCATCCTGACAAAGGCCTGGAACTGTGTCTTCTCCCTCCTTCATTTTACAGATGAAGGAGCAGAGGTCCAGGGAGAATAAGACATAAGATTGAAGCAGTAGATTACGAAGTCTCCTAATCACAGCATTATCCATAAAGGGATATGTTACATTTTTGGAAAAAATAACGAATTTAGTGTTGGTAAAAAGAAAAAAAACCCTTTTGTGTTCTTCTTATATGCTTATGTTGCTCACCACATGGAAATGAAGAATTTGAAATGCCCAGAAAGCTGATGACATCTTTACACATAGAATTGATGGTTCTAATTTCTTTTTATTGATTGTGTAGCATTTTATAAAAGCTGTATGGATGTCATGGTGCTTACCCAAAGCAAACTCAGCGCAGCGGTCATCATCTGTCCATAATTGTTAACAGTGTCTGCAAATTAAGCTGGAGCTTTTGGAAACCAAAGAGGGAGAACAGCCTGCGTGCTATGCAGTATCTGGTAGTTGTTTTGTTGGCTCAAGGACTAGAAACAGACAGCAAATAACAGAATATTCCAGAAGCAGGCCTTGCATCTATGAGGTGGGATGCAGGGCTGCCTGTTTTTTTTTTTTTTTTTTAAGATTTTATTTATTTATTTGACAGATGGAGATCACAAGTAGGCAGAGAGAGAGGAAGGGAAGCAGGCTCCCTGCTGAGCAGAGAGCCCGTTGTGGGGCTCGATCCCAGGACTCTGGGATCATGACCTGAGCCGAAGGCAGAGGCTTTAACCCACTGAGCCATCCAGGTGCCCCAGGGCTGCCAGGTTTAACAAATAAAAATACAGGACAGCCAGTTCAATTTGGGCTTCACATAAACAATGAATGATTTTATAATAAGTGTGTCCCAGGTAAAGCATAGGACGTAACTAAAAAAATCATTCATCATCTACCTGAAATTGAAATTTAATGAGGCTTCCTGCATTTTGTCTGGCAACCCTAGTAAGCAGGACCTTTTGTTATGCATACTAAGGTACTAAACGCATCACATGCATGGTTCTGTACCGAGCAATTATGGTGGTTGAAAGAAGAAGGTGCTTTCGAGGAAAAGTTCACCAAGAATCTCACATTGATGTGAAAATTAGCAGTAAGAAGCAGAGACACCGTGTTAGAGTCTCACGGCCGGCATAACAAAGTACCACAAACTGGTGACCCCAAATCACAGAAACTTACTGTGTCCCAGTTTCGGAGGTTGCAAGTCTACAATCAAGGTGTTGGCAGGGCCGCACTCCCCAAATCTGCGGGGGGTCCCTGCTTGCCTCTCCCTGGCTTCTGGCGGCTTGCGGCCACCTATGTCAGTTCCTGCTTCTGTCGCCATGCGGCATTTCCCTCCGGGTCTCCGTCTTCACATGGCATTTTCCTTTCATAAGGACACCGGTCGTCTTGGGTTGGGCCTCACCTTACTGACCTCATATTAATTTGATTACATCTGTAAACACCCCATTTCCGAATTAGGTCCTATTCACAGGCGCTGCAGGATTAGGACTTCAGCATACCTTTTTGGAGGGACACAATTTAAACTATAACAGGTATGATTGCCTAATATCTTTAAATGTATGTTTAATATCTTTATATTTGTTTTCATATTGATATTTATTTTATTTATTGCCTAATATCTATATCTGTCTATCTATATACTAACTGTAGTCATTTTATTATTTGCTAATTCTAAGTACAGATATCGACTGGGTTATCAGCTCCTATTCAGATGTTCTCTATTGGAAAGATTTTCATTTTTTTTTTTTCTTAAAGGGATGCATTTCCATTTTATTTATTTATTTGACACAGACAGAGAGATCACAAGTAGGTAGAGAGGCAGGCAGAGGGAGAGAGGAGGAAGCAGGTTCCCCGATGAGCAGAAAGCCCGATGCGGGGCTCGATCCCAGGACCCTGGGATCATGACTTGAGCCAAGGCAGCGGCTTAACCCACTGAGCCACCCAGGTGCCCCAAGATTTTCATTTTTAAAAGAGCAAATAGAAATTTTTATGTGAGATCGTAGGATTTAGGCTTACGCGTTTGGCCTGCAGCCTAAACTTGTTAAATGTTAGAAGGAGGAAGCTCTGGGGATTGCAGAAGTTCATGTTTTCCTGAACATAAGGTAGAATGTGCTTTAAAACAAAAATTTGAGTCATTGTGGACTCTCAGATGTGATGGTCAAGCAGAGACTCCTTCCGCAGTCCCACAGGACCCTCATAGCCATGTCCGTGACTTCCAGTGCAATTATCCGAAGAAGAAAGGAGGAGATATTATAAAACCTTCAGAAACTTTTGCTTTCAAAACTTGCAAAGCATTTTGATTTTAAAGTGCTTTGGAGGGTGCCTGGGTGGCTCAGCTGGTTGGGCGACTGCCTTTGGCTCAGGTCATGGTCCTGGAGTTCCGGGATAGAGTCCTGCATCGGGCTCCCAGCTCAGTGGAGAGTCTGGTTCTCTCTTTGACCCTCCCCCATCTCATGCTCTCTCTCTCATTTTCTGTCTCTCAAATAAATAAATACAATCTTTACAAAAGAAATTAAGTGCTCTGGAGGGGTCTTTAGATAACATAATCAGAGCAACTCCTTAGTAGCCGACAAGTTGTAAAAGAGAACCTGAGTGAGCAGCAGAGATGGCCAGATAATACTTGGATTTAAGTTATGATATCAGCAAATTGGTACAGTTAATCCAAGGCTAGAGCAGTTCAATTTTCTAATTCAGAGTAAGTCAAGGAAAGGAGGACATTTGAATATATTTATTCTTGGAAAGATGACATGAGAGCCTTGAAGAAAAATTAAAAACAATTAATCTCAGAAGCCTTACACAAATATGTTTGTTTCTGTAACTTTCCACTCCTTTTGTAGTACAGTGATGTACCATTATAATGTTGGTTGTTCCGTATAGTAAAATAAAGCATATTTTTGTAGCTTAAAAGTATATCCTTTGAAAATGAAGGCCACCCCTGCTTTTAAAAAATATTTTATTTATTTATTTGTCAGAGAGAGTGATCATAAGCAGGGGGAGTGTCAGGCAGAGGGAGAAGCAGGCTTCTTGCTGAGCAAGGTGCCTGATGCAGGACTTGACCCCAGGACACTGGGATCATGACCTGGGCCAAAGGCAGACACTTAAAGACTGAGTCACCCAGGTGTTTCAAGGCCACCCAGCTTTAAAACATCTTCTACTTGGGCCTGTTATGTAGAAAGAAAGAGCACAATAAAAATGTTAGGAAATTGTTTGACATGGTAAATAAGGTTGGTCGTGACAGGGGACTTTGTTGTTGGGGAGGGTTGCAAACTGAGTGGCTTACTTGTAAACTTGTGATTCAGGGTTACAAATGTTTTACCCCACACACTTAAGTCTAGATATAAAAGGTTTTATATCCCCCCCCCTTTTTTTTTTGGTGCTCATTTGTAATATCAGGAACTACTTTAAAAAAAAGATTTATTTACCTTTTAGAGAGAAAGAGAAAGAGAGAACAAGCCCACATGAGGTGGTGGCGGGGGAACAGAGGGAGAGGGAGATAAATCTTCAAGCAGACTCCCTGCAGAGGACAGAGCCTAGCGCTGGGCTGGATCCCAGGACCCTGAGAGCATGACCTCAGCCGAAATCAAGAGTCAAATACCCAGCTGACTGAGCCGCCCAGGCACCTTGAGAGGAACTACTTTTTGAAATAGGTTCATCTCTGATATGTTACTGTTTTTCACTGTGTGTTCTTAGGCAATATCTATTAGTTGCTAATATAGACTTTCTCTGAAAGCTTTCACTCTGTAACCAGAGTGATATATTTTCTTGGCAAATCCTGACCCAAAAAGGAAGGGCCTTGTTTGAGTGTAGGAGATCTTACAGAGTGTGGGGGACGTCCTACTGCATTTGTTCTTGGCCACATTTTAAAGATGAACCATTTTAAATTTTTATTTGTTTATTTATTTGACATACAGAGAGAGAGATATCACAAGCAGGCAGAGAGGCAGGCAGAGAGAGAGGGGGAAGCAGGCTCCCCACTGAGCAGGGAGCCCAATGTGGGGCTTGATTCCAGGACCCTGGGATCATGACCTGAGCTGAAGGCAGACGCTCAATGACTGAGTCACGTAGGTGCCCCAAAGATGAACCACTGTTAAGTAAAACTTTCACTTTTGCAGATGGCATGACGCTATATATAGAAAACCCTAAAGACTCCACCAAGAAACTCTAGAACTGATAAAACTGATAAAAGAATTTAACAAAGTTGCAGGATACAAAATTAATAGAAATATGTTGCATTTCTATATGCTAACAATGAACTATCAGGAAGAGAAATTAAGAAAAAAATCCTGTTTACAGTTGCACCAAAAATGATAAAATATCTAGGAATAAACTTGGCCAAGGAGGTGAAAGATCTGTACTCTATAATGTTGATGAAAGAAATTGAAGTTGATACAAAGAAATGGAAAGACATTCCATGTTCATGGATTGGAAGAACCAATATTGCTAAACTGTCCACACTATCCAAAGCAGTCTACAAATTGAATGTGATTGCTATTAAAATAACAGCAACATTTTTCACAGAACTAGAACAAATAATCCTAAAATGTGTATGGAACCACAGAAGACCCCAAATGGCCAAAACAATCTTGAGAATGAAGAACAAAGCTGGAGGTATCAAAATCCTGGATTTTTAAGCTGTAGTCGTCAAGACAATATGGTCTTGATGACTGGCACAAAAATAGACACATGGATCAATGGAAAAGAGTAGAACCCAGAAATAAACCCATGCTTAGATGGTCAGTTAATCCATGACAGAGGACCAACAGACCCATCAAAAGATGCTCAACATCACTAGTCCTCAAATCAAAACCACAATAAGATATAATCTTAAATTTGTCGGAATGCCTAGAATCAAAAAGAGGAGAAATAACAGGTGTTGGTGAAGATGTAGAGAAAAGGGAATCCTTGTGCACTGTTGGTGGGAATGTAAGTTGGTGCAGCCACTATGGAAAACATGGCGTTTCCTCAAAAAATTAAAAATAGAAATACCATATAATCTGGTAATTCCTCTACTGGGTATTTACCCAAAGAAAATGAAAACACCGATTCAAAAAGATATATGCACTTTTATGTTTATTGCAACATTTTTTACAGTAACCAAGGTTTGGAAGCAACCCATGTGTTCATCAACAGGTAAAGGAATAAAGATGATATGGTGTAAATATATAATGAAATATTACTCAGTCATAAGAGGATGAGATTTTGCAATGATATGGATGGACTTAGAAGGTATAATGCTAAGTGAAATAAGTTAGAGAAAGTCAGATACTGTATGATTTCACTCATAAATGGAATTTAAGAAGTAAAACAAATGAACAAAGAAAAAAGACAAAAAACTCTTTCCCTCCCAAAAAACTAGAATTTGTTTAAATTCTAGTTAGTTAACATGTAGTATAATACTGGTTTTAGAGTAGAATTTAGTGATTCATCACTTACATATAACATCCAGTGTTCAACACAAGTGCCGTCCTCAATACCCATCACCCACTGAGCCCATGCCCTGCCCACCTCTCTCCAGCAACCCTCAGTTTGTTCTGTGCAGTTAAGAGTCTCATGGTTTTCTTTGCTCTCTTTTTCCCCTTCCCCCATGTTCATTTGTTTTGTTTCTTATATTACACATTTGTCTTCCTTTGACCAACTTATTTTGCTTAACATAATACACTCTAGCTCCATCCATGTTGTTGGAAATGACAAGTTTTGATGACTGAGTAATATCTCATTGTATGTATGTACCACATTTCTTTATCCGTTCATCAGTTGATAGACATTGGGGCTCTTTCCATAACTTGGCTATTGTTGATAATGCTGCTATAAACATCAGGGTGCGTATGCCCCTTTGAATCAGTATTTTTGTATCCTTTGAGTAAATACCCAGTAGTGCAATTGCAAGAACCTGGGATAGTTCTATTTTTAACTTTTTGAGGAACTTCCATATTGTTTTCCACAGTGGCTGCACCAGCTGGCATTCCCGCCAACAGTGCAGGAGGGTTCCCCTTTCTCTGCATCCTCGCCAACGTGTTGTAGCCTGTGTTGTTCATTTTAGCCATTCTGACAGGTGTGAGGTGGTATCTCATCATGGTTTTGGTTTATATTTCTCTGATGATGAGTGATGTTGAGCATCTTTTCACGTGTCTGTTGACCATCTGGATGTCGTCTTTGGAAAAATGTCTGTTCATGTCTTTTCATGTCTTCTGTCCATTTCTTAACTGGATTATTTGTTTTTCAGGTATTGAGTTTGATAAGGTCTTTGAAGATTTTAGATATGAATCCTTTATCAGGTATGTCATTTGCAAATGTCTTCTTCCATTCCATAGGCTGCTGTTTAGTTTTGTTGCTGGTTTCCTTTGTTGTGCAGAAAATTTTTATCTTGATGAATTCCCAATAGTTCATTTCTGCTTTTGTTTCCTTTGCCTCAAGAGACATATCTAGAAAAATGTTGCTATGGCCAGTGTCAGAAACATTACTGCCTGTGTTCTCTTCTAGGATTTTTATGGTTTTATGTCTCACATTTTTAGGTCTTTCATCCATTTTTTAAAAAATTTTATTTATTCACTTAGAGAGAAAAAGAGAGAGCAGGTTGGAGAGGGGTAGAGGGAGAAGGCGAGCGAATTCTAAGCAGACTCCATTCTGAGCGTGAACATAGGGCTTGATCCCATGACCCTGAGATCATGACCCAAGCTGAATTCAAGAATTAGACACTTAACCGACTGAGCCGTAGACACTTAACTGACTTAACAGCCACCCAGGCGCTCTGGCCTCTCATCCATTTTAAATTTATTTTTGTGTATGGTGTACGAAAGTGTCCAGTTTCATTCTTTTGCATGTTGCTGTTCCGTTTTCCCAACACCATTTGTTGAAGAGACTGTCTTTTTTCTATTGGACATTCTTTCCCACTTTGTCGAACATTAGTTGACCATAGAGTTGTGTGTCCATTTCTGGGTTTTCTATTTTGTTCCATTGATCTATGTGTCTGGTTTTGTGCCGGTACCCTGCTATCTTGGGGACTACAGCTTTGTAGTCTATAAGACTACAGCTTGAAGTCCGGAATTGTGATACTTCCAGCTTTGTTTTTCTTTTTCAAGATTGCCTTGGCTGTTTGGGATCTTTTGTGGGTCTGTACAAGTTTTAAGATAGTTTGTTCTAGTTCTGTGAAAGATGCTGGTGGCATTTTGATAGGGGTTGCATTAAGAGTATTGATTGTTTGAGTAGCATAGACGTTGAAAACACACTCTTAAACACAAAAAAACTGGTGGTTGCGGAGGGAAGGTGGGTGGAGGCATGGGTGAGAATAGGTGGAGGAGATCAAGAGTGCACTTACGATGACCGTGGGGTGATGTGTAGACTTGTTGAGTTGCTATATTGTATACTGGAAACTAATACAACACTGTATGTTATTTATATTTCCATTAAAAAAGCTGAAAAAAGAAAGTTGAATCACTGATGGCTTCAACCTCCTCCCTTTCTTCACTTTCTCTCCGTCTTTTCTGGTGCCTAAAATCTGGCACCACTGAAGCTTCCTGTATGTCCATCTCACCCTGGTCCAGGTTCAGAGCTCGTCGCTCCTGAAGCAGGATGTGTGTGGCGTCAGGTCCCTCACTCTGTACTTAGCACAGTCATTCTCCTACACCTGAGACTAGGTTTACTGGGTTCCATGCTCCAGTGACTCCTGGTCTCCAACCCTCTCCCTGTGCTGCAGCCTTTCCATCCTGTGCGTCCCAGCGACCTGGCTGCCAGCTCTGGTGCCTGTTAACTGGCTTTGTTCTTGCTAATCCTTCTCCTAGAAGCTACAGTCCTGCCTCTGCGTCTAGGATGGGTAACGTGGGCTCTGCTTTGCCTTTGACAAGTGTTACCGTGTCGCTCTGGAATCTTCCTTGACCCTGGATTTACAGCTGCTGTTTCCCACCCACAGCTGAGCAGTCCCCCCCCGGCTTCTCTTGGAGTTTCTTTGTGGATCTTTGTTTCTACTGCTGCTGTTCTTCCCACTGTTCCCAGCCCACATTCTTTGGCTGGATCTTTCCAGGCAGTGGTCCTAACCTGGTTCTGGGGCACATCTGTGGTATCCTACTCTGTTTCCTCTCTACCTGTTCTGTGCTGCTGGGAAGTTCGCCACGTCTGTCTGATACCGAGTTCTGAGACATAACCAGATGGGCCTACTATTTCGGAACCATTTGTGGATTTTTGTCTTGAGAGTGTTTGTACTGCCCAATATTGGGGCTTCCTAGGTTCCTCCATTTCGGCATTATCTGTGGAGTACTGTGGTGAAGACAACTTATAGGACATGATCAAAAAGCATTTGTTGATTAATGAGTGCGTGAACGAATGACTGACTACCAACCCCAGAGCTCAGGAAGGCGATCTGGTTACTCACACTAGACGGTAGGAGAGCTGGCATTCAGACCCGTTCTGTTGGACTTCGGCGCCCGCAGGGCAATGCCCAGTGACAGCTAATTGATGTCGTGGGAGAAATACTCATAATTCTCTTCCTAGTCAGGGAGAGTTAAAAAGGAAACATTGATAGGTTTTAACCTTTTTACATGGCTTCTCGTTTTATTGATTGTGTCTTGGAAAAGATGACTGTGAGCTGTTGGGCTGCTGTAGAGCCTGTGATTGTGCTGGAGAAACGGCAGCCGCTTTGCGTGGGACGCAGGCAACACGTCCTGCTCCTCGATGGCAGCCAGAGGGACGGGTCGTCTCGAGAGAGCCCCGGGAGGAGAAAAGGGCCAAATGGGGACCTGAGACTTGCTCGTCATGTGGTTACACTGTAACAGGAGGCGCACGTGTGCCCAAACAGTTGGTCCTATATCAGGGCAGACTTGAAATAAGGATGTTTTTTCTTATTCTGGGAAGGTTTCGGGAAGGTGTTCGAAGCCTCCTACGTATGTTCCAGCGCTTGAGGTAGTCTGTGCAGATGTTCTTAATCTGGTGTGTGTGTGTGTCTTGTCTCGTCTTTTCTCTTTTCTTTTCTTTTGTCTTCCCTTTCCCTTTCCTTTTCTCTGCTCCGCTCCGCTCCTTTTCTTTTCTTTTGTGCTGCGGATCCTTTGGGCAGTCAGAAGAATGGTTTTGAATGCATAAAATGAAATGTGTAGGATTACAGAGAAAATACGTTTTATTGAAATCCTGTTATCGGGCGCCTGGGTGGCTCAGTGGGTTAAGTAAGCCTCTGCCTTCGGCTCAGGTCGTGATCCCAGGGTCCTGGGATCGGGTCCCGCATCGGGCTCTCTGCTCAGCGGGGAGCCTGCTTCCCTCTCTCTCTCTCTGCCTCTCTGCCTGCTTGTGATCTCTGTCTGTCAAATAAATAAATAAAATTTAAAAAAAATCCTATTATCACAACATAAAGGTCTAAGAACCACCTTTGCAGTGGTGATGTGTGTGAATGAAACGGCAAGGACTCAGCAGCTAGGAAATGTCTTGGATTTCTTTTGGTGACGAATTCCTAGGTGCTGCAAGTGCTCAGCCGGTGGTGCCCATATTATAGTGGAAAGAAACCTAAGTTACAGGTTTGTGGGGAAAACAAGGTAATTTTTTTCTAATCCAAGTTCACAATGCTCTAGGTGAAGGGCCCTTTCTCTTCGGGCAGGAGGACGCACTGGCTGGAAGGCAGCCACGACAGAGCCGGTTTGCAGGGCCTCCTCAGAGGGGGCTGCGGGATCCATAAGGCAATTAGGGTGTGACAGCCGAGCCCAGATTCATCACTTCACCTCATCATGTATCACTTTCTTCCGTGTCCCTGAATGAGATACGCTGGCTCCGTCTTTACCCAAAGGTTAAATGTAGTGATCTATGCCAAATAAAATATGTCACATGCCTTTAGGTCCTTAGAAGCAAAGTCAATATTTAGTAGGTGTAATTTCATCCAGACAGATGTAGGGAAAATTAAATGGGAGAGATCAGTTTTCATTATTCATGATTCTTTCTTTACCCAGTTTTTTTTCCTCTTTGATGCCCTTCCTAATAAATATTGCCTCTTGATGATAATTTCCAGGACCAAAATGAGAAAAACCTGGATTCGTTCCGTTTTCTCCTTCAGTAAAATGGTTTGTTACCATATTATTATTAATAATTTAATAAAATTTCTTTGTTAGTTGGAAGATACTGGAAAAAAAACCCAAAATAAAAAAAATAAAAAAAAAAGGAAAAATCACCTTCAATTCCTCAGCTGTTCTTGGAGCTGCATAACGTAAGACACGGTGGTCACCCTGTTCTGTGCACCCCTTCCCACGAGACGTGCACAGTTAATAGTGTGCGTTTCCATTTTTCCCCCCCAACTTTTCCCTGCCTGGTATCTGTGCGTGTGTATTTCATGGATCCTTGGGACCCGCTGGGGTAACGCTACTGTTTTCTGTCCGGGGTGATCGTCCGTCCCCTTTCTTGGGCAAGATCAGTGTTTTCAGAGGAGACGCTCCCTCCCTTCTGGTCCCCGTGGTCCTTGGGGCGGGGCACAGAGCACTGCTCCCCCCTGACGCGAGGGCGAGGCTGACCCCAGAGCCTGGGCGGCCAGAGGGACTGGTTCCTTAGGAACCGGGATCTAGAGGGTGTTCTCCGGGTGGGTTCGCTCGACGATCTTTCGACCCCTGCTTCCTTCTCTCTCCTTCGCCCCGCAGAGTGGAGGCTGCGCTCCCGTCGCCCCTGCCCGGTCCGCCGGCGAGAACAGGCCGGTCCGCTGACAGTTCCCGGGGGCCGCGGCTTTCTCGGGACGCAGACGCGCTGTCCCCTTCTGCTCTCAGCGCCCCCGGAGCTGTGCTCGCTGGAGCCGCAGGTGCTGCCTCTGGCCCACGAGCAGGACCGACGGGAAACCTCCGTGCCCGCGACTCGAGGCCGGCCGGGCCGTCTGCTCTGGGGACGCGCGGGAGAAGCTGCGGCTCTGCGCGCCGAAGCGAACGCGGCTCGGGTGTCCCGTGGCCTCGGCGCGCAGACCCCGGGTAAGTCCGCGCCGTCGCCGGCCGGAACCGCCAGTTCCGCCTCAGACCTTCCGTGGGAGCCGAACCGGGGCAGCCCCTGTCCCCCGCGATGCTCGTCGGGCGCCACTTCCGCGGCCCTGGAGAAAGGGCTGCTCCGAAGCGCAGAGCCACACGCTCGGGAGAGGCCGGCAGAGCCGGGGACACCCTTGGCGTTCCTGAATCCAGTCGCGTCGAAAGCCTGGGGCTCTGGGTTTATAATCACGTTTTGTTCTTGCCCCGCACGTTTAGTGACGTCTCTGACCGTTTCTGGGGCGGTTTCCCTCCCTTGGGACCAAGGAGGCTCCCACGGCTCCCCTGGAGGCCTCTGCTGCGCGGAGACGTCCGCGCCCGGTTGTCCGAGGCGTCCTCCCAGACGCTGTGGCGGGGGCACGCGCGCACGCGCACACGTCCACGTGCACCACTCACACGTGCACGTACACGCGCACAGACGCGTACACGTGCACCACACACGCGCGCGCACACACGTACACGTGCACCACACGCGCGCGCGCCCGCACACAGACGCGTACACGTGCACCACACATGCGCGTGCACAGACACACGCGAAAATGTGCACCACACGCTCGCGCGCACACACGTACACATGCATCACACGCGCGCGCGCACGCACAGACGCATACACGTGCACCACACACGCACACGCACACACACATGCGTCCATGTGCACCACACACGCGCACGCACACGCACACAGACGCGTACACGTGCACCACACACGCGCGCGCGCACACACACACTCGTACACGTACACCACACACGCGCGCGCACACACAGACACGGACACGTGCACCACACATGCGCGCGCACACGCACACAGACGCGTACGCGTGCACCACACACACGCGCGCGCACACACACACGCGTCCACGTGCACCACACATGCGTCCACGTGCACCACACACACATGCACGTACACGCACACAGACACGCACACGTGCACCACACACGCGCGCGCACACATGTCCACGTGCACCACAGGCGCGCGCGCCCGCACACAGACGCGTACACGTGCACCACACACATGAGCGTGCACAGACACACGCGAAAATGTGCACCACACGCTCGCGCGCACACACGTACACATGCATCGCGCGCGCGCACGCACAGACGCATACACGTGCACCACACACGCACACGCACACACACACGCGTCCACGTGCACCACACACACGTGCACGTACACGCACACAGACGCGCACACGTGCACCACACACGCGCGCGCGCACACACACGTCCACGTGCACCACACACGTGCACGTACACACACACAGACGCGCACACGTGCAACACACACGCGCACACGCACACACACGTCCATGTGCACCACACACATGTGCACGTACACGCACACAGACGCGCACACGTGCACCACACGCTCGCGCGCACACACGTACACGTGCACCACACACATGTGCACGTACACGCACACAGATGCGTACACATGCACCACACGCGCGCGCGCACACGTACACGTGCACCACACACATGTGCACGTACACGCACACAGACGCGCACACGTGCACCACACACGCGCACGCGCACACACGTACACGTGCACCACACGTGCACGTACACGTGCACCACACACACATGCGCGCACACAGACACACGCGAAAATGTGCACCACACGTGCGCGCGCGCACACACGTACACGTGCATCACACGCGCGCGCACGCACACAGACGCATACACGTGCACCACACACGCACACGCACACACATCCACGTGCACCACACACACGCGCACGCACACGCACACAGATGCGTACACGTGCACCACACGCGTGCGCGTGCACACACACGTACACGTACACCACACACACGCGCGCGCACACAGACACGGACACGTGCACCACACATGCGCGCACACACGCACACAGACGCGTACGCGTGCACCACACACACGCGCGCGCACACACACGCACATGCACACTGCCTCTATACACGTAGGTAGTTTTTACTTAAACATAAACGGCATCATGCTTTATGTATTTCTATGTATCTTCCTCTTAACTCATTTTGAATCTTTTCATTTTAGCATATATAGATCTAATTCATTCTTTCTAACAGACTCATAATATTTCACGGAGTGTTTTTTTTTTTTTATTAACATATAATGTATTATTAGCCCCAGGGGTACAGGTCTGTGAATCGCCAGGTTTACACACTTCACAGCGCTCACCGTAGCACACGCCCTCTCCAGTGTCCATCACGCAGCCACCCTCTCCCGACCCCGTCTCCCCCTGGCAACCCTCAGTTTGTTTTGTGACATTAAAAGTCTCTAAAGGTCTCTAAGAGTCTCTAAAACTAATTTTAGTTGTATTTCTCTTGATGGACTTGTAGGTTACTTTCCTATTTCTCTGATTATAAAAAGTTCTGTGTTTATGGGGCGCCTGGGGGGCTCAGTGGGTGAAGCTTCTGCCTTCGCTCGGGTCATGATCCCAGGGTCATGGGATCGAGCCCCATGTCAGGCTCTCCGCTCAGCGGGGGGCCTGCTTCCCCCTCCCCCTCTGCCTGCTTCTCCCCCTACTTGTGATCTCTCTCTCTCTCTCTCTGTCAAATAAATAAATAAAGTCTTTAAAAAAAAAGTTCTGTGTTTCTCTTGTGGGGAGGGGTGCGGAGCAGGGTGACGAGCGTGTCTTTATGCAGCGCCTCAAACAGCTGAGGAGTCGAAGGTGACTTTTCCTCCGTATCCTCAGCAATACTTGCTGTTTTCTGGTTTTTTGTTTTTGTTTTTGGTGGCGTTTTGTAGTAGGGTGTGAAGGTGGGGTGATCATTTGTGACAAATTATAAGAGATTTTTTTTGGAAACTCAAAACTACTGATGTTCATAAATGGCTTTCTTTAAAAAACTGGAGTGCATTAACATAATTTCTTTCGTAACAGCTGCTTCATTTACTTGCCTCGGGTCTGCTCTCCCGGGCGGGCCGTGAGGGGTGGACGTGGCCTTGTGCGTCGGCGACACGTACAACCGCACGGGGGTCGTCCGAGCCCATTTCCCGGGCCGGGACCGAGCCGGCACCGAGCCGGCTGGTGGTGGAGCCGATGAACCCAAGAGGCCTCTCGGGGTCTGTTGCAGGTTCACCGACGGGGACGTGTTTTGTTACTGACGCCGCTCGTGGACTTTGATGCCATGAAAGGGCCACTGTTTCCAGGGCAGCGAGACGTTTGTACGGAGGGAGTGTCCATGCGGCTCCCGCAGTCCCGGCGTCGCGCCTCCCGCCGCCGCCGCCTCTGCCGCCCGGAGTCCGGGGTGAGCCCGGGTCTCTCGGACTTCACGTCCCCGGTTCTGGGCCCCCCCTGCGTGGAGCTGGCCCTTCACTTTGGTGCTGCATACTCTGACCGGGGCGTGCGGGCCGCGAGTGGGACCGGCGGGCTGGACGGTGGACCGCGGGGGACCTTGACGGAAAGGGCGCCGGACAGAGTAGGGAACGGGGCGGGTAAGCCCCCTCCTGTCCCCTTCCTTGCCCGGCTCCGGGTCGCGGCTGGTAATCCGTAGACGAGCGGCCGGCGCCGGCCCGGCCCTGTGTGTCCGCAGGTGTTGTAAGGCGGCCGTGGTCAGGGGCGGCGCCGCGCGGCCCTGCTCTGCCGCTCTCCCCTCCGCTCCCGTCCGGCCGCCTAAACCACCCTGGACTTGCGACTCGGACTCCCCCCGCACGTCCTGCTTCCTGGAGGGATCGGGCCGAGATGTCGCTTGAATGGGTATTTTGTGCTGAATTGTTCTGAGCTAGAGACCTTTTAACTCTGGATGGTTGTACGACTCAGTGGATTCTGATCTTGAAAAAAGTGCTTTTTCTCAAAGCAGTTCAAACTAAGGGCCCGTTTCTCCTTGGTATTAAGCTGTGATTATTGAAGTTTAGTGAAAAATTCTTAGGAAAAATCAGAGGGCTCCTATGGTCATATATGATTATCTTTTACTGATCACACATGTAATACGTGTTCATTGCAGATGTAGCGGAAGATAAAGTGAAGGGAAAAGACAGCCTGTAACCCTAACACAGAACTACAGTTGGGTGGTATCTTTCCAGCCTGTTTCCTTCCTTCCTTCCTTCCTTCCTTCCTTCCTTCTTTTCTTTTTTAAAGATTTTATCTATTTGAGAGAGAGAGTGAGAGAGACAGAGAGCATGAGAAGGGAGAAGGTCAGAGGGAGAAGCAGACTCCCCGAGGAGCAGGGAGCCGGATAAGGGACTCGATTCTGGGGCTCCAGGATCATGACCTGAGCGGAAGGCAGTTGCTTAACCAACTGAGCCACCCAGGCACCCAAAACCAACATTTTATACTCAATCTGTTATGAACATAATTCCGTGCCATTAGTTCTACAACATTGTTCCCTTTTGCCTGGCTGCATAACAGTCCAGTGACATTACAGTATGCTCTAATGTTAAGTCGATTCTTTTGAGAATCATATACAGAAGAATCTTTTTTAAAAAAGATTTTACTGGGGCGCCTGGGTGGCTCAGTGGGTTAAGCCTCTGCCATTGGCTCAGGTCATGATCCCAGAGTCCTGGGATGGAGTCCCGCATCGGGCTCTGCTTGGCGGGGAGCCTGCTTCCTCCTCTCTCTCTGCCTGCCTCTCTGCCTACTTGTGATCTCTCTCTGTCAAATAAATAAATAAAATCTTAAAAAAAATAAAAAAGATTTTACTTATTTACTTATTTGAGAGGGAAAGCACAGAAGGAGAGAGAGAGGGGAAAGCAGACTCCCTCTGCTCGCAGGGAGTCTGCCCGGACAGGCAGCCCTGGGACCCTGAGATCGTAACCTTATCCAAAGGCAGACGCTTAACTGGACCTGAGCCACCCAGGTGCCCCTAGAAGAATCTTTTTAAAAGTTCTAGTGAACTCTAGGGGGCGCCTGGGTGGCTCAGTGGGTTGAGCCTCTGCCTTCGGCTCAGGTCATGATCTCAGGGTTCTGGGATCGAGCCCCGCATCAGGCTCTCTGCTCAGCCTGGAGCCTGCTTCCCCCTCTCTCTCTGCCTGCTTGTGATCTCTCTGTCAAATAAATAAAAAATCTTAAAAAAAAAAGTTCTAGTGAGCTCTAAACCACTATGCTAATGTGGATTATAATAATTACCGTTTGCTGAATTGGAAAGTTGAAGACCTTACTTTGTTTGTGGTTATGTTTTTCTGCTTAATCTCTCACATGAGCCTTTGTCTTTTCTGAGTCATCTGTTCAGAAGAGGTTAAAATAATAGTAACCAAGGTCAGTGAAACTTTCTGTGCTTCAGGGAAAGGAATTTGAATTCTGTTGCTCTGAAGAAATCTTGTGAAAGGCATTCTGTGAGTTTTCAAGGCATCATTTCTTTTTGGAGGGCCGGTAAAGCAGATTAAACAGTGAGCTTACTCTGTATGGTCCTGTATGCACGCTCAACTTTCTACACTCCTAATAAGAAATGCATGACCATGACCTACTATTAGTGGGCAGACGTGCAGGGAAATCTCGGACATGTCAGCACTTTCTGACACCGCTAGTGACTTTTGCTGTGTACAGAATAATGGCACCTGGAAGGGTTGTAATAATGAGCAATTTCTTTCTTTTTTTTTAAATTTAAATTCAATTAGCCAACACATAGCACATCATTAGTTTCAGATGTGGTGTTCAACAATTCATCAGTTGTGTATAACGCTCAGTGTAATGAGCAGTTTCTTTATCAATAATAGATAGAACCAGTCAGTGCCAAGGTCCAAATTGTTAGGTAAATTGGGCACAAGTCTCCGGTGGTCCCTGGTGTTTCTTCATGATTTTCAGAGGGTAATTTCACTTTCTGAATGAATGGAAGGCTGGACAGGTAATTCCTGAGTGTCTCCTAAGGGATCTCCTTTGCCTGGTGGTGGTGTCTGGATTTGGATGGGAACTGGTAGGATGTTGGGCCTTGTCTGTTGACATAATCCATAGTCAGGAAGCTGATGAATGTTTGCATCTTTACATTGTTCGGAAAGAAGTTAAGGTGCACACAGGCCAAGTAGTACAAGACACTTTCCTTTGGTGCCTGGAGACAGGATTCATTTTATTCAAGTCTTTGGCTGTGGTGTTTGTGATATTCAAGGCATTTTCTAACCTTGAAGATCCTTTGGGGGTTTTACCCGAGTCAGAAAAATTTCAGTAAAAAGAACAAAGCATTTTCTTCGAGTGTAAAAACTTCTGAACTGGACCCAGAAAAATGTGGTTATTGGTTTCCAGCAGAGCATTCTTTTTTCCAGGCAGGTTTAATAATGATGAATGTTTTATTTATAATGTTTGCCAGAGAAATAAATCCAGGGCTGTTGCTTCAGAAATCTGTCAAAGGAATCAAACGGAGGAGATCCCTTGCTGTTTTGGAAAAGGTGCTGTTCACAGTTGTAGCCGAAGGAGACTTAGGAACGCCTTCGGGGAGCTTTGGGTCCACTTGACTTTCCAGGCTGCTCAGGAAAAGGTCTTATCCCTGCTCATCTCCATTGCCTGCCCCCTAATTAGATTACATATTGGAGAAATATACGTTTAACTGCAATTAAGCATCTAGCAGTTTACTCTGTGAAAAATATTGATAATAGTCCTCTAATCATCTTGCAGTGTGGTTGGTAATAAAGCAGGGGAATCATGAAACTGACACAAACTGTTTAAGTATTTTTAATAGTATGTTTAGGGTTGTGGATTCTTGTTGCTTGTCAAAACACAAATCTACCTCCTGGGGTGCTTATCGGAATGGCTGCTTTTCTCATTCATCAATTAAACACTTTTGCGTTGGCCTTGTTGGAAGTTTTTTTTTTTTTTTTTTCTTTTTAAAGAAATGTAGCTCTTTGTTTATTGTTGGTTAAGATGTTGAACTTGACTCTGGATCTACTTCCCAGAAAATAGATTCTAACTACAATTTGCATTTATTCTTCTGGGACATTTGACATAGTTCTCGTTAGCAAAGCTGGCCCTTGTTTGATTCCAGTAGCTATTTCTTTTTTTTTTTTTTAAAGATTTAATTTATTTATTTGATACAGAGAGACACAGCGAGAGAGGGAATACAAGCATTGTAAGTGGGAGAGGGAGAGGCAGGCTCCCCGCCAGGCAGGAAGCCCGATGTGGGGCTCGATCCCAGGACCCCGGGATCATGACCTGAGCCGAAGACAGACACCCAACGACTGAGCCACCCAGGTGCCCCCCAGTAGCTATTTCTAAGTGATTTCTTGATAATTCTTATCTTTTGGGTTTTGGGAATGCCATGTCCCTGTTGTGTGACATCACTCAGCCATCAGCATGTGACATGGGGAGACATTCGCAGGAGGGGATTTAAATGGAGGCCCGTCCGTACAGACACAGTATCAAGTCTACCATCCAACGAGCCCCTCCTGTTCTTTCCAGAGACCTCACTGACCTCTTTTACCACCTTGGCTTCCACATACCTGTTCCCTGGCTACCCTTTTTTGTCTACCTGTGGACAGGTGAGTAACCCCATGGAGAATACTGTTTTTAGGAGACCAAAAGAAAGACATTATTTCTTTTTTCTCTTTAACAGTGTGGATATTCTGCCCCCATATTGTTCTTGATTAAGGAGACGCTACGGCCCCGGGTGTCGTGTTCTTCAGAGCTGGTCTCCTTCAGCGACCTGTGCTTAGCTGTGATGAGTATCATGCCAGGCACGTGGGAGTTGCTCAGATCTATTTGTTAAACTGTTAAAAATGACATTCAATGTTTGTGGGGTAGTTATAGAAGCTGGGCACTATTTTAAGTGCTTTATATGAATTAGTGGATTTAATTGAACAAATTAAAGAATGTTATGAAAGATAACAGAAGAAAATACTTCTGATTATGATAGACATTAATCTGGTCCATATTTTTTGACTTTGAATTCTATAAGGTTTATGAGAAATGGTGTTTAGAAAATTACCTGGGACAGTTATTAAAAAATTTAATACTAAATTTATTTAACCAAATATCTCTGAAATACTGCCATTTTAACATGTAATCAACATAAGGCTATTAATTATATGTCTCACATTTTTTATTCAAAATCTTCTAATCATGTAGGTTTTTTTTTTTTTAAGATTTTATTTATTTATTTGACAGAGAGAGATCACAAGTAGGCAGAGAGGCAGGCAGAGAGAGAGGGGGAAGCAGGCTCCCCACTGAGCAGGGAGCCCGATGCGGGGCTCAATCCCAGGACTCTGGGATCATGACCTGAGCCGAAGGCAGAGGCTTAACCCACTGAGCCACCCAGGTGCCCCTAGTTTTGCTTTTTAAATAATATTTATTGAGGAGGAAAGAATGCCCCTCTTGCAGGTATTTCACTGAAATTTCTGGATATGTTGACACTCTTTTGAGGTTACTAAGAAATAGTTACCGAATGCAGCTACTCAGCTCTGTAAACTTTTCACTCTTTATTTCTGTGCTTTTGAAGCAGGTGTTTAAATATCTCAGGGATCCAAGGAAACAGTAAAGAAATTTCTCTCCTTCTTTTCTCATATTTGTTTGTTTGCTTGTTTTTGGGTGGGGAGGGGCCGAGGGAGAGAGCGAGAGAGAATCTTAAGCAGGCTCCATGCCCACCGGGCTCCCTCTCATGACCCTGAGGTCATGTCTGAGCCAAAAGGGGGAGTCAGACACTTAACTGCGTCAGCCCCTGGGTCGCCCCTCTCTTTTCTCATATTTGACAGAGTGGTTGGCTATTTGGAAGTTTGGAAGTTGTTATCGTAAACCAAAATGATTAAGTCTTAATAGTATTTTCTTATATGTGTTTGAAGGATGGATGTTATAGTTTTATGCCACAGGAACTTGTGTAATAAACTCTTAATGGATTGTTTTGTCATGCATTACACTATTTTCTCTGAGGGAGAAAATGTCTATCCTGAATATTATAAAAATAAGTCAGGTGTATTAACAAAGAGCGTGGTAGTGCCTTTTACATCTCTGTCATAGTTCAGGACCTTTAACTTAGGATCTCAATAAATGTTTGTTGAGTAAAGATAATTGGAACACACACAAAAAAAGAAAAATCATCCCATATTCTCATCAAGAACATATCCACTATTAACATTTATGGGTATTTCTCTCCATATCTTTTTTCCCCAAGGATAATGAGCAAGCTTCTATGTTATTATTATAATTTTTGTAACCATCATTTCAACTATGTTTTTTCAAAATGATAATATCTTCATATCTTTCTTCTCATTATAATATGAAAGAAATAACAAATTCAAACCTTAAGAAATGCATTAAGTGCAAAATAAAAATTCTTTATAGTTTCATTCCCAGAGATAACATGTTTAATAGTTTTATCTGTCATTTGAAACACCTACTTATTATTCCATTTAGTGGGTCTAATTTACTCAGGATTTTAGTTTACTTAGGTTTTTCATTATTATTGGATATTTAAGGTTTTTCTTCCAATTTTAGCTATTATAAGTAATAGTCCAGTGAATATCTTCACACGTAGAGCTCTCCCCGTATTTATTTCTTGGAGATACATTTTTCAAAATGGAATTATTAGATCAAAAGCTGTGAATGAACTTAAGGCCTATGAAAAATATTTTCAAATTGCTTTCAAAATGGTTTTGCCAATTTACATTTTCGACAAGGTTTAAAGGTTGAAACCTGGTGTGAAAATACCAGGTTTATAACACCAGTGCCAGAGTATAATACTATCATTCAACAAAGTACTTGGTAATATCACGAGAAAAATAGGACTTCCCTGTGGTTTTATGTTGCATTTATTAAATTTCTGTTGGAACATTTCCTCATGTTTACTAGTTATATTTTCTTTTGTGGTTTGTCTGTTTATATTATTAGGCTATTAGAGTTGTGAGTTTCCCCTTGTTGTAGATATGAACCCTCTAAATTGTAATGAGTAGGATCTTTATCTACTGTATAACCTAATTTTTTTCTCAATGTGTGTCTTTTAATGTTGATTTTTAAAATTAATTTGGAGAAATTTCCCAAGTTTTGGGTAATAAAGATATTGATCTTTTGTTTCTTCTGTTGCTTTTGAGCTTAGGAGTTCTTTCTCCCTCCAGAGGTTTTATACCTTTCTCTGCTATGAGTTTTAACTACTTAACTTTTTGACCCATCTGAACATTGTTTAGTTGTGGCAAGAAGGAAGTTCTCTACTGGTTTGTTTTTCAATTCCTTTTATTAAAAATTTTTTAAAAGAAGATTTTATTTAGGGGTGCCTGGGTGGCTCAGTGGGTTAAGCCTCTGCCTCTGGCTCAGGTCATAATCTCAGGGTCCTGGGATTGAGCTCAGCGGGGAGCCTGCTTCCTCCTCTCTCTCTGCCTGCTTCTCTGCCTACTTGTGATCTCTCTCTCTGTCAAATAAATAAATAAAATCTTAAAAAAATTTTTATTTATTCATTTTATTTGGGAGAGAGAGAGAGATGGGAAAGGAGCAGAGGTTAGGGGGAGAAACTCTCAAGCAGCCTCCACACTGAGCATGGAGCCCAGCATGGGACTCGGTCCCACAACCCGGAGATCATGACCCCAGCTGAAACCAAGTGTCAGTTGCTCAACCGACTGAGCCACCCAGGCACCTCTTGCTTTTCAATTTTTTTTCACATTTCATCAACATTTATTAAATAATTCTTCTCCCTCTTCTGTTTTATGATAACACCAATATCATACTTTCAATTTTTAAGTACGAAAAATTGGTACCAAAAGTTAGATAAGGTCTAATTCTGAATTTTTTATTTGAATCTGGGCATGTGTACCTTTTACTTCTTTGCTTACATATTACATGATTTTCACTACCTTAGTTTTATAGTTGATTCAGCACATACTTATTGAGAACTCACATGTATTAAGATCGGTAACTGACTAGTAACATTTCTTTTATGCCTTCTTATTTGATATTCTTACCTCCTTTCTGGTGAATTTTAGAATATTTAAAGTCTTTTCCACAATCCTGCTGGAATTTTAAATACACATGTAAATTTTGGGAGTTTTGATATTTTTACAATAATTTTCCCATTCTTAAACCTTATTCTAAAAATAAAGATTTGAGTTTTTTTCATACTATGCATATTTTTCATGGAAATTCTCCTCTTTTAATTTTTGTTATTTCATAGTAAATCCAATGTATTTTAAAATTATATTATCTAATGGACTACTATTAGGAATGTTGTCAACTTAAATAAATATGTTAAATAAATATGTTAAATTGAATGTTGTCAATTTAAATAAATATAAATAAATATATAAAAATAAATAAATATGTCAATTTAAATAAATATATCTGGCCATTTTTCTAAACTCTTTTCTTAGTTCTACTAGGTTTTAGGATTTTCTCTTTGGATATCAAGGTGGTCACTCATCTGCAAATAATGGTAATTTTGTCTTTTTCTTTCCTGCATTTATTAGTTTTATTTTTCAAAATAAATGATAGGAAATACAGGTGATAGAAAGCTTCCTTGTTTTGTGCTTTATTTTATTTTTTTAAAGATTTTATTTATTTAAGAGAGAGAGAGAAAGAGATGGAGGGAGCAGGAGAGAATTCCCAAGCAGACTCCCCACTGAGTGCAGAGCCTGGGACCCAGGGCTTGATTCCAAGACTCATGAGATCAGGACCTGAGCAGAAACCAACAGTGGGCACTCAGCTGACTGAGCCAACCAGGAACTCCTATGCTTAATTTTAATATTATGCCTGTAGAATTTCTCTTAAGCATGAAGCTGGTTGATGGTTTGATATAAAAAAATAGCTTCCATTGATTGGGTCTTCTCATGTACCAGGTGCTGTGCTGTGTATACATGATGTCCTCAGTGGTGCTGGTTGACCCTGGGTCTGTTAAATTTCCCCCTTTTCTTTCTTATTTTTAGGCTGTTAACAAAATCAGGAATGGAGGTTAATTTCATCAAATGCCTTTTTTGGCATCTCATAATTTTTATTTGTTGATGTAGTGATGTTATAAATGTATGTTTGATCCTTGTATAAATTAGTATTTTTTCTTATCAGAAGAAAGAATTTGAATGGCTTCCAATTATTCATATATGAGGATAAAAATAGATGACAAGTTGGGGCAAATGATTAAATGGAGCATTATCATAGATTTTTTCTGTTTAGCTTTTTGTTGTAGTATATTATATTAATAAATTTCTCATGATTGGGCCATTCCTTCTTTCCCTGTTTAATTCCATTTGGTTGCTTTAGAAGATATTTTGTTGAGTTCTATTTGCAAATATTTTATTTGTAATTTCAGTCATACTCTTAATTGAAAATTTTCAAAAGTCTCCTTTCTTTCCTTCACCCCTTCTTTTCCTCTTTTCCTTTAAAAAAATGCTGTGCTCTTCCTGTAAAGTTTTGACATTAGGGCTATATTTGCTTTTCTCGAATTAATTAGGTTGTTTTCCATTTCTTCTTTATGTTTTGGAGCTGAATCTATTTATTTAATATGACACTCCCTATTCCTAAAAATTGAAAAGACTTCACTTATAAAACGGTGTGAGCTAGGAGCATAAGCATTCCGGTAAGTGAGACAAGAAAAAATGTGAGGCGATAGTACACATATTTTTATTACTTGAAAATGTCTGCCTTTCTTTATAAGTTAATTTCCCTTCTCAAATAGGAATAATGACAAGGACCTTCGCACTTTCGAGATTAATGTGGTATTTTAAACTGGAATTCTCCTGCTGCCGTAATTACATTTGCTGCTCGGTCAGTACAGACTGGATGGTCTGTTGACATTAGTGGTCCCTGTAAAGCTTCTTAATGGTTTATTATTCCATTCTTGCTCTGCCCAAGGTGACAAATCCACTTACTTTCTTCTTTGTTGGCATCTTGTTTAGAGCATCTTATGGTAATGACTCTTGGGACTCTGCAGAAGGCGCCGTGTCCTTCTCCTTTGTGAGACAGCGGGCGCCCGTTCTGGGGGCTACTTTGGAGATGGACAGATTTGGCTTTCCCAGCCCACCCCTCTGCTTAGTACCCGTGGACTTTCCTAAGTCTCATTTTCTTCGTCTGCAAAGTGGGAACAGAAATAAAGCTCAAGACATTGGTTTTACTAGAAAATACTTTGAAAATGCTGAGCGTTGATTCTGACTCCTAGGAAGCAGCCCGTGGTAGGTCCTCCCACTTGATGCTGTATGTTCGTCGGCTCTTAATACCACGTGTCCCATGTGTTCAGACATGTAAAAAGTGTAACTTTTTAACTTAAAAATGAGCTTTATTGAAATATAATTTACATAAGCTGCAGTGCTTCCGTGAGTTTTGACAAATGTACACAATCAAAATATAGGACATTTCCATCCGCCCGAATGGTCCCCAGGAGCTCCTTCCAAATGAGTCCCGTCGGCCCACTTGGGTTCTAGGCAACCATTGATCTGCTTTCTATCATTATAGATTAAAATTGGTCTTCTGTAGTTTCATGAGCATGGACTTACACACTAGGCACTCTTTTACATTCGTTTTTTTGTTTTGTTTTGTTTTGTTTTCCAGCATAATATTTTACAGATTCAACTCTGTTGCATGGAACAGTTTTTGCTTTTTTTAAGTTGCATTTGGGTTGTTTTCAGTTTTTGGCTATTATGAATAAAGCTGCTGTAAACATCCATGTACCAGTTTTTAAAAATGTGTACCTATGTATTCTTTTTTAAAAATTATTTTTATTAACAAATAATGTATTATTTGCCTCCTGCCCCAGGGGTAGAGGTCTGTGAATTGCCAGGTTTACACACTTCACAGCACTCACCATATCACATACCCTCCCCAACGTCCATAACCCCACCCCCCTCTCCCTGGTCCCCTTCCCCCGGCAACCCTCAGTTTGTTTTGTGAGATTAAGAGTTTCTTATGGTTTGTCTCCCTCCTGATCCCATCTTGCTTCATTTTTTCCTTCCCTACCCCCCAAGCCCCCCACCCTGCCTCTGAAATTCTTCATATCACATAGATCATATGATAATTGTTTTGTCTGATTGATTTATTTCACTCAGCATAAAACCCTCTAGTTCCATCCATGTCATTGCAAATGGCAAGATTTCATTTCTTTTGATGGCTGCATAGTATTCCATTGTACATATACACCACATCTTCTTTATCCATTCATCTGTTGATGGACATCGAGGTTCTTTCCATAGTTTGGCTATTGTGGACATTGCTGCTATAAACATTCGGTTGCACGTGCCCCTTCGGATCACGACATTTGTATCTTTAGGGTAAATACCCAGTGGTGCGATCGCTGGGTCGTAGGGTAGCTCTATTTTCAACTTTTGGAGGAACCTCCATGCTGTTTTCCAGAGTGGCTGTACCACCAAGAGTCGGAACTACAAATCAAAACCACAACGAGATACCACCTCACACAAGTCAGAATGGCTAAAATTAACAAGTGCGGAGAAAGGCACACCTATGTATTCTTTTCAAGAGTTATTTGGAAGAGGAATTCCTGAGTCACATGGCCAGTGTATGTTAAGCTTTCTAAGAGACCGTCAGTCTGTCGCAGTGGCCGTACATCGTTCTGCGTTCCCACCGGCAACGTCTGAGAGTTCCGTTCGTTCCACATCCTCGCTTACATTTCATACTGTCAGTCTTAAAAATTTCAGCCACTACAGTAGGGAAGAAGTAGTAGGAAGTAGTAGTATCTCATTTTGGTGTTGGTTGCATTTCCTTTGTGACTAAAGATGTGGAGCATCTTTACAAATGGTTTTTGGCATTCCATGCATCTCCTTTGGTGAAATTTCTGTTCATATATTCTGCCCATTTCAGCTGGCTTATTTACCTTCTTTTTATTGACTTATAAGAGTTCTTATATATTTTGGAGATAAGTCTTTATGTCATATTTAGGCATTTTGAATTTTTTTTCTAGAATTTTTTGTGTTTTGGTTTATGAGCCGTTTCAAATTAATTTCTGTGATTAGTGAAGACTAAGGTTCACTTTTTCCCACGTGGGCATCCAGTCACCATATGTTATTGAATGTAGATTGGCCGTGTATGGATGGGTATTTTTTGGTACTCTCTGTTCTGTTCCATTGATCTGTATGTCTGTATTTTTTTTTCGCCAATATTACTCTGTTTTGATTACTATAACATTATAGTAAATCTTTATTATTACTATTTTTTAAAGATTTTATTTACTTGACAGAGAGAGACACAATGAGAGGGAACACAAGCAGGGGGAGTGGGGAGAGAGACGCAGGCTTCCCGCTGAGCAGGGAGCCCGATGCGGGGCTTGATCCCAGGGCCCTGGGATCATGACCTGAGCTGAAGGCAGCTGCTTAACTGACTGAGCCACTCAGGCACCCCTATATTAAATCTTTAAATCTGGTAGTGTGGATGCTTTGTTCTTCTTTAAAAATTTTTTTTTAGCTATTCTGAGTTCTTTACATTTCCATATACATTTTAGAGCCAGTCTGTCAGTTTATACAGTGAAGTCTGCTGGAATTTTGATTGATATTATGAAGAACCTATAGATCAATTTAGCGAGAATTGACATCTTATCAACATCGAGTCTTCTGACCAAGATGATATGTTTCAGGTATTTTGTATCAGCAACATTTTATTGTTTTCAGTGTAGGCCCCTGCACACATTTTAAAATAATTGTCCATAAATATTTAATATTTTTGATTCTATTATAAATGATACCGCTTTTTAACTTTAATTTCTTTTTTAAAAATTTTATTTATTTTTTATTAACATATAATGTATTATTTGCCCCAGGGGTACAGGTCTGTGAGTCATCAGTCTTACACAATTTACAGCACTCACTGCAGCACATACCCTCCCCAGTGTCCAAACCCAGACACCCTCTCCATACCCCTCTCCCCCAGCAACCCGCAGTTTGTTTCCTGAGATTAAGAGTCTCTTATGGTTTGTCTCCCTCCCCGGTCCCAGAGATTAACTTTAATTTCTAATTACTTATTTCTAAGATATAAAAATATAATTAGTTTTTTAGTATTGCCATTGTATCCTGCTACCTTCCTAAATTCACTTATTATTTCTAGTAACTTTTGTTTAGATTCCTCAGGATTTTCTATGTATATGAGCATATTATGTCTACTAATAATGGCAATTTTGTTTCTTTTTTTTTTTTTCCAATCTGCATGCTTTTCTTTCTTTCTTTCTTTCTTTCTTTTTTTAAGTTTTATCTTGTTGCACTGGCTAGGACTTTTAGCAAAATGTTTAATAAGTGGTGAGAGAAGGAATTCTTGTTTCTTTTTTTTTTTTTTAAAGATTTTATTTATTTATTGGAGAGAGAGAGATAGAAAAACAATGTGAGCAGGAGAGAGAGGGAGAGAGAACCCGAAGCAGACTCCGTGCTGCACGCAAAGCCCAACGTAGGACTTTATTCCATGGCCCTGAGATCATGACCTGAGCTGAAACAAAGAGTCAGATGCTTAACTGACACCCCCCAGGTGTCCACCCAGGAATTCTTGTTTCTGATTTTGGAGGGAAAGTATTCAGTCTTTTGCCAGCAAGTGTGTCAACTACAGGTTTTCTGTATCAGTGGAAGAAGTTCCGTTCTATTCCTGGCTTGCAGAGAGTTTAACAAGAATGGATTTTGATTTTTGTCAAAAAATGAGATGATCATATTATATTCATCTTTTTTTCTTATATAGTGAATTACATTGGTTTTCTAATGTTAAACTTTTCATTTCTGGAACAAACAAAAAGCCATTTCTGGGATGCTATTTGATCATGGTGTTTTATTCTTTTTACATACTGTTGGACTTAATTCTGCTGAATTAAATACCAGTTATTTTTTAATGGTGGGTGCAGGTCATATAGGATTTCATGTAGCATTAATTCTGTTAATCGAGTTAGTGAGATGCGAGGTATAAGGTAGAGCAAATGTTTCTCTGAAACTAAGACTGCCGTCAAGGGTCGTAGGTGATGTGTTTTATTGCCATAGTATTAACCGACACTGAACCAAAGCTTTCTGTTTTACAGAAAGTCTTCAGAAATGTGGAAAAATTCATGGTGAATAAAGTTTTGTGAGATTTTCCCTTCCCTGTGTTTTTGTTGAGGTTGTCATTTTACGTTCCTGCTAGTGAGCGGGGGGAAGCTTCACAGACTTGCCCTGAGAGCTGACAGACACAACAGCTCCGACATTTCACAGGGGCTCCGCGGTCCGCCTCTGTTCCCAATAGGACTGAAGGACCGTAAACAAAAAAAGGGCACGGGGAATGAAAATATGCAGAGCAAAGCCCTTAGCAGTAAATCCTTTTTTAAAAGATTTTATTTATTTGTTTGACAGAGAGAGACAACTAGAGAGGGGACAGGAGCAGGGAGAGTAGGAGAGGGAGAAGCAGGCTCCCCACAGAGCAGGCAGCCCGATGTGGGGCTCAATCCCGGGACCCCGGGATCACGACCTGAGCAGAAGGCAGAGGCTTAACGACTGAGCCAGCCAGGCGGCCCTAAGTAAATCAGTTTTGAGTGATGGTCCAAGGGTTATGCTTGTGATGCTTGGAGGATAATTCTGCGTTGTATTATCTGAGGCTCTAACTGTAAAGTGCTCTTTAAGGTTGTCATCAGATTTGTTACAAAGGAATCTCTTTTTCAGGTAAAAGATAAAGTTCTTACCAGAGCATCAAGGGCTAATGTATTGGGAGCACTTAAAAAATATGTAAGAAAAGCATCCCTTAGTTTTACACTGAGGTGTGCACAGTCTTCTTTTGAGAGGACCATAGTCCTTTCTCAAGGACCTCTATTGTCTTCTGGTGCTCACTTGGAGAAAGAGAAAACCATTCCAAGTATTAACCAAGAGGCAATCTCACAATAAAAAATCAGCGTGAATACTAGTTCCTTTATGTATGAGACTCAGGAGTCCTGTCCTAGTTTGAGGACTTCTTAAAAACAAGATCTGCACACAGCTCTGTGTCTAGTACATCGTAGGGGCTCAGGAAATGTTTGTTTAAAGAATATGTGTATATTTCGGGATGCCTGGGTGGCTCAGTCCATTAAGCGTCTGCCTTCGGCTCAGGTCATGATCCCAGGGCCCTGGGATCGAGTCCCACATCAGGCTCTCTGCTCAGTGGGGAGCCTGCTTCTCCCTTTGCCTGCTGCTGCCCTGCTTGTGCGCTCTATCTCTTTCTCACAAATAAATAAATAAAATCTTAAAAAAGAGCATATGTGGGGGTGCCTGGATGGCTCAGTGGGTTAAAGCCTCTGCCTTCGGCTCAGGTCATGATCCCGGGGTCCTGGGATCGAGCCCCACATCAGGCTCTCTGCTCAGCGGGGAGCCTGCTTCCTCCTCTCTCTCTGCCTGCCTCTCTGCCTACTTGTGATCTCTGTCTGTCAAATAAATAAATAAACTCTTAAGAAAAAAAGCATATGCAGATATTTCAATGAAAGAATGTACTTTCTAATCTGACCAAAAGTTAAAATGTCAAAACTACCTGTATTCTTTAACTACAATAGTCCAATTCCTGGATGTTAGATTTTTAATATCCGAGGAACATTAACTTTTTATTGATTGAAGAATATTAGGTAAATGAAGACAAGAGGAATTTGATGATGGAGGTTTGACTTTATAAAGAAATCACCACTGGTGTGGGCCGGCAGAATCAGCATTTCTTAAAAACGAAGAAATGCAAATTCTCAGGCCCTCATCCTGGCCCCCACTGAATTGGAAACTCTTGGAAGTGGGTGTAGTCATTGGTGTTTTAATAAGCCCCCAGGTGAGACTGGTGCCTGCCAGAGTTTGAGAACGTCGGTGTGAGGGCTGGGCTCTCAGCCAGTGTAAAGGGTAGACTCATCTGGGGGGCTTCTAAAATGGACTGATGGCTGCGTCCTACCCTAGATCAGTTACATCATAATTTCTGAGAATTGACGTCTGGACATTGATGTTTGTTAAATATTCTCAAACTGAGTTTGTTTTTCAGTCAAAGATGAGAACCACGGATACAGGACCCTAGTTTTATTTTGTTGTTTGGTGTTTTGTTTTTACTTTTTTATTGAAGAAAAATCTTACATATGGAAAAGCACGTAGATCGTAAGTGTGCCTCTTGATAAATCGTCGCAAGGTGAACATACCTGTGTAACCCACACTTGGGCCAAGACGTAGACCATGACTCGCACCTCTTCAGTCCCCTTGAGCTCCCCCTAATGATTAGCCTCTCCCACGTACTCTCACGTAACCACTACTCCAATGCCTTATGCTGTTGATGAATTTTGTAGGATTTTTTTAAAAAACATGGTCCGCATCACTGACATCTTGTTAAAATACAGATCCCCGCCCTGCCTCCTAGAACTTAAAATCAAAATCTTTAGGGATTGGAGTATGAATTTTTTTTAGAGGGAGGAGGGACAGAAGGAGAGGGAGAGAGAGAATCTTAAGCAGGCTTCATGCCCAGCACGGAGTCCAACTTGGGCCTTGATCTCCCAACCCTGGGATCATGACCTGAGCCAAAATCAAGCGTTAGATACTTAACCGACTGAGCTAAGAGTGTGGATTTTTTTTTTTTTTAAGATTTTATTTATTTATTTGACAGATGGAGATCACAAGCGGGCAGAGAGGCAGGCAGAGAGAGAGGAGGAAGCAGGCTCCCTGCTGAGCAGAGAGCCGAATGTGGGACTTGATCCCAGGACCTTGGGATCATGACCTGAGCCGAAGGCAGAGGCTTTAACCCACTGAGTCACCCAGGCGCCCAAGAGTGTGGATTTTTAACAAATTCTGCATTTGTCCTTTGCTCTGGAATTTGAGAAATGTTAAAACAGTCACTGCTGTCACTTACTGTGAATCTTCTGTGTTAAAAGTATTCTAAGTGTTCTTCATATATTCATCTCACTTAATTCTTACATCAACACTCTGAGGCAGCTCCTAGGGTCATTCTCACTTTCTTCAGATGACTAAACTGCGGCTCCTTGAGCTGAACGACTTGCCCAAGATTATACAGCTGGTGTGACCCAGACTGAATCTCGAGTCTGTATGCGCCACCACCACCACTAGCTTATTTCGTTTCTAGCAGGGAAATTAGGTGAAAAATGCAAATGTGTGAGAGTAACACTGTCCCATTTCTAATCTTACTTCAGAATTATTGTTTATTTATTTTATTTTATTATTTTTTATTTTTAAGTAGGTTTTATGTGCAGCATGGAGCCCTGTGTGGGTCTTGAACTCACAACTCTGAAATCAAGACCACAGCTGACATCAAGAATCGGGAGCTTAGCTGACTGAGCTACCCGGGCGCTCCTCTAATCTTTTTAAAATAATTGATCTGGAATTAAGACACATTCCACATTTCTTTGAAGACCACTCTCGTTTATTCCCATTTCTTTTGGTTTTCTTTCCTAGATCATTCCAGATTCCCACATGAAGAAGGAGTCATTTGAGAACATAAATTATTGTTAACGTTTTAGTGACTTAATGTACTACCCCTCTAAGTGGTTTCTGAAAGAATGAATCTATTTAGTGCAAAAACATGAAGTTTGAATGGAGGAATTTTAGGCAACAGTAGACGGGTCATTTTTAGTAAATCGGTCAAAATGGGTATGTTTGGGGGCTGGGGCCACATTAGAAGTCACAGACTATTTCTTTGGTGGGTGAGTGAGTGTACAATACGCCTCCCGGTCTGTTTGGGGGGTGTCTATCAGGTAGGAATTATAGTCTCATTCATATTGAAATTTATAAAGCAGTACGATGGCTGAAACTCTTAGTTTTATCTTTTTAGAACAAGGGTTGACAAATTATAGACTCTATGGTCAGATCTAGTCCTTGAACTATGAATGGTTTTTACATTTTTAAATGTAAAATTTGAAACAACCTGTTAACCTTTCTACTAGAACAATTGCCTAAGAATTGAGGACATTGTTTCTTGGCTTGTAGAGCCTAAAAATGTTTCCTCTCTGGACCTTTATAGAAGGTTCACTGACGCTGGTTTGGGAGATAATTCTGACATTATAAGTTATGCCGAAGGAAAAGAGTGCAGTCATACTGTTTAGGGCATGTAAACTGTATTGAGTTAAGATGTGTTTGTTGGATGGGCGTGTGTGTGTGTGTGTGTGTGTGTGTGTGTGTGTGTGAGCTGAAGGTCTGGGATCCCCTGCTTAGTTGTGTTTGAGTATAACCCAATATGGCAGCCCTCAGGCTTTGGTGATGTCCCGCTTGTGGAAATCAGTAAGCAGGGACACCTAAGTGGCTCAGTCAGTTAAGCACCTGTGTTTGGCTCAGGTCACGATCTCAGGGTCCTGGGATCGAGCCCCGCATCGGGCTCTCTGCTCAGCGGGGAGCCTGCTTCCCCCTCTCCCTCTGCCTGCCATTCCCCCTGCTTGTGCTGTCTCTTTCTCTCTGACAAATAAGACATGAATAAATCTTTAAAAAATGAAATCAGTAAGCATTTGATAACTGTTCTTATCAAGTGCAGTTTAAGATTTAATTATAATCTCTCAGATAAGCTTCAGATAAGCTTGTAGGTTGTTGGGGAAAATGAACTGACCCAGTTCTCCTAAACTCCTACATTACTGATTACCTTCCCCGCGTGAAGACTTTGGTTTCTAAGCGCTTTACGTTCCTCTGTTTAAGCTGCCCAGCTTCTCTGCGAGGAGTTGTGCTTCCTTTTACAGATGAAACAATGTGAGACTTTTCTCAGTTCTGGCTCTGATCCCTTGAAGTGAGATAGAGGGACGCGGGGCCCAAACAGGTGTAGCCGGCAACACGGAGGACATCTCCACGCTGAATAGGAAGCCGGGAAAGCATTATTATCCACATGGTGAATTCATCTATAAATAGGAAATCTCTTTTTTCCCCCTGGGATGTGCAAGCAAATTAAAAAACATCCTTTACGCACAGCGGGGCTTCAGAACAGATGCGCGCGCGCGGCCGCTCGCTGCTCTGTTTGCCCTTCGTCCTGCTGGCCGCGGCGACAGGCCAGCGCGGGACGCAGGCTGGACCAGAAGACTGCCCAAGGGCCTGAGTTCTCTATAGCAACGACATGGGGTTCAGGAATTTGAGGCAGGAGGCCTCCTTCCGTCTCCACTCCTTTCTGGCTACTCACTGATGCTTGAAATGCATTGAGCGAGGGACCAAGACCCTGAGTCATTAATTTAAGAGATACTTCCTAGCAGCCCCTCCCGAGGGCTCGCCTCCTGCTCTGTGTGTCTTAATCCTGGTACTTGTCGCGTTGTACAGACGGGGCCCGTGAGCTGTATTTCCGTAGATGGCATCCAGTACAGTCTCAGGCGTAGAACAAGTTGATCATTAAAGATCTGTTGGAGGAACAAAAGTTACGCGTTGGTACAGATGACTAGTATCCGAACCTTCCTGACAGCTGGTTTTGACAAGGTCTGGGGGAGGAAGGGGCTCCAAGAGGAAAGAAGCAGTGGGGGGAGATGAGAATGTTGAAGAAACCTCATCTTCCAAACTGCCCTTGCAGCCGGCCGCCACGGGGCTGGCTGAGGACGAAGCCGCTTCAGAGATGCGGGCGAGAACCTGTATACTTGCGCTTTTTTTTTTTTTTTAGAAGATTTTATTTATCTGTCAGAGAGAGCACAAGCAGGGAGGACAGCAGGCGGAGGGGGAAGCAGGCTCCCCGCTGAGCAGGGACCCCCCCCACCGCGAGGCGGGACTCGACCCCAGGACTCCGGGTCCATCACCTGAGCCGAGGCAGACGCTTAACTGCCTCAAGTGACTGGGCCAGCCAGGGGTCCCTGTCCACTTGCTCTTATGCAAGTGAAAACCAGCGGGCACAGCCAGTTTGAGCATTTCCCTTCGCGCCCGAAGTGCACAGCGAGCGACCTGGACCTCTCAGCCTGGACGGAAGTGGAGCTTTTGGACGCCGGGTCTTAGCGCAGTACTTCGGTCGTGTTGTCGGCAGAGAGTTTCTTCTTCTGTGACGCGGTTTCAGGGTTTGGCATTAGTGACTGTGCCCGTCGCTAACTTAATCTGCCGTTCCGGAGCCGGGGCTGTGTGTCGTGGGGTAATGCTGTCCCCTGCCTACAGGCTGGAGCTAGTGATGTGTCCAGAGCTGCCCAGAAGTGCTGGGCCAGGAATGCCCAGGACCTCACCGTCCCAGGAGCCGTCGTCAGCCAGAGGCTCGTGGCCCTGCTTCTCCAGTAGGATGCCCTGAGCTTGTATTTCCCAGTTTCCCCCTGGGTCGAAGCTCCAGTCACCCCCCGTGTAGCCAGCTTGCCGTAATACCTCTGCGGGCTTCCCTCCCTTCCCTCCCTCGCTTCCCGCTCACCTGCTCACACGGTGCTCTCTGTGCCTCCCGTGGAAACTTCTCGAGCACCAGGTGGGCCACTGGATCTGTTTCCAGGGCACCTACAGGGAAGCCGTGGGTTTTGTTCCTTCCCACGTACACTCCAGTATCGCGCGGTCATCACCCCCAAACCGCCGGGTTGGCTTGACTTCGTGTTGTCTCGGTGGAGGCCGGGAGGAGCGTGGGGCCGGGGTGCGGGGACGAGCACGGGTGGGCTCCGCGGACACTTGGTCTCCCTGGCTCACCGTGGGCGGTTGCCCCCTCGGGGCCGAGAGGGTGAGTCCTCCCCGTCTACTCTAATTGCTTCATCTGGGGAAGTCGCCTCTGCCTCAAACGGCGGCGGCGGTTGTGCTGTTTTAATGACCGTCTCTTCACCAGTTTTCGCAAAGCTGGTGTGCATGGCCGTGCTCAGGAGCGCTTCCCCGGAAAAGCCCAGATGAGAAAAGCCGTCGAGCTTCCGTTTCGATCAGGTGCCAACACCGTTTGCCCTCGACCTCGGGCGCTTCCTTTTCCTCCCCGGGCGGCGCTGAGCGCAGACCGGCCGGTGGCCGAGCGTGCCGGTGAGATGGCAGGAGTGTGCCACCCTGCTCGCTGCCGCGCGTGCGACGTGGGGCGTGATAAGAGCAGTGTCGGGGAGTTACGAAACCATCGGAGGGTGAACTTACTTTACCAATGTCACCATTGGCGTGCGTGCAACGGCCGGGTGTCAGTCTGTCGTTGCCCGTGGTCGTGCGCTGTGCGACGCAAGCTGGCTGTTGTTTTCTTTTGCTGTTGATGCGAAATGGGGGCGGCGGGAAAAGCAGAAGCGGGCAATGATTTTGGAGAGCCTCGTCGGGGTTAACTGCTGTTGCCAGGAGACGAGGGGCCGGGTGACAGAGGGAGGGAGGTGTGCGATTGGAAACTGGGAGAAGGTGAAAAGGAAGCAAGATTGTTATCAAAGTCCTGGGGTAGAGTCTTTGTTAGGCCACCCAGGAAAACGTATGCAACATGAACTTTATCTGTGCTTCCCTCTCAGGGTGTGCAGGCGTGGGGTGGGACGTGGGCAGCTTCTCTTGCGGCCCCTCTTGGGCGTGGAATACCAACTTGGAACACGGTTCAGCTTCTCAGGCTTTTCTTCATTGATTTCAACTCTGCCATGAACCCCCACTTCCCCTGTGGCTGCTGCTCACTCCCTGGGACTCAGGCACGTGTCCTTGAGCGACTGCCGCTTCTCTGCCTAGGGACAAGCAGAGTTTGGAAGAGACGAGGCAACCTTCCCATTTCCTGGCATACTCCCTTCTGCTCTCTCCCGCCTGCACCTCACGGAGGGAAGTACTAGTGTACTTGACTTTCTTTGCTGGAAAGCCATGGGACAATGAAAGGAAATTAAAAGGTAGGAGTTGAAAATGTAAATCTAGGGGCTCCTGGGTGGCTCAGTAGGTTGAGCCTCTGCCTTCAGCTCAGGTCATGATCTCAGGGTCCTGGGATCGAGCCCCGCATCGGGCTCTCTGCTGGGCGGGGAGCCTGCTTCCCCCTCTCTCTCTTTCTGCCTCTCTGACTACTTGTGATCTCTCTCTCTGTCAAATAAATAAATAAAATCTTTAAAAAAAAAAGAAAATGTAAATGTCTATGATACTTATTGCCTTTTAGAAGATCGAAGAGGAAGAAACGCAAGAAGTGAGATGCTTCACGGGACAGTGCCTGTAGTAACCTGGAAAACAGCCGCACCAAACATGAGATCCGAATTCCTGGAAACTGTGAACGTTACCTTAGAAAGAAAAAGTCTTTGCAGACGTTATTAGATTAGGGATCTTGACAAAGGAGATTATCCTGGATTATCCAGGTGGGCCTTGAAGCCAGTCACCAGTGTCCTTCTACAAGAGAGGCCCAAGGAGATTATGCACATATAGGAGAAGGGGGTGTGAAGGTGCAGGCAGAGACTGGAGGGATGCGGCTCTAAGTGAGGGCATGTCGACAGCCACCAGAAGCAGGAAGGGGCAAGGAAACTGCAATTTTTTTTTTATGCTCAGTTATATAGCATATAGTATATCATTAGTTTTTGATGTAGTGTTCAATGATTTGTTAGTTGAGTATAGCACCTGGTGCTCATCACAACACTCGCCCTCCTTAATACCCATCACCCCGTTACCTCATCCTCCCACCCTCCCCCCTTCTGTAACCCTCAGTTTGGTTCCCAGAGTCCAGTCTCTCATGGTTCTTCTTCTCTGCTTTCTTCCCATTCAGCTTTACTCTCCTTCCCCCGTGGTCCTCCGCGCTATCCCTTATGCTCCACAAATAAGTGAAACCATATAATAATTGACTTTTTCTGCTTGACTTATTTCACTCAGCATAATCCCCTCCAGTTCCATCCATGTCGGTGCAAATAGTGGGTGTTCACCCTTTCTGATGGCTGCGTAATATTCCATTGTATGTATGGGCCACATCTTCTTTATCCATTCGTCCGTTGAAGGACATCTTGTTTTCTTCTGTAGTTTGGCTATTATGGACATTGCTGCTATGAACATTGGGGTATGTGCCCCTTCTTTTCACTACATCTCTATCTTTGGGGTAAATACCCAGTAGTGCAATCACTGGGTCATAGGGAAGCTCTGTTTTTAACATCTTGCGGAACCTCCACACTGCTTTCCAGAGTGGCTGCACCAGCTTGCATTCCCACCAGCAGTGTAAGAGGCTCCCCTTTCTCCGCATCCTCACAAACACTTGTTGTTTTCTGTCTTGTTAATTTTTTTATGGACATACTCCTGTCCTCAGAATTACTCCTGTCTCATATAGTTCCTTCTTCTAACTTCCCTTCCCCTGAATATCTCCAGGTTTTGGGGGGACTTGATGCTTATCTTTCTACACCTGTTCCTCTTCCCTCCTTCCTCCGGGAGTCTGTTTCCCCAACTCTGGACGGTGGGACCTCAAGTGAGGGCCATCATCGGAGACGTGATCACAGACCTGAACACAATAGAACTGTCTAGATGGAGGTCAGGTGGGGATAGGGATTCTGGTACCCTGAGTCTCACACTGTGTCCTCTTTAAGATCTGACTGTTGAGTTGAGTCGCTCCTATTTCTTCTCCCAGATTGACACACGCACGTACGCACGCACGCACACACACGCACACACACGCACACGCACGCACGCACATGCACGCACGCACACAGGCACGCACGCACACATGCACACACGCATGCACACATGCACGCACGCACGCACACACGCACACACGCACACACACGCACAGACGCACGCACACACGCACGCACGAACGCACACGCACACACGCACACACGCATGCACACATGCACGCACGCACGCACACGCACACACGCACGCACGCACACAGGCACGCACACACACACGCACAGACACACGCACACGCACACACGCACGCACAAACGCACACACACACGCACACGCACACACGCACACACGCACGCACACACTCCTTTCATGGACAAACATGAATTCCAAAAGACGGTGCAGTCTAGACCCATAAGGAGAAGGAAAAATTTCCCGAACTGCCTCATAATTTGTAAGGTGCGGGGCTACCCATCCAGTCAGTTCACTACACTTACGCCAAGTAATGTTGGTTCCTTTCCTTCATTCTCCCTTTTAAGCTGTTCCCATTAGGGTCTGCTGGGAACGAGTAAAGGGTCTAGTGCTGGACTGTTTGGCTCTTCATGGCTGTCTCCTTAATTACCCAAAGATACAGGTTCATATAACTGCCTTGGTAAGAGCTCAAAGTTTTATTCTAGTTTCCTGTCGCAGAAGGGAGGTAACGTAACACTGTGTATCAGCTGTACTTCAGGAAAGAAAAAGAGAGAAAATAAGGGGGGGCAAGTGCTTTACGTTCCCATTCACTCAGTTGGCTGGAACTTTGGGAGTCCGTTCAGCGGGGCTGGTGGAGAAGACTTGGTCTCATTGAAGGAACGGAAAGAAGAAGCTCTGGTTTGGTTGGGGCCGTGTGAGCAGTTGATCATTGGTGAGATTTAAGAAAGGGCTAGAATCTCTCTTACCTTCTCCCCAGCATGCGATTGTACTAACTTCCCTTTCTCTTTGAAATGCTTACTGCTAATAAGAGCTTATTATACTACAAAAGGGAGGTGTTGTCTCCAGAAATCTGGTTTTCGGAAAAGAAAATGGAGCCCTAGTTGGGCTTTCTTCTGGATTTCTTCCCAGAACACATTAGCCATGATTGAGGGTTTCTTTCTCTTGACATGTCTGCCAATATTGTTAACATTTTAACATTTTAAGCTTTTGCCAGATTTTCAAATATGAAATAGCATCTTACTCTGGTTTTAATTTGCTTTGTCCTTGGTGATTAGTGAGCTGAAGCATCTTCTCATAGGCTTCTCAGCCATTACATTTTTTTCTTCTATAAATTACTTGCTTAATAGCCTTTGTCATTTTTCTATTTGTTAAGTTTAGGTTTCTCTATTTTTTAAAGATTTTATTTATTTATTTGACACAGAGAGAGACAGCAAGCGAGAGGACGCAAGCAGGGGGAGCAGGAGAGGGAGAGCAGGCGCCCCGCTGAGCTGAGCAGAGGCAGATGCTTAACGGCCCAGCCCCCAGGTGCCCTCGGTTTAGGTTTCTCATGTTGATTTATATGATTCAAGATATACATTTTTTTCATTTTATTTTTTTTTCCTTTCAGTGTTCCAGAATTCATTGCTTATGCACCACGTTGAAATATCTTAAGTTTGATACTATCATGACGATGTATGAGCTTCCGTTCACATGAGTGTTCCTGGCTGTAGCCCCCCTCACAAGAAGACCAGGTAGCACCCATTCTTAGATGAGACACCACTGTGAAAACCCTAGAATTTGGGAGTGAGCCTGACACTCTCCCCTGGGAAGAGAGACCGAGGCAGGCCACGTTAGACATGTGGGGGAGCAGCTGGATTGTTGCACTGCCCTGCCCCTGGCCGGCGCAGCACCACCCCAAGAGGGTGCCCCAGGGCCTCTGGTTTCTCCTGTGGGAAAAAGAGGACCCACGGTGGACAGTCCACTCTCCAACATTATAAGATGCTTCCTGGGAGGCTCATCGGGCTTCCCCGTCTTACCTCACAGGGGTCCTTGGGGGTTCGTAGCCCCTCCTGAGCTCAAGGCCCAGCCATTGGCACAGCCTGAGGCCCTCCCAGTGTCTGTGGGAATGCCCACAGCCCTGCCCAGCTGTGGAATCCAGCCGGAGGCCTGCGCTGTTAGAGAACACAGCTTGCGACCCTGCTGGTTAGAGGTATTGCAGAATCAGCGAGTGTCCCCTGTCCCCCGACCACAGAATACAGCCAGCAGCTCTGCCCCACCAGGGAGCCCACCTCGCAGCCCCCCTTGAATCATGTATGAACCACCAAAGACCCTAATAGCCAAAGAGGTCTTGAGAAAGAACAGCTGGAGGCATTACGCTTCCTGATTCCAAACTGTTCTACAAAGCTGTCAATCAAACAGGATGGTATCGGCATAAAAACAGACACATGGAACCAGTGGACCAGAATAGAGAGTCCAGGAATAAACCCACACATACGCGGTCGGCTAACATTTGACAGGGGAGCCACGAACACTTAAGGGGGTAAGATTGTCTCTTTAATGAATGATGTTGGGAAAACTAGATATCCACATTCAAAAGAATTAAACTTTGTTCATTCCTTATCTTTTGCCATTTATAAAAATTTACTCAAAATGGACAAAAGACTTAAATGTAAGACCCTAAATCATAAAACTCCTAGAGGAAAACATAGGAGGTAAGTTCCTTGACATTGGTCTTGGCATTGATTTTTTTAATTTTTAGATTTGACACCAAAACTACAAGCAATAAGAGTAAAAACAAACAAGTGGGACTACATCAAACTAAGAAGATTCTGCACAGCAAAAGAAATGATCAACATGAAAAGGCAACCTATGAGATGAGAGAAAATTTTGCAAATCCTTTATCTGTTAGGGGGTTAATATCCAAAATATATAAGGGTATTGCTTACTATAGCAAAACCCCCAAATAATCCAATTAAAAAATGGACAAAGGACCTGAATAGACGTTTTTTCCAAGGAAGATACCCAAGGGCTAACAGGCACACGAAAAAGTGCTTGCTGTAACTCATTACCACAGAAATGCAAATCAAAACCACAGTGAGTTTTCACCTGACACCTGTTGGAATGACTATTATCAAAAAGACAAGAAATAACGAGGCTGGTGAGGATGTGGAGAAAAGGGGACTTTTGTGCACTGTTGGGAATGTAATTTGGTGCAGCCACTATGGAAAATGGAATGGAGGTTCCTCAAAAAAATAAAAAATAGAACGACCATATGATCCAGCAATCCCACTTCTGGGGATATATCTGAGGGAAATGAAATCACTATCTCATAGAGTTATGTGCACTCTCCTGCTCACTGAAACATTATTTATGGTAGCTAAGACATGGAAACAACGTAACTGTCCATTAAAGCCTGAATGAGTAAAGAAAATGGTGTGTAATGGGATATTATTTATCCATAAAAAGGAAGGAAGTCTTGCCATTTGTGACAGTATGAATCTTGAGGGCGTTATCTAAGTGACATAAGGCAGAGAAAGACAAATACTCTATGATATTACTTATATGTGGAATCCAAAAAATACGGAACTCATAGAAACAAAGTAGATTGCTGGTTGCTGGGGAAACGGTGGGGGAAATGGCTGAAGATGGTCAAAGATGTTCAGTTGCAATATGAATAAATTCTGGGATCTAATGCACAGCTTGGTGGCTGTGGCTAACTGTGCTCTACTGTGTTCTTGAAAGTTGTTAATAGAGTAGATTTTAAAAGTTCTCAGCACATACAAAAATGGTAGTTGCATGAGGTGTTAACCAACTTAATTGTGGTAATCATTTTTCTTTTTTAAAAAAGGTTTATTATTTTTGGAGAGAGAGAAAGAAGGAGTGCTTGGGGTGGGAGGGGCAGAGGGAGAAAATCTCTCAAGCAGATTCCCTATTGAGCAGGAGCCTGACGTAAGGTTTAGCCCCACAACCCATGAGATGATGACCTGACCCGAGACCAAGAGTTGGATGCTCAACTGACTGAGCCACCCAGGCACCCCGATTATTTTTCAGTAGGCCTTGCTCTGAATTATACTTTGGCTTAAGGGAATATTGTAGTTGATTTGATCATCTCTCTAGGTCACTTATATTTTCTCCATAACAGCAATAAGGCTGTTTTGCTCTCTGTCACTCATGTGTTCATTGGAATAGCACTGGTAGTTTCCTTCCGTAACTTGTCCTTTGCACTTATGAATTGGGTAACTGCTTCAAGAGGTCTAGCTTATGGCTTATCTTGGCTTTTGATATGCCTCCTCACTAAGCTTAATCATTTTTAGCTTTTGATTTAAAGTTGAGAGACATGTGACTATCCCTTTCACTTGAACACTTAGAGGCTTAACGTCAACATTGTTGTGTCTCAGGGCATAGGGAGGCCTGAAGACGGGGGTGGGGAACGCACACAACATTTATCAGTTAAGCTTTTTGTCTTATGTCCCCAATTACAGTAGTAACATCAAAGATCACTGATCACAGATCACCACAACAACTATAATCATGGAAAAGTTTGAAATATTATGAGAATTACCAAAATGTGACCCAGAGACATGAAAGGAGCAAGTGGCATTGGGAAAAATGGTGTCAATTAGACATGCTTGAGGCAAGATTGCCACAGACCATTAATTTGTAAAAAATGCAGTCTCTGACGTGCAATAAAATGAGGCTTGCCTGTATACGTGTGTGTATACCTGTGTATATATGTATGTGTGTGTGTTATAATACCATATATAAACTGTCCATTGATCTATTCAGCACTAAACCTTGATAAATTTTCCATTGATCTGTTCAGCACTAGACCTTGATATCTAGAAGAGTGAAATTCCCCTCCTGTATGTTCTTCAAAATGGGCCCAGCTATCTTCGACTCTATCATATTTTTGTATGATTTAGCATAACTGAGAACATAGGTATACAATCTCATGACCTGCCATTTTTCATTTAGCTTGATAACAGCGGATTTTAAAATTTTCTTAAACTTTTGCCAGTTTCATATCAGATAGCTCATACTGTTCCCCTGTGTGCTGTGTAATATTTTATTTAGCCATTCCTGTATTGCTGGACATCTAGTTTATTTCCATGTTTTCTTATAAATGATAACACCACATTGAACATTTTTATGCATAAAGGTTTTTCCATTTTCAGGATGATTCCGTTAGAATATATTTTCGGAAATGGAATACAATTGGGAGTGCGTGGGTGATGCCGTCGGTTGAGCATCAGACTTTTGGTTTCGGGGCAGGTCGTGATCTTGGGTTCATAGGATCGAGCCCTGCGTTGGCCTCCTGGCTCAGCACTGAGTCTGCTTAGGACTTTTTCTTTTTCTCCCTCTGCCCTTCCCTCCTGCTCTCTGTCTGTCTGTCTGTCTCTCTCTCAAATAAATAAATCTTAAAAAAAATAACTTTACCTCTGGCTGGTCC
Source organism: Martes martes (assembly GCF_963455335.1). NCBI lineage: Eukaryota > Metazoa > Chordata > Mammalia > Carnivora > Mustelidae > Martes > Martes martes. Next base: position 205,003,214 of record NC_137889.1, on the reverse strand, counting down.
TGAAGAGGTAATTTTCTGGACACTAAGCAATATTCTTAAATAGTGAAGAAGAAACGGGCCTGCAGTCATTGTTGCGTGGACGTGGCACTGAAGGAGGGACAGGAGAGGGGCTTAGAGAAATTAATCCCAAAGCAGCTCGTTTGATTTGGCGTCAGGAATGAGGATATTTCTGTTGGCTTCATTAATGGTGGCTTCATTTCTTCCCCATATCCCCTGATTCCATATACAGATTTTAGAATATAGTGGCTTTTTGACAGATTATTTAAATCCCAGTGAGGTGGAACAGCATTCGGATTGTTTATAATGACTGTCAGTGGCAGATTAGTTCAGTCTGTCTCAGTTCATTCTCTCTGACGGCTTCATGTTTATGTCACACCATAGAGGCTGGAAAAGAAAACATGTAGAAAGGAGAATTTGTTTTATTGTCATTTAATTATATGAATAATAACACAATCAAGAATGTGTTCAGGACCCGCTCAGCTACGAAAGGAAAGTGGACCGGAAAGACCATGCCCGTTAGACTTTTTTTGTAAGTTTGGTTTACCATTTTTGTTTCCTACATAATAGTGGCTTTTTTTATTGAATTCTGTCAAATTAGTATTTTTCTAGAAATGGTAATTTAAGAAATAGACAAGTCATGGTAACTGCAAATCATCCATGATTTCTTGACCTTTGGAATATACTGTATGGGATAACCATGTCTTTTGGCCACAACTTTGACAACTGATACACTGTTACCTATTATTGCAATTAAAAGGGTAAGAATACATTTTTTCCAGAACTCATTCATCTTGCATAATTGAAACTTCACCACCTTTGATCAACATCTCCCATTTCCCCTTCTCCTGGCATCCACCATTCCACGCTCTGCTTCTATGAGTTTGACTACTTTAGATCCAACATATAAATGAGATCATGCAATATTTGACTTTCTGTATCTGCCTTACTTCACTTAGCATGATATCATCAGGTTCATCCATGTTGTTGCAAATAGCAGGGTTATCTTCTTTTTAAAGGCTGAATAACATTTCATTATTATATATACCACATGTTCTTTGTCTATTCATCCATCGATGGATATTTAGGTTCTTTTCATATCTTGGCTATTGTGACTAATGCTGCAGTGAACAATGGATTATGGATGCCCTTTCGAGATAGTTATATCATTTCCTTCAGATACATATCCAGAACTGGGATTGCTGGCTCATATGGTAGTTCTATCTTTATTTTTTTTTTAAAGAAACTCCATATTGTTTTTTTGAAATTATTATTAACATATAATGTATTATTTGTTTCAGTGGTACGGGTCTGTGATTCATCAGTCTTACACAATACACAACACTCACCACAACGCATACCTACCCCAATGTCTATCACCCAGCCACCCCATCCCTCCCACCCCCCTCCTCTCCAGCAACCCTCAGTTTGTTTCCTGAGATTAAGAGTCTCTTACGGTTTGTCTCCCTCTCTGGTTTCATCTTGTTTCATTTTTCCCTCTCTTCCCCCATGATGTTCTGCTTTGTTTCTCAAATTCCAGTATCAGTAAGATCATATGATAATTGTCTTTCTCTGATTGACTTATTTTGCTTAGCATAATAGCCTCAGTTCCATCCACATTGTTGCAAATGGCAAGATTTCAATTTTTGATGGCTGCATAATATTCCATTATGGAATATGCCAATATTGCAATATTCTATTTTATATCTATCTATCTATCTATCTATCTATCTATCATCTTTTTAATCCATTCATTTGTCAGTGGACATCTGGGCTCTTTCCATAGTTTGGCTATTGTGGACATTGCTGCTATAAACATTGAGGGCATGTGCCCCTTCAAATCACTACATTTGTATCTTTGGGATAAATACCCAGTAGTGCAATTGCTGGGTCATAGGGTAGCTCTATTTTCAACATTTTGAGGAACCTCCATACTGTTTTCAGAGTGGCTGCACCAGCTTGCATTCCCACCAACAGTGTAGGAGGGTTCCCCTTTCTCCACATCCTTGCCAACACCTGTCGTTTCCTGACTTGTTAATTTTAGCCATTCTGACTGGCTGAGGTGGTATCTCATTGTGGTTTTGGTTTGTATTTCCCTGATGCCAAGTGATATTGAGCCCTTTTTCAAGTGTCTGTTGGCCCTTTGGATGTTTTCTTTGAAAGAAATGTCTTTTCATGTCCTCTGCCCATTTCTTGATTGGATTATTTGTTCTTTGGGTGTTGAGTTTGAGAAGTTCTTTATAGATTTTGGATACTAGCCTTTTATCTGATACGTCATTTGCAGATATCTTCTCCCATTCTGTCGGTTGCCTTTTGGTTTTGTTGACTGTTTCCTTTGCTGTACAAAAGCTTTTGATCTTCATGAAGTCCCAATAGTTCATTTTTGCCCTTGCTTCCCTTGCCTTTGGCGATGTTTCTAGGAAGAAGTTGCTGCGGCTAAGGTCAAAGAGGTTGCTGCCTGCATTCTCCTCAAGGATTTTGATAGATTCCTTTCTCACATTGAGGTCCTTCATCCATTTTGAGTCTATTTTCATGTGTGGTGTAAGGAAATGGTCCGGTTTCATTCTTCTGCATGTGGCTGTCCAATTTTCCCAACACCATTTGTTGAAGAGGCTGTCTTTTTTCCATTGGATATTCTTTCCTGCTTTGTTGAAGATTAGTTGACCATAGAGTTGAGGGTCCATTTCTGGGCTCTCTATTCTATTCCATTGATTTATGTGTCTGTTTTGTGCCAGTACCATACTGTCTTGTATGGTACTGCTTTGTACTAGAACTTGAAGTCTGGAATTGTGATGCCACCAACTTTGGCCTTCTTTTTCAACATTCCTCTGGCTATTTGGGGTCTTTTCTGGTTCCATATAAATTTTAGGATTATTTGTTCCATTTCTGTGAAAAAAGTTGATGGTATTTTGAAAGGGATTGCATTAAATGTGTAGATTGCTTTAGGAAGCATAGATATTTTCACAGTATTTTTTCTTCCAACCCATGAGCATGCAGTATTTTTCCATTTCTTTTTGTCTTCCTCAATTTCTTTCATGAGTGTTCTATAGTTTTCTGAGTACAGATTCTTTGTCTCTTTGGTTAGATTTATTCCCAGGTGTCTTATGGTTGGGTGCAGTTGTAAGTGGGATTGACTCCTTAAATTCTCTTTCTTCTGTCTTGTTGTTGGTGTATGGAAATGCAACTGATTTCCGTGCATTGATTTTTTTTTTAAGATTTTATTTATTTATTCGACAGAGATCACAAGTAGGCAGAGAGGCAGGCAGAGAGGGAGAGGGGAAAGCAGGCTCCCTGCCAAGCAGAGAGCCCAATGCGGGGCTCGATCCCAGGACCCTGGAATCATGACCTGAGCTGAAGGTAGAGGCTTAACTCCCTGAGCCACCCAGGTGCCCCTGTGCATTGATTTTGTATCCTGATACTTTACTGAATTCATGTATGAGTTCTAGCAGGTTTGGAGTGGAGCCTTTTGGGTTTTCCACATAAAGTATTATATCATCTGCAAAGAGTGAGAGTTAGACTTCTTTTTTGCTGACTCGGATGCCTTTTATTTCCTTTTGTTGTCTGATTGCTGAGGCTAGGACTTCTAGTACTATGTTGAACAGCAGTGGTGATAGTGGGCACCCCTGCCCTTATCCCAGTTTTTCCCCATTGAGAATGATATTCACTGTGGGTTTTTCATAGATGGCTTTTATGATATTGAGGTATGTACTCTCTATCCCTACACTGTGAAGAATTTTAATCAAGAAAGGATGCTGTACTTTGTCAAATGCTTTTTCAGCATCTATTGAGAGTTTCATATGGTTCTTGTCCTTTCTTTTATTAATGTAGTGCATCACATTGATTGATTTGGGGGTGTTGAACCAATCTTATAACCCTGGAATAAATCTCACTTGGTTGTGGTGAATAATCCTTTTAATGTACTGTTGGATCCTATTGGCTAGTATTTTGGCAACAAATTAGACAATCTGGAAGAAATGGTTATATCCCTAGAGATGGGTAAACTACCGAGACTGAACCAGGAAGAAATAGAAAATCTAAACAGACCCATAACCAGCAAGGAAATTGAAGCAGTCATTAAAAAATCTCCCAATAAACAAGAGCCCAGGGCCAGATGTTTCCCAGGGGAATTATACCAAAGATTTAAAGAAGAATTAATACCTATTCTGAAACTTCCAAAAAATAAAAATGGGAGGAAAACTTCCAAACTCATTTTATGAGGCCAACATTACCAGACAAAGACCCCACCAAAAAGGAGAATTACAGAGCAATATTCCTGATGAACACGGATGCAAAAATTTTCTCCATGTTGTTTTCCATAGTAGGTGCATCAATTTACCTTCTCACCAATAGTGTGTAAGGGTCCCCTTTTCTCCACATCTTCACCAACACTTGCTATCTCTTGTTTTTTGTTTTTTGTTTTTTTTTTTTTTTTTGATAAAGCCCTTCTAACAGGCATGAGTTGTTGTCTCATTGGAACAGCATGGTAACTGCCACTAACATTTTTTTTTATACTTGTAGTTTGTTAAGAAGGTAGATTCTTAAGTGTTCTCACCATTTGAGTTCTCACTAAAGAAAAGAGAAAGAAGAAAGAAGTAACTCTGAAATAAGGGACATGTTAATTAGCTTGATTATGGTGATATTTCACAATATATACAATGTTTTGATATCAAACTGTGAAGTTGTATACCTTAAGTATATACAACTCCTATGTGTCAATTATACCTTGGTAAAGGTGAAAACGTTTTAAAACTCAAAATAAGAAAAGGCTGAGAGTAAATTTAATTTACCCACATATTTGCCCCTTGATGATCTACTTGGGTACTTCCCTCTCTAGGAATTATTTAAACAGATGTTTAGTTCTAGGTCTTTCTCACTCTTTCTGGGTGGTGTCTTTGGTTAATGCAAAGTAATGTTGGTATTTGTATAAACAGAACACAATAAGAAAGAGAAATCTATTAATAGGAAGCACGTACAGTTTTCTTCCAAAGATCTGGTTCCACCAAGAGAATGTGGGTGTCTGCCTGGGGCTGGACATTCACCAACACGGGAAAACAACCATTTACCAAACCCATTTCCATGAGAGGAATCAGTGAAAGGCTGCCTACATCAAAGACTATCTGGGTTTGTCATCTGGCACCACTAGCATACCAGCTGTGTGATCTTAATCAAGTCTCTTATTTTTTCTGTGCCTCAGTTTCCTCATCTGTGAAACGAAGTTGTAAAGATGGGATGAGTTAACATGTGTAAATTATTTGCACATGTAAGTACTTAGCAAATGTTGGCTATTACTATTAGTTTGTACCTGGAACCCTGAGCAAAGTCTGTAGGCAGTGAATACATTGGGTCTCAGGGAGACTTCTTGGCCCTGATCTATTCTGAACATTCTGGAATTTCTAGTGCCACAGGTCGAGCTCCCTAGAAACAGCCTCTGGGATGGAGATTAGCATGTTAATTAGGGACTCTTCTGAGATCATCATCTGTGAAAGGGAACAAAGTGGAGGTTGGGCAGAGGTGGTTTTTGTTTTCCCCATTAGATCTTGACTGATATACCTTCTCCCTCCCCCAGTTAGTAAGAAAATTCCCTGAAGTCAGGGGCTAGGTTTGTTTTTGCTTATGGAGGTATTTTCTTGGGAGCCGCACAGAGACTGGAAGAGGTTTCAGTAGCGCCGCAGTCCCCAGCCCTGGAGTCACTGGCCGTCCTTGTCACCGTCCAGACTTGCCTGTGAAATCTCCGATGCTGGCGCAGCACATTCCGACGGCAATTTCCGTCTCACTAACTCTCTCATTCCCCTCACTTCCCCTGCAGTTCAAAAGCGGTTTCGGAAATGCAGAAGCAGAATTTATAGGTCTGTTTTTTTAAATAGTAACCTGTAATTGGAAGGAATATAACATTGTGTGTCTGATTTCTCTTCTTTCCCTCTCCTCCTCCTGCCTGCCTTGCATCTCCGCCGTCCTCCTCCTTCTCCCTCCCACCCCCCTTTATTTTGCCACGACTGCCTGGAAGCCCAGAGCCAAATCTTTCACCTGAATATGGTGCCCGTGGCAATGACCCATTTATTTTATTAAATGCAGATTTATTTGCATGGCTCCTAGAGATGCCAAGATGAGTAAGATGTAGTTAGCATGGATGCTAATAGAAGAAGCAGACGTGTGAGTACACTTGCTGTAATAAAGCCAAGTGCAGGAGTTCTGCCGGAGCGCAGTAGAAGGTCTGACTAATTCCATGGGGGCGTAGGTAAGCTATCACAGAGGGTCTGCCTCTTGAAGGATGGATAGGATTTCTTCAGGGAGACGGGGAGAGGAAAGCCATTCGCAGTAGAGGGGACAGGAAGAACAGAAGCATCAAGGACAAGGGGAGAGTGTCTGGGCCCCCAGACAGGCTGTCGAGCTTGGGCTTGGAGTGCTGTGTCCAGGGGGGCCCATCTCAGTGGGCAAGGTGGGCAAACCAGATCATAAGGGCCCTAAGAATTTTTCCAAGGAGCTGAGCCATCACACTGTGGTGTAGGTGAACATCATGATATAATCTGCATTTTGTACAGATAGTGAGAGGTCTGAGATCGGAGCTACTCCAGTAGTTAAGGTAAGAAATGATGCCTAGCCTAAGGGATAGTTGTGGGCTTGGAGATAAGGATATAGAGTAGCACATTTAAGAGGATAAAACCTGTAGGGGTTGTGGGTAAGAGTGAAGATTCTGAGCCAGGCTGCCTGGGTTTGAATCTTGGTTTCTCCTCTTAGTAGCTGTGTGACCTGAAGTTACTACTTAAGCTTGGTGTTTCAGTTTTCTCCTTGTACCCTATGGCGAAGATTAAATTCCTTACTATATTAGAAAAAACTGCAACAGCTTAGAGAGGTATTGGCATATGGGAAATTACACTGGGTGAGGCAGGGGTAGAATTAGGATGACACCAGGTTTTGGCTCGGACGACAAGATGAATGGTAGTCCTGTTGATTTAGGAAAAAAGAAAACAGAAGGAATAGCATTCTGGAAGCTGGGCTCTTGAATTTAGTTATGGATTTCCACGTCTGAGAGGACCTCACCTGTAAATTGTGGACTGACCTAAGCCTTGGTTTTGCATGAGTGTTAGGTTCTTTTTGGTTGATAATAGCGAGGACCCCAAAATCTAAGATGGATGAGGGTCAGCTGTTCTGTAGACTGACATCAGGCCACACTGACAGCAAATTTTAGAGCAATTTCTGCCCTACACACAGACTTTTATATTTAAGGTGAGCATTTGTTAGCAAGCAGGCACAAAATAATTAACATATACTGTTTTGTAAGGTTGATAGGGTCATTGCCCTCTGTCCTATTAGCTGTGACAATGACATCTTCATAAAAGGTTCAGCCGTGGCAGATGCATAAACCAGTGAGTCCTCAGTCCTAGTGGCTGGAGAGAGGACGGTTTGGGTATCAGATGCTCAAGCAGCTCAGACAAAGATTCACACCAGAGGTTCTGCTGTCGTCTTAAACTCCAGCCTTGGGAAGGAGAAGAGTGTCTTGAATGTATTTTATTCAACAAGTATCTATGAAATACCACTGATTTCTCCATCCTCTGGGCTATTCACTTTACCAGCGAAACTCATTTTTTAAACATTCATTATGCTGATTAGTACACCTCTGGTGTTGATAGGAGATAAGATAATGGAAGCACGTGTAAGAGTCATAGCTGGAGCTGGGCTGCTGCTGCTTCTTCTTCTTCTTCTTTTTAAGATTTTATTTATTTATTTATTTGACACAGACAGAGATCACAAGTAGGCAGAGAGGCAGGCAGAGAGAGAGGGGGGGAAGCAGGCTCCCCGCTGAGCAGAGAGCCCGATGCGGGACTCGATCCCAGGACCCTGAGATCATGACCTGAGCGGAAGGCAGAGGCTTGAACCCACGGGGCCCCCCAGGCGCCCTGGAGCTGGGTTTCTGGATTAGAGCACAAGCTGACCACCCCTGGGATATGGATTCCTGATTGGATTAACTGATGATACTGAAGGTGTAGCTTAAATTTACTAATGCCAATATAGGTAGGCGACACTGCCTATGCCCAGGCACTGTAAAGTACAGATATCGTGGTTCAAATCCAATAGGTGAGAAGATATGTGTAAGTCTGGAGATCAGGGGAAAAATCTGAGTCGGAAACATATTTTTGGCAGTCTTAATGCTTGGAATATCCATTCCTCCTCCCTAATTTTTTTTTCTACAACACTGCTTTCCTCATTCCTATTTCATGAACTATTTCTTATGTATCTTTATTCTTCCCTATAAGTCACTTTAAATCCTTTTTTGGACACTCGGAGTATATAAATATCAATAAATATGACTTCCCCCTCCATATAATTTGTTTTAAATTTCTACCAAGAACTATTTCTTCTGCAGCTAACTTTTAAAACTATGTGCAAGATATTTATTGTCCCTCTTACTGTGGTCACTTTCTTTAAATTACTTCAAATTTTAGGTCAGTTTCAGGTTTGAACACACACACGCATTTTTTTGCTGTTATTTCAAACCACATTTATTTTGCTGCTCTGTTTGGAAATCCACAACAATGAAACTGATACATTTTGCCATTCGATAGAGAAAAGAAAGGTTTTACTCTTCATGTTTTTAGGTAAGACCATAAACCCTAAATTTTTTGTTATGTTTTTCTTCACATAAATGACTCTCTCCCCAGCTGCTAGTTCTTAATTTAAAAGTCACCTTGAGTTCCATGGTGATATTTTTATATTACATACTGGAAGGAGCCATAAATATTTTGATTTTGTGATATTTTAGGGATATTTTCTTCTATAAGCTTGAAAATTTTTTAAAAATCATTTTTTTAACAAATGGAAAAGTGAACAAATTTCAAGTATTTGGCCCAAATTATCACAAAATAAACGTAACCATGTATTCCCTACCCAGGTCAAAAAATAGAACATCCCCAGTACCTCCAAAGCCCCTCATATTTCCTCCATATCAGTAGCCCCCCTTTCTGCTAGCAACATTGTGTACAAGTGTTGGCATGGACACATGCTTCCATTCTCTTTAGCAAGTACCTGCAGTAGAATGGCCGGGTGATTGTAGGTGTACGTTTAACTTGAAGAAAGTGACAGACTGTTTAAAAAATGGTTATCCCATGTTGCATTCCCACCAGCAGTGAATGAGAATTCCAGTGGCTCTACATTTTCTCTAACACTTGTATTTTTAGGTTCCTGGACCCAACTTCAAATGACGTGGGGGAGTTGCCACCAAGCCATTCTTGCCGTCTAGCGGGTGTCCTGTTCAGTTTCTGATTTCAGATTCTGCAAGTTCAGTCCTCCAAGACTGCCTCTGTCTAGTTCAGATGCCAGGCACAAGTCCGGTTGTTACCTGTGCTCTGACCCACTGGCTATAGACTGTGGGCTTCAACAGCTCCCTCCGTGGGCTCGATTAATTTGCTGGAGTGGCTCCCAGAATTCAAGTTTTACTAGCTAGATTGTGGGTATCATAAACAGCCAGATGGGAGAGAGGCACAGGGCAAGGTGTGGGGAAAGGGCGCAGTGTCCATGCCCTCCCTAGGTGTGCTGCTGTCCCAGCATTGCCACATATTTACCAGCCTAGAAGCTCTCTGAACCCTGTCCTTTTGGGTTCTCACAGAGGCTTCATTGCATAGGTGTGATTGATTAAATCATTGGTTATTGGTGATTGATTCAGTCTCCAGACTCTCCCTGTTCCCCTCCATCACAGGGGTGGGGCTGAAAGTTCCAATCCTCTAATCACCTGGTTGGTTCTCCTGACAACCAACCCCCATCCTTAGGTCCCAAAGTCACCTCATTAATGTAATGGAAAACACCTTTATCACTTTCGTCACTGAGAAAGTCTAAGGGTTTTAGAAGCTTTGTGCTAGAACAGGACACAAAGAGCAAATATTTCTTACTGTAAACCACAGTGTCACAACTTAGTATGGACAGACTCAAGTTTTTGACGTTCTAGTGGTGTCTCAGTGTGGTTTTAATCTCGTCAGGCTATCCTGTCAGAGCTGTCGGCTAAGGAGCCAACTCGGGAGCGTGTAGGGTTTGGGTGCTGTCCTCCAGTATCCCATACACACAGAACTACAGCTGATACGGCACGATGACCCTAAATGATGGGTTGGTCTTTTTTGGCCATCAGTTCCAATGACAATGTGGTGGGATTGGTGCATGTTACCCCGCAGCCTTAGGGGCTTCCACATTAGGGGTAGTATTTCCAAGGTCTGGTTCAGGGTTGGGAACACTTTTGCCAGAGACACAGTATGGGTTCCTCTAAATCTTGCAGATCCATGATACGGTGTCCTTTGGCAGGAGCATAAGAGCTTAGTGGGGAATGCATGGTGCAAGCTTTTGAGACTGTGCCCTTCCCCCAGGTCAAGATAGTCCGTCAAAAGCAGTTTCACATCTTGGGCATGAGGGAAGAAATTAACGCCACTGTTAAAACCCTAAAGGATAAAAGGGTGATAGCTCCCATCATATTTCTATTTAATTCCCCAGTTTGTTCTCTACAAAAACCAGGTGGATCCTGATGGATGACAGTCGACTGAGAAGAAATAATGGGAGAGAGGACACAGGACTGTCTGGGGAAGAGGCATATAAATGGATCTGTGGGATTGGGTGTCAAGTGCTGCCTGTGTTTGTACCCGTCAGAAAGCATCCTCAATGATGAGACACCCAACAGCCCCAGAGAATCAGTGGACAGCTGCCAGTTTCTGCCATTGACTATCCCAGCACTGGTACAACAGGGACCATGAACAGAGTAGCCAGTGTCGCAGGGATGGAGATCATGTATGGGCCCAACTGCATGGACTCCCACTTAATAAGGCAGACTTAATTACTGCCACGGATGAATGTCCACTCTTCCAGCGCAGAGACAACACCGAGTCCCCAGGACAGCACCGTCCCGTGAGGAGGACAACCAGCTATTGGGTAAAGAACTGACCACACTGGGCATCTTCCGTATTGACCAAAATTGACATATATTTCAGGATGGATTTGCCTTCCACACATTCAGGTCTTTAGCCAGCACTACTATCTGATGGCTGAGGAACTTAGTCTGCAGAAGAGAAGGTAAGGCAGCGGCCACATGACCCTTGGATCTATTGGTCATATTAAATATAACATTAGCCAGAAGCTGCCAGTCACACAGTGGGATGAGATGGTCTTTTGAAGGTGCAGTTAATGCACCAGCATGGAAATGATATCTTTTGAGGATGGAGTAGACTCTTGAATTTTCTATATATACAATATATAAGCTAGAATCTTCAATGAAATATTGACAGAATTGGTATGATTTAGCATTTCTTCTCTCTCCTAATTTCAGAAGAAAATCCTTTAGGATTTTACTATTAAGTTTGATGTATGCTGCAAGTTTTACTTTATATACATTTATGAAGTTAATAATGAATCGATGTTGAATTTTATCAATGCTTTTTCTATTGAGATGGTCACATGATTTTTCTCTTTTATTCTGTTAACTTGGTGAATTATATTATTGCTTTTTTAAAAAATTTCTTTTCCGCGTAACAGTATTCATTGTTTTTGTACCACACCCAGTGCTCCATGCAATATGTGCCCTCCCCAATACCCACCACCTGGTTTCCCCCCCAATACCCACCACCTGGTTCCCCCAACCTCCCAACCCCCACCCCTTCAAAACCCTCAGGTTGTTTTTCAGTGTCCACAGTCTCTCATGGTTCACCTCCCCTTCCAATTTCCCTCAACTCCCTTCTCCTCTCCATCTCCCTATGTCCTCTGTGTTATTTGTTATGCTCCACAAATAAGTGAAACTGTATGATAACCGACTCTCTCTGCTTGACTTATTTCACTCAGCATAATCTCTTCCAGTCCCGTCCCTGTTGATACAAAAGTTGGGTATTCATCCTTTCTGATGGAGGCATAATACTCCATAGTGTATATGGACCACATCTTCCTTATCCATTCATCTGTTGAAGGGCATCTTGGTTCTTTCCACAGTTTGGCGACTGTGGCCATTGCTGGTATAAACATTGGGGTACAGATGGCACTTCTTTTCACTACATCTGTATCTTCGGGGTAAATACCCAGTAGTGCAATTGCAGGGTCATAGGGAAGCTCTGTTTCTAATTTCCTGAGGAATCTCCACACTGTTCTCCAAAGTGGCTGCACCAGTTTGCATTCCCACCAACAGTGTAAGAGGGTTCGCCTTTCTCCACATCCTCTCCAACACACGTTGTTTCCTGTCTTGCTAATTTTGGCCATTCTAACTGGTGTAAGGTGGTATCTCAATGTGGTTTTAATTTGAATCTCCCTAATGGCTAGTGATGATGAACATTTTTTCATGTGTCTGATAGCCATTTGTATGTCTTCATTGGAGAAGTGTCTGTTCATATCTTCTGCCCATTTTTTGATATGATTATCAGTTTTGTGTGTGTTGAGTTTGAGAAGTTCTTTATAGATCCTGGATATCAACCTTTTGTCTCTACTGTCATTTGCAAATACCTTCTCCCATTCCGTGGGTTGCCTCTTTGTTTTGTTGACTGTTTCCTTTGCTGTGCAGAAGCTTTCACTAAGGAGATGTTGAAAAACAAAAATAAAACTGGTGGCATCACGTTACTTGATTTCAAGCTTTACTACAAAGCTGTGATCACCAAGACAGCATGGTACTGGCATAAAAACAGACGCATAGACCAGTGGAACAGTGTAGAGAGCCCAGATATGGACCCTCAACTCTATGGTCAAATAATCTTCGACAAAGCAGGAAAAAATATACAGTGGAAAAAAGACAGTCTCTTCAATAAATGGTGCTGGGAAAATTGGACAGCTATATGTAGAAGAATGAAACTCGACCATTCTCTTACACCGTACACAAAGATAAACTCAAAATGGATAAAAGACCTCAACGTGAGAGAGGAATCCATCAGAATCCTAGAGGAGAACATAGGCAGTAACCTCTTCGACATTGGCCACAGCAAGTTCTTTCAAGATATGTCCCCAAAGGCGAAGGAAACAAAAGCGAAAATGAACTTTTGGGACTTCATATTATTGCTTTTTAAAATTTACCCTGAATTCTTGAAGTAAGCCAATTTGGTTGTGATATACAATTCTTTTTATCTATCATGGAATTTGATTTGTTAATATTTTGTTTAGGACCTTTCATCTATGTCCACAAGTGAGATTGGCTGGTTTTATTCTTTTTTTGAAATGTCCTTGTCATATTTTGGTGCTTTTGGTATCAAGCTTAGGTTGACCTCATAAAACAATTTGGAAAGTTATTCCTTTTTTACTGTTTTGTGTGAGATTTTTTTAAATGATTTTTGAAGAATAGAGTAATTGAAAAATTTATGTATTATTGATACAGTTTCTATACCAATTATTTAAATATTTGGTGGAATTCACTGCTGAAGCCAGATTGGCTGGGAATATTTTTGAGGGATTGTTTTAAATTATGGATAATGTCTTTAATAGGTGTAGGATTATTCAGCTTTTCTATAGTATATTGTGGCACTTGTGATGTGTTTTGATTTTCTAACAATTTGTACGTTTCAACTAAAGAGTTTTAATTTATTGTCATAAATTACACCTTCTTATTTTTGAGAAATGGCTGCGATATCTGTCGCGATGTTCCTTTTTATTCCTGAAATTGAGTAGGAGTGCCTTCTATTTTTCTTGATTACTCTTGCCAGAGTTTATCAATTTAAAAAGTGTTTTCAGGGTACCTGCATGGCTCAGTCAGTTAAGAGTTGTCCAACTTGCTTGATTTCAGCTCAGGTCACGATCTCAGGGTTATGGGATCAAGCCCCATGCTGGGCTCTGTGTTCGGTGGGAAGTCTGTTGGAGATTCTCTCTCTCCCATTCCCTCTGCCCCTTCCTCCCCACTGCATGAGCTCTCTCTCACTCTCTCTCTCTTTCAAATAAATAAATAAATAAATAAATCTTTAAAAGTGTCTTCAAAGAACCATCCTTCTTTAAAATTAATTTTTAAATTTCTTTTATAAACATATAATGTATTTTTAGCCCCAGGGGTACAGGTCTGTGAATCGCAGGGTTTACACACTTCACATCACTCACCATAGCACATATCCTCCCCAATGTCCATAACCCACCACCCTCTCCCTCCCCCCCTCCCCCCAGCAACCCTCAGTTTGTTTTGAGAGATTAAGAGTCTCTTATGGTTTGTCTCCCTCCCGATCCCATCTTGTTTCATTTATTTTTTTCCTGCCCCCCAAACCCCCCACATTGCATCTCCACTTCCTCATATCAGGAAGATCATATGATAGTTGTCTTTCTCCGACTGACTTATTTCGCTAAGCATAATTCCCTCTAGTTCCATCCACGTCGTCACAAATGGCAAGATTTCATTTCTTTTGATGGCTGCACATTATTCCATTGTATATATATATATATATATATATACCACATCTTCTTTATCCATTCATCTATTGATGGACATCTAGGTTCTTTCCATAGTTTAGCTATTGTGGACATTGATGCTATAAACATCCGGGTGCACGTGTCCCTTTGGATCCCTATGTTTGTATCTTTAGGGTAAATACCCAGTAGTGCAATCGCTGGGTCATAGGGTAGTCTATTTTCAGCTTTTTGAGGAATCTCCATGCTGTTTTCCAGAGTGGTTGCACCAGCTTGCATTCCCACCAACAGTGTAGGAGGGTTCCCCTCTCTCTGCATCCTCGCCAGCATCTGTCATTTCCTGACTTGTTAATTTTAGCCATTCTGCCTGGCATGAGGTGGTATCTCATTGTGGTTTTGATTAGTATTTCCCAGAAGCTGAGTGATGTGGAGCAATTTTTCGTGTGTCTGTTGGCCATCTGGATGTCTTCTTTGCAGAAATGTCTGTTCATGTCTTCTGCCCATTTCTTGATTGGGTTATTTGTTCTTTGGGTGTTGAGTTTACTGAGCCCTTTATAGATTTTGGATACTAGCCCTTTAGCTGATATGTTGTTTGCAAATATTTTTGCCCATTCTGTCAGTTGTCTTTTGGTTTTGCTGTTTCCTTTGCTGTGCAAAAACTTTTGATCTTGATGAAATCCCAATAGTTCATTTTTGCCCTTGCTTCCCTTGCCTTCGGTGATGTTTCTAGGAAGAAGTTGCTGAGCTGAGGTCAAAGAGGTTGCTGTCTGCGTTCTCCTCAAGGATTTTGATGGATTCCTTTCTCACATTTAGGTCCTTCATCCACTTTGAGTCTATTTTTATGTGTGGTGTAAGGAAATAGTCCAATTTCATTTTTCTGCACGTGGCTGTCCAATTTTCCCAACACCATTTGTTGCAGAGGCTGTCTTTTTTCCATTGGACATTCTTTCCTGTTTTGTTGAAGATTAGTTGACCACAGAGTTGAGGGTCTATTTCTGGGTTTCTATTCTGTTCCATTGATCTATGTGTCTGTTTTTGTGCCAGTACCATACTGTCTTGATGATGACAGCTTTGTACTAGAACTTGAAGTATGGAATTGTGATGCCACCAACTTTGGCTTTCTTTTTCAATATTCCTTTCGCTATTCGAGGTCTTTTCTGGTTCCATATAAATTTTAGGATTATTTGTTCCATTTCTTTGAAAAAAAAATGGATGGGATTTTGAAAGGGATTGCATTAAATGTGTAGATTGCTTTAGGTAGCATAGACATTTTCACAATATTTGTTCTTCCAATCCATGAGCATGGAACATTTTTCCATTTCTTTGTGTCTTCCTCAATTTCTTTCATGAGTACTTTATAGTTTTCTGAGTATAGATTCTTTGCCTCTTTGGTTAGGTTTATTCCTAGGTATCTTATGGTTTTGGGTGCAACTGTAAATGGGACTGACTCCTCAATTTCTCTTTCTTCTGTCTTGTTGTTAGTGTAAAGAAATGCGACTGATTTCTGTGCATTGACTTTATATCCTGACACTTTACTGAATCCCTGTACAAGTTCTAGCAGTTTTGGAGTGGAGTCTTTTGGGTTTTCCACATATAGTATCATATCATCTGCAAAGATTGAGAGTTTGACTTCTTCTTTGCCCATTTGGATGCCTTTAATTTCTTTTTGTTGTCTGACTGCTGAGGCTAGGACATCTTGCACTATGTTGAATAGCAGTGGTGATAACGGACATCCCTGCTGTGTTTCTGACATTAGCGGAAAAGCTTTCAGTTTTTCTCCATTGAGAATGATATTTGCTGTGGGTTTTTCATAGATGGCTTTGATGATATTGAGGTATGTGCCCTCTATGCCTACACTTTGAAGAGTTTTGATCAGGAAGGGATGCTGCACTTTGCCAAATGCTTTTTCAACATCTATTGAGAGGATCATATGGTTCTTGTTCTTTCTTTTATTAATGTATTATATCACATTGATTGATTTGTGGATGTTGAACCAACCTTGCAGCCCAGGAATAAATCCCACTTGGTCGTGGTGAATAATCTTTTTAATGTACTGTTGGATCCTATTGGCTTGTATTTTGGTGAGAATTTTTGCATCTGTGTTCATCAAGGATATTGGTCTGTAATTCTCTTTTTTGATGGGATCCTTGTTTGGTTTTGGGATCAAGGTGCTGCTGACTCATAAAATAAGTTTGGAAGTTTTCCTTCCATCTGTATTTTTTGGAACAGTTTCAGGAGAATAGGGATGAATTCTTCTTTGAATGTTTGGTAGAATTCCCCTGGGAAGCCATCTGGCCCTGGGCTCTTGTTTGTTGGGAGATTTTTGATGACTGCTTCAATCTCCTTACTGGTTATGGGTCTGTTCAGGTTTTCTATTTCTTTCTGGTTCAATTTTGGTAGTTTATATGTCTCTAGGAATGTACCCATTTCTTCCATATTGTTGAATTTGTTGGCGTAGAGCTGCTCATAGTATGTTCTTATAATTGTTTGTATTTCTTTGGTGTTGGTTGTGATCTCTCCTCTTTCATTCATGATTTTATTTATTTGGGTCCTTTCTCTTTTCTTTTTGATCAGTCTGGCCAGGGGTTTATAAATCTTATTAATTCTTTCAAAGAACCAGCTCTTAGTTTCATTGATTTGTTCTATTTTTATTTATTTATTTATTTATTTATTTTTTTAGTTTCTATTTCACTGATTTCTGCTCTGATCTGTGTTTTTTCTCTTCTCCTACTGGGTTTAGGCTTTCTTTGTTGTTCTTTCTCTAGCTCCTTTAGGTGTAGGGTTAGCTTGTGTATTTGAGACCTTTCTTGTTAATTGAGAAAGGCTTGTATCACTATATATTTTCCTCTCAGGACTGCCTTTGCTGTGTCCCACAGATTTTGAACCATTGTGTTTTCATTATCATTTGTTTCCATGAAGTTTTTCAATTCTTCTTTAATTTCCTGGTTGGCCCATTCATTCTTTAGAAGGATGCTGTTTGGTCTCCATGCATTTGGGTTCTTTCCAAATTTCCTCTTGTGATTGAGTTCTAGCTTCAGAGCGTTGTGGTCTGAAAATATGCAGGGGATGATCCCAATCTTTTGATATCGGTTAAGACCTGATTTATGACCCAGGATGTGATCTATTCTGGACAATGTTCCATGTGCACTAGAGAAGAATGTATATTCTGTTTCTTTGGGATGGAATGTTCTGAATAAATCTGTGATGTCCATCTGGTCCAGTGTGTCATTTAAGGTCTTTATTTCCTTGTTGATCTTTTGTTTGGATGATCTGTCCATTTCAGTGAGGGGAGTGTTAATGTCCCCTACTATTATTGTATTATTGTCGATGTATTTCTTTGATTTTGTTATTAATTGGTTTATATAGTTGGCTGCTCCCATGTTAGGGGCATAGATATTTTAAATTGTTAGATCTTGTTGTTGGACAGACCCTTTGAGTATGGTATAGTGTCCTTCCTCATCTCTTATTATAGTCTTTGGCTTAAAATCGAATTGATCTGATATAAGGATTGCCACCCCCGCTTTCTTCTGATGTACATTAGCATGGTACATTGTTTTCCACTCCCTCACTTTATATCTGGAGGTGTCTTCGGGTCTAAAATGAGTTTCTTGTAGGCAGCATATGGATGGGTTTTGTTTTTTTATCCATTCTGATACCCTGTGTCTTTTGATTGGGGCATTTAGCCCATTCACATTCAGGGTAACTATTGAGAGATATGAATTTAGTGCCATTGTATTGCCTGTAAGGTGACTGTTACTGTATATTGTCTGTGTTCCTTTCTGATCTACTCCTTTTAGGGTCTCTCTTTGCTTAGAGGACCCCTTTCAATATTTCCTGTAGAGCTGGTTTGGTGTTTACAAATTCTTTCAGTTTTTGTTTGTCCTGGAAGCTTTTTCTCTCTCCTTCTATTTTCAATGATGGCCTAGCTGGATATAGTATTCTTGGCTGCATGTTTTTCTCGTTTAGTGCTCTGAATATATCATGCCAGTTCTTTCTGGCCTGCCAGGTCTCTGTGGATAAGTCCACTGCCAACCTGATATATTTACCATTGTATGTTACAGACTTCTTTTCCCGGGCTTCTTTTAGGATTTTCTCTTTGTCGCTAAGACTTGTACATTTTACTATGAGATGACAGGGTCTGGACCTATTCTTACTGATTTTGAGGGGGGTTCTCTGCACCTCCTGGATTTTGATGCTTGTTCCATTTGCCATATTAGGGAAATTCTTTACAATAATTCTCTCCAATATACCTTCTGCTCCCCTCTCTCTTTCTTCTTCTTCTGGAATCCCAATTATTCTAATGTTGTGTCGTCTTATGGTGTCACTTATCTCTCGAAATCTCCCCTTGTGGCCCAGTAGCTGTTTGTCCCTCTTTTGCTCAGCTTCTTTATTCTCTGTCATTTGGTCTTCTCTATCACTAATTCTCTCTTCTGCCTCATTTATCCTAGCAGTAAGAGCCTCCATTTTTGATTGTCCCTTATTAATAGCTTTTTTGATTTCAACTTGGTTAGATTTTAGTTCTTTTATTTCTCCAGAATGGGCTTTTATCTCTCCGAAGAGGGTTTCTCTAATATCTTCCATGCCTTTTTCGAGCCTGGCTAGCACCTTGAGAATCCTCATTCTGAACTCTAGATCTGAGATATTGCCAATGTCCATATTGATTAAGTTCCTAGCCTTTGGTATTGCCTCTTGTTCTTTTTTTTTGTGGTGAGCTTTTCTGCCTTGTCATTTTGTCCAGATAAGAATATGTGAAGGAGCAAATAAAATACTAATGGGGTGGCAAAGACCCCAGGAAAATGTCCTTTAAGCAAATCAGAAGAGTCCCCAAATCATGGGAGGGAGAAAGGGGATAAAAAGAAGTTCAGAAAAAAAAATTAAAAAAGAAAACAAATAAAGAAAAAATATTAAAAAAGAAATAATATATATATTAGACTGGTGACTAGAACAGGGTCACCCACTTAATTTTGGAAGTATTTTGGTCTCTTAGAAGAAACTACCTCCCCAAATTTTAATGAATGAAAAACATATATAAGGGCAGACACATTGAAGGGATGGGATATGCCTATAAAGAAGAGAAAAAAATTTTTTTTTAATTTCTAAAGTGGAGTTGATAAAGTAAGTTGGTTGAAAGAATAAAGAAAAAGAAAGTGGGGAGAATTTGCTCGGGTTGGAGACTAGAACAAGCCCGGAGCTATATTTAGCGTATATTTTGATCTATTAGAAGTTGTACCCCAAATTTTTTAGAAGAAAAAACCCTATGTGTATACAAAAAATAAAGTTAGATACAATGAAGGATAAAATATGACTATAATAATGAAGGTTCAAAAAAGATTATTATTATTATTATTTTTTGAAAGGTATTGTTAAGATAAACTAGTTAAAAAAACGTTAAAAGAGGAAAGGATAAAGGTTAAAAAAAATTTAGCAGAAGAAACAAAAACTTAATTAACTTTGTAAGACTAAAGAGTCCTGGGGAGAAAGCCATGAATTCCGTGCTTTGCTTTCTCCTCCTTTGGAATTACACTGTTCTTGGTAAGTGAACTTGGTCTTGGCTGGATGTTCTTGTTGATCTTCCAGGGGAGGGGCCTGTTGTAGTGATTCTCAAGTGTCTTTGCCGCAGGCGGAATTGCCCCGCCCTTGCCAGGGGCCGGGCTAAGGAATCCGCTCGGGTTCGCTTTCGGGAGCTTTTGTTCCCTGAGCGCTTTCCGTAGAGTCCGGGGGACGGGAATGAAGATGGCGGCCGCCCAGTCTCCGGCCCGGAGGAGCCGAGAGCTGGGGCCCGCTCCTCAGTGCGCCCTCGGAGAAAAGAGCCCAATCGCTCCCGTCTCCCTGGCCTCCGGCCGCGCTCCGAGCTCACCCAGCCTGCGACGGGCACAAGGTAACCCCGGGCTGAGCGCTCACTCCTCGGCTCCGTCTCTGTAGCCGGCTTCCCTGCTCTAATACCTGTGAGCTCTGCGACACTCAGACACCCCCAGTCCTTCTGAGACCCTTCGGGACCTGGGGCCACGCTGACCCCGCCTGGGCTTCGCCCCGGTTTAGCCTCCGGAGCGTTGTCCCTCCGTGGAGCAGACTTTTAAAAGTCCCGATTTTGTGCTCTGTTGCTCCGCCGCTGGGAGCCGGCCCCTCCCCCCACGGTCTGTCTTCCCGTCGCCTTGAGTTCACTTCTCCGCTGTCCTACCTTTCAGAAAGTGGTCGATTTTCTGTTTCTAGAATTGCTGCTCTTCTTCCCTCTGATCTCCTGTTGGATTTGTAGGTGTTCGCAATGGTTTGACAAGCGCTCTAGCTGATCCCCTGCTACCTGATGTCGTCTCAGCCGCTACTTCTCTGCCATCTTGACTCCTGCCCGGCATTAGTCTCTATTTTTATCTTCATTATTTCCTTCCTCCTACTTTCTTTGTACTTAATTTTCTGCTGTTTTTTCAGCTTGTTGAGATGAAAGCTTAGATAGCTGCTCTTCTTTCTAAAACATACATTTAAGACCATAAATTCCCTATAGGCAAGACTTTTCCTATATCCCACAAGTGGTATTTTATTTATAATTTTTAATTAATTACTTAATTTGATAGACAGAGATCACAAGTAGGCAGAGAAGCAGGCAGAGAGAGAGGAAGGGAAGCAGACTCCCAGATCATGACCTGAGCCGAAGGCAGAGGCCTTAACCCAGTGAGCCACCCAGGCGCCCCTATTTATCATTTAAAAAATTTTTTTTTCTAATTTCTATTTTGGTTTCTTTCTTTGCCTCATGGATTGTTTAGAACTTTAAGTTTAAAAATATATAGAGACTTTTTTGTTATTTAGTTATTAACTCAGTATAGTCAGAAAAGTGTACTCTCTGATTGAAGTCTTGAAATTTGTCAAAACTTGATTTATGACTCGACATATGCCAACTTTGGCAAATATATCAGATGAATTTGGAAAAAAATTTGTTTTCTGCAGCTGTCAGGTACGTTGTTCTATATATGTCACTTAGTTCAAGTATCACTCATGTTCAAATCTCCTATATCTATATCTTTTTTTTTTTTTTTTTGTCTATTCTATCAGGTACTGAAAACGCAAGTTAAAATCTCCCACTGTGTTTGTGGGTTAGTCTATTATTGTTTAGTTGTGTCAAATTTTGTTTCCATACATTAAGGCCATATATTTGGGGGCATGAATTTAGAACTGCTATGATTTCCTGGGCCATTTATCATTATCATTATGATTTTGTGTCGCTCTTTTTCTTTGGCTTTACTACTGTATCTGATATTAAGATGACTACATTGATTTCATTTGATTTGTGTGTGCATGTTTTATCTTTTTACTTACATATTTTTGTATCTCTATTTTTTAAAGTGTTTCTCTTTCAAACAGCATATAATATGGTTTTTGACTTTTTAAAACCCAGTCTCACAATCTTTGCCTTTTAATTGGAACATTTAGTGTTTTCATATTTAATGTAATTACTAATACATCTACCATTTTCCTATTTGTTTCTCCTTCTGACCTTCTTTGGAATTAAGTTTTTTACTGTTTGTTTTTCCTCTATTAACAGGTTAAGCTATATTACTATGCTTTTAATGGCTACTCTTTTTTTTTATTTTGAGGTTTTATTTATTTATTTATTTGACAGAGAGATAGAGAGAGCCAGAGAGCACAAGCAGGAATGAATGGTAGAGGGAAAGGGAGAAGCAGGCTCCCCACCGAGCAGAGAGCCTGCCACAGGGCTTGATCCCAGGACCCTGGGATCATGACCTGAGCCAAAAGCAGATGCTTAACTGACTGAGCCACTCTGGCGCTGCTGGCTACTCTTGATTATAGATTATAATCTGTATTCCTGATTTGTCAAAGCTTAGTATAAATTAGTACTTTTATCTTATCCAAGAAAATTCAAGAATGTTAGAATACTTTAATTCCCTTTGTACTTATCCTGCCCTATCATTGCTGTTTAATTTTCTCTGTACTTTAAACCCTGCAGGATATTAGTGTTATTGCTTTATACAATCAGTATTTGTTTACTTCCCACTTCTTTTCTCTCTTCGTTCTTTTATTTCTTACATCTTTAATATTTTACCTGGGATTACTTTTCTTTTGCCTAAAGGATACCTTTCAATATATTTTTTATATAGGCCTGGAAGTGACTCTCTTGTTTTCTTTTTTGTTTTTGTTTTGCCTGCAAATGTCCTTATTTTATCAGCATTCTTTTTTTTTGAATATAAAACTATTTATTGACCACTTTTTACTAATATTTACAATAAAATAATATACAGTTGGATAACATTCTGACTACAGAGTTACTGCTTTTCCTGGTTTCTGCTGAACCAGCAACTCAAATACTGAGAAGATTGAGGGTACATGTCAGGAATGAGTTGGGGTATTTTACCAGCATTCTTAAAGGATACTTTTGTTGGGTATAGTTTGGCAGTTTGGCAGTTTTTTCCCCTTTGATGCACTTTAAGTTATTTTTATTAACATATAATGTATTATTTGCCCCAGGGGTACAGGTCTGTGAATCATCAGGCTTACATATTTCACAGCACTCACCATAGCCCATACCCTCCCCAATGTCCATAACCCCACCACCCTCTCCCGACCCCCCTCCCCCCAGCAACCCTCAGTTTGTTTTGTGAGATTAAGAGTCTCTTATTATTTGTCTCCTTCCCGATCCCATCTCAATTCAATTTTTCCTTCCCTGCCCCCCACAAACCCCCTCCCTGCCTCTCAAATTCCTCATATCAGGGAGATCAGATGATAATTGTCTTTCTCTGATTGACTTATTTCACTCAGCATAATACTCTCTAGTTTCATTCATGTCATTGCAGATGGCAAGATTTCATTTCTTTTGATGGCTGCACGTTATGCCATTGTATATATATACCACATCTTCTTTATCTGTTCATCTGCTGATGGACATCTAGGTTCTTTCCATAGTTTGGCTTTTGTGGACATTGCTGCTATAAACATTTGGGTGCATGTGCCCCTTCAGATCACTACATTTATATCTTTAGGGTAAATACCCAGTAGTGTGATTACTGGGTTGTAGGGTAGCTCTAATTTCAACTTTTTGAGGAACCTCCATGCTGTTTTCCAGAGTGGTTATACCAGCTTGCATTCCCACCAACAGTGTAGGAGGGTTCCCCTTTCTTTGCGTCTTCACCAACATCTGTCGTTTCCTGACTGGTTAATTTTAGCCATTCTGACTGGTGTGAGGTGGTATCTCATTGTGGTTTTGATTTGTGTTTCCCTGATGCTGAGTGATATTGAGCACTTCTTCATGTGTCTGTTGGCCATTTGGATATGTCTTCTTGGAAGAAATGTCTGTTCATGTCTTCTGCCCATTTCTTGATTGGATTATTTGTTCTTTGGGTGTTGAGTTTGAGAAGTTCTTTATAGATTTTGGATACTAGCCCTTTATCTGATATGTCGTTTGCAAATATCTTCTCTCATTCTGTCAGTTGTCTTTTGGTTTTGTTGACTGTTTCCTTTGTGTGCAAAAGCTTTTGATTTTGATGAAGTCCCAATAGTTCATTTTTGCTCTTGCTTCCCCTGCCTTTGACGATGTTCCTAGGAAGAAGTTGCTGCGGCTGAGGTCAAAAAGGTTGCTGCCTGCGTTCTCCTCAAGGATTTTGATGGATTCCTTTCTCACATTGAGATCTTGTATCCATTTTGAGTCTGTTTTTGTGTGTGGTGTAAGGAAATGGTCCAGTTTCATTCTTCTGCATGTGGCTGTCCAATTTTCCCAGCACCATTTGTTGAAGAGGCTGTCTTTTTTCCATTGAACATTCTTTCCTGCTTTGTAGAAGATTAGTTGACCACAGAGTTGAGGGTCTATTTCTGGGCTCTCTATTCTGTTCCATTGATCTATGTGTCTGTTTTTGTGCCAGTACCATACTGTCTTGATGATGACAGCTTTGTAATAGACCTTGAAGTCTGGAATTGTGATGCCACCAACTTTGGCCTTCTTTTTCAACATTCCTCTGGCTATTTTGGGGTCTTTTGTGGTTCCATATAAATTTTAGAATTATTTGTTTTATTTCTGTGAAAAAAATGGATGGTATTTTGATAGGGATTACACTGAATGTTTAGATTGCTCTAGGTAGCATAGACATTTAAACAATATTTGTTCTTCTAACCCATGAGCATGGAACTTTTTTCCATTTCTTTGTGTCTTCTTCAATTTCTTTCATGAGTATTTTATAGTTTTCTGAGTATAGGTTCTTTGCCTCTTTGGTTAGGTTTATTCCTAGGTATCTTATGGTTTTGGGTACAATTGTAAATGGGATCAACTCCTTAATTTCTTTCTTCTGTCTTGTTGTTGGTATACAGAAATGCAACTGATTTCTGTGCTTTGATTTTGTATCTTGACACTTTACTGAATTCCTGTATGAGTTCTGGCAGTTTTGGAGTGGAGTCTTTTCCTTCCTTCCTTCCTTTTTTATTTTGAGTATAGTTGGCCACAATGTCACATTATTTTCAGGTATACAACATACTGATTCATCATCTGTCACCATACAGCACTATTAAAATACCATTGACTATATTCCCTATGGTGTACCTTTTATCTCCATGATTTATTCATTCCATTACTGGAAGCCTGTATCTCCCACTCCCCTTCACCCATTTTGCCCATCATCCCACCCTCCTTTCCTCTGACAACCACCATTTTGTTCTCTGTATTGATAGGTCTGATTCTGTATTTTGTGTGTTTGTTTATTCATTAGTTTTGATTTTTAGATTCCATATATAAGTGAAATCATATGGTATTTGTCTTTCTCTGTCTGACTTACTTCACTTAGCATAATATCTTCCAAATCAATAGATATTGTTGCAAATGGCAACATCTCACCCTTTCTTATGGCTCAGTAATATTCTATTGTATACCACACCTTCTTTTTATTTATTTGTTTATTTTTATTTTTAAAATTTCTTTTCAGTGTACCAGAATTCATTGTTTATGTACCACACCCAGTGTTCCATGCAATATGTGCCCTCAATAATACCCACCACCAGGTTCACCCAACCTCCCACCCCCTGCCCCTCCAAAACCCTCAGATTGTTTTTCAGAGTCCATAGTCTCTCATGGTTCGTCTCCTCCTCCAATTTCCCCCAACTCCCTCTCCTCTCCATCTCCCCATGTCCTCCGTGTTATTTCTTATGCTCCACAAATAAGCGAAACCATATGATAATTGACTCTCTCTGCTTAACATATTTCAGTCAGAATAATCTCCTACAGTCCTGTCCATGTTGATACAAAAGTTGGGTATTCATCCTTTCTGATGGAGGCATAATACTCCATAGTATATATGGACCACATCTTCCTTATCCATTTGTCCATTGAAGGGCATCTTGGTTTTTTCCACAGTTTGGTCACCATATACCACACCTTCTTTATCCATTCAGCTATTAATGGACACTTCTGTTGCTTCCTTATCTTAGCTATTGTAAATAATGGTGCAATAAACTAAGGGTGCATATATCTTTTCATATTAGTGTTTTCATTTTCTTTGTTTCAGTACCCAGTAGTGGAATTATTGGATCATATGGTATTTCTATTTTTAATTTTTTGAGAAACCTCCATACTGTTTTCCATGGTGGCTGCACCAGTTTACATTCCCACCGACAGTACACAAGGGTTCTTTTTTCTCCACATCCTTGCCAACACTTTTTCCTTGTCTTTTTGATTCTGGTCATTCTGACAGGTATAAGGTGATATCTCATTGTGGTTTTAATTTACATTTCCTTGAGGGCTAGTAATGTTGAACATCCTTTCATGTGTCTGTTGACTATATGAAGTCTCTGCCCATTTTTAAATTAGATTATTTGTTTTTTGGGTGTTGAGTTGTATAAGTTCTTCACCTACTTTGGATATTAGCCCCTTATTGGACATAGTGTTTGCAAATATCTTTTGCCATTCAGTAGGTTGCCTTTTTGTTTTATTGATGATTTTCTCAGCTGTGCAGAAGCTTTTTATTTTGATGTCGTTCCAATAGTTTATTTTTGCTTTTTTCCCCCTTACCTAGGAGACATATCTAGGAAAATGTTTCTATGGCAGATATCAAAGTAATTACTGCCTCTGTTGTCTTTTAGGAATTTTATGGTTTCGGGTCTCACGTTTAGGCCTTTAATCTATTTTGAGTTTATTTCTGTGTATTTCATAAGAAAGTGGCCAGTTTCATTCTTTTGCATGTAACTGTCCAGTTTTCCCAGCACAATTTACTGAAGAGACTCTCTTTTCCCCCATTGTATATTCTTGCCTCTTTTGTCATGGATTAATTGACCATGTAAGTGTGCATTTGTAGTTTGGACAATTTTTGACTTATCTTCCAATTCATTAATTCTCTTTTTGACTGTGTCTTTGATGTTGTTTAGTACATAAAATCTTTTTTCTTAAGTTTGCTTTTTGGGGCAAAATAGTTGTACTAAGGAATCTGCTAATGAAGCTCCCATGGTCCTGCATTAAACATCTTCCAGTACCAGGTGTGTGATTGTCAAAGATTTTATAATCATGAGGGGAATAACTAATAAAGATATTTTAGGAAATGCTCTCATTCAACTTCCATAATAATACTATTTTTCCTATGTTTGAAATAATTCATCAAATTAACAGTTCCTACTTGAAATATTTTTGCTCACTGGCAGTCAGTTCCAATACTCTTCCAACCCATCTCTCTCTCTCTCTCTCTTTCTCTCTCTTTTATTCTTTTTCTTGGTTATGAAGTTTGCAGCCCAAGATATCTTCCCAAGCCTGTAGAAAATCATGAAACAAAGTTTTCAGATAATTGCTTCAGAAAAAAAAAAAGTTTGTCTTTTATATTTATTTGTTTAATTTTAGGAAAATTAACATACAGTGTTATGTACAGTGTTTCAGGTGTACAATATAGTGGTTCAACAGTTCTCTACATCACTCAGTGCTCATCACGATATATGTACTCTTAATCTCCTTCACCTAGTTCACCCATTCCCCCTACCGCCACCCTCAACCTCTTTTCTGGTAACCACTAGTTTGTTCTTTATATTTAAGAGTGTGTTTTTTCATTTGTTTCCTTTTTTTCTTTGTTCACTTGCTTTGCTTCTTAAATTACACATGTGACACATAAAAATCTTTAATTTTAATTATTTTATATAAAATTTTATAATTCTCCTTTGGTTTTCTTTCATAATTCCTGGTTCTCTTCCCAAATTAAAAATCTTGTCTTTTATAGCCTTGAGCTTAATATTAAGCATAGTTATATTAAAGCTTGTGTTGGTTAACTCTATGGAAAGTCTGGAGACCCGCTCTAGTAGGTCTGTATTTGATTCCTCTTTACTTTTGTTTTTAGTCATATTGTCTTTTCACTTCTTAAATTTGATTAGGTGTTGCTGTTGCTGAAAAACTACAGAAAATTTGTAGCTCTGGATATTACCTTCCTCTCAGGGAGAATTTATATTTGCATTTATGGAGGCTAGGTGCACTAGAGACCCCAGACCTTCTTAATTCAGTCAGCATTTGAAATGAAAGGACGTTGAGCTTCAGCCTCTGTGGGGGATGGTCTGTTTTCAGTTTACCCTTACTCAGAGTGGGTAGGTCCTCAAGGATCTCAACTCTATGTCTGGAGGGGTGGGGGAAGGACTTAATCAACCACCACTCACTTCCCAGTTGGTTCTGAATTCCAGTTTTTGTCCTCCTAGCCCTGTGAGTTTGTTAAAACCTCTGATCAGTTTCTCAGCCTCTCAGCTGCTTATAGTACAACACTGGCACACTTCTCTGGTAGAAAAGTGGCTTCAAATCCAGGCTTCCTTCTTGGGTTTCCTTATTCTTCTGGACTATGACCATGTAATTCTTTACTGCCCTATTATCTGTGCCTTCAAACATTTAAAAAATATTTGTTCATCTTTTCAAGTCATTCTTAGCAGTAAGTTTGGTCTAAATCATCCAATCTGCATTAATGAAAATAAAACCCTTTTTAAATATGCCTTTAAAACTCAAGGGACTGTATTCTTGCTATTCAAGAATTTCTATAGGAAGTACAAGTAAATGCTTTAAATTAAGATGAGATTATTGCTTTAAATTTGCTTGAGTTTGGTTAAAAAGATATGCCTGTCTATAAGATAATGAATTTTCATGATTGAACTATATATCACCTTTTTATATCCCCAGTTCCCTTTCAAATTTGTGCTAATCATAGGCAAAGTAACCCAAAATTCTTTTCCCTAGTTCTTTTTAACACATGTGAGATAGGATGTTAAATGAAACAGGGCTTATGAACTGAGAAAGGTGGGATCAGGACGCCATGCTTTGTAAATTTAAGTCTTGTATTTTTTCATCTCATTTGGAAATCAGCTCAAACTTCTTTGATCTGGGGATGAACAAAATGGATTTTAGTTTTATATATTTGAGTCAGAATATTAAAGAGCGAAGAGCATTGCTCTGAGAGAATGTTGGCAACAAGAGGTAGAATCGGAGTAAGAGACTCTTTGAGCACGAGACAGATGGGAAGGAAGAGGAAATAAACAGGCTAGTCACACACGTACCACTCCTCACTCAGAAATGTTTCTTTGAGAGCTCGTTTTTGCTCCCTCATCATAAAGGTTAGTCATTTTCATGCAGTTTCTCTCATTTGGTAGGCCGAGCTCACTGTGGATCAAAAGGTCATTACTTACATCGTTATATCCTATTACTATATTATCATCACTTATTAGTTATATTATCCTAGCCATGACGATTAATCCAAGGGAAATTTAGCTGATTTTATTTTTCTTGATTTGCTATACCTAGCACACTTGGTGTTTGATTTTTTTTTTTTTTTTGGACTGGGGAAACAGTTATGTGTGGACAGCATCAATTCTCGGGAGATATATGAGCAACCCAGAAGTCAATTTTTTTTCCCACATACACAACTAGACTGACAAATGACTGGGAAGTGGCAGGGAAGTAAAATGAAATTTTCAAAGTGGACTCCAATAGGAGAATTTTAATGTCATAGCTTATCACAGTATGGATATATCAACTACGATATTTGGACAAATATGGTTAGAAAGAAAAACAACATGATTTCTTATTTTATGGAGTAGAAAATGCACCCTGTTCTTTTTTTCCATTTAGTAATATCTATAGTTTCTTTTCCAGGACGTGTTTCTGTATGAATGATGTGTGTATGTGCGCACAGACTTACACATTACTTCTGATTACACTGGTTACTTATGACTTTTCATATGTGGGTTATTATCATTTTGTAGTTTATAATTGCACATTATATTGAATATTTCTTTAGTGTCAATGAGAAAATAAATCATTGGTATGAGAAAACACTGGCATTACAAGGTATTCATCTGGAATTATTCAACCTTTCACAAGCAAATGAGAAAGACCACAGGGTTAGACCAAATCCGGGATTTCTTGTCCTCTCTGCCCATCTGTATTCATTATGGTTGAAAGATAGACAATGAAACTATTGGTAGCTCAGTCTTTAAAGCTTTATTACAATTTAAAAGCATTAAAAAAGAGAGAACATGGAAAAATCTTATCAAAGGCTGGAAATGATCATCATACTGAATAGTTGAATTTTCCAGCTTAATGACAATGAAGAATGAAGATAGGTGTTGTGAAGATACGACTTCGTTATTGGTATCACTCAGTATTCTCAATTCCAAAGAACTGAGCATAGAGCTTTTAAAAGCCTCTGTCAGCATATAGCACTGACAGTCGGGCACATGACTGGAGGAAATGGAATGGGTCAGTGATTTTCAATTCTGTATAAACTGCAAGCCCACAGCTTTGGCTAAAACACCAGAATCTGAGACTTCTCTGGCCTGCTGCTTGGGTTATTGTTATGCTTCTTGGACCCCAGGAGTTTTGATCAGGAAAAGAGAAAGACACTAGAGCACAAAGCTGCCACATGAATGCAGAGGATATTGTCAGTTTTCTGCCGGTATCTGTTTTTCTGCCCTTCCCCCAAAGTAACTTCCTTTTATCCAAGAATCCACCTTGGCCAACAGTGCTCATGGACTCCAGGGGCAGCTGAGCCCATTTGCAGTTCCAGGGGAATGCCTGATTAGTGTAAGGGTAATTCTGTCCCTACTGTCATAGTGATTGATTCTGGGATAGACATGTGGCACATACCAGATGCTTGCTGGGGACCTTGGGTAGAATATTTTCTTTGATTTTAAGAGAGGGCTCCAGACATCTTTTCCTCTGGACATATTTATGGTGTTAGTCCTAGAATTACTGCAGCCAACTTTGAAGCAGAGACATGAAAAGAGAATAAAGAGAATCAAAGAGAAATGGACAAGGATCCAGTCATTTCTGATCACCGCTTGGAGAGCTGTGAGATAAAAATGTCCTTCGGGGCACCTGGGTGGCTCTGGGTTAAAGCCTCTGCCTTCAGCTCAGGTCATGGTCCCGGGGTCCTGGGATTGAGCCCCGCATCGGGCTCTCTGCTCAGCGGGAAGCCTGCTTCCCTTCCTCTCTCTCCACCTGCCTCTCTGCCTACTTGTGATCTCTGTCTGTCAAATAAATAAATAAAAATAAAAAAAAATGTCCTCCATTGTTCATGAAATTTGAGTCAGCTGTTTCCTGCAAATCAAGATTATTCCAGTGATAGAGAAAGGAGGTCCACTTCAAGCCCTGATGGTTCCTAATCCAGAGGACCACCCACAGCATCTATTTCAGGGATCCCTTGGCCAATTTGATCTAATAGGAGGCTCACAGAGCTGCTCTCCTCTGGTCCAGAGCTATTGTTAAGTTTCATGTTTTGTCCTGCTCTCCAAATTCTCCGGTTTGTAAGCCGAGAGCCCTCCTGCAGAGGCCACCCATGCTGGCCTGGATCCTCTGGTGCAGCCTGATCCAGTACCCTCATCTTGGGCCAGAAGTGCCTGCCACGGTCACTCCACGCTGTGGAGAACATTTCAGAATGTTCTCTCCGGTGGTCCATCATCTCCAACGAAGAATTCTGATGAAAAGATTTATGCCTGGCTTCTCTAATTTCCCATGCAGCTTTAGTTTCTTTCTTTCTTTTTTTTTTTTAAAGATTTTATTTATTTATTTGACAGAGATCACAAGTAGGCCGAGAGGCAGGCAGAGGAGGGGGGGAAGCAGGCTCCCCGCTGAGCAGAGAGCCCAATGTGGGGCTCGATCCCAGGACCCTGGGATCACGACCTGAGCTGAAGGCAGAGACTTAACCCACGGAGCCACCCAGGTGCCCCACAGCTTTGGTTTTTAGACTAATTTTGGGTCCAGGCACACATCAGTTCTGGGAGGGCCAGTTGAATCCTTATCCACTGAAAGCAGAAGCTATTGCGACACAGGCGATTTGGCAATGGAAAGGCTTGCTCAGGTGTGAAAATCAAGCTGGTACCCTAATGATCTCTAAGCCCCGCAAGAGTAGCCGGTTTGCATTCTGAGGGTAAAATATCTATGGTGGGGGCCACTGCATAACACAGATAAACTTTTACAGTGAGGCATCTGTGATGTGCGTGGTGTGTACCATCGCGGGCCTGCGATCAGACAGGTAGGTTTTGCACTTCTGTTTCAATAGAACCATCGAGTCCAGCCCGAGAGAAAGTGTTTGAGCAGGAGCTGGTGCCCCCCCACCTCCAAGTCAGGAATGATGGGGCAGGGATCACTGTCCTAAGAGATTTACCCGTTGAGGTAGCTTCTGTTTTAGAAGGCTTGATTCTGTGAAATTGTCTTTGTCTCTGTCTCTGCATGTTTGATGCGTGTCTTGCAGCTCACGATGCCTGTGAGGCCGCGGTGTCCCGCAGTAAGCTTAGGGTGACTGTAAAGAATGACATTTTATTCCTTAGAGGCTCTAAGTGAAAGTGACACGAATCCCCACCACGTTCACATCTACTCACGAAATTTTGTTGCGAATTCCCTGGAATGTCTCCGTGTTAAGTTGGTTTTGTGGCCTTGAGCTGAGACAGTTGACGAGACGTCTTGTAATAAGAATAAGAGGGCAAGGTGCCTAAGGGCTTCTCATACATTTATATCAAAATTCTCTGAAGGAAAATCAATGTTTTGCTTCTAGCAGTGAAAATCCAAACCTCACCAAATTACTAGGGATGAACACTTTATTTTCAAACACCGGAGAGGGGAAACCTCCCCCCGCCAAGGTGAACAATGTTTCAGCATGGCTCTGGATGTGACAGTGTCATGGGCGTGGCAGTGACCCTGGTCTGGAACTACAGTGACCTCACTCCTCCTCCCATCCAAGTCTTTCTTCGAAATGACCTCAGTGCAGCCTTTCCCGATCACTCTGTCTAATATTTCACTCTACTCTGTATTTCATTTCCTCTTTCCTGCATTCCTTAACCTTGTCTTGCCCAGAAGCAGGACCTTAGAGAGGGATTTGAGCACAAGTAGTTGATAAGGGGTGATGAAGGCCATTGGGGTGGGGGAGAGTGAAACACGGGGGAGGGTAGGAAGCCAGTCACGTGCGGCAGTGAGCAGGTCACAGCTGTGGGCAGCGGGGACTCAGTCCTGCGGGGGCCTCTGGGAGACTCCCCGACCTGCCTTGGAGGATGTCCGAGGCGTCAGGAAGTTGGTGTATTTGTTCACCAGTTCTCACCCGTGGGTGGTTGGGAGCTGGTGTGGGCGCGCTGGTGGTTGGGACTTTAACTTCCCAGGGGTTTCTGTCTCTGCACTCGGGCCGGTGTCCTCCGGCTGCTAGAGAAAGCCCCAGCTTTGGAGAGGCTCCAGTAGGAGGCCTGGGGTCGGGGCAGGTGGGAACGGAGTTCGGGGGAATCTGAGAAGGGCGCTGATAACGTCTGCTGAGAACCTGGTACCCTCTACCGGACTCCATATCTTCCGTGTTTATCTTTTTTGTCTGTTTCCCACTGTAATGTAAACTTCATGAAGACAGGGGCTTTTCTGTTTTGCTCACTGAAGGCGCTGGCAGCATGGTTTCCGAGTTACTCGTTCACCGTTGAACGGCCCCACTTAGTGCCGGCCTGGGGCCTGTTCTGCTCTCACTCTTTCCGGCACTCTGGTCTCCGAGGGGCTGCGTAGATGCCCTCGGTCTTTCTATCTACTCCGACACCTGTGCCAAGTCAAGATTAAGAATTACGAGGGGTTAATGATAATTAGACAAACACTGTCGTGGGAATGCATATTTTTGGTAACTAAAGGGATACCTGTGGCAGCATGAACTGTTAGAGAAAGGGCAATGGGGTGGAAGAGAAAATTCCAACGACAGAGCCGCGTTCTCAACTCCAACCCCAGCTTTCCACGGACAGCCTCCAGCCGGCTGGGTCAGGACATGTGGATCCCCAACTCCAGAGCCCACCTCTGGCGGACAGAAGGGTTCAGGTCTCGTAATCAGGAAAGATGCTTTTGCTTTGGACTCCGTGCTTCGGTCACTACGAACTTAGATCTGCCAAAGGGCACAGCTGACTCATGGAGCGCGTAATCACCACCTATTCCCGCGCAGTTTTCAAGCATGTGCAACGGTTCAATTACATCATACCCGCCCTGAACTTTTTTCCTTTCACTCTAAACCTAAGTTTACAGTAGTTACCTTTTTTTTTTTTTTTTAAGATTTTATTTATTTTTTGACACAGAGAGAGAGAGAGAGAGAGAGCACAAGCAGAGGGAGCCGCAGGCAGAGGGAGAGGGAGAAGCAGGCTCTCTGCTCACCTGGGAGCCTGATGCGGCACTCGATCCCAGGACCCTGGGATCAGGACCCGAGGGGAAGGCAGATGCTTACCTGACTGAGCCACCCAGGGGCTCTTGGAATACTTATCTTAAAATATTTTGCTCATCTTTGTAGCCCATCATTGGGCTTTCTCTGAATCCCAGTTTTATCCCTTCCTTCCTACTTCTCAGCTTAACAAACCGGTGTTCAGCTCTCGCCTGCTCTATGCTTTCACTCTTCATCAAATGCTCACTCCCACCCACCCCTGCCCTTTCCAGCACATGATATGTGTGATTATTCTTCTTGAAAACTCTGAGTCCTAGTGTATCTTAGGTTTTCAGTCAGTAGGAAATGTAAGTGAATTTTAAAATTTTTTTAATCTTTTAGTTATTTTTTATTAACATATAATGTATTATTTGTGTCAGGGGTACAGGTCTGTGACTCATCAGTGTTACACAATTCATGACACTCACCATAGCACATGGCCTCCCCAGTGCCCATCACCCAGCCACTGCATCCTTCCTACCCACCTCCCCTCCAGCAAACCCTCAGTTTGTTTCCTGAGATTAAGAGTCTCTAATGGTTTGTTTCCCTCTCTGGTTTCATCTTGTTTCATTTTTCTCTCCCTTCCGCTATGATCCTGTCTTGTTTCTCAAATTCCTCCTATCAGTGAGATCATATGATAATTGTCTTTCTTGGATTGACTTAGTTCACTCAGCATAATCGCCTCCAGTTCCATCCATGTCGATGCAAATGGTAGGTGTTCACCCTTTCTGATGACTGCGTAATACTCCATTATATATATGGACCACATCTTCTTTACCCATTCGTCTGCTGAAGGGCATCTCGGCTCCTTCCACAGTGTGGCTGTTATGGACATTGCTGCTAGGAACATTGGGGTGACCCCTTCTTTTCACTACATCTGTTTCTTTGGACATTTCCCCCAATTTCTAAGTTTGAATTTTTCCTCTGCAGTCAAAAGTGCAGGCAGCCAAAGGTCTAGATACATAGCCCATACCACGAATTATTCTTGTTAACACTTTGTAGTGTGGTTTCTAGTTGGAGACTTTCCTGTACCCAACACAGGAATAGATACTGTTTTAAAAGTGTATGTGGGGAGCTCTATATCTCCAATCTTGGACTATATCCCCAATGTTGGAGAGGAAATTTATTTCTAAATGCAAATCCAGACATTTTTAAAAAAGATTTTATTTGTTTATTTGACAGAGAGAGATTACAAGTAGGCAGAGAGGCAGGCAGAAAGAGGAGGTAGCAGGCTCCCTGCCCAGCACAAAGCCTGATGGGGGACTCGATCCCAGGACCCTGAGATCATGACCTGAGCCGAAGGCAGAGGCTTTAACCCACTGAGCCACCCAGATGCCCCAGACATTTTTAAAGTACAACTATAGGGAAGAAAATTCAGAGCATTTGTTTTATGCAGGCACATCTGGCTTGAAGTACAACCTCAAGGAGTGGTAAATCTTGAGACACCTGGGTGGCTCCGTCGGTTAAGCCTCTGCCTTCGACTCAGGTCATGATCTCAGGGTCCTGGAACCAAGTCCCGTGTTGGCTTGATTCTTGCTCAGTGGGAGTCTGCTTCTCCCTCTCCTTCTGTCTCCTCTCCCAGCTGGTGCTGCCTCTCTCACTCACTCACTCTCTTTCTCAAATAAATAAAATCTAAAAGAAAAAAAAAGAAGTGGTAACTTTCGGCAAATCAGGTCATCATCAAAATAACATTTCTGAGGATTACTTATCATGTGCTATTAAGCTGCACAAAGCAAAGTGGTCGTATCCAAATGCTGCGGGAGAATTCAGACGTGGTTGGGAGGTCCTGTGCCCCAACTCACCGAGGTTTCCTAAGGGGGCCTGTGAGTAGAGGATTGAGTACTCCTGGGATCCTTCAGTTCTTTAGATGGTAGTGGACTGAGCAAATCCACCACGTTTGAAGGTCACATGTGGGTCTACCAAAGCTACGTTGGTGTTGCCTGAGACTTTGGCTTTTCCATCCCCGGGAGTAACAACAGTGGCTCAAACAAGCCGATGGGAAACCATGTGGTTGTGCAAACACTAAAAAATGAAGTAGTCAGAGAAAAAACCTGTACATTATGTTAAAAAATTAGGGACAACAAAACATACATTTTTATCTCCGAGCTCTCTTGGTGTCTCATAAAGGTTTTCTCGCAAGTAAAACAATGAGCTTGCTGGTGTGATGAATTAGCAGTCGACTCCTTTGGCGTGAAGTATTCCTGTGTTGCAAATCACTGATTTTATTAGATGGCACCTCCAGCAGCAGTCTAATGCTGCCTCATGAAAAATCCATAACAATTCAATCTAATTTTAATGATTCTGGATAATAATAGTACGTATTTGAGAATAGCCCCCTTACAAGCTTGTGTTCCCACCTTCCTGTCATGCCTTTTAAAGTGAATGTGATTCATGGACTTTTGTGGCTATTTTTTTTTTTTTTTAAGCAATGTATGAGCCCAACTCAGTTTATCTTTATCTTCACACATCCTTGCTCCCCGTCAGCGTATTTCTCACGTCTTGCATATGTTTACAGCTTGTTTATTTATTCATTTGGTTTCTAAGCTCGTTGGAGGAAGATCAAAACTAATTCAGTCGAACATTTAAACCCATTATGACCCTTGTGCACAGAAAAAGTACACATAATGGCTTACTTTTTTGTTTTAGAGAATCACTGAAAATAACTGTACCTAAGATTCTCTTCAGACATATAATTACAGAGCAGGAGAAATTTCTAAGAGAAGCAGAAAATTGATGAGAGCCAATCTAAAAGTAACTCTGTCCTATTTGCCTTTTAATTTCATTTGTTTACTTATGTGTAAATCTTTATTCAAGTGACACCTTCATTGTGTGAAAGTCATGATGCTTTCCTGTCAGTGCAAATCCTCTGGGAATACACAAGAGCTTGAGGTAGTCGCAAATAGGTCACTGTCTTTTTTTTTTTTTTTTGAATATGGTTACAATAACTTATCTTCCAGAGGCACAATATTGGAAAAGAGCAGGACACAACTGTATTTTTGTGCGTTCTAATTCGTGTTAGCACTACTGTCTGTTAGTTAGACTGTACACAACCTTCAAATATCTCAAGGTAAGAGAATATGTTACTTCTTGACTTCCACGACTGTTTAAATTCTTTTGCAGATATGCATAGTTATCAGATTCTGTTCTTTGCATTATTTTTCCTGTCAGGATCATCATTTACCAACAGCAAATATTTAGTTTGCTAATAAAATATTAGTCTGTACCTCTGTTTCTGTGCCTATATTCTGGTACATACACATTTAGTATCATGTACTTTTATTGGTGTACGATTTCAGCAATATGAGCCCTGTTGATATTATTCCTTTGTTTTATTACATTTTAATGGTTTTAACCGCCATTTGTTGTCTGCTGCTATTAAGAAATCTATCCTTTAATAGATATACAATACTTGGAAAATAAGTGGTAGCAAGAATTTCCTGAAAGAAAATCAGAGTACTGAAATGATGTTAGGAGTCTGTTTGGTTGCCCCAGTTTTCCTAGTTAGACTTAGAATGGACTAGTCTGGAGAGATACAGATTGAAATAAATGCAAAGTTTATTTGCCGACTTTGCTGTGTGCGTGTGCACGTGTGTATAGGAGCGTTTGCCCAGCTCACCATTTGTGGAGGTTACAGAGGTCACATTCTGTTATCTGACATATTACGTAAATAGTCCTTCTGAGAACATTGGTGATCAACCCTCGAGGTGCTCATCATTTCATGGGTCAGATTCCGTCCATATTTCTAGTCCTACATTCCTGAGCTTTAAAGCCCCAAATACGTGTTTTATCCTATTGGCCCTCAGGTGAGTAAAAGATTAACATACAGAAAGGTAAGAGAGCCTACCCCAGACAGCCTGTTTCTCTAGAAAACTACTGATTTGGATCATACTGTATAAAATCTGCTTTCAAAAACCCAAAGGAGAAAGAAAGAACTTAACATAAACTGTGGCTGAGTTTTCTTGTGGCAAATGGAAATGTCAGTGAACCATCCACAAATTCTCCAACAGAATCACAAATGTTTGCTTTTAAGTGGATTTCATTCAGTATGAAAATATCCTACTGGAGTCCCTTTTTTTAGCTCCTCCAGAAATACCTACTGGTGGGTAGGCTGTGGAATAGTTGACCCTTTATTTTTTTTTCAGACCATGTCAGCCTTGGTACTCTGGCACATAGAACACATAGGTTCCGGTCTCTCTAATTCCTAAGACAATTCTTGATTATCTTGAACAAAGTGGGCTTTATTATGGTAGACTTAGACTCATGAACTTGTGGGTGTAGAATTACTGGTGCAGTGGTAGGTTCTTAACCAGGATGCTTGGAGTAAGCCTCGGGTTGTCAGGCAGAGTTGTACTTTGGGTGTACGCATGCTTAAATGCAGACTCGGTGCCTTATCAAGATAGTGGCTTCTTTTACACCATGACTAATGCCAGCATATTGAATTGCCCTCTTCTTGACCACTTTTCCAAATGCTCTCCCTTGGCCTTCCAACCCTACTTCTAAGACACTTAAGTCACCAGGACATAAAAATAAAATAAGAGAAATCCAATTGTTCAGAAAGTAGTAAAGACAATCTCTAGGACATGTGGGGAAACTTCTCTGCTTTGGTCCAACTCCCATCCCTTCCCTCTGGATTCTGGCAATCTTCCTTCCAACTCTGATGGCTCCTAAACCATGAGAGTTTGCACCGTGGACTCACGGTCTCTCTTTTTTCTTTACTTTTCCTCAGCTTCTGAAGTTCTCCACAGTATTGGAGTAGTGGATCTATGATGCTGTAGGTGGTTAACGCTGCAGTATGGGGAAAATGTTCAACGTTGTTCCAAGGGATGCATGAAACCACAAGATACATTTGGTATAGTTCCCCAAAGGCCAACCTATTATTTCTTAAAGCTCTGCAGTTTAAGTTGGGCTCACTGGGGTGGTTCTTCTGCTCCACATGTGACTGCTGGAGCTGGAATACTTATTTATTTACTTTTTCATTTATCTATTATTTATTTATCAAAGATTAATTTACTTATTTGAGAAAGAACATGCCATCGAGCATGGGGAGGGACAAAGGGAGAGAGAGAATCTCAAGTAGACTCCCCACTGAGCGTGGAGCCCGACATAAGGCTCGATCTCATGACCCTGAGATTGTGACCTGAGTGGAAACCAAGAGTGGGATGCTTAACTGACGGAGCCACCCAGGCTCCCCAAAGCTGGGATATTTAAGGTGACTTCTTTACTCATATGTCCGGTGCCTTAGCTTCAAGGGCTAGGTCAGCTAGAGCTTTCTCTCTTTCCACACGGTCTCTCCATTAGGGTAGTGAGACCTTTTTATGTAGCGGCTCAGGGAACCAAGAGGACAAACCCTACTTCGAAATCACTTATCAAATTTCTGCTTGCATCCTAGTTGCTCATGTCCCCATGGCCAAAGTAAGTCACACGGCCCAGCTCAGAGTCAAGGAGAAAAGGGCCTGAATCCCAAAGGCATGATTCATCAGGGGTTGCCAACTTGCAGTCTACCACATGGAGTAATATGTCAAATTTACATGAATTTTAATGATGAAAGTGGTGATTTCAAGATGACTTGGCTTTGTGGTGGGCCAGGACTCATGCCCTGGATAATGCATTTACTTTTTTCTGTTGCCAAGAACTGCCCAACCCAGTTCGGTGTGCGCAACTATTAGGTTCTTTTTGGCATATCTTAGGAGATACTAATGGTTAGAGGTCAAGAGGGTTAGTTATTCTCTCATAATCTTGTATCAGGTTATTAGGAAAGCAAGTCTCAGAGCAAATTCTGCACAGACATTTCTGTAAGCGGGCACACATCATCCTAAACCACGTCTGCAAATATCCTTTAGGGCTCTCCCCCGGGGCTCCTCTCCTAAGGACGGAAGTTCCAGGGCTCCCTAGAGTCTTCCCTCCTTTTCCTTTTTTGCTGTCCCAGAGAGTGTCTATCCAGTACTCCAGGCAGCTCCTATTTCTCTACTGCCGCGGACTTCCCAGATGAAAGCTTCATTTTTATCAATTAACAAGCCGCTAATTCCATCCATGGAAACCCACTCCTGACATTCTGCTGATTAGGAAAGCTCTGTCCGTGAAGGGGGAGAGCCGTGCCTGGAGACCTTTTCGTCATTACCTCTAGCGCATGACTTTTCTAATAAAATTTAGCTCATCATCTCCAGACTCTGGATTTCTGATTAGGGCAGCAGCGTGCCCGGGAGTGTGGCTGTAACTGACAGGCGCTGTCCAGCCTGGAGAATATTAAAGTCTAGACGTGCTAGCGTGTGTCTCATAGGGTGCTTTGGTGGAAACATTTGAGAAGCCTTCAGCTGAGTATAGGAAGTCAGGACATTGAGGATTATGCTTTGTCGGTTCATTACTTCTGGGAACAGCAACGTTGAACTTCGCAGGCAGCTGTTTCTGAAAGCAATCTAAGGGGACACTGGGTGGCTCAGTCGGTTAAGCATTGGACTCTTGATTCTGGCTCAGGTCATGACCTCAGGGTCATGAGATCGAGCCCTGCATCAGGGTCCATTATCCATTTTTGAACGTACACAAAAGTGGACGCTGTATCCATTACCCAGCTTCAGTGATTATTAACATGTGACCAAACTGATCTCTTCTCCACTGTCTCCCTGCTTTTCACCTGGCTGCCCGATTTTAAAGTAAGTCCCAGATACCACGTTGTTTCATCTGTAGATACTTGAGTGTACATTCTAACTACAGGTAAGACTTATCCTGTTGGCATAAGCACCGAAGAAGTGAATAGTTCGGTGCATAAGCACCGAAGAAGTGAATAGTTCCACAGTATTCACTCAGCGCTCAGATGTCTGAATCACAAATGTCAGTCATTGGTTTGTTTGGTTCAGGATTCAGACAAGGCCCAAGATTGGTTTTGGTTGCTATGCACCTTGGGTCCGGTATTTCTGATGGTGGATCCAGAGTAGGGTTTTCCAGGGTCAGTACTATTGACAGTTTTGACTGGATATTTGCCAGAGGGGACCGTCCTGTGCGCTGTAGGATTAGCAACATTCTTTACCTCTCCCTACTAGAAGCCAATAACACCAGCCCCCGTGTGACAACCAGAAATGTCTCCAAACATGGCCTCATGTCCTCTAGGTGTAAAATTGCCTCAGTTGAGAACCACTGGTCCAACATTCAGTTTAACTTTCAGACAAAAATATTTTACCGTCGATACTGTGTTTGTTACTGCATCACATCACAAAGCACGCGATAAATGCTTCTCTCTCTTTTGATGAGTGAGGCCATGTGTTGTCTGCCTGACTTATCCACACTGAAGTTTCCCAGTTATCTTTCACCCAAGAATTTCAGTGGCCGTCGTTGGTCATTACCTAGATCCACTGTTTTATTAGGGATTACAAAATGGGGATTTTAGTTTTATCATTCTTTCCACATTTATTAGCTGGGATTCTAGTATAAAGGAGAACATCTCCTTATCAGTTATTTGATTACCCTGGAAATGAAGAAACACTGTCTCTCTACTCACGACGCTTCTGACACCAGATGGGTGGGTTTTTCAGCGAGGAATTCTCCACCTGTGGGTTAAGGGCTCGGTCTCACAAGACTACCCTTTACTGCCCCAACTTGCCAGCTGCAGGTCCCATGTTGTCTCCCGTACTTTCGACCACTGGCTATAAACTAGGGATTCCTGTGGCCCTTTCCTGGGTTCAGTAACTCGCTAGAGCGGTGCACAGAACTCAGGGAGACACTTAACTTACTAGATTACCAGTTTGTTATAAAAGGTACACTCAGGAACAGCCAGTTGGAAGAGATACACAGGGCAAGGTTTTGGGAAGGGGCACAAAGCTTCCATACGCTGGGTACACCACCAGTCCGAGCGCTGTCCAAACCCTGCTGTTTAGGGTGTTTTTTTTTTAAAGATTTTATTTATGTATTTGAGAGAGAGAATGAGAGAGAGAGAGGTTGAGAGAGAGAGCATGAGAAGAGGGAGGGTCAGAAGGAGAAGTAGACTCCCTGCCAAGCAGGGAGCCTGATGCCGGACTCGATCTCGGGACTCCAGGATCATGACCTGAGCCAAAGGCAGTCCCTTAACCAACTGAGCCACCCAGGTGCCCTTGTTTAGGGTTTTTAATGGAGGTTGCATTGTATAGATTAAATGATTGGCCATCTGTGATTGAATTCGACCTCTAGAACTAACCCCTCTTCCCTTGTAGGTCTGTGGTTGGGACTGAAAGTTCCAGTCTGCTAATTACATGGTTGGTTCCTCTGCCAACCAGAACCCCCCCCCCCCAAGAGTCGCCATTAGCATAAAATCAGGTGTGGTTAAAAGGGGCTTATCATGAATAACAAAAGATGCTCCTCTCACTCTTTATCACTGAAAAAATTCTAAGGGTTTTAGATGCTCTGTGCCAGGAACTGGGGATGAAGACCAATTATACATTTCTCATTATTTTACAATATTATGCTCTACCCCCTGGTCTTCGGGCACATATCTCTTCCAGTAAAATGCCCATAAAAGTCAAGAGATACTCGTGCGCTACTGGAATCCATTCAGTCATTAATAATTATCGACTCATCATCGGATGGTATGAAATTGTCTCCCAGGGAGAGGCCACTCAGGTTTGCAGGCTTCATTCCGTCTTGTCAGATTCCAAAAGGGGGCGTAGTCTCAGCAATATGTGTCCTTCGTTTGCTTTTTTCGCTTAACAACAGATCTTGAAGAATGTTCTACAGCAGGATTTATCCATAGCAGCACTGTGGCTCAGATGACTCTGTTCTGGGGGACAGTTGCGCGTATTATAGGATGTTTAGCATCCCTGGCCTCTATTGGCCTGTCACCAGTAGCAACTGTCTGCCATTAGGCAATCGGAAATGCCTCAGACATTATCCAGTCTCCCAAGGGCAAAGTCATCTGTGACTGAGAACCAGTGCTTTTCGACATTATCGAGAGCTTTCGCATTTCTTTTTGTGACTGCGCTGCACTCCATTTCGTGAACGGACCATAGTTCACTCAAGCAGCGGCCTGTGCTTGGGCATTAGGGTTGTTTCCGGTCTCACTATTACGAGACGTGCTTCAGTGAATGCGGTCATGCCTACATTTCATGTTTCTGCCGGTGTATTTTGGATAGTTTCCGTGGAAGTGGGCTTGCTGGGTCTGCGGGTGAGCGTGTGCGCGTCATCTACCGACACGTTGCTCACGCTCCCCTCCTCGGGGCTCCGCTGTTCTTCGTTCCCACAGCAAGGTGTGGGAGTGCATGTTTTTCCGTAGCCTCACCGTAGAGCTGGTTCCATGTTTGGGATTGTGTTCCTATGTTTAAGAGACGTTTACTTTTCTTTTCCTGCAGATGTTATCATTTGCCCGTTTTTCTATGGGTAGTTCCATCCTCTGGAATCATTCAAACCTCTGTATATATGGAAACAGCAATGCTTTATGAGTATAGGTTGCAAATCTGCCTCCCCTCCTTCTATTGATTTTGCTTATGTATTTTCATGCAAAATTTTCTATTTTCATGTGGTCAAATTTATCTTTTTTAAATTTATTACTTCTAGATATTATGTCAAAGAAAAGTTTTGTCCATTTTCAGGTAATGAAAGAATGTCCTGTGTTTTGTCTCAATACTTCCATATGTCTGTGTTTAACATTTGGATCCATTTGGAGTTTATTCTGGTGTACGGTATAAGGGACACTTTCAGTTTTCTATTTTTTGAAATCGCTGACCGGCCGTCCGTCCGACAGTCCGTTTCTTCCATACTGACTTGAGATTCTGCCGACGATCTGAATTCTGCATTCAGCTTGGTGTATTTTTGGATTTTTCATTTCTTTTCCTGCTGGTCTAGCTATCAATTCATATGCCCACACTGAAGGCTTTATAAATGTGTCTTAATACCCGGTAGGGCCATCCCTCTGCCCTGCTGTTTTGTTGTCATTGTCGTTTTGTTAAGTTCGCAAAATCACTTAGGGAGAACTGACATTTTCATGGTGAGTTTTTCTATCCAAAAATATGGCATGTCTTTCCATTTGTTCAAACCCTCTTCTGTGTCTTTCAGGAATATTTTATAGTCTGTCAACATTTTGGCCACCATACAGTGTGAACAGTAAGACTGTCCTCCGTCGCACGCACAACTCCCGGGGGACATACGTTTTGAGTCTCATCCTTTCATTTTTGTTGCCAAAATCATTTAAACCTGATTTCACCTTTCTGAAAATTTGGGAGGTAGGAAGAAGAATTGCATATGGAAAGAATATGGGTTTTGCAGTTGGACTGCCTTTGGTTTGAATTTGGCTCTATCATTCCTCAGTTCTGTGATTGTGAGCAAGTCCTTCCTGGCAAAATAGAGATGTTTACCCTTTATAATTGTAAGGATCGAAAGAGAGAACATGTGTAAAGCACTTAGCGTAGTGTCTAGCATGAGTGAGAGCTCAGTTTCAGGGCTTGCTGATACTTGTTGGGGGCATTTAGTTTTCCCAGTAGCTGTCCTGGTCATGAACAATTTTCTGGCATGGAATCGAAAACCGTACCACTGGCCTCCTGTGCATTTAAAACTTAGGTATCTCCTACATTACATATACATTAAGAAAAAAAATCCATCCATCTTCCCTCTATGTTAATTTCATGGGTGCTTGGCAACACCATGCTCTTTGGAGTTTTTCCTCTTTTCCCATGAGTTGGCATTTTTTTAGACTTGACATTTTGTCCCATTTTTACAAAATGCTGGAATAACCTGCAAGTCGTGGTAAAGTTTCGCTTCTCTGAACAGTGATGGATCATCTCTTGTAGGAAGCCATCAATCAAAGCAGCTAACAAGAATATGGAGTGGGGCAGGAGTGGGGGGGCCTGAAGGTCACTTTACTTGGTTCACTGACTACGTGCTGTGAACCCTTTTGATTGATGTTGTGGAAATTTCTGCTGATCGCATCACTGTTTCAGGACAGCGTTGACTCGCTTTCCCTGAGCAGATTTCTTGATTTTCGTTGAGCATCAGCAGTCTACACTTTTGAAATTTCAT
Source organism: Martes martes (assembly GCF_963455335.1). Lineage (NCBI taxonomy): Eukaryota > Metazoa > Chordata > Mammalia > Carnivora > Mustelidae > Martes > Martes martes. Next base: position 204,958,293 of record NC_137889.1, on the reverse strand, counting down.
GCAGATGGAAACATTAATTGAGCACCCACTGTCTACTGAGCACTGTGCCCCAGAGCTAAAAGTCAGTAGAAGGCCTGGTGGGAGACTCTCCCAGGCTGGGTATCTGGGTTAGGCCTGGCCACACTCTGAGGACATGTGCCCGACTGGTCCCCATAGTGGTTCAAGGGCGATGGGCTGCTGAGTGCTCAGCTACCAAGGAGTGCTGGTGCGCCGGGAGAGGGCAGTCGGGGGAAACTGAGGTAGGGAGCGGCGTGAAGTCGGGATCCTTTATTGGAGAATGGGGAATGAAATTTGTTGCTGTGGCCAACAGAGCAAGGAGAGGCAGCCTTGTAGTCCCGAAGCCTTGGCTGAAAGCTGTAGAAGCAGATGGCGGGGCAGGAGTCAGGCCAAGGTCACGGGCACATAGCCAGCATTTCTCCTGGGAGCTGGGCTGTGCTGGCGGAGGGGAGGTATAGTGCTGCCTGTTTCAAAGGGTGGCCCAGACATCCCTGGGAGTCAGGCCAGTGAGCGGTGGCCCCTCATCTTACAGGGACCCTGTCCTGGGGTTGAAGAGTTTCTGGGCCCGCAGCTAACAGCTCAGCACTCTGTAAGCAAAACCGCTGTCCGCAGCAGGGGCAGAATCGTGTTAATAATGATAGCACCTTTCTTTGTGTCGTGCTTTTAATGCCTCGGAGCGTGGTCTCCTGTTGTGCCACGCAAGTGTAGCTGCTGCCCCTCTCCTGTGGAGAGATGCTAATGGCTTCCCGTCAGCTCTTGCCCTTGGCATTGTTTTGCCAGACGTGTTCATGGGCTTGGGGTGACTAGACCACAGTTTTTGGTCTTCTGGTAACCCAAAGGAGATGGAAGTGTTAGAGTAAAACTATGTATGATCTAGATACACAGTTTTGTGTGAGATACGTGCGCGTGTGCAGACACGCGCGCACACACACACACTCTCATTTACTTCTTCAACTAAACGTTCCTCTTGAACACCCATTAGGTGGCAGGCACGGCCTCGGTGCTATAGATGTACAAGTATTTCGATGTAAAAGGTACGTCTGTGTGTTTATTCTGCCGGAACGTCACTCTCACCCAGAGGTTAGGCTGATGGCAGCCTCACCCCTTCAGAACGTAAGTTGGAAAAAGGCAAGGCGAGAGGCTTGAGGCTGCAAACCGTGAGGGCTTTCTTCTGTGGGAAAGACAGAATCGCCCCCGGGCAGTTGCTCAGAACAGCTGTGTGTGTAAGGCGGCAGATGACGGCCGCGGGCCTCACTGACCCCGCGAGAAACGAGAGCCGACAGCTGAGGGAGGAGACGTCTCGAAAGCAGAATCATTTCTTCTGAGTTCTCCCTCCTTTGGCACAGTGCTCCGAGGCTATTTAGGCGAGGAGTGAGCAACCACAGGGGCCACAGGCACCTCGGAGAGCAATTCTGGATTAAATAGCACCAAACTGGCTGTTCGTAATGTTGCTAGCTCATACTTGCATGGCATTTTTAAAAAGATTTTATTTATTTGAGAGAGAGAGAGAGAGAGAGAGAGAGATAGCATAAGCAGGGATGGTGGGGGAGAGGCAGAGAGAGAGGGAGAGAGCAGACTCTCCACTGACTGCGGAGCCCAAGGCAGGGCTCGATCCCAGGACCCTGACATCCTGAGCCGAGCTGAAGTCAGGTGCTTAACTGACTGAGCCACGCTAGCGTCGTTTTTTTTTCCCTTTTTTGGAACACCCTTCTTTATATCATGGTGGTCTTATTGAGAAGGCAACCCCCCCATGGCAGCGTGTGTCAGAATCACCCCGGGGTTGTTCACATGGATTGCTAGGCCCCACCCATAGAGTTTCTGATTCAGTAGGTCTGCGGGGGGGACCCCAAATCTGCCCAAGAAGTTCCCATGTGTTGGCCCTGGGGGCACAGCTGGCTGAGTGGGCCGACTCTCGGTTTGGGCTCAGTTTGTGATCTCGGGGTGGTGAGATTGGGCCCCATGTTAGGCTCCACGCCCAGCACAGGGTCTGCTTGAGATGCGATCTTCCTCTCCCTCTTCCCCTCCCCCGCACACATCTGAGAGAGGGAGAGAGCGAGAGAGAGCGAGAGCCCGCGTGTGTGCGTGCACAAGCGTTGCGGGGCAGGAGATGGAGAAAGGACCTGAAGCAGACTCTGCGCTGACCAGGGGCCTGGGGTAGGGCTTGATCCCACAACTGGGAGAGCATGACCTGAGCTGGAACCAATAGTCCATTGCTTAACTGACTGAGCCACCCAAGGATCCAATAAGTCAATCTTTAAAAAAAAACAGCAGCCAAGTTCCCATATGTTGGTGATGTTGCTGGTCCAGGACCACACTTTGAGAACCAGCACCCTATGGGGTATGTTCGGCCTCACGTATTATTATTGTTTCTGTAGAAACTGAAGTTCAGAGAAGCTGAATTACTTAACCAAGGTCACAAAGGTGGCAGAGTTTAATTTAGGTGTTCGGAGAATAGAAGCTTTTTCAACCATGTGCTGTGTTGTCGCAGATCTTTTTCCTTAAGAATTAAGAGGGGGTTTAGTACATATTAGATTTTCATCAAAATGCTTAGAATTAGGGACACCTGGGTGGCTCAGTCGTTTAGACCTTTGCCTTTGGCTTGGGTCATAATTTTGGGGTCCTGGGATCAAGCCTGAAATCAGGCTCCCTGCTCAATGGGGGGCCTCCCTCTGCCCCTCCCCCTAACTCATGTTCTCTCCCTCCCTCTCTTACTCTCTCAAATAAATAAATAAAGTCTTTAAAAAATGCTTGGAATTAAAATATTGCTATCCTGGCTATTATAAAAAAGGCAAGAATCAGTATTGAGTATGTGGAGAAAAAGGAACCTTGGTGCCCGTTGGTGGGAATGTCATTTGGTGCAGTCATTGTGGAAAATCGTGTGGAAGTTCCTAAATGGATTAAAAATAGAACTATTGTATGATCCAACAGTCCCACTTCCGGGTAGATGCCCGAAGGGAATGAAATCAGAATCTCCAAGAGATATCTGCACCCCACGTTCCTTGTGGCATTGTTCATAATAGCCAAGATATAGAAATAGTTTGAGTGTCTATCAAGGGGTGAATGGATAAGAAGATGTGAAATGTGAGATGATGATGATGAGTGTGTGTGTGTGTGTGTGTGTGTGTGTGTGTGTGTGTGTGTTATAGATACATTATATGAGAGGAGATCTTTTTTTTTTTTTTTAAAGATTTTATTATTTATTTGACAGAGATCACAAGCAGGCAGAGAGGCAGGCAGAGAGGGAGGGGGAAGCAGGCTCCCTGCTGAGCAGAGAGCCCAATGTGGGGCTCGATCCCAGGACCCTGAGATCATGACCTGAGCCGAAGGCAGAGGCTTAACCCACTGAGCCACCCAGGCACCCCATGAGAGGAGATCTTAAATGTTCTTAACACACACATACCCACACACACACAGAGAATTATGATGGATGTGTTAACTCACATTATTGTGGTAATCACTTCATAGTATATAAGGATCAATCATCATGTTGCGTACCTTAAACTTATACAATGTTATGTGCTAGTTGTATCTCAATAAAGCTGGGGAAAAAACACTGCCATTACAGTTTATTAGAAAATTTAGGTATTATGGTGTATATTTCTCCTTGACAATGTTGGATGGGGTTTTTGGTGTGTCCAGCCTCCATAACACTTAGGACATTTAAATAAATGTTAAGAAACTAGAATGAGTGGTTAGAAAAGGAATACAAGCAAGTAGGTTTTTGGACCGACTGGGGCAGGTGCAAATTCTTTGGAAAAGAGCCATGAAAGAGTGAGAAAGCACGAGATTTTAGCCGACCAGAAGGAAGTTGGTATTTTAGGAGCGTTTCCCTCCATGGATAATTAACCTGAATGCTTGTGTTAACTTTGACTTGGTGTTGTTCTTTGTGTCTGCAATGGTCTTTTCTAACTGAACAAGCTTTCTACTTCCAGGCTTGGGATGTCTAAAGAAAAACCTATTCTGTTCCTGTTTATGTGCCCATTTTCCTTCTCGGTGAGTTATTTATTTACTTGTTTTTTAAAAGCAGGCTCTACGTCGGCAAGGAGCCCCATGCGGGGCTTGAAGTCAGGACCCTGAAATAAAGACCTGAGCTGAGATTGAGAGTTGACTGATGAAGCGACCGAGCCACCCCTGTGTCTCTGTGAGTGATTTTCTATGAGCCTCTTTGTCCCGAGTCCTTTCTGAATCAGTTACCGAATTATGATGAAGCCTCCTAAGAAAGCGTCTCTCAAGGTGTCTTGGGCAAAATTCTAAGATCGTCCGTGTCCTTTCATTGCAAGACTGTAATTCAGAGAACTGACATTAGTCTCTCAGGCCTTCTCTGGGTACAGCAGAATCAGTCAGGAAAACAAAGCCCCTGTCGGTATTTAGAACATGAAGAGATTTTTTTTTTTCTTGAGACTTAATTTATTTATTAGATAGAGAGAGAGCAGGAGGGGCAGAGGGACAGGGAGAGAGTCTGAAACAGACTCTACACCCGCACAGAGCTGACGAGGGGCTTGATCTCATGACCTTGAGGTCACCGCCCCGAGATCGTGACCTGAGCTGGAACCGGGAGGCGGATGCTCGGCCGCCCGCGCCGCCCGCGCGCCCCTGGAGCAGGAAGAGGTTTAACCCTGGGACCGCGGCGCCTGGGAAGCCGTGGGGGAGCCGGAGGACCGCGGCCGTGGGGGGCCGGAGGAGCGCGGCCGTGGGGGGCCGGAGGGGCGCGGCCGTGGGGGGCCGGAGGGGCGCGGCCGTGGGGGGCCGGAGGGGCGCGGCCGTGGGGGGCCGGAGGGGCGCGGCCGTGGGGGGCCGGAGGGGCGCGGCCGTGGGGGGCCGGAGGGGCGCGGCCGTGGGGGGCCGGAGGGGCGCGGCCGTGGGGGGCCGGAGGGGCGCGGCCGTGGGGGGCCGGAGACCGTGGGGGGCCGGAGGAGCGCGGAGCCGGAGGGGCGCGGCCGTGGGGGGCCGGAGGGGCGCGGCCGTGGGGGGCCGGAGACCGTGGGGGGCCGGAGGAGCGCGGCCGTGGGGAGCCGGAGGAGCGCGGCCGTGGGGGGCCGGAGGAGCGCGGCCGTGGGAGCCGGAGGAGCGCGGCCGTGGGGGGCCGGAGGGGCGCGGCCGTGGGGGGCCGGAGACCGTGGGGGGCCGGAGGAGCGCGGAGCCGGAGGGGCGCGGCCGTGGGGGGCCGGAGGGGCGCGGCCGTGGGGGGCCGGAGGAGCCGCCGGAGGAGCGCGGCCGTGGGGAGCCGGAGACCGTGGGGGGCCGGAGGAGTGCGGAGCCGGAGGGGCGCGGCCGTGGGGGGCCGGAGACCGTGGGGGGCCGGAGGGGCGCGGCCGTGGGGGGCCGGAGACCGTGGGGGGCCGGAGGGGCGCGGCCGTGGGGGGCCGGAGACCGTGGGGGGCCGGAGGAGCGCGGAGCCGGAGGGGCGCGGCCGTGGGGGGCCGGAGACCGTGGGGGGCCGGAGGGGCGCGGCCGTGGGGGGCCGGAGGGGCGCGGCCGTGGGGGGGCGGAGGGGCGCGGCCGTGGGGGGCCGGAGGGGCGCGGCCGTGGGGGGCCGGAGGGGCGCGGCCGTGGGGGGCCGGAGACCGTGGGGGGGCGGAGGGGCGCGGCCGTGGGGGGCCGGAGGGGCGCGGCCGTGGGGGGGCGGAGGGGCGCGGCCGTGGGGGGCCGGAGGGGCGTGGCCGTGGGGGGCCGGAGGACCGCGGCCGTGGGGGGCCGGAGGGGCGCGGCCGTGGGGGGCCGGAGGAGCGCGGCCGTGGGGGGCCGGAGACCGTGGGGGGCCGGAGGAGCAGCCGGAGGAGCAGCTGGAGGAGCGCGGCCGTGGGGCTCCCGCGCGCGGCAGGTTTACCGCCTCCGAGAAGCGAAGGGTCCCGCCCGGGACCGGGAGCAGATGGGGCGGCTGGGGGCCTCCTTCAGCTCCGAGCGGCTGAAGTGACAGGAGGACACGGAGGCCGTGACGGGGACACATCGGGACGCTCACGTGGCCGCCCGCCGCGAAGAACGACGTCTGTGTCCGCTCGGAGCCCCGGGCCCTGCGCAGACTCATCGTCGCGCCCCGGGACGCTCCGGCTGAAGCTGTTACACGGGATCCGCTTGGACAGCTGGTGTCACGGCCTGGACGTGGCCGGGGCCTCCCCTCGAAGCACCAGCCACGGGGTGACGCGCAGTCTCGCTGCGAGGGGAAGTCGCCGCATCTCATCACCCGGCGTCTGCGTCCCGACGCCCCACGGAACCGGCCGGCTCTGGATTCGAGTTTGCCCGACAGGTATTAATGACTTCCTATGGATACAGATTTTTATTTATAGTAAAACCTTAACTCAAAGGAATCTGCTAAAACGCAAACTTCTATTAATTACATTTTTCTCTCTTTACACGATTTGGAAAGAAGTTTTACCACTAGGAAACAGTCTCCATGAAAAGTTTTTGTTTTTATCCAAAAAATTAAAGGACATACCCAATTACCCAATCAATACATAACCATTATATAGAAGTGGGGAAAAGTATAATATTTAAAAATATATCTATGTAAGTAAATTTGTATTTGCTTAATGTCTCTTTTTCAGAAAGATTATTTATTCATTTGAGAGAGAGAAAGAACACGAGCTGGGGGAGAGGCATATGGAAGGGGAGAGGCAGGCGTCCCGTTGGCAGGGAACCCGATGTGGAGCTCGATCCCAGGAACCCAAGATCATGACCTGAGCTGAAGGCAGATGCTTAACCAACTGAGGCACCCAAGTGCCCCTAATCTGTCCCTTGATTAGAAATTTAGTAGGTTCCAGTTTCTGTTTTTTACTTAATTACAAATGGTGGTAGAAATACTCTTCTACATGCATCCTACCATAAGCAATATCCTTGGATAAATCGCTAGAAGTGGATTTTTTAGTACCTAAAATGATATACTTTTTGAAGATTTTTAAAGCACGTATTTATAAATTAACTTCTGGAAAGATTAGGGCACTTTTGATTTCCTACCAGCTGTGAGTGGGAGTTCCCAATTCCCTGAACCTTCCCCAACAATAGTTCTTTTTTTTTTTTTTTAAAGATTTTATTTATTTATTTGACAGAGAGAGATCACAACTAGGCAGAGAGGCAGACAGAGAGAGGAGGAAGCAGGCTCCCTACTGAGCGGAGAGCCCGATGTGGGGCTCGATCCCAGGACCCTGAGATCATGACCCAAGCCGAAGGCAGAGGCTTTAACTCACTGAGCCACCCAGGCGCCCCCCCCCCCCTTTTTTTTCTTTTTAAAAGATTTTATTTCTTTATTTGCCAGAGAGAGAGAGAGCGTGCACACACAAGCAGGGGGAGTGGTAGGCAGAGGGAGAAGTAAGCTCCCCGCTGAGCAAGGAGCCCAGTGTGGGACTCAATCCCAGGACCCTGGGATCATGACCTGAGCTGAAGGTAGATGCTTGACTGAGCCACCTAGGTGTCCCAACATTGGTTCTTACATATTTAAAAAAGCTTTGCTAGCTTGATATTTAAACATGATATTTAATAATCTTAATGATTTTCTGTGATTAGTAGAGAGATTGAACATTTGTCCATATGTTATCTATTTACACGTATTCTCCTAGTGAACTCATACTTTAGTCAGTTTTTTCTATTGGGTTGTTAGGCTTCTTCAAAAATTGATTTGTGGTAGCTCTTTATATATTAAGGATAAAATCACTTCTCACTTATCTATGTCAGAAATATTTGTCTCAAATTGCTGTTTGCCTTTTTTAATTTCATCTTTTATTTCCTAAAGAGTTGAAAATTCTTATTTCATCAAAATTTCAATTCTTTTTAAAATGGGTGTTTTCTCTTGAGGGCATGTTTAGAAAGCCCTTCATTGGATGTTATACAAATATTTAATAATATTTCCCCATGATTTTAAAGTTTCATTGTAAGTATTTACACGTTAATTCCACTAGGAATTTCTTTCATTATCGTGGAGAGATGAAATTTGGAGTGATGTTCAAAATATTTAACACCGTGTACCCAAAACCATAAGATACTTAGGAATAAATCTAACCAAAGAGGCAAAGAATCTATACTCAGAAAACTATAAAGTACTCATGAAAGAAATTGAGGAAGACACAAAGAAATGGAAAAATATTCCATGCTCATGGATTGGAAGAACAAATATTGTGAAAATGTCTATGCTACCTAAAGCAATCTACACATTTAATGCAATCCCTATCAAAATCCCATCCATTTTTTTTTAAAGAAATAGAACAAATAATCCTAAAATTTATATGGAACCAGAAAAGACCTCGAATAGCCAGAGGAATATTGAAAAAGAAAGCCAAAGTCAGTGGCATCACAATTCCAGACTTCAAGCTCTACTACAAAGCTGTCATCATCAAGACAGTATGGTACTGGCACAAAAACAGACATATAGACCAATGGAACAGAATAGAGCACCTAGAAATAGACCCTCAACTCTATGGTCAACTAATCTTCGACAAAGCAGGAAGGAATGTCCAATGGAAAAAAGACAGCCTCTGCAACAAATGGTGCTGGGAAAATTGGACAGCCACATGCAGAAAAATGAAATTGGACGATTTCCTTACACCACACACGAAAATAGACTCAAAATGGATGAAGGACCTCAATGTGTGAAAGGAATCTATCAAAATCCTTGAGGACAATGCAGGCAGCAACCTCTTTGACCTCAACCACAGCAACTTCTTCCTAGGAACATCACCAAAGGCAACAGAAGCAAGGGCAAAAATGAACTATTGGGATTTCATCAAGATCAAAAGCTTTTGCACAGCAAAGAAACAGTCAACAAAACCAAAAGACAACTGACAGAATGAGAGAAGATATTTGCAAACGACATATCAGATAAAGGGCTAGTATCCAACATCTATAAAGAGCTTATCAAACTCAATACCCAAAGAACAAATAATCCAGTCAAGAAATGGGCAGAGGACATGAACAGACATTTCTGCACAGAAGACATCCAGATGGCCAACAGACACATGAAAAAATGCTCCACATCACTCGGCATCAGGGAAATACAAATCAAAACCACAATGAGATACCACCTCACACCAATCAGAATGGCTAAAATTAACAAGTCAAGAAATGACAGATGCTGGCGAGGATGCGGAGAGAGGGGAACCCTCCTACACTGCTGGTGGGAATGCAAGCTGGTGCAACCACTCTGGAAAACAGTGTGGAAGTTCCTCAAAAAACTGAAAATAGAGCTACCCTACGACCCAGCAATTGCACTCCTGGGTATATATCCTAAAGATACAAACGTGGTGCTCTGAAGGGGCACGTGCACCCGAATGTTTATAGCAGCAATGTCCACAATAGCCAAACTATGGAAAGAACCTAGATGTCCGTCAACAGATGAATGGATAAAGAAGATGTGGTATATATACACAATGGAATACCATGCAGCCTTCAAAAGACATGAAATCTTGCCATTTGCAACGACATGGATGGAACTAGAGGGTATCATGCTTAGCGAAATAAGTCAATCGGAGAAAGACAACTATCATATGATCTCTTTGATATGAGGAAGTGGAGATGCAATGCGGGGGGGGGGTTTGAGGGGAGGTAGGAAAAGAAAAAATGAAAAGATGGGATTGGGAGGGAGACAAACCATAAAAGACTCAATCTCAAGAAACAGACTGAGGGTTGCTGGGGGGAGGGGGGACGGGAAAGGGTGGTGGGGAAATGGACATTGGGGAGGGTATGTGCTATGATGAGTGCTGTGAAATGTGTAAACCTGGCGATTCACACACCTGTACCCCTGGGGATAAAAATACATTATATTTTTATTAAAATAAAAAAATTAATAAAAAAAATATTTAACACCGTGATGCCATGGGTGCTGACCCAGCAGAATGAGTGCCTACCCAAGAACTGGGTGTGGCCGGACTGGTAGCTCCTGTGGAGTATCAGCCCTGGATGGAGTAGATCCCCCCCCCCCATATGGCCAGCTATTACCCTGACACATATCGTGTCTTTTCCTTATTGGTTTAAAATGCCTTCTTTATCCTAATATCCTAAGTTAAATATTTTTTACACTTGAACTCTTCCTGAACTTTGCTATTGACTTTACAATGTTAATGACTGCTTAATTCTGCCTATTCCTAGTAAGGAAGTACATTCAACACTGTTTTGATTACTGCCACTTCCAAAAACGTCTGGCTGTCTCGTAGAACCATTCTTTATCCTCCTTTTCAAATCACTGTGACTGGCAGGCAAGGAAAGGTGTCACCACACTGACACTTGGTCATCAGGAGGTAACAGGGCTGCTGTAACCCAGGGGAGGCAGGAAAGAATGTTTCGCTCTCAAGTGTCCCATTGGGACATCTTGTGATGCTCCTATCCTCAATTTCAAAAAAAAATTATACAAAAAAAAATGTATGGGGAAATCTAAAATGTATGTTGTAGTAAAAATAGATCAGATTTACCTAGTTTCAAACCAGAGTGCTATACCAATCTCCTCAAAGCAGGGCCTGTGAGGGAATAATTCAGAAATGACGAAAAAATTGGAATTATTTCAGAAAATGGCTGTAGCAGACAATAATTCCATAAGATTTCCAGTTTTGAGTTGTAGCGCTTATGTAATTTTCCTTAGGAGATTGTTTCTAATATTTCAGTCATTCTGAAATATTAGAAAACCAAAATTAGATATTAGATAATTAGATAATATTAGAAAACCAAATTTGGTTTGTTTTCCATTTCTTCTTTCAGGTTACTGCTGTTTTTCTTAATCTAATTCCCTTTTAATCATAGTCAATAATGTCTCTTATTTCCTTTTAAAAATTATTTTGTTTTCTCCATTTCTTAGATACTGCCTAATTATTTCTTGCGTGTATGTGCGCCTTTGTGCCTATGTATTTTTATATGTGCTGTGTTAATAAAATGGTGGTGGTTCTTGTGTTATCCTGAAATGTCTCATTACTTTCCTTGGCCAGTAAAGCTTAATGCATACGTGAGATTACTGAAGTAATAATGATCTATGAGACCTCCTGTGATTGTTATTTCTGTCATGAATGTAAATAATGATGTATCTCAATGTGGATGTAGTCTTATGTAACTTTTGTTTGATAAAATAGAACCTCTATAAGTAATAAATTATTGTTCACATTCTTCACTGATGGGCATTCATTAATAATTTTTCAAAATAGTTTTTAAAAAATATATTTATTTATTTATTTATTTGAGAGAGAATGAGAGTGAGAGAGAGCATGAGAGGGGAGAGGGTCAGAGGGAGAAGCAGACTCCCCGCTGAGCAGGCAGCCAGACGGGGGACTCGATCCCAGGACTCCAGGCTCTTGACCTGAGCTGAAGGCAGTTGCTTAACCAACTGAGCCACCCACGTGCCCTAATTTTTCAAAAATAGTTTTGACAACATTATATTTCGTATTATTGGATCATCTGTAAAATAAACTTGTTTATTTGGAGAAGAGAACATTATTTTACTGTTTTATGGAAAATATTATGATGAGACTTAGCAACAATACAAATATATTAACAAATATTACTAAAGTTGTTACTTCTGGGTTGTGGGAAGTTTTGTTTTTCTGTTTGCTTACCTGTATTTAAAAATTTATTTTCCAATAACCACCTACTGCCTTGTTTAAAAAAAACTAACAATTGAAACATTGTGTGTTTTTCAGCAGCGCTCGGAGGAAGCCCACAATAAAACAGAAAAGGAAGGAAGTCTGGGGTGCGAGACTGTGGTTTGCAATTTGCAATTCTGTTCTTCCACTGGTTCTTAAGGGAGTTGAGCAGAAATAATTTTTATGTTCTTCACATTTTCAAGGAATGCATTATTTAAGCAGGTGAATAATATTTAATTTTTTAATATTTATGACCTTTTATATGAAAAAGAAATGAGAGTGCTGGAGACTTTCTACTTGCAAATAGTCTCTTCAGTTTTCCCTGACCATTAGCATTTGAAGTCTGAAATGAATGCACTAAGCATCCGCACACGTGTGCTAAGGCTGCCCTAATGAATACATAGACTGGGGGGTTCAAACAACAAAGGTATTTTCTCACAGTTCTGGAGGCTGTAAGTTCGAGATCACGGTGTCAGCAGAGTGGGCGCCTTCTGAGAACCATCTTCTCCTTGTGTCTTCACACGTTCTTCCCTTTGTCCAAATTTCTTCTTCTGATAAGGACACTAGTCACTGGATCAGGACCCACCCTAATGACTTCATTTTAACTTAATTACCTTTGTAAAGAGCCTCTCCATGTGGGGTCACATTCTTAGATAGCGGCGATTCTTCAATCTATGAATTTTGGAGGGGACACAATTCGGTCCATAAGGGCAGAAGTGTGCCCGTCTATTCAGATGTTCTTCGGTTCTATACCCACACAGTGGCTCATGTAAGTGGTCTTTAACTTCTTCTGAGTTAAGAACTCCTTTGAGAATGAAAAGTAAGGGCCCTATACCCAGAGAAATGCACATACACACTCAATTTCACACCGACTACCTCTTTGCTCTACCTGTGGATCCCGAGGCTCTAGGATCCTTGTTCCAGATGCTATTAAAACTAGAAGTCAGGGAAGTCAGTGATCAAATCCATCAGACTAGTTGTCTGGAAGTCATAAAACATAGGAAGGCTCACCAGTATGAATTACAACTTTAGATCTTTCACCTAAATGTTTATAGTCCATTGGCTATAAACCTGACAATGCAATGAATTGAAAGTAGCTCTGTAAAAGCACTGTAGCGACATCAGCTCCCAAGTGCATGCCTGGAACTGTCTTGAAAAACGGGCAGTTCTCTTGGTTTCCAAAGAGGTCTCCTGATAGGAGGTCCATGGTAGGATTAGCCAGGCGTGCTCTCCGGCAGTCCCTGGGGGTGGTCTGTTGAGAATGAGATGGGCTCTGCCTGCTACCCGGCCTCTTCCTGTGGACGTGTGGTCAGCTTTGGCTAAGCAGAGGGTGGGAGGACTACAGATGCATTTTGTTGACTTCCTACTTGGGGTCTTCTTCCATCTAGAACCTGAGCTCTTCTGGAAACCGAGGTTCAAAAGAACTTAATATTACTTGAAGCTGAGTCTGATTTCCAAGGCTCAGCCCTCTAACCAGCCCTGAAAATGAGCAGGATTATATACCTTTCGTCTTGTTGTTGTTTGTAAATAAAGAAAAGAGAAAAATCCAAGACAGCGTAAATGGAAATGAGCTTGAGATGGGCTCTGTATCAGGTGTACAGAGCTTTCTAGAGAACGCACGGACTTGAATGAATGTTGTGGCCTGGTGCAGACCGTATTGTGATGGTCCTGTTTTTTTCTGGCCCATTGTATAAATACATTAATCTGAGGCCAGTTACTTGTTTTTGTGTTGTTAGCAGGGCACTTTGTCAGAAAATTGATAATTGGCTTCATTCTATTTCTGAAATATTAAGTAGTTTTCTCTAGCGTTTGTTTTACAGTTCATTTAGGTTTAACTCCATTATCAAAACAAAATTCCAAATGCTTATTCAAGAATACAGTGAAACTGGAAATCACATAAAACTATATAGCTACACTAAAACTCTATACACAAGTCAAAAATAGAGTGAGGGGAAAAAAAAGCTTACTTACCTATCAAAAATTCTTTAATTAAATTATACAATTTTAATGCTTCTTTAGTTTCTCATAAGCGTACTTTTTTGTCCTTTTATTCATTTCAAAAATTACGCAGTTTTGAACCTATGTTGTGACAAGTATGTTTTTACTGGAAATTAACTGGCATACTAGAAATTATTAACAAAATCTAATTTTGCATAAAACACGGATTCAGCAGGTGGCCAGCAGACACATGAAAAAGTGCTCCACATCACTCGGCATCAGGGAAATACAAATAAAAACCACAATGAGATACCATCTCACACCAGTCAGAATGGCTAAAATGAACAAGTCAAGAAATGACAGATGCTGGCGAGGATGAGGAGAGAGGGGAACCCTCCTACACTGTTGGTGGGAATGCAAGCCGGTGCAACCATTCTGGAAAACAGCATGGAGGTTCCTCCAAAAGTTGAAAATAGAGCTACCCTACGACCCAGCAATTGCACTACTGGGTATTTACCCTAAAGATACAAACGTGGTGCTCCGAAGGGGCACGTGCACCGGAATGTTTATAGCAGCAATGTCCACAATAGCCAAACTATGGAAAGAACCTAGATGTCCGTCAACAGATGAATGGATAAAGACGATGTGGTATATATACACAATGGAATACTATGCAGCCATCAAAAGAAATGAAATCTTGCCGTTTGCGACGATGTGGATGGAACTAGAGGGTATTATGCTTAGCGAAATAAGTCAATCGGAGAAAGACAACTATCATATGATCTCCCTGATATGAGGAAGTGGAGATGCAACGTGAGGGGGGGTTGGGGGGTAGGAAAAGAATAAATGAAACAAGATGGGACCAGGGAGGGAGACAAACTATAAGAGACTCTTAATCTCAGGAAACAAACTGAGGGTTGCCAGGGGTAGGGGGGTAGGGAGAGGGTGGTAGAGTCATGGACATTGGGGAAGGTATGTGCTATGGTGAGTGCTGTGAAGTGTGTAAACCTGGTGATTCACAGACCTGTACCCCTGGGGCTAATAATACATTATATGTTAATAAAAAAATAAAAAATTAAAAAATGGATTCAATAATATGAAGTAAGTCTATTAATATATTCAACAAACTTATCTGCTATTTTTGAGATACGCTTATATGCAGAGGGAAATTTAGAGATCCTATACTTTGATAAATTAAAGGTCAATATTGATACTTTTATTTCCTTTCCCAAGGATGAAAGCTCTTTTGATTTACCTTTTATTTTTTGTTACTTAATTGACCTTCAGTTGTCTGTGCCACGTAGGTAAGGAAAGTCATGAATATAAAAAGCTATTCGTTTTTTTCAAAAAGACTCTTGAGGAAAGGTTCATGGGTTAGATATTATATGAAATAAATCTCAAAACAGTTACTAGAAAATGGTTTAAATGACTTGTAAACAATGATCAACATTTGACTTTAGTAACGGTGATAGAATTTACGGTTTTGGCCACACACGGCAAGAATTCCTTAGAAATGATTTTCTTTTTTTTTTTTTAGTATATGTGCTGCCGAAGCGCGCACTGATTTTCTTTTTAACCCAACTCAGATTTTACTGCAATTTCATCAGCTTTTCCACAAATGTTCTTTTTCTGTTCCAGGAGCCAGTTCAAGATACCATATTGTATTTCAAATGCGTTTTATTTTATCAAGCGATTTCTGTTGTTTCCATATTTTATAATCATTTCTGAACAGTAGAAATTCTGAGCATTCCATGTGTGTGTGTCTGTTTATGTATCTTTCTTGTTCTCTATGGCAGAACAGCAAAAGTAATCTTATGTCATTTGGAATCACACTGACCTGAGTTTTAATTTGAATTTGCTACTTAATTTTGGGGCATTGGTGACGTCACCTAAACTCTCTAAATATCATCCATAAAACAGAAATAATAATAACAGGGGCGCCTGGGTGGCTCAGTTGGTTAAGCGACTGCCTTCCGCTCATGTCATGATCCTGGAGTCGCAGGATCGAGACTCCCTGCTCAGCGGGAGTCTGCTTCTCCCTCGGACCTTCCCCCTCTCGTGCTCTCTCTCTGCATTCTCTCTCCCTCTCAAATAAATAAATAAAATAAAATAAAATAAAAAGAAATAATAATAACACTAACCCCCATCTCACAAGCTGGCAAGACTAAGCGTGAGTGTACAATGAGCCGCAGCAGCGATTGTTATTTTCATTTCTCGCTGTCGAACGAAGATACTAAAGGAAGGAGAATTCTCTGGAGGGCAGATGGTCAAGGATGATTTTTAAAAATGCGAGGTGGGGGAGTGGCACAGAAAATCACAGCTTGACAAGCCAACTCTGAAATAATCAGGAATCAAGTGCTCAGTAGAATTAAGAAGCTTTCCTGTTTCTTGCCGGCATATTTATATCAAAATGTGTAACACGGGGCCAGTTTTGTGACTTGGCATGTTCCTGGCCGTTTGTAAGGAAAATGTTCAACAGCTGTTGATCTGGGAGGCAGATGGATGGATGACATTTATGAATTGTGTTTTTCAGATGGAGAAACTGAGGCACCAAGTGGTTAATTGTTTTCCCCAACCTTCCACATCTATGAAACGTCAGATTTGAAATTGCAGCCCGTGAATATCTTCTGCCTTCCGGTGATGCGCTGCGGACAGAAACTGCCAGTGGATGCGATGGTAAAAATGGGGGGCTCTCTCTCCGGGAGGCCAGCTG
This sequence comes from Martes martes, assembly GCF_963455335.1. Lineage (NCBI taxonomy): Eukaryota > Metazoa > Chordata > Mammalia > Carnivora > Mustelidae > Martes > Martes martes. The sequence continues at coordinate 204,942,099 of NC_137889.1, read as the reverse complement.
GAGCGCGGTGCTTTGTGTCTGGGACGGACGGCACAGATAGCCACGCGCTCACCGGGGCTCACCTCCCCTGCAGCCACCCACCCTCAAGTGACAGCTTTTTGCATCCTCTTGTCTAATTAAACCACCAACGGAGAGTGCCAGTTCTCTGCTTGCGTGACACCTCTGAATATTAAGTAGCTTTTGTAATTAATTATTTTTTGAAAGGCTTGATCCTCCATAATTAAATAAATCTTTGTGAGTTAATAATCGGTTCCCATGATCTCGGGTCTGAAAACACCATGAGCAGCAACTTGGCAGCGAGGAAGGAGGTTTGCGTCTGATGCTGTGTCTGTCGATCAGTCCATGATGGTCTCTGTGCTCCCGGTTCTCCCAACGTGGTGTGTTTCTTCTTTCCTCTGTCTTCTCTCCACCCAAGTGGAACCAATTGTTTCTGCACAGAGTAAGATTTAAAAATGCAGATTCGCTTAAATAACTTATTGCCCAACGAGGCAGTCTGTGTCGTACACGAAAATGTGCCGCAAGCAGCTGTCTGTGGCGGGTCGCCCTCTGGGTTATGACTGTGATGCTGTTTAAGAACTTTTGTGTCTTTTTGTGCCGGAGGCGACACCGAGACCCGATAATGGATGCTGGCAGGATCTTGAGCGCAAGGGCATGGAAAGAAGCCTTTGATCCGGCGGCCACGTCCTTCTGCGCTGAGCTGCCGGGGTGTGACGGAGCTGGCGCACCGGGAGGACAGTCCACGGTGCCCCCGCGGCCTAGCTGGGGAGCCCGCGCCTTCGCCCCGGGGAAGCCAGGCGGCTGGGGAAGCAGGAGACCGTTGCTGGGGGTTATCCTGCCTCCGGGCTTGGCGCCGCGACTTTGCTCTCTGGTGCCGGCTGTTTAAGCTAAGTCTGCAGGGGTCCAGGCTTCGGGCTGCCGGAGGGGACTGGGCAGGTGGCAGGTGTGCAGCCAGGAGCGGCAGCGGGGGAGATGGCGGGAGGAGTGAGGTGAGCAGACGTGGTCCTGCTCTTTCCCTGCACCACAGCTCACTCCCCTTCCTTCCTCCTCCTTTCCCTGCCCCTGTCTTTCCCTTGTCCGTTTGTCCTGCTTGCCCCGTTCTGTACAGGGGTTGGCACGAGGATTGTCTTGTTTGGATTTAGCCGTGAGAGGAACGGGATCCTGCCTCAGCATCATACGCTTCAGATCTGCAAGGTTGTCTGGGGGCTTCTGGGCCGGCCACGGAGAGTCGTGCATCTGAAAGATTCTGGAAGGATTTCAGGGTTTCTCCTGGGCGTTTGACTTCTTGTGAGATGAACCTCGGAGTGCTGTTTGGCCTAGATGTAACGGTAATCGTTCTGATGATAATTAGCATCATCATAATTAATACACATTGTCTGATGCATACTCTGTTATACCTTAATTTTAGTTAATTTAAAAAAAATTTTTAAATCTAAAAATTTTTAAAATATTTTTCCTAAAGATTTATTTATTTATTTTAGAGAGAGAGAGAGTGAGCGGGAGGGGCAGAGGGAGAGGGGAGAGACTCTCAAGCAGACTCCGCACTGAACGGGAAGCCCGATGCTAGGCTCGACCTCACGACCCTGAGATCGCCACCCGAGCCAAAACTGCGTCTGATGCTCAAGCAGCGGCACCGCCTAGCACCCCTTTGGTTATATTTCTAATAGGAGATACAGCCGCATAGTTCACAATGCAAAGATTTAAAGACACACTAGTAAAGATTTCCCTTCCTCCCTCTTCTGGGTTACCACCCTTACCAACGGGTCTCCGCTTCTTACATATCCTCCCTGAGGTTTTTCTGCGTAAGGAGGAAGACATGAGCACACGGATTCGCCTGTGTCATGGTGCAAGCAGGAGGAACACGTTATCCAGTGTCCACACGTCGTGTGTGGTCTGGAATTAACCCTCGCGGTTCCGACCCGGTCTTACGACTGGAATTCTGCTGTGGCCCAGTGACCGGCTCCGAGCCATGTAGCGGGACGGGGGGGCTGAGATAACCCCGCCGTCTGGGTTCATCAGCGGTGGTCTTCATCACTAGGCGTCCTGCCTCGCTCGGCCTGTTAGGGACCTGCTAGGGACACCCTGTGCTTCCTGCTGATTTGCCCAGGCTCCCTGGGGGCTCAGGGCTCGGCTGCCTCCAACCCACAGACTCCAGGCAACGGTTAGGAAATGTGGCAAAACTTACTCCGCTCTGCATCCATTGGCATTTCTTTTTGCCTCTCCCTCCCTTCCTTCTTTAAGATTTTATTGATTTGAGAGAGTGGGAGAGAGAGAGAGAGATTGAGAGAATGAGTGGGGCGGGGGGAAGAGGGAGAAGCAGTCTCCCCACTGAGCAGGGAGCCCCACGTGGGACTCAATCCAGGACCCCGGGATCATGACCTCAGCCGAAGGCAGACGCTTAACCAACGGAGCCACCTAGGAACCTCTTTCTTTCTTTGTAAATGAAGGAATAATTTCTAAAAAGCTGTTGTCAAATTATAACATAAAATTTGCTATCCTAACCGTTTCTAAGTGTTCAATTCAGTGACATTTAGTACCTTTACATTATTCAGACCAGTCTCCGGAATCTTTGTCATCTTCCTGAGCTGAAACTCCGCACCCATTAAGCCTCCACTCCCTACGGCCCGCGCCCGCGGCCCCCGGTGACCTCTCTCCTACACCCTGCCTCTGTGAGTTTGTCGGCTCCGGGTAACTCGGGTAAGCGGAATGCTGTTGTATGTGTCTTTTTGGGACTGGCTTCTTTCACTCAGCATAGTGTCTTTAAACCTGTGTCTGAATTTCATTACTTTTTGAGGCTGAATCACAGTCCGTGGTGTGTATGCCGTATCGTGTTGACCCGTTCATCTGTCGGCGGACACTTGAGCTGCTCCCACATTTACCGTGAATGTCGCTGCTGTGAGCACAGGGCACTAACATCTGTCTGTGAGTCTGCTTTCAATGCCTTTGGGTACATACCCAAGAGTGGAATTGCTAGATCATATGTAGTTCTATTTTTCACGTTTTCGAGGAGCTCTCCTACAATTTTTCATAGCGGCGGCACCATTTTACATTCCCACCAGCAGTGCACAAAGGTTCAGTTTCTCTATATCCTCACCAATATTCGTTATATTTTTTAACTGAAAAAAAACTTATTTATTTATTTGTTTATTTAAGATTTTATTTATTCATTTGAAAGAGAGAGCGAGTGAGAGGGAGAGGGAGCATCAGAAGCAGACTCTGCACTGAGCTCAGCCTGACGTGGGGTCTCGATCCCACAACCTCGAGACCATGACCGGAGCTGAAACCAGGAGTCAGATGCTTAAACTGGGCCACTCACGTGCCCCTGTTTGTTTGTTTGTTGTTTATTTATTTTAGTTTTTTAAAATTTACGTTTGTTTTTTAAATGGTAATCATCTTAGTGGGTGTGAGGTGGCATTTCTTTTATAACGTACCATTAACCACGTTTCTTAATTCTCGGATGGGGCCCACCTGCCGCCGAACTCAGAGTTCTTCTTACCTCAGGCCCCTCTTTTGGGGGGAGGAGGCGGAAGGGGCAACCAGCCCGGAGGCCTGGTGAAGCTGGTGGCTCAGCCCAGAAGAGCTGGTCAGACCCCCCCGCCCGCCTGCGTCCTTGGTGACTCCCCTGTGCTTAGGGTGACGCGTCTCCCTGTGGCTCATCAGGAAGGGTTTTCTTGACCTTTGCCAGAAGAGACCGGACGGGCTCCCAGAATGCGGAGAGGCCTTTCCCATCTTGCAGGTTTCTCACTACTTCGCGCTTCTCGGAGGGCGGCTGGCTCTGTCAGAGTGGGAGACCTCCGAAACCCGGTGACGTTTCCACTCCATAAACCAACTCATTGCAAGACAGGTCCGCCTTTCACTCTGACAGCAACCTTTGTTTCCAGCCTTCCTGGGAAGAAGATGGGGATGTGTCCCCCGCAGTGTAGTATGTAGGGGACATCCCAGACCGCGCAGACGCCCCCGGTGAGTGTCGCCGTTTGGCAGCTTGGAGGAGCCGTTTTTCCCACCTCCCATCTTTTTTCCATCTTCCAGCCTTGGGCTTTGGGGAGGTATTTCCTGGGAATGATTAGGCACCTTTAATCACTCAGGACCCCAGCGCGGTCTCAGGGCCGTACCAGAGTGAGGTATTTGTGTTCCCGCTGTCCCCCCACCTCTAACGCAAGGCTTAGGGGCTGCTCAGGAGGTGCTTTAATCCGTTCTCAAACTGTTCTCTGCATCCCTGTTACAGCCGCTTAAAAGAGTGGTGCTCCAGGGTGCTTGGGGGCCTCAGATGGTTAAGTGTCTGCCTTCAGTTCAGGTCATGGTCTCAGGATATTGGGATCGAGCCCCACGTCGGCTCGCTGCTCAGCAGGGAGTCTGCTTCTCCCTGTCCCTCTGCCCCTTCCCCCCACTCATTCTCTGTCTCTCAAATAAATAAATTTAAAAAAAACTTTAAAAGATAATCAAATTAAAAAAATTAAAAAGTGACACTCTTTTTAATGACGAAAGCAAACACGTCTTCAAAACAGAAACCTTGGAAAGTGAAGACAGCCGCGGCACTGTAACCCCTGTGGGGGGAGGGGTGGTGACACAGACGCTGTATCGCCCACAGCCCACGCACTGGCTTTAAAGGGTGTATGATTGTCCTACACCAACAAGTGTTTTTTCACTGTATAACTTCTAGTAATAATATTTGTGGCAGGATATGGGTATGCTATACTTTATTAAAAATTCCCTTATTGTTGAAAGTTTAGACAATATCCTTTTTGACTGTTGCGAATTTTCATGAACATCTCAGTACCTATAGGTGAAAACTACACTATTTTTTAATGTTCCTTTTGGAAGGGTGTGTAGCACGGTCTGTTTTATTATTGGTGACCCTGACTCCGTAGGAAGTGAGGCGACAATGTAGAGACAAATATTGATAAGAGGGCGTGGAATGAGAGTGCCTTCCCTTTGAATTAAGTTGAAGTGTATTTGGGCACTGACACCAACTCCACAGAACTTAGAACAAATTCAACATTATTATTAACAATTTCACTTGACAGCCAACGTTCTAGGATGTTCAGGACGCTCTTTTTTCTCTCTCTTCTTACTATCTGTGCTCCCAGTTTGTGGAACCCCTGGCAATATATCTCTAACAAGATGTAGATCTAATGCCTTTTTAAAAAAATATTTTGTTTATTTATTTGACAGAGAGAGAGAGAGGAAGAGAGAGAGAATAAGTACAAGCAGGGGGAATGACTGAGGGAGAAGCAGGCTCCCCGCTGAGCAGGGAGCCTGATGTGGAACTTGATCCTAGGACCCTGGTATCATGACCTGAGCTGAAGGCAGATGCTTAACTGACTGAGCCACCCAGGCACCCTGTTTTTTGTTTTTTCTTTTTTTAAATTAAAGACTTATCTATTTTTTTTTTTTTAGAGAAAGAGGGAGACTTTCAAGCAGACACCCTGCACTGAGCACAGAGCCCAACGTGAGGCTCAGTCTCATGACCCTGAGATCATGGTCTGCTGAAACCAAGCCAAAACCTACATATTCTTACCAATTAGCTTGGAATCAAATAAGTCATTGGTATGGTAAAATATGTCATTAGAACAAGAAACACCTTTCTATAAATTTTTTAAAGATTTAGCTATTTATTAGAGGGAGAGAGAAGGAGAGTGAACAGGGGCAGGGGCAGGAGAGAGAAACTTAAGCAGACACATGTGCATGGAGCCCAAGGTGGGGCTCGATCTCATGACCCTGAGACCATGACCCAAGCTGAAACGAAGAGTCAGTCGGATAACTGACTGTGCCGTCCAGGCACCCCTCTGTAAATCTTCTAAATTTTCCTTAGAGCAATTAGAAACATTTAAAAAGTGTTTGCATAAACTCAAGTCATATGAAGTGAGCACAAAAGCGTGGCACGTATTGTTTATTCAAAGGACCCCACATGTGCATAGAGAGTATACATAGAGACTATATATACATAGAGACTATAAAAACACAGTTCTTGGGGCACCTGAGTGGCTCAGTGGGTTAAAGCCTCTGTCTTCAGCTCAGGTCGTGATCCCAGGGTCCTGGGATCGAGCCCCGCATCGGGCTCTCTGCTCAGCAGGGAGCCTGCTTCCTCCTCTCTCTCTGCCTTCCTCTCTGCCTACTTGTGATCTCTGTCTGTCAAATAAAAATAAATAAAATTAAAAAAAAAAAGCCTTTAAAAAAAACAGTTCTTTTTTTTTTTTTTTTTTAAAGATTTCATTTATTTATTTGACAGAGAGGTAGAGAGCACAAGCAGGCAGAGAGGCAGGCAGAGGGAGAGGGAGAAGCAGGCTCCCCGCTGAGCAGGGAGCCCGATATGGGGCTCGATCCCAAGACCCTGGGATTATGACCTGAGCCCAAGGCAGCTGCTTAACCGCCTGAGCCACCCAGGTGCCCCCCCAAAACACAGTTCTATAGGATGGTAAATTTGGCCCACATCTAGATCGTCAGGGTTGAAGAAGCTTGAGAAAGGCCTATCCTACCTCCTTTGATAGGTATGGAAAGTGGGTCCCACAATATTAAGAGATTTGCTGAGGTCACTGTGCTTACATTAATTCAACATGTAATTAAGGACAGTTTTTCTCCCCTTTTTAGAACTTAGATACACTAAGTGGATAGTGGGGTGGGGTTATCAGAGCCCCACTTTGGGACTGAAACACTGATTGCCCCAACCACTAGGAATGTTGGCAGCAGGTACTTCCCCGGCGAGTCCCTCCCTCAAGTGGGCTTGCCCTTGAGTACAGAAAGCTTCTTTACCGAAGGTCACACCTATCTCAAATGGCAGCTTGCGCGGGTAGCCCAGGGTGTCTGGCCGAGGAGCGGGAATAAAGGCCTGGCTCCCTCCATCCCGGCGGAGACAACTCTAGGGCCGGGAGGGTCAGCGGGGGCCCTCGTTCCTGGCTTGTGGCCCAATTTCTTCCTCTGTCCAACGCGGCTTTGTTCCCTTCCGTCTGGGTATGGATCCTGAGAACACTTTCTACTAAGTGTCCTGCACGCAAATTCCATTTCAGAGTTTGCTTCTCGGGAATTGAACTGTGACATTAGACTAACTGCTGGGGGGTCACTGAGTCTTTAAAAAATATCCTACCTTGAAGGTTACATTGATGTCTTATTTTTTAAATACTCTTCATAAAGTTTCTTAGAGAGTAAACAGAGGTATTCAAGGGGCTTTGTTAGGTCAAGTTTGAATGCGTATGTGTACAACACATCTGCATTGCATACATTGTACGCGATACGCAAGCGCACGTTTTTTAAAAGATTTTATTTCTCTAATAAATAAAATCTTTTAAAAAACGTGCGCTTGCGTATCGCGTACAATGTATGCAATACGTATGCATGAGAGAGGGAGAGAGAGGGAGCGCATGAGTAGGGAGTGGGGGAGGGGCAGTGGGAGAGACGGGGGCGGGGGGGGCTCCATCCCAGGACAGTGGGATCACGACCTGAGCCAAAGGCTTAACTGACTGAGCCAGCCAGGTGCCCTGCCAGCACACATACTTCTGGTAATTTTACGGCATTTCAGTAAGACTTAAATTTGGAAAAAATGTGTCTTACTTGTTAGTTTTTCCCCCCTTCTGTCCTCATCCATCAAATTCACAGTCATTATTAATGGGAGAAGAAAATTCCTCAGGTTTTGTGTTTGGGAATAAAGGGAGGGATGACTGGTGAGGATAAGGAGATGAAAGACACTTAGGAGCTAATTTTATGGAAATTAAATCTGAGGATTTGAAAGAAAAAGAAAACGTACAGAAATAAAATAACAAATGGCCATGTAGCTCTTCCCCAGAATTAGTATCTGTCGACAGATTCTTGGACTTGATCTTTTACTGTATGAAATGAAGTGCCACGGACGGAGCACTCGGCATCTCTCTCGGCGAGAGGGCAGGGCCCCCAGGTCCTCCCTGTTCTTGGTGTTTCCTTGAACCAGCGGTCACACAGCAGCCCATCCCCCACCGCAGCCACGCCGAGGGGGCGAACGTGGTCAGGGGCCGTTCGGAAGCCTCACCGGGTAGCATCGAGCGAGCACAGTGATGAACTAGGTGTCGAAACCAGAACACACCTTACCTGCATGTGGACAGTCACCCCAACGGGGTCAGGAAGCTACCATTGAATTCCTGGTGGTAAAACGTCCCTGAACAAACCCTTTGGGAATACAGCTTTGCCTGTGGGGTAGTCAGTAGCATTTAAAAGTCTCCAAAATTTGTGGAGCCCGAGTGGCTTGTGTAAAAGCGTTTGCAATTCATGATGAGTTCATGAGTGACTCCTGATGTCCCCAGACAGGTTTCTCTCTCTCCTTCCCATTCCAGTACATCTACTGCTGAGTCGCGTGAGTCAGAAACCTGGAAATCTCCTTGAGTTCTCCTTACCTGACACACACAATTGATTTAACCTTTTAGGGGATCGTTCCAGTTCATTCCTTCCTCCTTGTGCTGGCTTCTCCTGTCCGTGTTTGGAGTCTCACCGGTTCTGGGTTGGACTATTATAGAAGTCTCTTAGCCGGTCTTGATACCTTTACTCTTGTTCCCGGGCCACGGATCTATCCCACTGCACATGCAGGGTTTGTACGGGCATCAGTCAGGGCTTCCTAGAATGCAAATCTGGCCTGTCTTTCCTCCTTAAAAACAAAACAAAGCAAAACAAGCGCATAGGCAGTTCCCCGCTGCTCATAAAGTAAGTTCAAGCACCTCTGTGGGGCTTCAAACTCTCCCCGTCCTGGCCTCTGGCTTTTGGCTTTATGGGGCACCTCACCGGGCTTCACGCTTTATATTCCAGTCATGCCGAACTGATTGTGTATTCCCCAGCCAAGTATTTCCCACCGCCATGCCTTGGATCATGCCTTCTCCTTGTCTTGAACTATGACTGCTGCTCCTACTATCTCGATCGGCTAACGCCTACTCATACTTCAAGACTCCACACTGCTGGGGCGCCTGGGTGGCTCAGTGGGTTAAGCCCCTGCCTTCGGCTCAGGTCAAGATCTCAGGGTCTTGGGATCGAGTCCCGCATCGGGCTCTCTGCTCAGCAGGGAGCCTGCTTGCCTCTCTCTCTCTCTGCCTGACTCTCTGTCTACTGTGATCTTTGTCTGTCAAATAAATGAATAAAAATATTAAAAAAAAAAAAAGACTCCACACTGCTGTCTCCTTGAGGAAATCTTCCACGACTTCTTCCAACGGGGCTGTCTGTCTGTTTTTGTGTCTGTCCCTCCTATTCTGGTATGAACTCCAAATCCTAATAAACTCTGCATTCCAGTGTCATTCGTAGCACCCGGGCTTGGTCAATGCTTATAAATTTCGGCTGAGTATCAGATCGGCTTCACTGGGAAAGAGATTGACCCACCATTCAGAACCCCAGCTGGGTAACCAGACCCGAGCAGTGTGGGGACCACATGTAGCTGGACAGAGCATCAGTGGCACTGGCTGGGGCATCTGGAACCCAGGCGTGTCCCCTGCGGTGGTCTGCTTTCTAAGAAAGTGGCAGAAGGCTGGGCACCAGGTGTGTTTGAGTCTTTGTTGATTGTCTGAGAGCCTCGTGGGCTCACACAAGCCAGATCACTGGAGTTGGGGAAGAGCGTGGACTTCCTGTCATGGGCAGGGGGAAGAGAAAGTGGAGGTGGTCGTTGGGACAAGACGTCCTTGGAAGGCACAAAAATGATGGCATATTTTGCGTGGAAGGACGGATCAGAAGACACCTCTTCTTCCTCTTCGCTTCTCTTTCCCGTTCTTCTTTCTCACTCACGTCCCTTTTTTTTTTTTTTTCTCATTCTGCTTCTTCCTCACCCCTCCCCTTCAGTTTTGGTGGACATATATTTTATGTCCCAAATGACCTTTCAAAAGCCGTGGTGGCAAAAAGAAAAAGGTAGAGGAGAATCTGTAGAAGTACAGAATAAATTTGGGCTCAGAAGGAGGGTTGGAATTGAAGCAATGACAAGGAAAGTGGTTCATTCGTTAAGTTGGGCATCACCACCTTTAAAATCAGTTGTAAATTAAGTACTTGCATTATGCAAGGCATATGGCCTTGGTGCATAAATCTCGTAACATTATTGCGGCCAGAATAAAGTGCAAGCTCAAAATGCTGGGTTACGAACCAAAATAGGAAAATATATGGTGTCAGGTGATATGGCATGAAGCTTAGTCTTCCTTAGCGCTGCCAATCACGCCTAAGGTACTGCGTTGCCTGGGTCATTTGTGGATCAGAATTTGCACACAATATTTATGACTTCTTAGGACTAGTTAGAGAAGCGAAGACAAACACCACGCTTGTATCGCAGGTGAAACCGCCGTGCTGGAAGGAGACCACAGCAGAACGTCCATGCTGCTGCGCTGACGGTGTTTCTGCCTGAAGGACTAGTTCCCTGGTTTAGCTGAAAACACGTCCACAGGTCAGGACTTTGTTCAGCCTCTCTGCTGGTTGTTCCTCACAATATGGGCCTTTGACCTGTATTAGAATAACCCGAGCGGCTCGCTGTGGTCCAGATTCCTGGGCTCCCCGTCAGGTCGGCAAGATCAGAATAGCAGAGAGGCAGTGCCGGGGCTCTGCGGTTTGGCTAAAAGCCATTAGTCCCCGTTTTCTGCAGCATGCTGGTGACCACAAGTGATGTCAGTCTCTGAGCAGCATGGACGAAAGCGGGGAAACATCACATAAGCTCCCAGTCATGTTGGATGCAAGAGTGGTTGGCTGTCAGCGATTGTGGGGTTGCAGTCAGGAACGTAGGCCACCCCACTCACGTTACACACGTGGCAAAGCTGGGGAGCTTTGGGGGGCTGACCTCAGTGTGGTCAAGGTCTCCTGGGTGGCGATGGGAAATGCTTCCCCGAGGAGATGACAAAGCAGTGGTTGGAGCAGTGCCCGTGACCTTGGAGGGGGCCCTGCCAGAGGGTATGACCCACAGTTGTATTTGTCGCCTGACTCATGCATGGGAGGTTTTTTTGAGGTTATAAGCCTGACCTTGAGCAAAACCACATGGGGAAGTTGTCTGCTTCGGGAGGCTCTGACCTGCATCCAAGCCACAGCCAAGTTCATCTGCTGTTCCGCTCAGCTCCCGAGCCGTCAGCCCGCCGGCTCTTCTGCCCTGTGGTGGCGCAGGCCTGCGGGAAAGCTTCGGGGCCAGATGCGTGGGCAGCATGTCCGCTGCACCTTACCGCGTGGAACAGAGGGTCAGATCATGCCCTTCTTCACGGCTTCCAGCCGTTTGGTGTGATCCCAGAAATGGAAACATGACGTTCCTGCCTTGATCACTCCCACTCTGATGACCTAGGATATCGTTATACCGATTATTTCTGTCTCTAGCAGTATAAGTCCTAATAAAGAATGTCATTGAAAATGCCTCCCCATTTTATTTAATAGAAGCATTCGTGTCTGCAGTGTAATCACACGACGTCCTAGAAAAGGATACTGGATTTGTTCTAAGAACTTTTCAGGTTGCTCTAGCATCTGGAGTATGTGAACGCTCACTACTAATTCTAGAAGCTGTTGCTTCTCTATTACACCCCCCAGATTCACCATTATCAGACTGATAATGGGGGGCTGCGGCTCACTTGTTTGGGCTCTGAGCATTGCTGTCTGGTTACAGGGCAGAACATTTGCAGTGCCTCGAAGGACAGGACCATGTCGCCGCTGTGACCTCACAGGGAGCCCAGCAGCTCTGCCCCTGCATCGGTCTACGTGAGAGCCTCCCTGCAGACCTCAGGACTGTCATGCCTGTCACGCATTTCTGTGGACTCTAGCAGGGCTGCCCACACCTAAGCTGAGAGAGAAGGAGAGAGCAGGAGAGCAAAGGTCCTCAAACTCAGACTTCTGGTCCCTGGATTTTTTTTGTTCATTGATTCATTTTTTTTTTAAAGATTCCACCTGTGAGTGGAATCATATAGTATTTATCTTCTTCAGTCTGACTTATTTCACTTAGCCTAATACCCTTTGGTTCTATCCATGTTGTGGCAAATGACATGACCTCATCCCTTTTTGTGGCCGCGTCATATTCCTCATATATACGCACCGCATTTTCCTTATCTGTCCATCTGTTGATGGACCCTTAGTTTGCTTCCATATATCGTGGATATTGTAAGTGGTGCCACCGTAAACACCGCAACGCATGTATCTTCACAAATCAGTGTTTTCATTTTCTTTGGGTAACTACTGGGAGGGAGGAGAAAGAAAGAGAGCAAAGGTCTTCTAACTCAGAGTTTTTGAGAGTCTTACCCCTTGGTTCCTGGCTTCTTGCTTTCATTTCTGACCTTCCAGACTGTAGACCTTGTGTGTCTAGAGTTATGGCACCTGCCAGTGGCTCCCAGCCTTAGCTGACCTCCCTGGGAGGCACCCTTTGTAAGACTGATTCTTACAGCCTTATCTCCTGTGCTTGCCTCTGTCACCAGTTGTAGCTGTCAGATCCCCACCTCGCAAAGCAGGCCTCTAGTAGCAGCTCCTGCTGGCCCTCTGGATTCTTTTCCACCGGAATCTAGAATTTACCCAGCCCTGGACCTAAGCTCTGTGTGGGCAGGTACGATGTTGATCTGCTCACTCCTGTGTAGCTAGTACTCAGTAAATGCTGGCCAGATGTTGAATGATGCTGTGTATAGACTATGACATTTTATTTTAAAGATTTTCTTTGTTTGCTTGTTTGTTTGTTTGTTTGTTTGTTTATTTAAGAGATGGGGAGAGCAAGCGTGAGTAGGGGGAGGAGCAGAGGGAGAGGAAGAAGCAGACTCCGCACTGGGCACGGAACCCCACGCCGGGCTTGATCTGAAGACTGTGAGATCATGACCTGAATTGAAATCAAGAGTCGGTCGGTTAACCAGCTGAGTCATCGAGGTGCCCCTAGAGTTTGACCTTTTTTTTTTTTTTTAAAAGATTTTATTTTTTTATTGATTTGAGAGAGAGCATTAGTGGGGGAAAGGAACAGAGGGAGAAGCAGACTCTCCGCTGAGCAGGGAGCCCGATGTGGGGCTCGATCCCTAGACCCTGAGATCATGACCTGAGCTGAAGGCAGATGCTTCACCAACTGAGCCACCCAGTATGTCCCTAGAGTTTGACATTTTAAGAAGTAAATATATGTTATGGGATTGGGAACCCAGAAGGACAATAAAAGCTGCAATTCTCCTTCTCATGTTCACAATAATTAGTGTAGTTCTCTCTGTTATCAAGAGATCTTTTGTATATTCTTCTCAGCTCTTAGGAATAACAGGTAAAAACTGCTTTGCTGTTTCAAAATACTGACATAATGGGATTTCTCCCCTGTTATATAAACCTCTCCAAACCAGAGCCTAAAATCTAAGAGAGACTGCTATAATTAATGTTCCTGACTCTGAAACAAACGTTTTTCTTCTTATTATTAAACTCAAATATCATATGAGCCAATTATTCTGCCAAAAAATTCTTTTTTAAAAATTGAGGTATAACTGACATGTAAGCTTATATAAGCTTGAAGTGTACACCATAATGATTCAGTATTTGTATACATTGTGATATGATCACCACAGTAAGACTAGTTAAAATCCATCACCAACATAATTACACAAATTTTTTTCTTGTTAAGAAGAAAAATCACTTATGATCCTACTGACTTAACTAAATCAACTGCCTACCTCTGTGTTTCCTCAAATTGGCATATTAGTGTCTTATCTGAATTAAAGCCTGAATTGAACCAGCATGACGCTAATTCATCTTTTTATTTATTTTTTTTAAACTCCGACTTGGCCTGCCTTCTTGGCGATCACTGCAGCTTGTCAAATGACCTCCTGGGGCTGATATCACTATGAAAAATTTGCATTGTCCATTCTCGTAGAAAATTGTATTTTTCCTAAATGAAGGAACTAGAAAAAACAAGCAGACCCATAAGACAAAGCCAAACTCTGGATTAGAATATATGTTTTTGCAGAGACTTTAAAAGCAAAATGTACCTCAAGATGTAAAGAGCCCAGTGAACTCTTAAGTTGGTCTGTGATGTGTGTGTGTGTGAGGAGGAAAGAGGGACTTAAAGGGGATTCTAATATCTGACCTGAGGACAGCTGCAAGGGGTCAACAGCACGGCAGCGATGAGCGCTGGTGCAGAGCTGTAGGTTTTCCCGGGTTTCCCCCGAGCGTCTCAGCAGTCTCACGACGGAGCTGGGTGGGCAAGAGCATTCACTGACCTCCTCTTCTTCATGAGGAATGATGCTCTCTTCAATAAAAATCAAGGGAGGGGCACCTGGGTGGCTCCGTCGGTTAAGCGACTGCCTTCGGCTCAGGTCACGATCCTGGAGCCCCAGGATCGAGTCTCGCATCGGGCTCCCTGCTCCCCGGGGAGTCTGCTTCTCCCTCTCACCTTCTCCCCTCTCATGTTCTCTCTCACTGTCTCTCTCTCAAATGGTAAGTAAAATCTTTAAAAAAAAAGAAGGGAAAACCAATAAAGAAATGGGTGTTCAGAATGTGGCTAAACCTCACTCAGCAGGTAAGTGGCAGAGTTGAGAAGCAAACGTAGGGCTTTTGACCATAAATCTTACCCCTTTGCAACACCTCCTTCTGGAGTGTTGACTACTCTGTTCTTCCGGAGCTAAGAACGGGCCAGCTGACCTCCTCTCCTGTGCGTTGCCCAAAGGCTGGGGTTGATGTGAGACATTATGAAGCTTTATTTTTGGCTTCTTCTAATATTTATTCAGGATGATTTCCCCAGTGTACCGTTGCTTATGAGGTCCAAAGTCCTGAATAAACATTGGAATTTTACCTACCTGGAGTTCATTCAAATAAACTGATATCTTTGAGATAAACATAAGCCAAAGCTGTGATAAAGAGACATTTGAAGGAAGTTCGGGGGGTTTGGTTTTCATTCTTCAGTTGCTTTCAAGCTGGGTTGTTGGGTTTCAATAGTGCCATAAACTGTACTGTCTGTGACAGAGAGTGGAACGGAAGCCTCAGGACATTGCCAAAATACTAGGTTTTCCTTTTAAATTTCTCATTGGTTGTTAGTTTTGCTTCTTTTCTGTTGGAGGAAGGGACATTAAAGCAGATTTACTCCATAGCTAAGTCTTGATCAGACCACACTCCATTACCTGAAATTATGAATTCCAAAAAACTCTGATAGCCCCATTTAAAAAAATAAGTTATGCAAACTTATTTGGTGAAAAACCCCGATCTAAACTGATAGAAATTTAGGCTTATTTATCCCACTGAATGTGGATATTTACGTGTTTGCCTCAGGAATAGTGATACCAGGTCCCGCCGGGTGTATTCCTCGTACTGGTTGCATAAAATCTGAAACATTCTGAATTCTGAAATGCATCTGGCCCCCAGGGTTTCAGATGAGGGACTGTAAATCTCTTCTGAAGACGAGGGACCTTCTGTGAGTAACCCAGAGTAACGGAGAAAACACAGCGGAGATTGGAGTACATTTCACAGTCGTGCCCTCCCTGACGGAGAGTCCGTATCTTCACGCAGTCGAATCCGTGCACACCCACGGGACTGACTGTCTTTGGCCAATGAAAAGTGAGCAGAAGTGAGTCGTTTCCGGGCAAAGCTTGAAGAGGCACAGATAACTCTCCGTTCTCTGTCTTCCGCCGTGAGCTCACCAGTGTTGCAGCTGAAGGCTCAGGCCCATCAGCTGGGGCGCCCGGTGAGGCCTGGCACGGAGCTGCGGCAGGACACGCCATCTGGAGATGGAATGGGAAAGAGAAAGAAACCTTCATGGCTGAAGCCTCTGGGGTATAACCCAGTCTGTCTCCACCGACATGTACGGAATCAGTGCCTTCTGGGATAGAGCTGACCACTCCTGTAACCTCTGTGGGCGGTGACCATTAATGACCAACAGTCGGCACCCTGCAGGGATCCCCAGTTCAGCTCTATGGACGGACAGTGAAGAAGGAGACCCCGAGTCAGGCCCGGTCCGCCACACTGCTGTGCTAACCCCCAGCCCCCGCCCCAGTGTTGGTTTCCACATGTGGACCCAAAGCCAAATTTCTGCCGACTTTATGTATCCAAACACACTGGACATTAACACACACATTTTCTTGCTTTGCTGGACATAACAAAGGACATCAGTACTTCATGCTTATTAGAATGAATCAACACGAAAGTATGTAAGGAAAAAGTTTATTCTCTTTTTCTCTTCTTTCAATGGGTGTATCCTTCCATACCTTTTCCTGTGTTAGACAAATATATACAGGGTCAGTTGTGAACATTATCTTACCATGAACATTACTCTGCCAAGAAGATCCATTCCACTCAGTTATTAGCTCTAGGTAAACAAGGAATTCTTTTATTATTAGCTTCTTTTATTGAGTGTTTACTATGTCCAAATCACTCTTGCAAATACTTTATTTAATCCCTTTGTCAACCCTGTGAGGTAGGTGCCGTTATCATTAGCATTTTCCATTTGAGAAAATGGAGGCCTAGATAAATTGAGTAATTTGTGCGAGTCACACGGCTTAGGAAGTGGTGGGATGAGAAACCCAGGCGGTCTGATTCTACACTCTCTGCTCCTAAATTCTGTGCTATATCCCTTCACTCACTGCAGAATAGCCCACGAATGGACAGAAATTTACTCCATTGTCCCCCTTCTGATGGGGTTGAGGGCATTCTCTTTCCTTCTCCTCTTACTTGGCTACTGCCAACAATGTTGAAATAAACACAACTGAAATATACACACCGATCCTGTTTTTATCTGTTGAAAAAAACTCATGTTAACTTCTTCCTGTGCTCCTTTGGGGGAACCCAACCAGCTCTGGCAGCCTCATTCCTGAGTCCAAGGACCAGTTAGGAATTCTTACTTCGCCCGTTCCCCTGGTCCCTCCACGTTTCTCTCCGACACAGGGCCGCTGGAGAGCTCTGCTTAAGTCAACGCAACTTAACATTTAGAAAGAGGAGGAAGTGAACTGTAAGGGATTGTGTTCTCCTAGATGTGTCAGATGCAATCACACGGCCCGGGCTTATGAAGCGCAGTGAAATATTTGTTTTGATTGCTCACTGACTACGAATACACTCGAATGCACAATCTTGACAGACATGTAGGGCAACGACCCTTGCTTTAAGAATCTGGGTCAGGTTTGCCCGACGTCTTCTAATTCAGCAGTCTCATTTCATTAAAGGATTATGCAAAGAAACCTCAGTTGGGTCCACACAATTGGCTGCTTCATCTCTGGTATTTAATGCTGCGGGACCCCAGCAGTCGCCAGGGTTACTGTCCATTGATTCGTAATGTCTTCTTCCTCATTGTTTAATATAGAGTTGGAAAGGCGCTTAGCTGGGGAGTTTATGAAAAAATGGACCTACTGTATGAAAAGTGAACGTATAATTTAATACTAAAATGATTCATTAAGATATTAGAGGTGGCAGACTAACCCTCGAATGTTGGAGATGCCTAAAAATGAGGCTTTGCAAAAACCTGAAAATTATTTAAATGGAAATCGTTAAAAACTCAAGAGGTATCTTTAAAGAATTCAATCTAGAAGCCGTGCAGGCCGGGGGTTTATCCATCGATTGCCACGATGTGCTCACTTACGAGAGCGAACAGTGAGACAGATTCCATTACTTTAACGTAACCTCTCCAGTGAAATGCAGAGAAGAAAGTCATAGCATAAACGGGGGTCTCGTGTTTGTGGCCGAGTAGTGTGTTTCTGTGTGGGGCAAGGGTGGGG
This sequence comes from Martes martes, assembly GCF_963455335.1. NCBI lineage: Eukaryota > Metazoa > Chordata > Mammalia > Carnivora > Mustelidae > Martes > Martes martes. Next base: position 204,924,514 of record NC_137889.1, on the reverse strand, counting down.
GTGGGTAAGCACGAGGTTTTCTTTAAAAAAAAAATTTTTTTTTTAAAGAACCATGTAGGCTTTAGGGTAACCAACAGTCAATCTGCACAGTGTATGTTTGAAAGAAATTCACTCAAGACCTTACAAACTGACGCTCGTGGGGCACCTGGGTGGCTCCGTCGGTTGAGCCTCGACTCTCAGGGTTGTGAAATCGAGCCCCGGGCCTGGGTCTGGGCTCAGCTTGAGATTCTCTCTCCTCCAGTGCCCCCCGCACCCACCAAAATAAATAAATCAGTCTTAAAAAAAAAAAAAAAGATGTTTGCGTAGGTCAGAACTTTGCTTGGGAAGTAAAGGCTCCCGTCCTCTCTGTCCTGCCGGGTGCACTTGTCTTTCTCGGCTTCGCAGCCGCCTCCCTTTCTGCCCGCGGTTCTGTGGCGTCGGGGGAGGCGCGGGCGCCTTGGGCCGGGAAGCCTCACCCCGAGGCGGGCGCTCTGCCTCCGGCCCAGTTTTCCCCGTGGTTCACGCCGGCCTGGGCAACCGGGCAGATGCGCTCCCGTCCCCGTCGTCTCGGATGCGCTCGCCCCGCAGAGCCTGGCCTCTGTCCACGGTACTGATTGAGATGCTGATTCCGAGCTCCACACGCACCAGCGAAGGCCCAGGTGGGGACCAGACAGGAGGAGCCGAGCGGCCCCGGCGGAGTTTCCCCCCAAGCCCGGGGCTCCTGCCCCTGGGGTAAAGCTTGAGCCAACGAACGCGTCGTTGTGCTGCATCGTCTGTACTGAGGACTTCAGAGTGAGTCGTGGACACTGCGCGGCTGCCCGTCTGGCTTCTGCCTCTCTCGGTTGGTTCAGCGACGGCCGTGGCCACGCGCTTACTCCCCTCTCCGGCTCAGCTCCTGCCCGAGGCTGGCTCCCGGTGACAGTTCTCTCCTTCCACCCCAGCGGAGGAAAAGGATCGTCCCTGCTTGGAGTGACCACGGAGGTTCCCCTACTTACTACCGCCCTTGTGTTAGGTGCAATGTTTTGGCCTTAAAGATGTGAAGCTCTGCCAGGAGAGAAAAAGAAAAGGCGGATTTCTCCTTTGTGGGGGATGCTTTACACCTCGGGCCTTTCGGGCTCTGCTTCCTCTCACCCGTCAAGTGTGGGATTTGGACTTTCCCGTGAGCTCTGAGGCTCGGAGACGGTCTTCCTGGACCGACAGTTGCACCGGAGGCTGCGTCTGCCGCGGCCTGGGCGGCAAAGGTACGGAACAGGGTCTGCTGTTAAAGGCCTTGCTCACTGCGTAAAGGTCTTTCCCCTTAGGGTGGTGTATCGGCGAACGCCGGGCATTGCTGTTCGATAAGGCAGCCAGCCCTGTCCTGTACGGACTCCTGGATGCGTGTGGTGACCGTGCCAAGGCTCTGCCGTAGGTGGGGCGGCCTTCAGGCCGGGGGCGGGGGGCGTCAGAGGGAGAATCCAAGGGATACGACTGCCTTCCTTCAATTTCGTGCAATCACTGACCAAAACCACGTGAAGAGTGTCACAGTCTTCCCATGTTTGTTTCACACTGAGCTCTGCTCTCTGTGTAGGTCACAGAGGTCACTGATCTGTTGAAGGCAGCGGACTCTGCCTCTGAATATTGAGAGTTGTCTGAGACGGAGGAATGGGCTGGCGGTGCTGTCCGTATTGACTCTCAATTTCAATATTATTTGGTACTCTTTTTGTTTCAGTGTCCGTTTCTTCTTTAACGGTGGTTATTCTTCATTACACAGAAATTCAATATAGTGAAGCTTGAAAGAAGGACTTAGAGGTATGCGTCTTTTTTCAGTATACGGTACCTGTTGACTGATTCAGTGAGCTGCCGATCTCTGGGCTGGTACCCCAGTGAAGGGACTGTTGGGGTCCGTTATCAAAGGAACGAGACTGAGACAAAGTGAAAGTTATGTAAAGCCTTGTTCTATGCCAAGCATTAGAAGTCAGACTGACCGGCCAGGGCCGCCTCGGAAGACAGTGACCCCCTCCCGATCTCACAGGCTGGTTTTACAGGGCATCACCGCAGACCCAAGGTAGGTGGCTTCTATTGTTAAGGCGTTTACTCCCAGAACCGATACCCAGAATCGTAGCAGGAACTACGGGGGCGTTTATTCCCGGAATGAAGTCCGTGGATGTAAACAATATGGCTACCGAGGCAATACGGAGTCGCTGTGGCTAAGCAGGCCCTAATAGTTAAAGAGGTTTTAACATTAAATCGGCCCTAACAAGGACTTCATTATTGCTCATTTGTGGCTGTGTTCCCTGGTGCTGCTTCCCTCTCTGTTCTCTCTCCTCCAGTTCCCGCGATTCTGTTCATCTCCAAAAAGGAGTGGAGACCATGTGCGTGGGTACTTGCAGCCGTCTGTTCCCCAGACATATGGGGAAGAAGGATTGGCAGAAGTTGGCTGCTTTTTCAGCCCAATTTCTTTTTCCTGGATAGTTTAGTTCAATTCTTTGCTTTTCCTTTAAGCCATCAAGCCATTAGGTCAAGCAAAGAAAAAAATCAAGCACACTTCGAGTCATATTTGGTTTTTCTTAATTTATTAGAGAATAAAAATTGAAGGACATAATATTACACTTTCCATAGTCTTAAAATAAGTGATTTTTATTGTGCTTTTAGCCAAATTTTCTCTCTCCCCACCTCCTACCATTATCCTTTGGACTAATATACCCTTGTATGCCTCTTCTTGTGACTCCAAAGAAATTTTGTGACGCGATGATTTGTCTTTAAATTCGTGTTTGGTCGTCTCTTTCCTTTTCCAGAGCCTCTCTTCAGCCTTTCCTGCCTTGCTCTGTGCGCGGGCCGTTGGACACTTCAGCAGGCTGCCTTGTCCTCTGGCTCCAGGTTGGTCTGGCCGGTGGAAGCGTGGGCAGGGATCAGAGGGAGGGCGGAGGAGGGGCGCCTGTGCCTTCACTGCCCCTCCCCTCTCTTTGTAATGTCCAGTGCATTGGCTGCATTTCTGGACGGACTTATGTTTTCTATAAACTGTCCCTCACCGCTTCTTTGTTTCCAAATTCCAGCAGCCCCTTTGCCTTTCAGGCTTACGGGTATCAACAGGGACCACTAATAACCAACTGCACGGTCCCCTGACGTTTCCTGCCTGCTGCCCCCCCCCCCCACTGCAGACAGGCCCTTTGTTAAACCTCCAAGTTACTGCATTGGAATATACCATCTGTGTCCTGCCGGGGTCCTGACAGACAGGATAATATGAGAAATGCCTGTGTTACTGGGAGGGAGTATGGTGGAGTGGTTATCTTCCTTTTGGCACGAGACCGGCTGCTTTGGGCTTGAAGACATTCCCATCACTTGTTAACTGGAAATGGGGATAATTTAATCACCCTGAGCCTTAGCTTTCTCAAATTTAAAGTGGGGATAGGAGCACCTGGGTGGCACAGTCAGCTAAGTGACCAACTCTTGGTTTTGGCTCAGGTCGGATCTCACGGTTGTGAGATCGAGCCCCTCATTGGACTCAGTGTGGAGTCGGCTGAAAACTCTCTCTCCCTCTCTAAAATACATAAATCCTTAAAAATAAATAAAGTGGAGATAATACTATCTATTTCACAGAATTGTTATAAGAATATGTATGAGTATTCAAAAATGTTAGTTGTTATATTAGTTTAAATTAATGCAAATATCTATGTGTATATACAATATTTTAGTTTCCCCCGACACTGAGTAGCTTCCTCACTAGTGAGCTGAGCAGTTAGAAAGCAGTGGTTTTTAGTTCCTCTACACTTTGTGCTGCTGATCTTCAAGTTTCAGGTTATGCGGACCTCCTTGTCCCTTATGCCCGTAAGTTCCTGCTGGTCTAAACCACACTTCGTCTCCCACGGACGGTCCGGGCTGCTCTCATAATCTTAGCTCAAATCTGTGGAATTTTTTGCCCTCTATTCTTCAAACGGTGAGTGCTAGACATGGGGTCCCAGTGAAGTGAAAGTCTTCTGTAGGTGGGTGGGCAGGCGTCCTGGCCCTGGGGGGCAGGTTGCTGACTGCTCAGAGCCTGTGCACCCTTGGGCACTCCACCTGCTCTCCACGGTAGCTGTGTTTTGTTCCTGTCTGCTTTGAACTCTAGCTCTCCAGTGTTTGGAGAGCACCGGCTAAGCCTGGGGAGGGGTCGCAAGGATTAGCTAATTGACCACTTTAAATGCTTGGAAGCTGGCAGAGAGTTTAGTAGGAAGGACAGGCTGGTAACTTCTGCAGGCTCCGTGGGAGGACAGAGTGTACAAACAGCTCCTGATTCGATTTGGTATCTAGCAGGACTTGCTTGTTGTGTCACACGTCCCGTTAGAATGAGTTCTGTACGTCATCGCATTTAAAACACGACCTGGGGAAAGGTTCTGAGATGAAAAGAGGTGTTTGGGAAATACATGAAGCTTTTGTCAAAGGGAGTTGCAGTTATGGAAGCCACCAGAGTTGGGACGGGAGAGAAGCCCTGTGAAGTGTGTTTTAGGAACGTTTGCTTTTAGGGAACTGCTGTGTGTCTGGATGGGATGTGGTTACTGTGGTTCCCAGGTGACCACAGGCAGGAAGTTCCATAGACCGGAGGAGGAGGCAGACAGACGCCCAGTGAGACCCTTCAAAGCGTGCCACAGGCTAACAGGGATGAACATACAAGGTACAGAAGGACAAAATCGAGTGGTCGTTGGCTCAGTCTTGGGGAAATTAGGAAAGATTCATAAAGGAGGAGAGACTTGAGTTGGTCTTTAAGGATAAGAGAAGTTTGCCACGTCGCAGAGGGGTGAAGGGCAGGTGTCGCAGACAGAGGGAACAGGTGTGAAAAGTTTCTCTCTCTCTGGGTTTTATCCAGACATCATCAAGCGTTTACACTGCCTCTATACCTTGCTCTGTCTCATTCTTCGCACCTAGTAGATACTCAGTTAAGACCTGCAAATGGAGATAGTGGGTGATAGGCAGTGATTTCAATTTTATTCATTAGGATTTTCTTTAGTTTTGAAAGTTTCGATAACAAACATGTCTCTCTTTGGTAGGAAGAGTATACTAAAGTATTCAGGGAATGGCTATTAGAGGCTGTGGCTACATTGGATTTAAAGATCGTTGTGGTCAAAGAGCTCACTGAACTTTGGGTTGTGGAGACAGCCTCGTCCGGCACAAGTTCGAGACTGGGGAGGTGGTGGGTTATCACTGGAAATGAAGCTGGAAGGCTGGGTTGGGGCTCAGAAATTTGGCCTTTATGTTGTAGACAATGGGAAACTGTAGAATTTATTAGGCAGGGAAATGCCGTATTAAGAATCCTCTGGCCGGGGCACCTGGGTGGCTGAGTGGGGTAAAGCCTCTGCCTTCGGCTCAGGTTGTGATCCTGGGGTCCTGGGATTGAGTCCCGCATCGGGCTCTCTGCTCAGCCGGGAGCCTGCTTCCCTTCCTCCTCCCCTCTGTCTGCCTCTCTGCCTGCTTGTGATCTCTCTCTCTCTCTGTGTCAAATAAATAAATAAAATCTTAAAAAAAAAAAAAAGACTCCTCTGGCCGTCAGAGCATGCGCTGGCTCCGGAGACACTGGAGGGAAGGGGACGAATGGCCGGCCGCTGTAATCCAGATGGAAAGTACTGGCAGTTCCGCAGTTGGGTAAGGTCCAAGAGAGGATAATGAATTTGTTTTAGACAGGACAGGTTTGAGTTGTCTGTAGGAAGGCCGGTCAGCGTTTGGAACTGCCTGCAGGGGGGGGGGGGGTCAGCACCTAAATTATCCCTGGTTCCAGAGACCTCGGAGACCCGGCGGAGGTGAGGCTCCTGGGGAACCCCAGCGAGGCGGGGAGGGACACGGGCCGCGTGGGCAGGAAGGCAAGAGACAAGCAGAAGGAAATGGCGCTGTACGAATCACGGGAAAAGGAGGGAGCGGTGGCCAGAAATGAGCCGATTACCTGGTCTGGATATTTTCCTTTCTCCAGACCTTCCTCTTCATCCTGCCTTCGGGTTTCTGCTAAAAGACGTGTCTTCAGAGCTGCCTTGCAGACCACCGACCTAAAGCAGCGTCCTCCTTCTCCCCATACACCTTCCCAGAGCCCTGCTCTATCCGTAGGTTTCGCTGTGGTTCAGGTGTGATGAGGCCAACAGATCAGAGGACTGCCCCTGACAAGATAGTTTGTTACTCACGGTTCCCAAGAAGAGGGGTCCCACCATGCCCTGCAGGGCCACATGGGGAAGCCCCAGGGTCGGGCAGGGCCGGAGGGAGAGGGGGTAACACGGGCAGGAAACTTAGCTGTGGCGAGGAAGAGGAAAGGCAGGGTAGCCAGGTTGAGGACTGGCCAGTGTGAATAATTTGGGTGGGCTCTTGACCTTGGGGCTGTCCCTAGTAGTCTGGAACCTGGCTGTGGGGTGATGAGGGCAGGGGAAGGTGACCTGAGTTAGGTGGTTGCAATATGGGCTTGAATTGGCTGGTTTGCATATGAGAGATTCACAGGAAGACAGGTGATTTAGTATCTCTAGAAACCGGCTAACTGTGAAAGGGGTGGTTTCCTTAGAGTCAGTAAGACTGGGGTTGGGGGTGGGGCTGGGGAGGGAAAGTCAGGTGGGGAAGCACAGGGGGTGGGGTGGGGTGGTGTGACTGGTTAGCTCAGTCAGTACAGCATGAGACTCTTGATCTCGGGGTCATGAGTTTGATCCCCATGTTGGGGGTAGCGTTTACTTAAGAAACCAATAAAAGACCACATCAGAATAAAAATACAGGCTAATACAAGCATGGCCTGACACTATATGGCATGTTTATTGGTTTGTGGAGCAGTGCCAGGGCTGGGACAAGGGTGAGATGAGTGAGGCACTCACCTTGGGCACAAAATGAAAGAGGAGGTGCCTTCATTCATTCTAACTGGTGTAAGGTGGTATCTCAATGTGGCTTTAATTTGAATTTCCCTGATGGCTAGTGATGATGAACATTTTTTCATGTGTCTGATAGCCATTTGTATGTCTTCAAGGGAGAAGTGTCTGTTCATGTCTTCTGCCCATTTTTTGACATGATTGTCTGTTTTGTGTGTGTTGAGTTTGAGAAGTTCTTTATAGATCCTGGATATCAACCTTTTGTCTGTCCTGTCATTTATGAATATCTTATCCCATTCTGTGGGTTGCCTCTTTGTTTTGTTGGCTGTTTCCTTTGCTGTGCAGAAGCTTTTGATCTTGATGAAGTCCCAAAAGTTCATCTTTGCCTTTGTTTCCTTTGCCTTTGGAGACATATCTTGAAAGAAGTTGCTGTGGTTGATATCGAAGAGGTTACTGCCTATGTTCTCCTCTAGGATTCTGATGGATTCCTATCTCATGTTGAGGTCTTTTATCCATTTCGAGTTTATCTTTGTGTACGGTGTAAGAGAATGGTCGAGTTTCATTCTTCTACATATAGCTGTCCAATTTTCCCAGCACCATTTATTGAACACACTGTCTTTTTTCCACTGTATATTTTTTCCTGCTTTGTCGAAGATTATTTGACCATAGAGTTGAGGGTCCATATCTGGGCTCTCTATTCTGTTCCACTGGTCTATGTGTCTGTTTTTATGCCAGTACCATGCTGTCTTGGTGATCACAGCTTTGTAGTAAAGCTTGAAATCAGATAACGGGACAGGAAACAACGTGTGTTGGAGAGGACGTGGAGAAAGGGGAACCCTCTTACACTGTTGGTGGGAATGCAAGTTGGTGCAGCCACTTTGGAGAACAGTGTGGAGATTCCTTAAGAAATTAAAAATAGAGCTTCCCTATGACCCTGCAATTGCACTACTGGGTATTTACCCCAAAGATACAGATGTAGTGAAAAGAAGGGCCATCTGTACCCCAATGTTTATAGCAGCCATGGCCACAGTCGCCAAACTGTGGAAAGAACCAAGATGCCCTTCAACGGATGAATGGATAAGGAAGGTGTGGTCCATATACACTATGGAGTATGATGCCTCCATCAGAAAAGATGAATACCCAACTTTTGTATCAACTGGACGGGACTGGAAGAGATTATGCTGAGTGAAATAAGTCAAGCAGAGAGAGTCAATTATCATATGGTTTCACTTATTTGTGGAGCATAACAAATAACACAGAGGACATGGGGAGATGGAGAGGAGAAGGGAGTTGAGGGAAATTGGAAGGGGAGATGAGCCATGAGAGACTACGGAATCTGAAAAACAATCTGAGGGTTTTGAAGGGGCGGGGGGTGGGAGGTTGGGGGAGCCAGGTGGTGGGTATTAAGGAGGGCACGTATTGCATGGAGCACTGGGTGTGGTGCATAAACAATGAATTCTGTTACACTGAAAAGAAAAAAAAAAACGACTGCATTCAAATTATTAGGCCTTAAAAAGGAAAGAAATTCTGACACATTGCTACAACATGGTGAACCTTGAGGCAGAGTGAAATGAGCTGGTCACAAGAGACAAATATTATATTCTTCCATTTACATGAAATAGTTAGAGTAAGAACATTTGAAACCAGAGACAGAAAGTAGAATGGTTATGGCCAGGGGCTAGGGGAACAAGGGAACAGGACGTTATTTTTCAACGGGTATGGAGTGTCAGTTGGGAAGAGGAAAAACTCTAGGGATGGATGGTGGTTATGGTTAAACACTATGAAAGCATTTAGTACTGCTAACTGTATACTTAAAAATGGTGGAGATGGTAGATGCTATGTGTATTTTATCACAGTTAAAAAAACAAAGGCAAACAACCACTATTGTCCTAAAATATCACGTATCTTTTTTTTTTTTAAAGATTTTTTATTCATTTGACAGAGAGAGACACACACAGAGAGGGAGGGAGCACAATCAGGGTCAGTGAGAGAGGGAGAAGCAGCCTTCCTGCTGAGCAGGGAGCCTGATGCAGGGCTCAATCCCAGGACCCTGGGATCATGACCCAAGCCGAAGGCAGACACCTAATGACTTAGCCACCCAGGTACCCCCAAAAATCTCTTATCTTGATCACTGTGTTGTTTTTTTTAAAATAATTTTTAAAAATATTTAGAAACACATAATGTATTATTAGCCCCAGGGGTACAGGTCTGTGAATCGCCAGGTTTACACACTTCACAGCACTCACCATAGCACATACCCTCCCCAACGTCCATAACCCCACCCCCCTCTCCCTCCCCCCTCCCTCTGGCCACCCTCAGTTTGTTTTGTGAAATTAAGAGTCTCTTATGGTTTGTCTCCCTCCCGATCCCATCTTCTTTCATTTCTTCTTTTCCTACCCCCCAAACCCCCCATGTTGCATCTCCACTTCCTCATATCAGGGAGATCATATGATAGTTGTCTTTCTCCGATTGACTTATTTCACTAAGCGTGATACCCTCTAGTTCCATCCACGTCGTCGCAAATGGCAAGATTTCATTTCTTTTGATGGCTGCATAGTATTCCATTGTGTATATATACCACATCTTCTTTATCCATTCATCTGTTGATGGACATCTAGGCTCTTTCCACAGTTTGGCTATTGTGGACATTGCTGCTATAAACATTCGGGTGCACGTGCCCCTTCGGAGCACCACGTTTGTATCTTTAGGATATATACCCAGTAGTGCAATTGCTGGGTCGTAGGGTAGCTCTATTTTCAGTTTTTTGAGGAACCTCCACACTGTTTTCCAGAGTGGCTGCACCAGCTTGCATTCCCACCAGCAGTGTAGGAGGGTTCCCCTCTCTCCACATCCTCGCCAGCATCTGTCATTTCTTGACTTGTTAATTTTAGCCATTCTGACTGGTGTGAGGTGGTATCTCATTGTGGTTTTGATTTGTATTTCCCTGATGCCAAGTGATGTGGAGCACTTTTCATGTGTCTGTTGGCCATCTGGATGTCTTCTTTGAAAATATGTCTGTTCATGTCCTCTGCCCATTTCTTGATTGGATTATTTGTTCTTTGGGTGTTGAGTTTGTTAAGCTCTTTGTAGATTTTGGATACTAGCCCTTTATCTGATAACATCGTTTGCAAACATCTTCTCCCATTCTGCCAGTTCTCTTTTGGTTTTATTAACTGTTTCCTTTGCTGTGCAAAGCTTTTGATCTTGATGAAATCCCAATAGTTCATTTCTGCCCTTGCTTCCCTTGCCTTTGGCGACGTTCCTAGGAAGAAGTTGCTGTGGCTGAGGTCGAAGAGGTTGCTGCCTGTGTTCTCCTCAAGGATTTTGATGGATTCCTTTCTCACATTGAGATCCTTCATCCATTTGAGTCTATTCTTGTGTGTGGTGTAAGGACATAGTCCAGTTTCATTTTTCTGCATGTGGCTGTCCAATTTTTCCAGCACCATTTGTTGAAGAGGCTGTCTTTTTTCCATTGGACATTCCTTCCTGCTTTGTCGAAGATTAGTTGACCATAGAGCTGAGGGTCTATTTCTGGGCTCTCTATTCTGTTCCATTGGTCTATATGTCTGTTTTTGTGCCAGTACCATACTGTCTTGATGATGACAGCTTTGTAATAGAGCTTGAAGTCTGGAATTGTGATGTCACCAACTTTGACTTTCTTTTTCAATATTCCTCTGGCTATTCGAGGTCTTTTCTGGTTCCATATAAATTTTAGGATTATTTGTTCCATTTCTTTGAAAAAAATGGATGGTATTTTGAAAGGGATTGCATTAAATGTGTAGATTGCTTTAGGTAGCATAGACATTTTCACAATATTTATTCTTCCAATCCATGAGCATGGAACATTTTTCCACTTCTTTGTGTCTTCCTCAATTTCTTTCATGAGTACTTTATAGTTTGCTGAGTACAGATTCTTTGCCTCTTTGGTGAGGTTTATTCCTAGGTATCTTATGGTTTTAGGTGCAACTGTAAATGGGATTGACTCCTTAATTTCTCTTTCTTCTGTCTTATTGTTAGTGTAAAGAAATGCAACTGATTTCTGTGCATTGATTTTATATCCTGACACTTTACTGAATTCCTGTACAAGTTCTAGCAGTTTTGGAGTGGAGCCTTTTGGGTTTTCTGCATATAGTATCATATCATCTGCCAAGAGTGATAGTTTGACTTCTTCTTTGCCGATTTGGATGCCTTTAATTTCTTTTTGTTGTCTGATTGCTGAGGCTAGGACTTCTAGTACTATGTTGAACAGCAGTGGTGATAACGGACATCCCTGCCGTGTTCCTGACCTTAGCGGAAAAGCTTTCAGTTTTTCTCCATTGAGAATGATATTTGCGGTGGGTTTTTCATAGATGGCTTTGATAATATTGAGGTATGTGCCTTCTATCCCTACACTTTGAAGAGTTTTAATCAGGAAGGGATGCTGTATTTTGTCAAATGCTTTTTCAGCATCTATTGAGAGTATCATATGGTTCTTACTCTTTCTTTTATTAATGTATTGTATCACATTGATGGATTTGCGGATGTTGAACCAACCTTGCAGCCCTGGGATAAATCCCACTTGGTCATGGTGAATAATCCTTTTAATGTACTGTTGGATCCTATTGGCTAGTATTTTGGTGTGAATTTTTGCATCTGTGTTCATCAAGGATATTGGTCTGTAATTCTCTTTTTTGATGGGATCCTTGTCTGGTTTTGAGATCAAGGTGATGCTGGCCTCATAAAATGAGTTTGGAAGTTTTCCTCCCATTTCTATTTTTTGGAACAGTTTCAGGAGAATAGGAATGAACTCTTCTTTAAATGTTTGGTAGAATTCCCCTCGGAAGCCTTCTGGCCCTGGGCTCTTGTTTGTTTGGAGATTTTTGATGACTGTTTCAATCTCCTTACTGGTTATGGGTCTGTTCAGGTTTTCTATTTCTTCCTGGTTCAGTTATGGTAGTTTATATGTCTCTAAGAATGCATCCATTTCTTCCAGATTGTCAAATTTGCTGGTGTAGAGTTGCTTATAGTATGTTCTTATAATTGTTTGTATTTCTTTGGTGTTGGTTGTGATCTCTCCTCTTTCATTCATGATTTTATTTATTTGGGTCCTTTCTCTTTTCTTTTTGATCAGTCTGGCCAGGGGTTTGTCAATCTTATTAATTCTTTAAAAGAACCAGCTCCTGGTTTCGTTGATTTGTTCTCTTGTTTTTTTGGTTTCTATTTCATTGACTTCTGCTCTGATCTTTATGATTTCTTTTCTTCTGCTGGGTTTAAGCTTTCTCTGTTGCTCTTTCTCCACCTCCTTTAGGTGTAGGTTTAGGTTGTGTATTTGAGACCTTTCTTGTTTCTTGAGAAACGCTTGTACTGCTATATATTTTCCTCTCAGGACTGCCTTTGTTGTGTCCCACAGATTTTGAACCGTTGTGTTTTCATTATCATTTGTTTCCATGAATTTTTTCAATTCTTCTTTAATTTCCTGGTTGACCCATTCATTCTTTAGAAGGATGCTCTTTAGTCTCCTGTGTATTTGGGTTCTTTCCAAATTTCCTCTTATGATTGAGTTCTAGCTTCAGAGCATTGTGGTCTGAAAATATTCAGGGAATGATCCCAATCTTTTGATACCGGTTAAGACCTGATTTATGACCCAGGATGTGATCTATTCTGGACAATGTTCCATGTGCACTAGAGAAGAATGTATATTCTGTTGCTTTGGGATGGAATGTTCTGAATATATCTGTGATGTCCATCTGGTCCAGTGTGTCATTTAAGGCCTTTATTTCCTTGTTGATCTTTTGCTTGGGTGATCTGTCCATTTCAGTGAGGGGGGTGTTAAAGTCCCCTACTATTATTGTATTATTGTCGATGTGTTTCTTTGATTTTGTTATTAATTGGTTTATATAGTGGGCTGCTCCCATGTTAGGGGCATAGATATTTAAAATTGTTAGAGCTTCTTGTTGGACAGACCCTTTGAGTCTGATATAGTGTCCTTCCTCATCTCTTATTATAGTCTTTGGCTTAAAATCTAATTGATCTGATATAAGGATTGCCACCCCAGCTTTCTTCTGATGTCCATTAGCATGGTAAATTGTTTTCCACTCCCTCACTTTAAATCTGGAGGTGTCTTTGGGTCTAAAATAAGTTTCTTGTAGGCAGCATATGGATGGGTTTTGTTTTTTTATCCATTATGATACCCTGTGTCTTTTGATTGGGGCATTTAGCCCATTCACATTCAGGGTAACTATTGAGAGATATGAATTTATTGCCATTGTATTGCCTGTAAAGTGACTGTTACTGTATATTGTCTGTGTTCCTTTCTGATCTACTCCTTTTAGGGTCTCTCTTTGCTTAGAGGACCCCTTTCAATATTTCCTGTAGAGCTGGTTTCATGTTTACAAATTCTTTTAGTTTTTGTTTGTCCTGGAAGCTTTTTATCGCTCCTTCTATTTTCAATCATAGCCTAGCCAGATATAGTATTCTTGGCTGCATGTTTTTCTCGTTTAGTGCTCTGAATATATCATGTCAATTCTTTCTGGCCTGCCAGGTCTCTGTGGATAGGTCCGCTGCCAATCTAATGTTTTTACCCTTGTATGTTACAGACTTCTTTTCCGGGCTGCTTTCAGGATTTTCTCTTTGTCACTAAGACTTGTAAATTTTACTATCAGGTGACGGGGTGTGGACCTATTCTTACTGATTTTGAGGGGCATTCTTTGCATCTCCTGGATTTTGATGTTTGTTCCCTTTGCCATATTAGGGAAATTCTCTACAATAATTCTGTCCAATATACCTTCTGCTCCCCTCCCTCTTTCTTCTTCTTCTGGAATCCCAATTATTCTAATGTTGTTTCATCTTATGGTGTCACTTATCTCTCGAATTCTCCCTCGTGGTCCAGTAGCTGTTTGTCTCTCTTTTGCTCAGCTTCTTTATTCTCTGTCATTTGGTGTTCTATATCACTAATTCTCTCTTCTGCCTCATTTATCCTAGCAGGAAGAGCCTCCATTTTTGATTGTACCTCCTTAATAGCTTTTTTGATTTCAACTTGGTTAGATTTTAGTTCTTTTATTTCTCCAGAAAGGGCTTTTATTTCTCCAGACAGGGTTTCTCTAGTATCTTCCATGACTTTTTCGAGCCTGGCTAGCACCTTGAAAATCATCATTCTGAACTCTAGATGCGACATATTACCAATGTCTATATTGATTCAGTCCCTAGCCTTCGGCACTGCCTCTTGTTCTTTTTTTTGTGGTGAGTTTTTCTGCCTTGTCATTTTGTCCAGATAAGAATATATGAAGTAGGAAATAAGATACTAAAGGGGTGGCAAAGACCCCAGGAAAATGTGCTTTAACCAAATCAGAAGAGACCCTACATCATGGGGGGAAGAAAGGGGGTAAGAAGAAAAATTTTAAAAAAATTTAAAAATTTAAATTTAATAATAAAATAATAAAAATTTAAAAATTTAAAAAATTTAAAAAACATTTAAAAAAGCAAACAAATAAAGACAAAATATAAAAAAGAAAAAATATATACATTAGACTGGTGAACAGAACAGGGTCAGCCACTTAATTTGGGGTGTATTTTGGTCTCTTCGAAGAAACTACCTCCCAAAATCTTTAAGGATGAAAAACATATACAAGGTTTGGGGTACCTGGGTGGCTCAGTGGGTTAACCCTCTGCCTTTGGCTCAGGTCATGATGTCAGGGTCCTGGGATTGAGCCTGCATCAGGCTCCCTGCTCAGCAGGGAGCCTGATTCCTTCTCTCTCTCTCTCTCTGCCTGCCTCTCTGCCTACTTGTGATCTCTGTCTCTGTCAAATACTTAAATAAAATCTTAAAAAAAAAAAACCCCACATATAAGGGTAAACCCAATGAAGGAATGGAATATGAGTATAAAGATGAATATGAGTATAAAGATATGAGTATAAAGATGAGTATAAAGATGAAATTTTTAAAAAAAATTTAAAAAAGGAGTTGATAAGATAAGTTGGTTGGGAGAATAAAGAAAAAGAAAGTGGAGAGAATTTGCTCAGGCTGGAGACTAGAACAATGCCCTGTGCTAGATTTAGGGTGTATTTTGGTCTATTAGAAGAAGTTGTACCCCAAAATTTTTTAGAAGAAAAAAACCCTATGTGTATACAAAAAATAAACTTAGATACAATGAAGGATAAAATATGACTATAATAATGAAGGTTCAAAAAGTTTTTCTTTTTTATGAAAGGTATTGTTAAGATAAACTACTTAAAAAATGTTAAAGGAGGAAAGGGTAAAAGTTAAAAAAAATTTAACAGAAGAAAAAAATAAAATTAAAAAAATTAATTAACTTTGCAAGACTAATGAATCTTGGGGAGAAAGCCATGAATTCCATGGTTTTCTTTCTCCCCTTCTGGAATTCTGCTGTTCTCCTTGGTAAGTGAACTTGGTCTTGGCTGGATGTTCTTGTTGATCTTCTGGGGCAGGGGCCTCTTGTAGTGATTCTCAAGTGTCTTTGCTGCAGGCGGAATTGCCCCGCCCTTACCATGGTATCGGGCTAAGGAATCCGCTCGGGTTCGCTTTCGGGAGCTTTTGTTCCCTGAGCGCTTTCCGTAGAGTCCGGGGGACGGGAATGAAGATGGCGGCCGCCCAGTCTCCGGCCGGAGGAGCCGAGAGCTGGGGCCCGCTCCTCAGTGCGCCCTCGGAGAAAAGTGCCCAATCGCTCCCGTCTCCCTGGCTTCTGGCCCCGCTCGGAACTCACCCAGCCTGTGCCCCGTTCAAGGTAACCCCGAGCTGGGAGCTCACTCCTCGGCTCTGTCTCTGTAGCCGGCTTCCCCGCTCCGATACCTACAAGCTCTGTGACACTCAGACACCCCCGATCCTTCTGTGACCCTGGGGGACCTGGGGCCACGTTGACCCTGCGTGGGCTTCTCCCCGGTTTAGCCTCCAGAGCGACGTCCCTCCGTGGAGCAGACTTTTAAAAGTCCCGATTTCGTGCTCTGTTGCTCCGCCGCCGGGAGCCGGCCCCTTCCCCCGCGGTCTGTCTTCCCGTCGCCTTGGATTCACTTCTCCGCTGTCCTACCTTTCAGAAAGTGGTCGATTTTCTGTTTCTAGAATTGCTGCTCTTCTTCCCTCTGATCTCCTGTTGGATTTGTAGGTGTTCGCAATGGTTTGACAAGCGCTCTAGCTGATCCCCTGCTACCTGATGTCGTCTCAGCCGCTACTTCTCCGCCATCTTGACTCCTGCGCCTTGATCACTGCGGTTTTTGGCTGCCGCTCACATTTCGCACCCGCCTCACCCACGGACTGGCTGTGTGGAGCACTGTGGGAGGAGCGGGGCATCTGAGGAAGGCAGGAAGGGAATCAGGAGCTCAGGTTTGGCTGTCCTCCTTCAGAGGAGATGCGCCTTTTCCATTTACTGGTTTAGGACCACGTAGTTTAAGTGAGAAGAGGAACTGTATTAGTTAAGAAGGTTTTTGAGTACAAATCACAGAATACTATGGCTTAAGCAAATAATGGTTTATTTTTCGGACACTTGTAAAAAAGTCTGGACATGACCACTGCTGGGGTTGGTTCAGGAACGGTGTGGTTGGATGTGGTAGCTCTCTGGTTTTTGTCTGTTTGTTTGCTTGTTTATTTTAGGGGAAGGAGCAGCACCATAGGCATCTGTCCTTTCCATCAAGGAAGAGCAAATGTTTTCAGAAACACACCTACCAATAACTTATTAAACCTCGCTGCTTAATCCTGAGTCAAATGGCCTACTGCCCCCCCCCCCACCCCCATGTGCAGGAAAAGGGGTCCCTGCCTGGGTGGTTGTGGAAGGAGGAGTCAGTGTTGATGATGGGAAAGACCTTGGGTCCCCATATCAGTGTTGATGGCCACATGCTTCTCCGCCGTTTTCCCCTCTGCCTTCTGGAGTCACGGTAGGTCCAGAGTGTCTCATGGTTGCCGTCCCTAATACGTTTGCAGGTGAGGTTCTCCATTTTATGCATGTTTTACTACAGATCCCTAAAGCCAGATGGGCCCTAAAGAAGCAGCTTAGTCTAGAACGTCTTGCTTTTTCCTTTGAAAGACCCCTGCAGAGAGGGACGATGTCTTCAGATGAATAAGGACGGTTTGGCAGGGCTGATCCTAACCTCCTTCATTGTAAACTAAACTTAAAAGCCCTGATAAATCTGTAAATGCATACGGTAACTTTCCAGGCAATGTACAAAGAAGGAAGCCAAGGTCTGTCTTCTGTGTACTTAAAATCCAGGACGAAAACCGAAGTGTGGCATAAGCAATAGCAGTGACTGTTCTAGTTCTTGCCTACAGTGCACAGACTTTATGTTGCTGTTATTGTTATTATTGGGAGGGAGGAACGGAACAGCCGTCTCACCAGTTCCACAGACAACCTCAGAAAGCCTGGCCTCTTCCTCGGAATCCTTCCTTGCTCCCACTGACCGTCCACTCCAGAAATCAGCCAACTTGGAGCCCCACCTATAAGCCACAAAAGAAAATGGACACTCCCTTGCCCCAACGGGACGCTATTTCAGAATTTGTGTGTTCTTTCTTGCTTCAGTAACTCAATACAACCCAGAAGGAAAGCTTGCTTATATTCTTACGAGGGCTTTTCCACATAGATAAGTTTAAAAAATGCATCTTTCAAGGGTCTGGAGGACGGTTGTGGTTGAGGGTGAAGACCAGGGAGCAAGTCCCCCGACGTTCGTGTTCAGTCGGGATCTGCGACCGGTAGCGTGGGGGTGCTTTTTCCTTCCTCCATCGGGGCCCCTACTTCTCCAGGTTCTCCCCAGTGTCCCCGAGGGAGCTTCTTCCAGGATCTTTTTCATAGAGTTTTATAATTCCTTGAAGTTGGATGATCAGAGATCTGGATGCCAAGGTTCTCTGAGCTACAGAGGACCCGTAACATATCTAGGATCGTCCCTAGAGGTGCAAGACTCCGGAGAGTCACAAATACTGCTGTGGCATGTAAGTCCGCTACAGAATGGGTATTTTTTCCACTGGCCGGAGCAGTCGCTGGAAGACTTTCAGGATTCCTTTCGCCACTGTTTCCATGTAGAGCGTATTATGGACTCTTTTGAGTCCTAGATCCACATTTGCTGCCAAATTTAACAGTCTGCCCTTTAATGTATCCAAAATCCCCACGGGAATGCCAGCCTCATTCTGATACCTCTGAGGAATCCTCGGGCAATTTCAAATTCCGCTCCAGTCCTAGGTGTCTTTCATTCATCTTGCTGTATTGATGCTGATGCTACAAGAGGGCACCTGTCCCATCTGGTGGCAACTGTTCTGGCCCACTGTGGCAATGTTCCTTTGTTGCTTGCCCTGAGAGTGGCTCTCACATGGCCGGTGTCCGCTGAAGACACTGTTGAAGTCATTGCCTTTGTCGCTGATGCCAGCCAGTACCGGTGCCTGGGATGCCACTGGCCGGTAGGTAGTGGGGCCCTGTTGTCCATCCCGGGGGTGCTGGTTTCCAGGCCACAGAGCAGCCAGCCCCAATGTGGGGATGCCTTGTTTCAGACACTACAGCTACGGGTTTTGTCTCCCCAAGGACCCTTCCTTTTTAAGACAAGCTGAAGTACAAAATAAGTCAAGAGAGAAAAGAAGTCAAAATCCCTTGAAACATAAAAATGTACAAGAGAAATGTTAAGAAGAGGTCAGTTTAGGCATTATGAAAGGTCTGATGGCTTTTATAATTATTGTATTTATAATATTACAAACTTGAAGGAGTTTATTGCTTCTTTGATTTTAAAAAGTAATTGTGTTTTATGCTGTGGTTCATTCCTAAGCCAGTGTGTAAAAAAAATTGAACATGCCCAAAGTCACTCTGGAAATTCCCTTAAGTTGCTCCTAGACTAAGTATATGTGGCCATATTTACATGCCATGATGAAGACCGATCTGGTATCTTTTGATAAATTGGACACAGTCGGTTTTCCCACTGACATCGAAACAAACCATTATTTCTTTGATCGTGAAAAGTAGTTGACTTGGTGGGGGCCATGTGGTATCAGAAATACAGGTCTTTAAATACTGAAATCCTGTAGAATTCAGTTGGATATTCGTGCTATGAGAGCTTAAACACTGACGTGGACTAGGGGAAATACGGCTTCACTGTACCATTTTTTAAACCAGGGAAGCGGAGCCACAGGGGGCCCACGTGACTGGCAGGGGGGCCACGTGACTGGCACGGTTGGAGGCAGAGCTGGCGTTAGAACTCAGGCAGCCCAGCTTCAGTGCTCTCGCTCTTAATCGCCTCGCTTTACCATTTTAACCACCACTGTACAATCCAAATGATCTTCTCTCTCCCTTTTTTCACTCCGGGCAGGATGAAATTGATTACTTTCAATGTTTTTAATGATGTGACTCCATGGGGCTTTCTTGTTGTAGCAAACATTCAGGCTATACTGAAAGACACGATATGTTTAAAGAGAAGACGGCCTGTGCTCTTGCCCTTAGGTAGAACAAATGCTAACAGTCTGCACGTTTCCTCAGGATTTCTGTATCCCTGTCCCCCGGCCCCCACTGCCCTGAATTTCTTTTACACGTGCATTCACACATATATTTTTTGAAACGCATATTTCAGTTTAATTTCCTTCTCCACTTACCAGTCTTCCTATGGCAGAGTGTAGACTCTCACCTCCTCCTTTGAAGGGGCTGCTTTAGTAGGATCTACTCTCCCACTTCACGAATAATCCATAATTCATGTTTGTGTATTCCCTTCCTGTTGCATACTCAGGTTTAGAAAAAAATTTTGCTGGGTTTTTACGATTATAAACTCTGTGGCAAACATGCTCATGTGTTCTCTTAGTATTTTGTCGGTTTATTTTTTAGCTTTATATCTTTAATCCACGTGGAATTCATTTTGTGCAAGAGGCGAGTTGGGGATTAGAGTGATTTCTTGACTTTCCTCATTCAAAAGATTACCCACCTGAAGACATTCGGTCTCCAGGCACCCCGGTAAGCACGTTGCATCTGTCATAGAAATACATTAAAAATTATAATAAGGGGCATCTCTGTGGTGGGAAATAGTCAGCAGCGTGTGGAGGCGAGGTAGCAGAAGCAGCCAGCTCTACCGGGATGGACCAGAGCAGGGAGCTCTGCTTTCGGGTCAGAATGCTGCATTTTAATTAGCAACATTATTCCCAAATGTTTAGCTGCAACAATGGGGGGATTAGAGACCCCTGCTTGCTCATCATAATTCAGAACCTGCACACCGGAGTGTCTAATTAGATCTTCTCTCTCTTGAAAGGTCAGCCAATAAAATTGTCATGTTGTGTCATTCAAGGTCTAGAAGTTACTCTGCTATAAGCTTGGTGGATTTTTTTAACGTTAAAAATTGCCCGTTTGTGTCTAGCGTCTTTTAGCGATCTATGCCGGACTGAGAATCTGGCAGGCCCTCATGTGAAAGATCTCGGCATCTTTCAGCCACTTAGAACAATTCTTGCCCTTTCTATGATTTTTCTTTATCACTGCGGACACTACGCTGCCGAGGACCTCTGTATCATAAGCGGTTTGGTACATTTTCCTACTCCCAAAGAAAACAATATTCAATTCATTTTTTGTTTTGGGACTTGACTTCCATAATTGAAATTACTTGAAATCCTGTAATTTCAATTAATTTTCCATGGGGGAAAAGCACCCCATATAAGCTGTGTTCTTCTGGAAATTTTATCATCACACAGAAATTAATGGAGCTAGATTGTCTCAATTTTATTACTTGGCTGTAAGTGAAATAAGTTAAGGCACTACCTTAATTCTTTTAAGCCACTAGGATCTTAATTAGAATTCTGTATGGGGTGACAGGTTCAGCGGGGGGAAATGTGAATTATGGACAACCTTCTATGTGACAGTCGCTGCCGTCTCGCTGCACTTAGCCCCGGGATGCTCAGAGCTGTTGGGCTCTCAGCCTAAGGTTCTGAGGCTGGGGGGAGGGGTATTCAAAGCTGAAAATGATCCTCCCCCCAATTCAGTTATATTATGGGTTAAGTTAGCTTTTGTGGGGGCTCTCAGGAAAATCTTATTATTACGAATAATGGTATTTTCCAAAGTGTGGTTGCCCCAGAATCACCTGGTGTTTAATCAAAATGCTGCCGATTGGATTCCATCCCAGACTCAGGATTTCTGGGGGTAGAGCTCAGGGATCTATTTTTAACAAGCCTCCTCTGCGATTCCTTCGTGCATTAAAGCTTGAGAACGTTTGATTTATAACATTACTTCTATGGGAAAAATGCACTCCCAGGTTCCCCCGGAGGTATACCTTTGGGATTTGGTGTGGGGCTGCGCTGCGGCTTGCCTGTGTGCAATACCAGTGGTCTGGATGACCATCATTTTAAAAGTGTAGGGCTAACAACTGGTGTGTAGATTACGGATCAGAGGATTTGGATTAATTCAGTGCTAAGGTGTGGAATGGGGACTCTCCGGAGATGGAACCCTGCCGGAGTTACAGCACAGAACAGGGGTAGGAGATAGAGGGACAGCAATATTTAAGCATCGGTGCCCGGACATCAGCTGGTCACTCTGCTCCTGGCCATTTGGAGAAGAGAGCTCAAACCATGGGGCCATGCCCTGGACGGTTGCCAATACCATTCCCACGACTCCCGCAAATCCCGGGGGACTTGGCTCCCGGGGTTATTGCTGAGCGAATCCCTTTTTCCTGTTCTGCTTCTTGGAATGGTCCTTTATCTCCGTCCGGTATGGCAGCCCCTTTCTTCTTGATCCCTCCGGCCACAAAGAGTCATTTCCTAAGCCAGAATCTTTATTAGAGGATTGTGGAACCAAGGGCCGTCACCCCATGACGCACCACAGAGTACAACTTAACAACCATGTGTTAGATGTTCCTGTCCTTACAGGGGTTTTTGGCCACACGTCACGAGGGTGTGTGTTCCTGGTCAAGCCACGTCTGTTGTGAACCCAGCCTGTATCCGTCTTGCTGGTTTCCTCTCTCCTTTGTCTCAGGCACTTCTGCACGCTTGCTCTGAGGAACTCCCGATTCTCCTCCCTCTCTGATTCAGAAAGCATCAACACTCTAGAGCCCCCACTCCCAGCCTCACAGCCCAGGACAGCCTTGGCATGTCCAGCACCAACCAAGGTGCTTGGCCGAGCAAGACGCCCCCCCGCAACCCATTCTTTCCTTTAAAGAATTCATCCTCCTTAGAAGACAATTTTGGGATTAGCTAGACGTTCCCTCAGATCTATTACGTAGTTCTACCATAGAAAACTGAATTCTGTCTAGGCTCTCCCAGATGCATAAAAGCTGGGAAAGAATCTTTTCTTCCTTCACCATTAAAGAACCTTTTCTGGTGGGAGATGCGCATCCAGAAAACATCAAGCTGGACTTTTATCAGGTTTTGAAAGTCAGGAGCGCCCCGGTGCACCCCCACTAGTCAGCCTCACCAGTCTTTACGACGCTTGTGCTAACGTGTTTAGGAAGAGGCTGTATTTGTAGCCAAATAAATGAAAGCAGAACCGCGTCGCACTTGCCAGCGGAAAAAGTGATAGTGACTGTGGGTGAGTGGCATCGGCAGGGTCCCTCAGGGCGCGCGGCGTCATGAATCCTATTTTGAGGAGAGAGCAACAGTCAGATTGCTGATGGGTCAGTGGCCTTCCCGCTCCCTTGTCTTTTGTGTACATCCGAGAGCTTCCTGCTGTGTTTGAAATGGAAAGTCATTTCCCAGATGAGAGATCATTTTATTAAGGGCTCTTATTTTCTTGGTAAGTATTCTGAATTTTTTCCTATTAATTTCTATTTTTATGTGCAGTGATTCTCCATTGGTGAGAAAATGATGATCTCAGAATCTCTTTTCCTTGTACTTGCTGAACGGTTCGCCTCCTTTGCTGAGTGAGCTCTGCTTCACGGTTGTGAGGCGATGACTGTCCCGACTCTGGCTGAGCACGTCGGCTTGATGGCTTTGACCTTTTCCACGAGAACAAGGGAGAGGAAATGATGTGACATGTGTGTAAATTGTCAGTCAAATGGGGTTATTTTGGTGAACAGCTCGAAATACGTGCTTTGCTGAACTCACAGAAGGTACCAGTAGAGTGTTTGGTGTTTGGGGTTTTCTGAGGCATCTGAGAGTCTTGTAATGTTTAGGTAATGAAGGAAAAAATCCTGATTGGCCATTAAATACAAACAATGCATTTACAACCCGAGTCACAAGCCGCGTGGATAGCTGCGTTACGGATTCCCCAGAAAAGCCCTGTTCTCGAATGGTCCAGTGAAAACTGCTTCGCCTGCCCCGTCGTAGGTTTCATTTCCACGGCTTAATGGGGATAACTGACAAATTTAGATTGAGAGCATTTCAGGAACTCCAAGGGATATATAAATATCTCACCAAATCCATTTGAATGGTATTCTGGATTTGGTCAGGGGCTCACTGTAGTCATTTGCAGGTGTGACTGATATTAACCTACGCATTTCCCATGACCCGTCCTTTGTGGATCCCCCCCACCCCGGTTTGTTAATGATCGCTCAGCAAGCCTGTCTTACTCTCCTCTGCAGGCCTTTTATTGCTTTGAGACATGCTCCTCTCTCTCTCTCTCTCCGTGCGCTTTTAATAGTAACACACGAGACAGTATTCCCCACTGGAGTGCATGTGTGTGAGCTGCTGGAGCCATTTCTTACTGGGTGTATTTCTCTTCTTTTGGTTGTGCTTTTGGGGAAGGGGGCGTGGACTCTGACTGGACAAGCAATGGCAAAACGGTAGGGACACGTGCTCTAGAGATCTGTAGGGTTTCGCGCTTGGCCGGTGATGCCGCGATATGATCTGTAGTCCTCGCCATCAGGGTGGGTCCCAAGCCTGATTATCCTAGGGTGTAGCTGTGGGAGCTGATACATTTACACGTGGGTAAAAATGAAGGTTTCAAAATTCTTCTTTTTCATGGCTGAAAATGAGATTGTCATTCCCTGACATTATAACACGATCTTTCTAGCATTTGTTTTTCTGTTACTAAAATAGTTCACTATATCGTGTAGGGTTGAATTTCTCGCTGGTTAGTTTTTGACTCATTTCAGAGACTTGAAAAGATGCATTGTGCCTACAAACATGTAAGATTTTTTAAAATAAATTTTTGTTTTTTTAAAAAAATATTTTATTCATTTATTTAACAGATATAGACAGCGAGAGACAGAACACAAGCCGGGGGAGCGGGAGAGGGAGAAGCAACTTCCCGCTGAGCCAGGAGCCTGATGTGCAGCTCGATCCCAGGACCCTGGGATCACAACCTGAGCCGAAGGCAGATGCTTAATGACTGAGCCACCCAGGCGCCCCATGTAAGATTTTTAAGGCAGAGCTGCTTGGCTTGTGTTATTAGTAATTATTGTCCTCAGCTAACATATCTCTGTTTAAATGGATATCTTCAGGGCATTCCGTACTGCAGTTGAATTTAGCCATTTTTGAGTTAATTTAAGTTACATTTATTTATAACCAACTTTACTTTTTCACCTTTGTTGAAGTATGACTGACAAATAAAAATTGTATAAATTTAGGTTGTACAATGTGATTTTTTAATGGTATGCAATATGATGATTTAATATACATATACCTTGTGAAATGATTATTGCAATGAAGCTAATTAACACCCATCACCTCACATAGTTACTTTCTTTTTCTTTTTTTGATTTGGGCCATTTTGATGGTAAAATGAATCAGCAGTAGTATGGTCCTGTACATATGATGTGTCTTTTTTCTTAATATTGAAGAAGAAAGACAAAAATGTTCAGAATTCTTGATGAGCATTAAGATGGGCATAAAACCTGTCTTAATGAGATAAGCATTGAGAAAAGAATAAAGGTTCTAATAGTAATAATGGCCGGGGGTAGCTGGCTGACGCAGTCCGTAGAGCATGCAACTCTTGATCTTAGGTTTGTGAGTTCGAGCCCCATGTTGGGTGTAGAAATTACTCAAAAATAAAAGCTTAAAAAAATAATGGCTATTATGTAGCAAATAGTTAATACCAAGAACTTTTTATGACAGTCAGTAATCTAAGTGCTTTATGTAGTATGAACTCATTTAACCTGTACAACAACCTTATGATGTGGATTTTTATTATCCCAATCTAAAAAGGAGAAGCAAAAGGACAGAGAGGTTAATTAACTTGTCTGAAGTCACATAGCCAGGAAGCCATACAACCAAGGTTTGAACCAAGGTAGGATTGCCACATTCACAGGGAAACACACACACACACACACACACACACACACACACACACACACGATACTCATGCCATGCTTGCCTTCTTTTTGCAACAACTGGGATATAATTTCACTAAAAAATTATTCATTGTTTATCTGTAATTCTAATTTAAATAAATGCTCTGTGTTTTATCGGGCAAACCTAAAACTGAATTGTCTAGCTTCAGAGCCCATGTTCTTAACCTTCTGCTAATTCTATCTAAACCCAGGCTTACCTGATGAATGTTGACTTTGCACATCTTAGGTCAATTATTTTCTATATCGACTCAAGCTTTCATTGTTCAAGAATGTTCTTTCTAGGTAAGACTTACTATATAACAGTGAAAATATATAAGTTAGCAAAAATGTACTTTCCATTTACTCTATGTTCAACACTGTATCAAAGAGTAATGAGATGTGGTTTTGCCCCAGAAGAGCTCACAGCCCAGTAAATGAGGTGGGTATGTAAGGACTTCGTGCTCTTACTGTATAATAGTAGCTTTGTTGGACTATGAGCTGTTTACTGTCCTAGGAAGTTTAGGGGAAGCCTCCCAGAGTAAGGAACACTTGAATCGGTCCTTGAAGGCTGAACAAGAGTTCATCAGGGAAAGAAACTATCCGTAGGAAGGAAATAACATGAGAAAAGGCAAAGTTATGTGAAAGTGCATGGTGAAGTAATTTTCTTCTTAAGTAGGCTCCATGCCAAGCATGGGACTCAAACTCACGACCCTGAGAGTAAGACCTGAGCTGAGGTCAAGGGTTGGTTGCTTCACTGACTGAGCCACCCACGTACCCCTGGAATAATTCTTCTCGTGTAAGGTCCATGAGCTCTGCCTAACAGTGGGTGATAATTGAAGAGCAGGGTATGCCCACAAGGACTTCAATGCCGTATTCAGAAGAAATCTAATTTTGGATAGCTGGGAGCCACTGAAGGTTTTAAAATGGAAGAGTGACAAGATCAGAGATGTGTTTCAAAAACATAATTCTGGTAGCAGTGAGACAGACGGACTGCGGAGGGAAGGCTGTGGATCACGCATTCGGAAAGGACAGTTGTGGGGTGGACATGCCGGTGTGTTCTGGGAGTGGGTGAGTTTGCTCAGGAGAGTATGCAGACAAGGGGGAGGGGGGGCAAGCCGTCAAGTCCTGGGGAACAGTGACATTTAGTTCGGGGGCTGGGAGAAGCCAGAAAAGAATGAATAAGAAGGGCAGTCAGAGAGCGAGAGGCGCAGCAGGAATTGGCGACTTGGGGAGACCAAGGCACAAGGCACCGTGGGGAGGACAGTGGGTTCCTCGATGGCGTCAAGTGGTGCGGCGGTAGAGATGACGCCATTGGATTGCACAACAGCCATGTTTTATTTCCTTGCTAAAAAACCTCAAATTTAATGGGCCATTTTAAAACACCGTATTGACCATCTCTTCTCTGTGGTGGTTTGGATGTGTCATTTGCTACAGGACTTAAATGCTCTGAGTTGCCTTCAAGCTGATATTCTGTAAGGCTCTATTTCATTCATGGGATGCTCCAGATCCTGAAATTCTGAATTATTGTGCATAAAACAAGAAATAAATTTACAGGAAATATTATGGTCTAATACCAATGCAGAATACTTCAAAGTAGAGGGACTTTGGCTATTTCTCAGTGACATTAGAGGAGACTTGTGTCCCCCCCCACCCAGTGTTGATGGAATTCGGTTAGCTAACCCACTTTACTGGGTCTCTGCCTGTTTGCTCCTCCAGACTCTCTCTTTGTTTTTCTCTGGGCCAAGGAAGCTGGCCTGCAAGTACTGTCTTAAGGAGATACCCTTGCCTCCTGGCTTCTTGGTTGGGTTTGGTGAGGTGGGGGAGCTGATAGGACATTTGAGAGAGGGAGAAGAGAGGAGTCCTGCTTCCTCCCTGCTGGGTCACGTTGGCCGCGTCCCTCTTTTGAAGGGCATAGCTCCAGAGTCAGTCACAGACCTTCTCAGAGCTTTCCTCCTGGGATTCTGATAAACCCATGCCTTATCGTTGCCTTTTCAGGCCCTGAGTGGTAATTCCCGCCCCCCCCCCCCCAGTTCCTCCCCACATGTTACTAGCTCCAGTGTATGGTTCTATCCCTTACCGGTTTCCCTAAACCTTAAGCCTGCCCACATCCTTATGAACAGCCTCCTAATGGCCCAGTATGAGCATGCCGTCTATTTCCTGCTTCAACCTGACGGATACAAGTATGGACCTTCTTTTCAGAATAGGATGTAGGGCCTTGTAGTAACTTGTGAACCTAGAGAGGGAGACTTCACGCTCCCTGATAGAGATGGTGCTTCCTTGGGTCATTCATGTTGAATATTGACTTTTTCTCTTTTGGGAGAAGAGAGTAGGTTGTCATAAATCATCGGAGGACGTCTGCTGGATTTAGATGCTGTACTGGAGAAGGGAACACCTCTATACCTGTGTGTAACTTCTTGAACGTTCTTAGGGTCTGTGGCCTAGCATGGCAGGGGGCAGATTAACGAAATGCTTAATCCAGTGCCGTCCGAGTCTTTGTCAGACTACATTAGCTTGTAAATGTTATTTTGCTACAGGGCACCTGGGTGGCTCAGTGGGTTAAAGCCTCTGCCTTCGGCTCAGGTCATGGTCCCAGGGTCCTGGGATCGAGCCCCACATCGGGCTCTCTGCCCAGCAGAGAGCCTGCTTCCTTTCCTCTCTCTGTCTGCCTCTCTGCCTACTTGTGATCTCTGTCTTTCAAATAAATAAATAAAATATTAAAAAAAATAAAAAAAATAAATGTTATTTTGCTACAGGTGAAATGAAGTTGGAGGAAAAAGTGAAAGGCAAATGGAAGGCAGTTTGGGATGTTTCAGGGAATGACAAACTTGGGAAGGAAAACCAGTGGCATAAGCATAAGTATGGAAAGGAAAGGTCTGGATTTATGTCGTCAGTGAAATGAAGGTGTCGCATGAGACTAAACACCTACTCGTTTCATCATGTGATGTTAGAATTACAGGTGGATTATATAATGTCGGAAACAAATACATGTGAAAAAATGTCAAACTGTGCCCTCCCATATAAGTGGAATTTATTGCAATAATAATCCCACTTTTCAATATTATACCATTATTAGGATATTCTGTCTCTAGTCCTACTTTCCAGATTTATCCCTCTAAGGAAAAATGGGAGGATCCTTTTTGGATCAGGTTGGTTTACCTTTAATCTTACTTGTTGCAAAGACTTTATGATCTCCTTACAGGTGTAAGTTAACCTTACAATCCTGTGCTTTTGTGAGATGTGGGACATACTACAGGGGAAGATGTTTTAGCTCTGAAAAGGAAATCTGAAATATATTCTAAACATCACATCTTGATGATGGTAATGATAATTTTGGAATGTTCCGGAGGAGAGTATCTGAATGTGTTGTGAATAGAAGCAGCAACAGAGATCTGACCCGGGTCGAGGGGGTCAAGTAGCAACGATCCCAATGCATGTAGGCCTCCAGGCATGTCCACTCCTACACGTGTTCTGGTGGAGCTTTGTTACACTTTGCTAACCTCACATGGTGGAGAAGTAGAAGCTGTTAGAGTCCGAGCCCCACAGCTAGACGGCACAAAACTGGGGCTGGAATGCAGGCCTCCTGACGTTCAGTTTTGTGATGGGTTATCCCAGCTTTTGCTCGGAATTCTAAAACTCTAATGGGAAGACTTGGAAGCCTGTTGAAGGAGACAGAAGCTGAAGAACTGGGGTGCTCTGTCGTCAGTCTCTTAAAATTTTGTGACCTGCTGCTGGTGAGAAAGAGTTGATTTGACAACAAAGCCACCATGAGGTTGTAATCATCTGAGAGCCATGTAATTGGAATCCGACCCAGTGAATAATGACCAGAGACAGCAGGATCCGTATCCAAGGAGCAGGATGGGGTTGAATTCGGAGAAGAAGACCGACTTACATGTCTTCTCTCCTTAGCTTGTTCTCTTGATAATTTTCACCATCGATTCAGCCATAATTGTGTTTGATGACTCTTACTATTCCAAAGTTCTTCAAATGATCAAACCTTTATTTTGACCTTTCTTTGGAAATTGTTTGTAAACAAACAGCTCCTAGACCCGAGTGAATAATAGTGCTCAATTGTGAAATTTAATTCAGCGAAACTAACAATTATGGCAACGCTGCCATCTAACTCGAGTTAATCGATAGCGTCCTAGTGGCAGTCACATGCGAGAATCATGGCAGTGGCGAATTTACTGCTGCAAACTGGCACTTTGAAGAAGGAGCACCGACGGCATATTGTCCTATTGTCGCGGCTCTGGTTGCCCAGCTGGAGCAGGGAAGGGTGCCCTGGCACACTCTCTATGGCGGATGCAAATTAGCCGATAGTTGTGGGAATAAAGTTCTCTTCTGGATCTACGGCAGGAGAGAGCTAGTCTGCAAGAGTTCATTTCAGACTGTAATTAGTTTATTCATTAGGGTTGGGGAATTCAATGACACAGCTGCATGAGGTACCATTCAAAGCTACCTGAACATATGGCAGGAGGATAATGCAAATTTAGTTCCTGAAAGAAAAAGGCAAAATGGTGCAGCTTTGTGCTTTTATTTTATATCCCGCGGTGATTCGCTGAAGGGGGTGGTGAGTTGATGACCCTCCAAACCTCCTCACACGCGTTGACTTCAGATGGGGGCGGTACTGATTCTTCTGGAGCGTTCTGTATAGTGTGTGTACATGTACACGACACACCCCAACGCTCACGGCTAGACATCTAGGTACACACACAGAGGACTGAATGCTGCTCTTTGGTCCCTGGAAAGAAGGATGAACACCTGTACCTGTTAATAGTGTTTCTGTCTCCCTTTTCGTGTTTCGAGTTAATTATCAATGTAACGAAGCTTTAGGTCTGAGTAGAGATGAATGTGCAGAGGTGAAGTGAAACTATTGGTTGTGTCAGACTTTTGTAAGGCTCACGTGCACCCGTACAGACATACAAAATTCACCTTCACTTGTGAAATGCAAGCACTGGGATAGAAGAGGGTCTCTGAAGTCGGGTTGTTGTTGTTTTACCGTGAAGAATAATCTGACTTCAGATATACCCAGGGTTATATAAGGTTTAAAATCCATACAGCACGTGACTCACAGAAGCCAAGACCTGTAGTTCAAGTAGGTTATGAAAGAATCAAATTTGCATTGCTAGGAAGGAAGCCCAGTGGGTTGACAAAATTGACTGGAGCAAAAGAAAAACTCGATTTGGACCATTGCACCACAACATTCGTACTTACGTCTCTCTTTACATTCTTCCTGTGCCCCTGATAAGCATTCTAAATGAAGATGTTATTGACGTCGAAGCATTCAACCAGGGAAACAGGCCGGCGTAGGACTGGGACAGATCCCTCAGACCTTTGTTCCTGGCAACCGATTTGCTCCACAATTAGTGCCAAAAGCTATTTTTTGACCACATCATGGGCTCATAACACGAAGCTCTCTTCTTCTTGTGACTCTCGGTCCAAACTGATGGATAACACAGATGAAACCAAGTTCTGCCAAGACTCATGTGCTGAATTAGGAAGGAACGCACAAGAATGCACAATAAGAGGGTATTAACCATTACTTCTTGGGTGTCTGATTATATGGGAGCTTTATGGCCTGTTTTGTAGTTTTCTGTATTGTATCAATTTTGTGTGTGTGTGTGTGTGTGTGTAGTGTGTGTGTGTGTGTGTGTGTGTGTGTTGCTTTCAGAATAATTCAAAGCCTTTCATTTTCAGGAATATAAATTCACTTCTGAATTAGAGAACCTAATGTCTGTGGTTTGTGGCTCTGAGTGAGAGGGAGTCGAGAGAGGTGTAGGTGGTTGTGGGTGAGCAGGTAGAAACGGGCCAATCACAGCTGGAAGTGGTAGCTCAGGACACGTTAGGGACAGAGTGAGGACAGGATCCGAAACTCATGTGCCCACCAGCGGCAAATTCAGCCAAGGTCGAATTAATTGGACATCAAATCAAGTCATGATAAAGCTGAGGTGTTGCGCTGGTAGCATGATCCGGGATCTGGTCTGATGGTGGCAGTGAGAGCTGAAATGAGAGGAATCGGGATGCCTTCCAACTCATCATCCCCCCAGACTTCCTTATCTTTAGGTAACATAATGCCCATAACAGAGAGAAACCTCCTTAGATGTACCTAAGAAGGGCAAGTGGAAACACTCGGATGGATGGGGAGTCCAGAACGTGACCCCCTCCCTGGTGTTGACCTCATGAGAAGGGGAGCCTCAGAGCGCTGCACCTCCTGGGTCACAGTGACTGAGCTGGGTCGTGTTGTGGGTTCAGATCTAGACTGTTCTGTTTCACTGTTTCACTGGTGGAAGCTATTCCTCCCCAGAAAATGTTTTGCTAAGGAGTATCTACTGACTGATTCCTAATTGCTCAACCCTCTATTGATGTTTTGTCTATGAAGAAGAAATAAAAGTTACATTCTCTGCCTTTGGGAATTTTGTAGCCCTTTTGAGGAGACGAGATATAATCGTTCCTTCATTTTTACATTCACTCACTCACTATGCTAGATGCCATGTCTGTGACAATAAATGACGTCGATACAGCCTTGCCTTCATGGAGATTATAGTCGAACAGATTGCTTAAATGATGCAAACTTTCTATTTTACTTGCCTGTTCCAAATGCCCTACCTTCTTGCTTAAATCACTCTTTATTTTGCAAATTCAGAATAAAATAAAATTAAACAAGGCCTGGTAGTGTTAAAGCTCTGTTAATTTTCCAAGATGGTTTCAGCCCATTTACTAGTGTCTGCTGAAGAATTGTGATAATTAAAATTCAGCTATACTAATTAAAACAAGTGAATAAAGTCTGTTTAATGTCCTTTTCTCACAATTTTTAATTTCCTCTTTGCTTACTCCTGACTTTGCAGAACTGTGTAACCCTCACTGGAGTTTTCCTGTCATTAGGGAAATTTATGAAGTTATGTAGTTCAGGAAACCTGAAAGAATTATATAACGGTCATATCTGAATAAATTTAGGCTCCTTTGGGTCAACTCCTTTAAATCAATGGATTTAAGCTGATGTGTATTCTGAAAGTCAACCTTTCAGAAGAAATTCTGATCAATGTTTATTATTTTTATATGCTAAGATTAAAACTGAGTGCCCATATGCTTCCCCAGTGTCCTCAGACATCAAGAGCTATATTTGTGATGTGAAATCAGCTACATGAAAACACAGAAAATACTACTAACAGGGATTATGTCCGGGTGGCGAGAGCATGAAGCTTTTTTTTCTTCATTGACACCTTTTCTGTATCTCTAAGTTTCAATTTTAGCAGTTTTGGGAAGAACAATGCTAGTCAAATGGCAACTGCTTTCTTAGGTTGAGATTTCTGCCATACATAGGACTTTCCTATCAAGGGCAGGTCTCAACTTCCTTTCAAACAACTTGGGACGGAGGCATCCTTGGCTCTTGTTTTATGAATTGTTTTGTTTCTTTAGAACACTAACCCGCCAGGTGCTCTCGAGTTGGTTTGATTCAGTGGAGAGCTTGGTCTCCTCTCTTGAAATTAAGTCCAACTCTGGAAACTATAGTGCTGTCTTGTTTAGTGTAATGGTGACGATGATAGTAATAAATAATGTCTCTGCAAAGTGTCGAATCATAGACGTGGTGGAGTTTTTTTTTTTTTTCTTGTTCTATATTTCTTTTTTTTTTAAATAATATTTTTTTATTTTAATAAACATATAATGTATTTTTATCCCCAGGGGTACAGGTCTGTGAATCGCTAGGTTTACATATTTCACAGCACTCATCATAGCACATACCCTCCCCAATGTCCATATCCCCCCACCACCCTCTCCCGTCCCCACTCCCCCAGCAACCCTCAGTCTGTTTCTTGAGATTGAGTCTTTTATGGTTTGTCTCCCTCCCAATCCCATCTTTTCATTTTTTCTTTTCCTACCTCCCCCCAACCCCCCCCCCCACATTGCATCTCCACTTCTTCATATCAAAGAGATCATATGATAGTTGTCTTTCTCCGATTGACTTATTTCGCTAAGCATGATACCCTCTAGTTCCATCCACATCGTCGCAAGTGGCAAGATTTCATGTCTTTTGATGGCTGCATAGTATTCTATTGTGTATATATACCACATCTTCTTTATCCATTCATCTGTTGATGGACATCTAGGCTCTTTCCACAGTTTGGCTATTGTGGACATTGCTGCTATAAACATTCGGGTGCACGTGCCCCTTCGGAGCACCACGTTTGTATCTTTAGGATATATACCCAGGAGTGCAATTGCTGGGTCATAGGGTAGCTCTATTTTCAGTTTTTTGAAGAACCTCCACACTGTTTTCCAGAGTGGTTGACGTGGTGGAGTTTTGAGGGAAATCAGATTTCCACCCATCAGTGTAATTTCTGGCCCCACTCCCCACTCCTGGAATAGGAGAAACTTGGTAAATTGTTCCCAGTGAAATGAGAGAAAGAGTTCAGGCCGGGCTTCATGAGAACAGGATGAAGATTCAGGCTATAAGGTGTGGATCAGAGAAGGGCAGGGGCTTGAGAATCTAAGAGCTCATTTTAGTTCCTAGCTCCCTCACTGGATAGCTGTGTGACCTGTGACAAATTATTTAACCTCTCTGAGCGTCCTCACCTGTGAAATGTGGAAGGCAACTTCCACCTTTCAAGGTTGCTTTGCCCTGGTACTGTGCCTAAGACCTTTACCGTGGTGCGTGGCACATGTAGCTAGTTTTGGAACAGGAGAAAGATGCCTATAGGTGGAAAAGTCCGTGGGTAGCCTAATATCCCTGACTACCTAATTTAAGAAAATCAACCTTTTTCAAGAACAATCATCAACTCTGAGAGGAAGTTATGAACTTTTGTAATACAGGGAGTCTCACGAAGCACTACGGGGATTTAGAATTCTGTTAATGATGCTGAATGGCCCCGCAAGTGAGGAATGAGTGTGGTTGCCCGCACGCCCATTAACTTCACCCCTCATCAGTAGTGGGTGCCGCAGACATGATTTCTTCTGCTCTATCTTATCTCACGAGGATGCTAGCCAAGAGAACACTTAAATAAAAATCCAGTTGTCAATTCTTGCTGTTAGCTGAGCAAGTGTGGAGTAACACCATTAAGGTTAAATGTGTCATACTCGCCGCAGTTGAGTGAGCGACAAGAAGGCCAAGTACTCCGTTTAGGCTGAAGAAGAGCCAAACGTAAATGACAAGATGGAACCTTCGAGACTTTGGCCTGGGCTTAATTAAGGGTGTTGGGTGTTCTTACCTGAAATCACAAGAGGAAAGCTGTGTCAAGGTATTGCTTCATTTGGGCCCGTTGATTACTTGTGATTATTCTTCCCGTTCAAGATGACGACAGAGTATTTTATATCCTGTTCTTTCTCCTTCTCCTTTTACGTTCTCATCAAGAATGATTTACTGAGCATCTATTATGACCAGAAGTCTAAGACAGAATGGCCGCCTTCCTCGTCTGTCTGGGCAGCTTGGTTACAAAGAGGAGGCAGAACAGCCCCATTATGAGGGAGTTTTCGGGGATGAAGGGCGGATGAGTTTCTATATAAAATATTCTGTGTTGACAGGTTCGTAAAAATAGAGATTGGGCTTTTAGTGCCCTCCGACTCTAACAGATGGCAGCACTTTATTTACCTTCAATTTTCCCAGATCACGTCCAGTACTGCCTCGATCTACCTTTTCTACAGGCAGTAACATTCCCAGGTGTCGTCTGGAAGTTGAGAGCTGTGCTCCGTTGACACTAATGAGTGACTTATGGTTAAATCCTCCTGGATCATGCTGAACATCTCCCCGTAGATAGTGGTTCACATTTCATTTCGGCAGCATCACACCAGCCCACGCTGAAATTGCTTGCATCATTTAACCTGTAAGGGTGTCCAACAAACCTATGATTTATGGTTTGGAAAGTATTCAGCTTATCCGGGCTATTACTGAAAATTTCCTGGTTTCTTGGTTACACTTTCATGTTGAGGCCAAATATAATTATAAATTTCCGGGCCCTCCTTCTTTGCTGTAGCACTTGGTCAGGATACTTCACCTAGGGAATGACGGGACTTTAAAGTGACCGTTCTGACGCTGAGGGAATTATGTAAATTCACTTCTGAAAGCTAGAGGTTTAAGTTAAACATCCATGAGAGTGAAGTTGCCAGACTGTGCATCGTTGTCATCGTAATGATTTGTAAAATAACCTTCAGATTCACAGGCATGGGGGTGAGCAATTTTTAAGATACTTTCCTGAAAAACCCCAGGGAACGACCAAAAAAAAAAATCCGATTTCTATTTCCTACATATCTCTGAGTAGTGTTTATATTAATTGTATCATCTTGATTGCCAAGTTAATGTCATGAAACATTGTTGAGATGTGTGAGTCAAGGTTGCCCAGAGGTGTCTGTTCTATGATTTAGTCACGGGCCACAGCTTGAAGCCTCGCCCTTTCACCACTAATGAGTCTCCTCCAGATTATCCTCGAAAGGCCCGAGATTCTGAACCTTTGAACTTCAGGGGAGGGTGTGGGCAGATTCTTTGTGCTTGTGTGAAGCCCTTTTGTCTGGGGAACTGGTCCTCACCAGTATTTCCTAACAAATCGAGTCCCTGTTGTCGTCGGGCTGTTAGATTGAGAGCCATTAATAATTGGCAATTTGTAGCTGTCATAACGATGCGGGGGGGGGGGGGTTCCAGATGGCTTTTCCCTTTCTCTTGAGAGGGACCGAGACTTCTGTTTATTCTCTTTGATGGGGCTTTAATCAAGCAGACAATGGTCTTGGCCCTTGACCTCAGTAGGGATGGGACCCGGCGGTCTCACC
The DNA here is from genome assembly GCF_963455335.1 of Martes martes. NCBI lineage: Eukaryota > Metazoa > Chordata > Mammalia > Carnivora > Mustelidae > Martes > Martes martes. The sequence continues at coordinate 204,888,881 of NC_137889.1, read as the reverse complement.
TCTGGTCTGGGGACAGGCTCACGTGCTTGTCAAAGCCTTGGCTTTCTGATAAAGGGATGGCTGCAGGGGGGTGGGAGGAGGGCATGTGGGAGTGGAGGTGGGAGAAGTATTGGGGTGTTGTGATCGTGAAGTTGAAAAGAAAAAGAGAAGGAAAGAAATGCCCGTGTGATTTTTTAAAATACGGAGGCCAGTTGTTAAGGGAGCAAAAAGTAGGAAGAGGAGGATGTCGAGTTTCTTTTGGGCGCATCTCTTTGCTGCTCACAGGTGACGTACTTAATACACGTTTGAATTAGGAACAAATGGTAGTTTCTGCTCTTAAGTTTTACAGCAAATAATCTTCTCGGCTCTAACATCATTCCCCTTCTTGTCCCACCACACCTCCTACCCAACCTCAAGAAAAAAAGGCAAAAAATGGAATTCACTGTCAAGTTTTATAGTTAATGTTCCCTGAGCAGCCTTATGCCCCAGCATGGGATTGGTGGTAGTTGGGAAGGATCGTTCCTGTGAAACCGAGGAATGTTCCATCGTCAGGCTTCTTTCTGCCTCATAGTTGTAGCGTTTGGGCCGCCCTCTGACCCTGATGCTGTTTTCTGGGCCTACGCTGAGGTCTCGGCTTCACCATGACCTCCTACGTGCTTCCCTGGACCCGGTGCAGCTGCGTGAGCTCCTCCCCTCCGTGCCCTACCATAGCCTCTCTCTCTCCTCTCCTCTCTCTCCTCTCTTTCTCCTCCCTCTACTTTCTTCTTCCTCGTGGCACTCGTCACCTGCTGGAACGCCTTCCTAACTAGCTCCCAGATGATGTCAATGGGATTGGTTGTGAGCCACGCTTTGAGTGACCTGGCTCTAAAGCACTCGTCCTCCCAGTACTCGTAAGCCACTGAGCTTTACTCACTTATTTATAGAGAGGGTGGGAGGGAGGGGGAGGGGCAGAGGCAGAGGGAGAGAGAGAGAATCTGAAGGAGGCTCCACACCCTGCATGGAGCCCGACGTGGGGCTCGATCTGATGACCCTGAGCTCATGACCTGAACCCAAATCAAGAGTTGGCGCTTAACTGGTGAGCTTTAGATGCTCTGGTTAAAGGAGGAATACGGCGCATCCTAGTATCTTGGCACGATTTTCTCATCCCGCGCTTTGCTGTTTCCAGGCAGAGTCAGTGGAACCCGTGTGACCTTCGCCCCTCGTTGAACGACTGCCCATCAGAAGACAAAAGAGTGAAGGACTGCGGCGAGGTGAAGGGTTGTCGCCTCCATTTCTCCTGGTCTTTGAAATCTAATTGTCTGTTCTTATTCCTGCAAAGAGACGGCAGAAACATATCAAGCCCCATAAACAGGCTCTATGCTCGGTGCTTTTCTCGTGCCATTTCATTTCGTATCTGCCTCTGGTGGCAGAGACCAGTCTGCCTACAAGGACATCCACTGTGTGTGCATGTGAGAGAGACACAGAGATGGAGAGAGAGAAAGACAGAGACAGAGAGAGTGAGAGAGAGAGTGACACAGACAGAGATGGAGAGAGAGAGAGAGACGGATGGAGGGAGGGGGAGAGAGATGGAGAGACAGAGAGACACCGACAGACACACACGCAGACACGGGCAGACAGGCAGACAGACAGACCGGGCCTTCTGCCCCCCTGCCTGACCTGTGGCGAGGCGTGGGGTGAACGGTCCCAGCTCCCTGTGCTCGGGGGGGCAGTGAGGGTTTCCCAGCCAGTGGCAGGATCCGAGTGATTTGTAGGCATTTGTGTGCCGGTCTTACCCTCTAGGCAGGAGCTGTGTTGCATCAGGAGGGCAAGAGGGTTTCAATAGATTTAATATTCCGTTATGAGCCTCAGCCATCTGCCCACCAGCTCTCAGTGTGCGCATAATCCGTGTTTCCAGAATCAGACACAAAACCTGCTTTTCCTCCTCTTTTTCACCCCCTTTTCAGAGTGTTCTAGTTTGGATCATTTGTGTTTTCCTTATCTTTGGGGGTAGGTTACTAGGGGCACCCTCTCTACTATTATGTTTTCTTTTGTTGCTGATGCCTCTGGCATGTTTTAATAAATGGTTTCTCCTTCCTGATCGCCATGTACGCTCTACAGGCGTGTATCCTTGAGATTAATGAGGATCTGCGAACTCTTGTGATTGGTGGTGGGTGATTAGACCCTGGACATCTGCAGATTCTTCCCTGGCTAAGTCTGAGGCTGATTTCCAAAGCGATGAAACCCGAACCTTTTTCCTCCCTCAAGGGAGCTCTTGTGACTGTTGCTGGGCCTGTCCTAGTATCTGCCGCTCATTGTAGGACTGAAGTTATCTGGTGTAGGACCACTTATTTGGCTGTTGGGTGTCTTTGACCTGCAACCCTTGTGTCATTTAAGGTAATTGGCAAATGGGAATCTTTTTTTTTTTTTTACGATTTTATTTATTTGAGAGAGAGGGAGCACGCAAGCACAAGCAGGGGGAGCAGCAGAGGGAGAGGGAGAAGCCTCCCTGCTGAGCAGAGAGCCCAGTGCTCCATCCCAGGACCCTGGGATCATGACCTCGGTCAAAGACGAATGCTTAATGGACTGAACCACTCTGGTGCCCCTGCATTTGGGAATCTTAAACTCTGAAAAGGATGAAAATAAGTTAAGCCAACCAAGCTGAGTTCTTAACTTAAAATTTCACTTAAGTTGGGGAAATTTAGCAGGAGATTTGGAAAGCTCTTTAATTTAACTGCAGTTTGGGTGGGAGCCACTGGGACTCTCCTAGCATTACTCAGCAAGCAGGTGTTGGGTGGGGGTGACTCAGAGAGGGAGCTTGGAATGTTCTCTTGTGCAAGCTTGAGGGCATGGGGGTCAAAATTCTTCGGTTCCGCTCACTTTTTATTTAGTCAGAAAAATTTTCATGTTTTCAGATGAGACACTGTGTATTTGGAAACTGCTTCCTTTTAAAACTCATTTCATGGGGCGCTTGGGTGGCTCCGTGGGTTAAGCCTCTGCCTTCGGCTCAGGTCATGATCTCAGGGTCCTGGGATCGAAGCCCACATCGGGCTCCCTGCACAGTGGGGAGCCTGCTTCCCCTGCCTCTCTGCTTACTTGTGATCTCTGTCTGTCAAATAAATAAATAAATAAAATCTTAACCCCCCCCCAAACTCATTTCACAATCAGTTTTCCCTACAGGGGGTGCCGGAGGGGTCCAGTCCGTTGCTGCTCCTCTGGTCTGATGATGACGGATGCAGGCAAGGTGGTGGGCTCCGGGGCACTGCCTGGCCAGGCTCCACGTCTTTCTAGCTCTGTGACCTTGGGAAGGAAATAAACATCTCTGTGCCATATTTTGCTCATTTATAAAGCAGGGATTAGGATTGTGTTCCCTGGAGGACTTGATAAAATGATCAAACGTAAGAATGTGTAGTAATATATGCAAAGGGCCCAGCACAGTGCCTCTCACGTAGTCACGTGGGCCGTTGTTGCTGTCATCAGCACAGAAATGCAGGGTAGAGAGAAATGGACGTGTAGGGTCCTCGTTCTGGCTTGTGCTCCTCGGCCGTGGGGAGATGTCTGCAGCACACCTCTGCCCGGGGAGAATGGAGAGGGCAGAGCTGATGGGGGAAGGGACAATGAAGATAGAAGTAGTATTTTTTTTCTAAAAGCTTTTGTTTAAGTATGCGGCTGTTACAGATTCGGTCTGACATTGAGTCATTTTTGAACTGTATTGGTCATGAGGCTGACAGAGCCCGAGGGGTGACCTTGCCCGGAACTCTTTAATCTGGCTGAGTGTCCAATGCAGAGCAGATCTGGGCGTCTGCGGGTGGTTAGGACGGAAGCAGCCTTTAGTGGGGTGGCGCGCTTCTGTCCGCGGGCTGACAGCCTGTCCATTCCCCTGGCCCGGCCGTCTTTCCACGGGACTTTCACAGGGGCAGGCCACACCAGCTGGCATGGTGGACCAGTCCAAGGACGGTACGAAGCCATGAAACGCCAAAATGGCGTTTGCCGCAAGCCCTTTCGGGGGAAGCTCTTGGATCTTCAGCTTCCTAGCAGATTCCCATGGAGGATCCTGGCTCTCGCACGGTCAGCTCTGTCCCCGCAGCAGCTCTGCGTTTCGGCGCTGGCTGCCTTCCCCTGCCCTATTGTTTGTGGCCTCTGTGGCCACGATTGATTCCCGGGTGGTGCCATTGCCTGGCCCTGGTGTTCCTCTGCCTCGTGTAAGCCACAGTCCCACTCGCTGGTACCCAGTGATGCACTTGACAATCAGGGCTCCATATGGATGCCCATTTTTCTCTCTTCTTTTTTTTAAATTAACATTTAATGTATTATTTGTTTCAGGGGTACAGGTCTGTGAATCATCAGTCTTACAGAATTCACAGCACTCACCGCAGCACACACCCTCCCCAGTGTCCATCCCCCAGCCACCCTCTCCCTCCCTGCCACCCCCCAGCAACCCTCAGTTTGTTTCCCGAGATTAAGAGTCTCTTATGGTTTGTCTCCCTTTCTGGTTTCATCTTGTTTCATTTTTATCTCTATGATCCTCTGCCTTGTTTCTCAAATTCCTCATATCAGAGAGATCATATGATAATTGTATTTCTCTGATTGGCTTATTTTGCTCAGTATAATACCCTCTAGTTCCATCCACATCATTGCAAATGGTAACATTTTGGGTGTTTTGATGGCTGCATAGTATTCCATTGTGTATATATATCACCTCTTCTTTATCCATTCATCTGTTGGTGGACATCGAGGTTCTTTCCATACTTTGGCTTTGGTGGACATTGCTGCTATAAACATTCGGGTGCACGTGCCCCTTTGGATCACTACATTTGTATCTTTAGGGTAAATATCCAATAGTGTGATTACTGGGTTGTAGGGTAGCTCTAATTTCAGCTTTTGGAGGAATCTCCATGTGTTTTCCAGAGCGGCTGCACCAGCTTGCGTTCCCGCCGACAGTGTAGGAGGGGTCCCTTTCACTGCCCCGTTCTTTTCTGAGGTGAACTTTAGTTCTCTACCCTTGAGCGGAGTTGGTTCCTAAGGGTATGGTGTAGCCTTGTTGCCACTGTGGGTTTTGTCATTGTTATGTAGTAACAGTCCTCTCATTGTCCTTGGCGTGGACCTAGGCACTCCCACTATCACCGGCACCATGGTGAACCAGACCCTTTTCCACAAGCACAGTGACTCTTATATTAAGCCCCAAACTGGGGGAGGCATAGCTTATTCTCTTAGCTTCTTATCACACCTATAATGCTGCAACTGTACCATTTATTGATTCAGTTTCTCCAGGCTGCACCTCTCTCGAGAGTCATAAAACAAGTTCCCTGCAGGGCTGAGTTGGAGGCTGATTGATATCGCACTGAATGATTTAACCCCTTCCACAGACTAGCTTCCTTTTGTGTTGAGCATCAGCCAATTACATTGACCTAAACCTTGACTCTTCCCCATGTTAGGATAGGTCTCCCTCCCATCCCGGACAGCCAGGGCACGGCCGGAGGGGTCAGAGTATTTCTTTGCTCGTTAGAGAGCCTCTGGCCATCAGCTTCAGATACCCTGCCGAGACCCTTCCAGGGAGTCCCCTTACGGCTTTTCAAATAAATAAACCCGAGCAGCTAACTGTGCCGGGACCTGAACCCCCAATTCCTGCATCAGGGACGAAGCTTGCCTGTGGTGTGGGTGTGCCACGTCAAGGGCGTGCCGCGGGGCTCTCGTCCCCAACCTCCATCACGCGATCGCTCTCTCTTTGTTGTGTTCTTTTGGTTTACACCTGACCCAAAGGACAGCGTTACTTTGCAGGCAAAATCTCATCAATGATTAGAGAACATGCAGAGTGTCACCGCAATGGGCCCCCAGGAAATGACTCAGTGGACCACGGGGGCTGCCCAGAGTTCGAGAGTCTGCGCCCTGCTCTGCCAGGACGCTCGCTCTGTAAACCGGGGCGTTAACCTCTTTTGCCTCCAGTTCCGTGAAGTGGGATGAGGGGAGGGGGAGGTAGCGGATTGGACTAAATTCTGAAAACCGCTCTCTCTTTGGTGGGGGTGGGCTTATAGCAGCTAGTGATGGGAAAGGCCTCGTATGTACCTCCCCTTCTTTCCGGTAAGGCAAAAGGGGGGCCCGGACAGAAGCCACAGACTCTTTGTTGTGCCAAGAAAGAAGCGAGGCAGATGCGGAGTTTGAGTTGAACACGGAAGATGGGACTGTTTTCCTCCTGATTGTTTTGATTGCTGCCAGAGCCGTATCTGGTACGAAACCCCTTCAGATCACCGAGAGCCCACAGAGCACACCGTGCCCGGAAAGATGGCGTAATTGGCACCACCGTGACTCTGTGCGGTGTGTGATCTTAGCGGGAGGAGGGGGGTTGTAGGAAAACTTGTAATCTAATTTTCTTTGTTGTAAAATAGAATGTTACCCATTGTATTCCTGTGGAATAATAATTATAACATCTCAGACAAACAGAACGCCTTTCTCAGGAGGTGCTTAAAGAGCCTGATAGACATTCATTCCGGCTTGTAAACACGGCGGAGCCTGGCTTGCTTGCATTTCTACCGACTGAAAGTTCCTATTAGCCTGCCTCTCCCCTCATCCGTCCTACTGGGATAAATGATTTTTATGCCGCGAGCCTGACGCCGTGGGGACACTGAAGTGCCTTCTGCCTCATCAAAGCATTATGAAACCTTCAGTAGAGTTGTGCTGTTAATTGCAATTTATGACAGCCTAATTTTTTGAAAAGTGGTAATTCGTGTGTCGCATAGATGATGATTAGTCAGAATGGTTGATGAATCAGTCGGCTCTATTTTTTGACCATAGCAAAGTACAGTATTTACAATCACTGCAATACCGGTTCTCCCTGAGAGCCACGAAGGAAGCAGGATTCTGTCATTGATTATAATTTTTTTTAGTGAGGTATGGCTGACACGCAACACTGTATCAGTTTCAGGGGTACAATGTAATGACTTGGTATTTGTCTGTTGTGGAAAGATCCCCACAATGAGTCCAGTGAGCATCTGTCACCAAGCGAGTTACAGAGTATTTTTTCCCTCTTGATGAGAACTTTTAAGACTCACTCTTGTAGCAACTTTCAGGTACTGAATACGGTATTATCAACCGGAGTCGCCATGCTGTACGTTACCTCTTCATGACTTACTTCCTTTATAGACAGAGGTTTGCACGTTTTGACCCCCTTCACCATTTTTTAGAAAGATTTTATTTATTTATTTGAGAGAGGGGGTGTGGAGGGCCAGAGGGAGGGGGAGAGAATCCCAAGCAGACTCCATGAGCTGGGCACAGAGCCCAACACGGGGCTCGATCTCGCAACCCTGAGATCATGACCTGAGCTGAAAGCGAGAGTCAGTCACTCAGCTGACTGAGCTCCAGGCGCCCCTCCCTCTTCACCTTTGCCAACTGTACCCCCATGGCCTCTGGCGACTACCGGTATGTCGTATGTACCTGTGAGCTTGTTTTAGTTTCAGTTTTTGTAAGATTCTACATGTAAGTGGATCATACAGTATTTGTCTTTCTCTGTCTTATTTCACTTATCATAATGCCCTCAGGGTCCATCCATGCTGTCACACATCGCAAAATTGCATTCTTTTTCATGGCCGAATACTATTCTTCCGTGTCTCTGCGTGTGCGTCACATTTTCTTTATCTGTTCATCCGTCAGTGGAGACAGTAGTCGTCTTTACTCTTGGCAGGCATCCATTCTCACTTACTCTGGGTAAACGATGCTTTCCAGAGCTTTATGTTCCAACTTATGCGTTAGTTCCTTTCTTTTTTTAAAAAACAAGATTTTATTTATTGATTTATTTATTTATAGCACATGTGGGGGGGGCAGAGGGAGAGAGAACTCGCAAGCGGACGGCGCACCGAGGGCAGAGCCCGATGCGGGCCTCCGTCCCGCGACCGTGAGTCATGACCTGAGCCAAAATCCAGAGCCCGCTGGTTGACCGACTGAGTTGCCCAAGTGCCCCTCAACTTCTGCATTAGGGTCTCATCTGAATGGGAAGAGAACATAGGTATGCTATAAGAACAGGTTGTATGAGCTGCTTATGACTTTGCCACCCTCGGGGCATGATAACCAGACTGTTAGCTTTTACGATAAAGGTGAGTGTCTTTAAAATTGAATTTGGGTGACATTTAGTGAAGCCTCTTTACAAACAGATCCCTTAAGGAGAGTATCAGTGCGGTGTATTTAGCTGTGTTAATTGGTCTATTGCAAATGTTTTACTAAAGTTATAAGTTCTTAAATCAGTTAAGATTAACTTGATAACTTTTTTAAATGTCCAAGTTCTTCATCATGAGATTAAAAAAAAAAGTATTAGAATGGATGTTGTGTTCAGGTTCACTGCAAAGAATAGAAAATTCATGAACGTATATAGAAGAAAGAAAAGAAAATAATTTATTATTCTGTCACCCTGAGGGAACTATTATTGGCCTTTGGTATATCTCCTCCCATTTTCTTCTGATGCATTCATGGAAACATTTTACAAAGTTAGTGCATGCTACACATACTGTGTGCCGTCCCCCACCAACATTTTCTTAGGCCAGTGAATATTCTTTCAAAGTAGATTTTATGCTGACTATATTTATGAACTATAATATATCAAACAAATCTTCCGTTGCTAGATGTTAGAAGATTTACAAATTTTGGCTTTATAATGCGGCAACGGGTATCTTTGTTCATTTATTTGTCCATCTGCCCATTTATTCAGTCAGTAGACGGGGTGCCAGGTGATGGGCCAAGAGTTGAGGATGTACTGTTAATCATAACCTTCTAATAGTTAACATTATTACTATCACTAACTATTGACTAGGTACTTCATTAGTGTTAGTGTATTAATTATTGCATCTGGAGTTTTTGCTGTGAGCCTCTGCCATGGACATCTTTGCTGTTGGCAAAGAGGAACATTTTTGCCATGAGGCAGTTTTGCCAAAAAAGATAAAAAAATAACTCGTTGACAGTTTGATTTGATTTCTCCACTGACACAATACTATCACTTTTATATTATCTACACAGCCTTCATAGTGGTCTATACAGTGGTGCGGGTTTTGGATTTGGGAACGCCTATGAGCAGACACGTGACAATATGTCAAGAACCAAGACACTGTGGTACAAAGCCCATTACAGTGTGCATCCTGGTGTTTGGAAACTGATAGCTCTCACAAGGAAGGAAGATATTTTAGCAAATAGAGAATGTGATGCTGAATGAGAAGATGAACTAACAAGCAAAAAAAAAAAGAAGGTGTGATACGCTGAATGAAACACTTTAAAGAAAGTGCTCCGTTGGGTATAGTCCACCAAGTAAAACCCACTATTTGCACATATTGCCATGAATCTGCGCTATACATTTTGAATGTATTCAAACTTTTTGTATTTTGCAACAAGTCTTTTTGATCTTGTTATTCTTTTTCCTGTCTCCTTATTTCTTCTTTAATGACTACCCGTCTTTCGTTTTTCATGATTTTTATCTTGTATGGCAATCCTGCCTTATGGCCACGGGGTTATGTAGCAAAAATGCTTGTGGTAAACGTGCTTATGGTGATGCTACCTGGAACCATTAATTATATGAATGTATGTTAGTATCGTCACCATCCTGACGTTATATCATAGTATCACAGTAGTAACTAAATTCTTAGGCGGTGGGGTGTTATCATCCCTCCTTTCCGGATAAGGGAACGGAGGCTTGCAGAACCGAGGTATCTTGCCCCATAATCGCTCATCTGGTACTTGGCAGAGCCAGGGTTCAACCTTTGGCAGGCCAACTCCAGTCCTGCTATTTTTTTTTTTTTTTGGTAAGGTTTTATTTATTTATTTGAGAGACAGAATTCACAGGAGCAGGGACAGGGACAGGGAGGAGCAGCTCCCCTGCTGAGCGGGGAGCCCGAGCTGAAGGCAGATGCTTCACCGACTGAACCACCCAGGCGCCCCTTAGTCCTGCTCTTTTAACCACGATGGCTACTGTGCCAGTAAAAACGACACTTGCCCCGATGGACATGACACAATTTAAATGCAATACTCTTTGAGTGATTCTTGGTTTATTTTTTAGGATAAATTCTAGAAATAGAAATACTGAGTCAGTGTATGAATAGCCCTTTTAGTGAACAATGCAGGACCTAAACGGAGGAGGACCAGAGATGATGATGATTTACTTATTTGCTTTTTTTTTTTTTTTGATTCTGGGTGTCTGTCATTGTGCTGCTAGCTAGGCGGTCAGCAGAAAGTAGGCGCGGCGGTGACTCAGGCCTGGGGAGGCCCTGTGGAGAGGCTGGGCAGTGCTCTCGCTGTCAGGCTGGGTCCGCGGGCCTGCCCTTCGGAAATATTTATTTCGCCTCGACCCGGCCAGAGACGACACGGCAGAGGGGAGGCGCCACGGGGAGGAGGAGGTCGTCAGAGGAAAGAGTCTAGACAAGCGAAGCGCATAAGCCCTTAAGATGAACATCGTCTCAAGAAAATGCCTCTGCTCTCTACAGATCACCGGTTCAGTTAAAGACTGTCTTAATTTAGTAGAGCTTCCCTCACACCTCGACCATAAAGTCCTCACCTCTGGCAAGTGACTCCGTACTCCTCCTTCTGCCGCAGTCCTCCTCAAGGGCCCCATCCCCGCGTGGACTGTCCTTCGCCAGCCTCCTGTGATGCCGTATCGCGTCGTAGCAAAAGCACAGACTTGACGGGCGGCTGTCCCGGGTTTGCCTCCTGGCTGTGCGGTTCACTGGTCAGTCGTGTGGGGTCGGACTGTCTCCCTTTTTAGCTGGAGTACAGCTGGCGCGCGAGGCTGTGGTAGCTTCCCGCGGGCGACACAGCGACTTGACCTGTCCGCGGTGCTCCCCGCTCGTGTAGCTGCCACCTGTCACCACGTAACACTGTTTGCCTGCCGCCGACTGTACCCCCTCTGATGTGCCATTTACTCCCACAGCTTACTCATCCCCTCACTGGACGCCCGCGCCGCAGCGGCCTCTCACTCATTCTGGCGTCCTCTGACAACTGTCCCTTTGTTCTTGCTTTATTTGTGCTTTTGTTAGTTCATTCATTTGTTGTTGTTTTTTTTTTTTTTAGATTCCACATATAAATGAAGTAATATGGTATTTCTTCTTTCTCTGACTTATTTTACTTAATGTCATACCCTCTAGGTCCATCCATTTTGTCCCCAATGGTAAGATCTTATCTTCTTTTTGCGGCTGAGTAATATTCCACTGTGTGTGTGTGTGTGTGACATTTTCTTTATTCACTCATCTATCAACCAACGCTTGGGCTGCTTCCCTATCTTGGCTATTGTAAACAACCCTGGTGAACATAGGGGTGCATATCTTTTTTTGAATTGGTATTTTTTCTTTGAGTGAATACCCAATACTGGATCATATGGTATTTCTATTTTTAATTTTTTAAGGAAACTGCATACTGTTTTCCACAGAGGGCACCAGTTTGCATTCCCACGAACAGCTCCCAAAGGTTCCTTTTCCCCCACATCCTTCCTCACCAGCGCGGACAATCTTTTTGATTCTCAGTGTATTCCCTTAAAATAACACAGAGTCATAATGACAATGAACTGTGGTGCCATGCGCAGAGAAAAACGACAGCTAACCTCTATCGAGCTTTTACTGTAAGAAGGAAACGGCGTTGTTTCACGTTCTAAGCATTTCAGGTGCATACGTTCACGTCTTCAGAGTAGTCTGTGGTAAGCCGCGTTCTAGAAAGCTCTCCCGGCCTTCACCCGGCTGTTACTTCTGTGATTATGTTACTTCATGCGACAAAGGCGACTTTGAGGGTGTGATTACATGACCGAACAGTGGATCTGAGGGTAGGGAGATTATCTAGGTGGGCCTGGATATTATAATCATATAATCACACGAGCCCCCTTAAAGCCAGTTTTCTCTAGCTATTGGCAAAAGAAGTCAGAGATGCGCAGCAGGAGGAGGGCTCAACCCGACTGCTGCTTTAAAGATGGTGTCCCGTGAGAAGAAGCTGGGGCAGCCTCTGGGAGCAGAGATGGGGCCTGGGCTGGCAGTTAGCAAGGACCTCAGACCCACAGCTGCCAGGAGCCGGGTTTGGAAGCGGATTCTTCTCAGGGCCTCCAGGAAAGAGCCCAGCTGGCTGCATATGGGTTTCAGCCTTGTGAGACCCTACAGGCAACCCCGCTGAGCCCACCCACAGAACCGCGGCGTAATAAATGGGTGGTGTTTTAAGACGCTAAGTCGTGCCAGCAGTAGAGAGCAAACACAAGCCACATGCAGTAGCTACCTGGAGTATATGCCCATTTGCAGATGCCCAAACTGAGGAACAGAGAAGCCATGTCATTTTTCCGAAGTCTCACAGCTATTAAATATCAGAAGTGGGATTTAGGGGCACCTGCGTGGCTCAGTCGGTTAAGTGTTTGGCTTTGGCTCAGGTCATGATCCCAGAGTCCTGGGACGGAGCCCTGCTTCACCTCTGGGCTCCCTGCTCAGCAGGAGCCTGCTTCTCCCTCTCCTCTCATACTCTGTCTCACTATCTCTGTCTCTGTCTCTCTCTCAAATAAATAAAATCTAAAAAAAAAAAATGGGATTAGGTGCCACATTTTTAAAAAAAGATTTTATTTATTTGACACACAGGGGGAGATCACAAGGAGGCGGAGAGGCAGGCAGAGAGAGGAGGAAGCAGGCTCCCTGCTGAGCAGAGAGCCCAATGCAGGACTCGATCCCAGGACCCTGAGAGCATGACCTGAGCCGAAGGCAGAGGCCCAACCCACTGAGCCACCTAGGCTCCCTGCCGCATTTCTTGATTTTGCTGATGGAGGTTTAGCTAGTCCTGTGCCAGGGGGTTCTGGATGAAGATGGAGTACTTGAAGCTTTAGTTTTACTCAGAGGAATAGGTCTTTTTATACCGTCATGAACGCGAATATTTCATAGGCTAAAATGAAAAAAAGACGAAGCCAGAGATTACACAGACAATTTGTTTTTGATTATCTCTTTACTGTGAAAAATATTTGACTGAAAAACTTGGAGAAGCACTGAGCTGATACGTATTCCAGCTAATTTAGTTTAACACTTTTCCTTCCCATTTTATTTCCTGAATTCACAGTGACTTTGCTGCACCAGCTCGACTTCTGGGACGTGAATCAGGAGCTCTAGACCGGGCGACGCGTCCTGCCCGTCTCCTGTTCATTCAGTCAGGCGAGATGTGCAGGGTGCGTCTGTGATGCCTGGAGTGTCTCTCGTACAAGGTCACTTGCGAAGTAATGCACTTTTCTAGCTCTGCTTCCTTGCATACAAAATTAGGTGATTTGACAAACTTTCTTTAGGGTCTCTGTCTATGGCCATACTAGTGCTTTCCTGTTCTGGCACACCCTGACTTCTGGATTTGACAAAGTGGGACACCGTTTCTCCAAGTCCATCCTGGGCACCACCTACATCATCATCTCTTGGGACGCGGAATACAGAAGCAGATCCTGAGGTGGCCCCGAACCTTCCGATGAGAAATCCTGAGAGCTGGGGCCCAGGACTTCTGATCATATACCAGCTCTCCGGGTCACTCCTGTGTACACGGAGGTTTGAGATACACAGCTACAGGGATGCGACAGAGGCCTGTGCCCTAAAAGTCATCTCTGTCGTTAGAAGACAAGCCTTATGGGTTTGGAAAGAAAAACAGGGCCACGCCTGTCGGTGTCCGTCTCAGGGCCTGACCGCCCTTTCCCACCGTAAACCCTCACCCCACCCCAGGCCGGGGGGAGCTGCGCCTGATCACGGAGCGGCTCTGGTCCAGCCTCTGTGCCTGCAAAGTCACCTCCACCGTCCCGGGCGCACCTGTGCGGCCGCATCCAGCAACAGGGTCAGTGTGAGGAGAGGGTGCGCGTCTCTGCCTTTCCCCAAGGGAGGCTGGGGCCGGCCGGGAGCCCCCCGGGCAGCTCGCCCCTTGCAGCCGAGACTCGCCCGGGTCAGCGAGCGCCGGGGGCAGCCGCGCTTCCAACCTCGGTCCCGCCGAGGAGAAGGATCCCGGGGAACCCGGTCGTCCTGGCCCGCCTGCCCGCGCGGATCCTCCCCGCCGCCGCCTCCGCGGTCCAGCCGGGCGCTGTCGCCGGTGCCCCGGGGCGGGGGGGGGGTGTCGGCGCCGCTGCCCGCTGTCCCCCGCCCCCGGCGCCGTCGGCCCTCCCGCCACCCCCTCGGCGGGCCCTTCCCTTACCGCGGCGACACCCGGCGGGGACCTGCCCCTCGCTCCGGCGACACCCGGCGGGGACCTGCCCCTCGCTCCGGCGACACCCGGCGGGGGCGGCCGGCGCGGCGCGGGAGGCTCGGTCCGCGGCGCGGGAGCGGCGGGCGGCGGCAGGTGCGCTCGTCCCGGCCTCGGCGCCCCCGGCCGCCCCTCCCAGGCCCCCCGCCCCGGCCGCCGCCCCTGCTCCCGCCCCCGCTCCGGCTCCGGCTCCCGCGCTGGGCGGGGCCGCCTCGGGCGCTGCGGAGGGAGCCCCGCGCTCGTCTATGGCAAAGTTCCTGGCCGAGCTCCTGGGCTGCGCGCTGCCGGCCAAGGGCGCCTCTCCCGCGCCGGAGGTGGGTGCGGGCGGCGAGCGCGGGCCGGGGCCGCGGGAGGGACGGGCGTGCGCGGGGTCCGCCGCGGGTCCGGGTGCGGTCCGGGTGCGGGTCCGGGATGCGGCCGGGGTGCGGGTCCGGGTGCGGGTCCGGGATGCGGTCCGGCTGCGGGTCCGGGTGTGGGTCCCGGATGCGGTGCGGGTCCGGGTGCGGGTGCGGTCGGGGATGCGGTCCGGGTGCGGGTCCGGATGCGGGTCCGGGTGCGGGTCCGGGTGTGGGTCCCGGATGCGGTCCGGGTGCGGGTCCGGGTGCGGGTCTGGGTGCGGGGACGCAGCAGCAGCATCGCCGCCACCTCGGGCCAGTGTGGGCAGTCGGTGCGGCCTTCGGGGACGGACGCCCGCACCGGACTCCGCGCGTCCCGCACCGACCGCCGTCCGCACCGCTCGCCGGAGCCGCGGGCTGCCTGGGGCTGGGGCTGGGGGGGGGTGCGGGAGCCCTTCGCGGCGCGCCGGCCTGTCCCGCTGAGGCGCTGGGGGCAGCGGCCGTTTATGGGAGACCCGTGCTGGCCGCTGGGGCGCGACGGCCTCACGCGGGGCACCGCAGCCCCCTTCCCCTCGGGTCTACGCTGGGAACAGTGGGTCCTTTGTCTCCGTCGACTCGACGGACTGCCGGACACCGCGGCCTTGACCAGAGGGCAGTGGCCGCGACCCTTCCTACGGCCTCACTCAGTGCTCGGGCCGGACAACCGTTCCCGCGGCTGCTCCGGGGCCCCGCGGCCCGCCTCGGCCGCAGTTTCCCGACGGGCCGGGACAGCAGCACTTGGGGTCCCCCGTCCGCAGCGCAGCGTCCGGCCGCAACGACGCTCTCCTGCCTGCTGCGGGGTCTCTTCTGCCCTTGGCCCCCGAGGGCGCTCCTGCCTTCCGGGGCCTCTGGTCACGGGCTTCCGGTCTAGGGCTCGGGCTGCCCAACCCACGGTCCCTGCCCTGTGGCGGGTCCGTGTCAAGCAGGAGGATCGCGGTCGTGGAAACCAGACCGACGGGCCTGGGCGCTCGGTGGCCTGAAATCTAAAAACAAAAAGAGCGGAAAACCTGAAAACGCGACGCTTTCCGGCCGCGGCACAGGTCAGCGGGTTGCTCGGCCCCTGCCGTCCGCGCTCGTTTCCTTCTCTCGGTGGAAGTGTTGGGTCGCCCTCGGGGGTCGTTCCAGAGAGTGAGATGCTCCTTGGAAACTTTCTCTCTGACTTTTTCTTTATTGTATTTGGGGTTTTATTTTTATTCATTTATTTTCGAAAGATTCTATTTTTAAGGAATTTCTATACCCAAGGTGAGGTTCGAACCCACACGCAGACGATCGGGAGTTTTGGCTCCACCAGCCAAGCTGGCCAGGCACCCTCTGGCTTTGTTTTCAAACGGCCGACCCGCACCAAGCGAGGTTGCTGTGTGCACTGACCTTCAGCCCGACCCACACCAAGCGAGGTCGTTGTATGCACTGACCTTCGGCTGAACATTCCTGTTCCGTCCTCCAGCCGATCCACGCCCGACCCTGATTTCTCAGAGCAAGTGTCTCTCCACCGTCGCCGGCAGGAGGGCAGCTTAAGGAATAGTCAGAGATACACCAAGACAGTTAAGAAAACCAGTGACTGTTTTGTCTTTGATGAGCTCCTGGGAAAGGGAACCCCTTCAGTCCCTCCCTGGTGACTCCGCGTGTCTTGCTTTGTGTCATTTTCTACCCATGTGGGGGCAGGAGCCTCCGAAGTCTCTGTTCTCTCCTTTCTAAAGATGACGGATTCGGCGTTGCTGAACCCCCACCAGGTACCCCTTTAGTCAGTGTTGCTGGAAGAGTGAAGACATCATCTCTTCCCTACCTATCGGGGAAAATCTGTCCAAAGAGGTGTGTAACTGAGTCGGGAGTGTGTTGGGATTGCTTTCTTCCCAGGCCACACATTCTTACTCATAAATGAAGAAGCATTTGTTGCGCTCTCTATATTTGGGAAGGAGAGAAGTGTGTAAGAAAGATATTCTTAAACCTTTCTAAATATTCATTTCCCAAAAGCGAAAGTGCTAGGGCGTGAGAAAATTTAGGCAGCTCTTCATCTCCACCAAGTGCTCTAATTCTAACTTCGGAGGCGACCGTAGCTTCAGGGAGAAGAAACGGAGGTTTTCATAATGAATGGCCTTTGGTTTCAGTTTGGTTAGGGGGTGGCCGTGAACGTGGTTTCTGCCACACGGGCCAGCGTGGTGTGCGCAGCGGAGATTCTGCCTGAAAGAGGGCTGAGTTCTGACTGGACGTCTCCTGTGTTTGCAGTTGTCCGACACGGGAGGTGGGGTGTCAGGTTGTGGGGAACACAGGGGCAGAGAGTCACTGGGGTTGGAGAACTGGTCCCGTGCGTACCTTGCCGTGTCTCCTTCAGAGGAGAAGGACAGATGGTGCGCGTTTGAAACCCAGCACGTCTTCGTGACCGTTTTGTTAATCTTCCCTCTACTTTTTCTTAGTATTTAAGTTTACAAACCAAGTCCTTGAGAAGCAGTTCTAAAGTTCCAAGAAGAATGAAAGGACGGAAAGTTTACCTCCGTCACAGCAGTGCCCTGAGCCCTGGGCTAGATTTTTGGAATAACGTTTGTGCCTCGCCAGAGGCAGAGCTGCTGCGGAAAGAGCGGGCTTTCTGGGCGTTCTGCCGTCTAGGGAAGCGGGACATTCTGAGCATAGCACGGTGCAGGCAGACCTAGCAGGTGCTATCACGCGTGTCCCGTGTGCTGAGCCCGGTGGAAGTCTGGCCCTGACGTGCATTCCTGCCCTGTCAGCTCTGACCTGTGGGGAACCTGCCCCCCGAACCGCCCCCCCCCCAGCCTCAGCCGCACTTTTCCCTGTGCCTTCCTGAGAGTCAGCGATGGGTCTGGGTTCAGAGCAGAAAGAGGCCGGACGATTACATAATCAGAGGCGACTGCTTTCTCCTTCCAGGTCCCCTTCCTTCAGTCTGCAAACCTGCATTTTTAATGCTGCCGTCCTTCACGATCTAACCTGGAGGGGGGCCTTTCCGGAGCCACATCCGCTGGGCAGAACGCACCTGGCTCTCCGGAAAAGGGGCGTTGAGGGGCACCTGGGTGGCTCAGGCCGTGATCCCAGGGTCCTGGGATTGAGTCCCACGTCGGGCTCCTTGCTCAGTACGGAGCCTGCTTCTCTCTCTCTGATAAATAAATACAATATTTTAAAAAGGGGTGTTCGGTTCCATGCTGCTGCTGATGGATGTGGTCTCCTTTGGGACTGTCACACGTCCTTGCATGTTTTGCTTGTTTCCGCATTCCGGTTTCTGTCTCCACCACTGTTGTTGCCTGACTGCGATGATAGCTTTATTTTAATTCATACATAATACATTAATAACTGTCACTTATTGTATATTCTGGTGGGCATCGTTCTGAGGGCATAACACACACGATCTCAGCTCTCTTCCCGGTAGGTGTGTTAACAACCGTGCTTCACAGACAAGAACATCGGGGTTTGTAGAGTTCAAGTATTTGGTTAAGGTCACTCTAGTGATGTACACTAGAGTGAGGCTCTCAAGGGTCACCTCCCTTCTTTAGCTGTGGTTACTTGGTACTTGGTGTTGGTTTTTGTTTTCCACATCAGCTTTATTCCTAGTTATACGCTTTCTCTTTGGAACTAGGAACGGTAAATGCCCGCCGTCTCTCATCCTTCCTCCTTCACTGGGTCACCACTGGGGTGGCACGAGTACCCCACTCCTGAAAATGTTCAATCGAAGGCTGATCGAACTCCGAGGAAAGGAGAGGATTCAGGTTCGATCACCATGACCCTTGACAGCGAGCTTCCGCGGATGAAGCGTTTCCTGTGTGTTGTCCTGTTCTGTCCCCAGTGACACGATAAGGTTAAGTTGTGCTGTCAGCCCTGTTTGGGAAGTGAGGAAGCCAGGGCTCAGGGTTATTACCTGAATTGTCCAAGGTTCCTCCCTACCGTGGATCCATCTGGGGGGTAAATCCTGGACTCTGATTCCGCAGTGCTGCTCTGACTTACTTGATCTTGTCCTGGCCTCTGACTGCTGCCTCATCTACCCTGTCTTTGGGACCATTGCCAAAGCAATTTTCCTTAATTACCCAGCTCAGCACAGTGTCTGTCTATATGTCCCCGATTCCTTGGTGGTTTGCCCTCGCTTGCGGATGCAAAAGGAGATGCTGTTGCCCTTGACAGTGTGGACGGTCACTGACAGTGTGGACTGACACTATGGACGGTCACACGGACAGTGGGCTCACTACCTACAATTCCTGTCCAGTCTTTCCTTCCTCTCACTGTACTGCTAGTCCTCCAGCAGCTTCTGCCTCCGCCCATTTCCTGATCATGTCGTCTCACCACGAAGCTGTTGGCTCTGCTGGAGTTTTCTTCCCCTAAGTCATCTATTGAGTTTCCCTCCTGCAAGGTTCAGTCAGATCCCCCTCCAGACCCAGCCCCTTGGACCCAGCCAGCCCTCTACCCACTGAGTACTACTGGCGTGTTTCTCCGGGAGACCCGTGGCAGCTTTCTCGAGTGACTTCTCCGTGTTTCGGTTTTCTGTCTTCAGTGGAGATGACGGCAGTGCCAAGTGCAGGGTGGGGAGGGCTAACCGAGTTCCTGCCGGAAGGGGCTTAGAATAGTGCTCAGGGCGTGGTCATCGCTGAGCGCCTTGCCTGTTGTCTGACCTCTTCAGGCTCAAGAGCCCTGCGCCGAGCAGTGTCGTGCACAGCATTTTGCCTCCGTGAGTAACCGACGGGTCAGATTGAGCTTCCGACTCTGAAGGCTGATGCTTTTCCTTGCGCTTAGACTCCTTGTTGTTTTTCTGAAGTTCCAATCTAACCAGCCCCCTGTATTTTTATGGGCCAAATCTGGCAACCCGCTGACCTGCCCCCCTTCCCCTCAGAACCCAGCCTCTAGAGTCCAATCCTACTCAGCTGTAGCAACCCTGTCCCCATCTTTCCCACAGAATGGCCCCTATTGTGACAGAGATCCTGTCCCGGGCCAAGGGAACCAGCTGTGGGGACCGCGTGTCCCCACGGCCTCGCTAGTGTGGAGATGCCGGAGCGAGCGAGCGTTCCTCTGCGAGGGTCAGGTGTGTGTGTGTGTCAGGGGCACCGCTGGCGTCCCGTTTATTCATTCCTCATGTGTTCACCAGCTCACGCACTCATTCGTTCCTTTAACAAATGCTGTTCAGCCCTGGCTTTGTGTCGGGCACCCCCGAAGGCCTTGCTGGAAGGCACGGGAACTGTGTCCACCGAGACCCACAGCAAGACGTGGCTTGCGCGCGGCAGTCCCGAGTGCACGGAGCTATTTATACCTCGAACACTGAAATTAAGTTTCAGGAATAATACATTCACTTATGACGGGGGACGTACTTTGATCTTTGCGATTCTATTCTTTCCATTTCATTTCTTCCGTTCTATTAAGAATTAAACAAGGAAAGACCCACTGAATTGACTTCATGAGTTCTGACTCATGATTTGAAAAGCACTGCTCTGCAGGATGGTAAGATTCTATTTTTACCGAACAATTTGTAGTACCTCATTATCCCAGGACTATACTTACACATTATTACCCTATATCAGGAGATTTTTGTGGTCTACCATGGGAAGCCAATCACCATGAAAAATACTGTTTTTGGGGGAGAAGATATTTTCAGGGTTTCAAACAACTAACTTATCAAATGACCTTTGGTAAATATTCTGCCTCTAAATTGGGTACAAGGTTTGACATGTTCCCTGAGCCCGTGCTATGATATGCTTTTTATTTAGAACATTGTAGTTGGATTTCTATTTATTTTTCTTTGCATCTACTGACAACAAACGTGCTCCATGGGCTGAATGACTCCTCAGGCTGGATCTTTCCAGCTTTATATTTTAATTGACCCCAGCCCTTCTTTCTTGAAAGAACTTACACTTTCAAGCAGTTTTTTTTTTTTTTTTTATTTGACAGACAGAGATCACAAGTAGGCAGAGAGGCAGGCAGAGAGAGAGGAGGAAGCAGGCTCCCCGCCGGGCAGAGAGACTGATGTGGGGCCCGATCCCAGGACCCTGGGACCATGACCTGAGCCGAAGGCAGAGGCTTTAACCCACTGAGCCACCCAGGCGCCCCACAAGCAGTTTTTTTTTTTCCCTTCTAATTTGCCTGGTAGAGACCTTGGTTTTGTCTATTACAATGAGCCCCTTTGTTTAAATGAATCTTTCGTGCTCTCATCCTCTTGGTCATTCTGATGGGCCTCAGCCGTCTAAAGAACGAGCCCAGTGGTCAGGCTGTGTTGAAAGCAAATAATTTGGGTGCATAAGGCTGAGCTTCTGTGATTGGATGCCGGTGCACCACCAGAAGGGAGAAGTTTACTTTGAGAGTAATAGCTCCTGTTGCCACAGCTGGGCTTTCGATGAGGGTCATTTGAATTTTAAGCTAATGGGTACCGAGTTTGTCTTGTAAATTCACAATTTAGTTTGTTCCAGGGCCAACTGGATTGCTCGCTCACATCTGAGCCATTGTATACGCACAGGCAACTCTCCTCACCTTTTGTGTTAGCTGCTTTTAAACTCTGCTTGTGGTCCTAAATGTCTGCGTTTCATTTATAGGAATATTTGGTCCCATTATGATTACATCCATCTAATGGCTTCTTGCTGAGAAACCCTTACGTGATTTTTTCCTTTTTGTATTTTGATAGTAAAGACTGGTGTTTCCTGTCTGTCAAATGGCCAGTGCTGGCTGCATGTCTCAAGGGGCAGGAAAAGAGCTTCCGTCCTTGACTGATTTCCTTCGGCTTAGTTCTTTTCAGTTTGTGGTAGTGTTCTTGCGCATTATGAATTTCTTTACTTCACAAGTGTTTGATAAAATAGGTCTAGTAGTGACAGTAGGTCCAGTAGTGACACTTGTACTTAAAAAGTTCTACCTACTTGGCGTTGCCTACAGAAGTAGCCCATAACTAAAATGACAACTTTTACTTATCTGAATTTCGTGATGAGTAAGGATGACGCTTTCTACCCTTGGAGAATCTTAAATGTGTTCTAGGCCTGTTTCTCCAAATGCCTGTAATAAAGCAAGTATTGTGTGTCCCTTTCAAACCCAAATGGAGGACTCATCATCCTCCCCGGACCCACCGGAAACCTCCTTCTCCTTTCCGACTCCACCGGCACCCAAAGCACCACCCATCTTTTTACCTAGGGGAGCACTTTGGTGCCGTTTTTGCTTCCCCCCTCTCCTTTTCTCATCGTGAACAATCTGTCAGCGGCTCCGGCAGGTGCTTTCCTGGACTTAGAGCTTTCTTTGCATTCCTGTGGGTTGTTGTCCCCCGAGCTGACCAGCGTTCATGGGGTACGAACCGCCACCAGTGAGCAGTAGGCTGTGTGGGGATTTCACAACAGGTGGTAGCTGCTTTGCCTCTTTCAAGCCTTCCTCTTCTCCCCCGTGCCTGAATATGCTGCTCGCGTGCTACAACACTTTGTCATTGTCACTTTCCCGGGCAAGAGTCTGTCTACATGACTTTCCCTTTCCACCGGCTCAAGTCTTTAAACTCTGCCCGGGTTATTTCTGAGGTTCTCGCTCAAGTGTCCTGCTCTGCCGGGCTGACCTTGCTTCCTGCCTTAACTTTCCTCAGGGATGCTCACAGGTCAAGTACGAATTCTTGCTCCTGGGCCTTTGTTGATGCCACCTGCTTATCCTACGAATGATGACCTCTCCTCATTCTTTCCGTTCTTCCCAGTTAAACCCTACCCAATCTTCAGGGCCGTCGCGAAGGTCCGGCCCCTCTTGAAGGCTGCTCCAGGGACGGGCAGCAGCTGCGCGCGCGCGGGCTCGAGATCCAGATCTGTGTCTTCCAGGCCCGGCCACTGCACCTCGTAGCTGCGTGACCTCAAAGAAGATACTTCTTTGTATCTCGCTTTCATTTTCTGTGAAAGTGGAACGACTATAGTAGCTCATTGAGTTGTTATCAAGGTTAAATAAGATAATTCAAATAAAATACTAAGCATAGTGTTTGGCATATGTTTCATTGACACATAATATAATCATGATGATGATGATGACGATAGTTCTGTGCTTTCACCTTGATCCCGATACCCTGGGGTGCCTCTCTCCTTTGACCATCTTAGGACATACCTTTTCCATTTCTGAATTCTCTACAGTGCCGAGTACAACATAGGTGCTCAATCAGTGCTCATTAATTTTGAAAACATGCCATATGCTGTTTTAGCAAAATCTGAGAATCAATTTATTTCTGAATAGATTTAATTGTATCTTATGGAAGTGTGACAGCCACTGTCCTTTCGTGACTTGCCCCCTACCTAATCTATGGGATGTTTATGGATGCTAACTTGGGCTGCAGCTGTACAGATGTTGATATTATACTTTTTACGTGCAACTCTGGCAGAAGTAATACTTGACAAATGTGCCAATTATAGATTCCATTTAAATGAAGTTCAACCATAGATTGAAATGTAATTAAACACAGAGTATTTTTTACTTTTCAGTTGGTTTGCAAACACGTGTCCTCAAAATCAGTCAAGTGAGGCAAATCCATGCTATAAGTCAAGATTTTAGTCATCAGACTTCTATGTTGCATGCTGTTGGTGGAGAGTTCTGGCTGGAAGTCAGGTTAGCTTATTCTAAAATTAATTTACTCCAAAGAACACTTACCCAGTGGGCTTTCTTATCATATTTCCAACGGGAAAGAGAGAGTAATGATGCCCCGCTTCTCTGGAAACTCTGTTGGGTGGCCTGAAAGCATGGAAATTTACTTTCATGGAGATTATTTGAACTTGGCTGAAAGTCAAGTGAGGGAGCCTGCAGAGAGGCACATGGGGCTGAAAGCTAGAGGGTGGCAGCATTATGCATTGCAAAGAACCTACACTAGGAGTCTTAAGATTTGGATTCTGAGCCTGGCTCATCTCACCGGCTGAATGCTATTGAGGGAAATCTCCTTACCTCTCTGAGTGTCCATTTTTATAGCTCTCAAACGAAAGTAACAATATTTGATGTGCTTTACTCATAGAATGATGTGAGGCTCCAGAATGGTAATAAATGTGGAAGTCCTTTATAAATTGTCAAGCCCTACACAGATGTGAATTGTGATGACTGGTGCTGTGATGGGGAGCGCAGAGACGTAAGGTGGGTCCTCGGCATCCCAGGCGCGCAGGGTCTGTTGCGGAACCGATGGTCAGGGAGTGTGGATGGCCAGGATGGAAATGCTTCCATTCGAAATGTACAGAAGGAAAAAGGACGCAGTCATAATTTACAACGAGAGCTTTAACCCCTGGGCAGGCAGTCCTGGAGTCTACTTACATCTAGAGATTCCCTTAAAGAGTAAAGCACTTGCTCAGGATAAAACGTAGCTGAGTTTCTGAGTGAAATTCTATCGACATGGGGGAGGGCGGGAGCAGATATCAGTGGCAGGAGGCAAATTGCAAGGAGGGATTGCTGGGCTCCGAAGAAGCTCTGAGCGTCTAGGATTGTAGATTGTAGAAGCATAGTGGCTGTTGCTTGAGCTCCCTGCCCTTTCCCTCTGTCTCCTGAGCACAGATACCCGGTTCAGAAGACAGAACTTGGCCCCGCACCAGGATCATCATATACTGTTTCTGAGAGCAGAACTCAGAGAAGGGAGCCCTTTCAGTTTGAGAGGAACACTGGCGGCCGGGGCAGAGTGATGACGGGTGGTCCCCTGCCGGAGCCGTTCGGGTTTACTGGCAACCTGGCGCCAGCAAGTCATTTGTTGCCTGGGCTGGTTCTCGAGCTCTCATGATGTAATTCCCCCCGGAGGACACCTACCAGTACCGAAAAAGTGGGACCCTTGGAAGAGAATCTGATGTTCTCAGGGTGGAGGTGGGCTTATGTGGCCAGCAAAATTTGGGTATGTCGTAAGGTTTCATTTGTAACCACATTTAGGCACAGAATGTTGGTCCATCTACTCCTCCTTAACCAGTGTCCTTTCCTATTCTATTCTTGAGTCAGTGTACACCTTTTGTGAAATCTAATGCCCCAGGGCTTTTTTTTTTGGTCCAACAATCTATTCTTGGTGTTCATGTTAGCCAAATTCCATGTGTGTTATAATGTATTGTATGTCTGTTAGGAGAGAGAAGGGTGGTGTGGGAGAGCTCAGAGACGCATGCAGAGCCACACATAGACAGGAAGACACACGGACGGACTGACACACAGCGGTTTGCTTCTGGAATGGCCGCGGTGATTAAACCACATGGCCAGGGGTTACAACGCGTCCAGAATCTCACTGACTATTTACCAACTCTGCTCCAAAACCTTAAATATGCCACGTACATACTGAGACTGAGTGTGTGGGACACTTTTCAGGGCCTCACAAACCAAACTTCCTTCTCTTTTGCGTTTCTCTTTTTCCTCCTTCCTCTCTTCCAGCTTAGGAAGGTCCTTTCTAAGAATCTGTGACGTGGCTGTGTGCGATTTTCGTTTTCTCCATCTCACTCTGCAAATAGAAACTGATTTCATTTTTTCTCATGGATAAAGAAATAGTGCATCTGATTTCACAGGCCAGAAAGAAATGATTGGAAGGCATCCAGCCAGGCCCTGGGGAACCCCCTAAAATTATCCTCTACCTTATGGACTGTCCAGATTGTTTGTATGTGCGGCTAGGGAAGAGGGGGGCAGGGAAGCGGGATTTGGGAAATAAAATTTTCTCATGCCCAGATGCTGCGAGTGAGTCAGATGGCTGGGTGAGGACCCTGATGCCTCCTGTGATTTTTAGGAGTTCATTTGCTCAGTGCCAGGTTTGGATGTCCAAGCAGCTGGGCGGGCCCTCTGGGGTTCCTAGTGCATTCAGCCCCCTCTCTGCACATCGTGTGGACATCCCTTACGTGTGAATACTTCCTAGATAAGTGGGTTTCTTTACGGTTGCCTCTTTGATTTGGAATTGCCTGTGGACTAGAGAGACAAAGAAATACACTCTCGGTTACTAGCAGAACTGACGGATACTGGACAATAAGAACAGTTCTTTTGAATTGACCAAAATACTTTACACACGTAATTTTATTAGAAATGGAAAACCAGTAGGGGATTATTTTACTCTATTTGTAGATGGAAAAACTAGGGAACAGGGAATTAAGAAATACTAGCTTTGGAAAACAGCTTGGGTCTAAAATTGTCTAACCAACCTTGCACATAATAAAAATAATTTACCACCTTTTCTGTATGTAACTTCCTCTTTCATAGGATTAAGAAGATGGCACTATAAAAATACCACCAATTCAGGGGCATCAGGGTGGCTCAGTCAGTTAAGTGTCTGCCTTTGGCTCAGGTCATGATCTCAGGGTCCTGGGATCCATCCCTATGTTGGGCTCCCTGCTCAGTGGGGAGTCTCTTTCGCCCTCTCCTCTGCTTCTCCCCCCTGCTTATGCTCTCTCTCTCAAATAAATAAATGCAACCTTTAAAAATAATATCACCAATTAAAATCGTTACTATGAAATTCTATGCAAAAATTACAAAGTGGTACTAAAAACTGGAAAGTATCTTACCTCAAATACAGTTTGGAACAATGCAAGGTATGCCTAAGTACCATAAAATATTATTATTTTTTTCCAGATTATTTATTTATTTATTTATTATTTAAAAATTTTTTAAATAAACATATAATGTATTTTTAGCCCCAGAAGTACAGGTGTGTGAATCGCCAGGTTTACACATTTCACAGCACTCATCATAGCCCATACCCTCCCCAATGTCCATTTCCCCACCACCCTCTCCCGCCACCCCCCCCCCAGCAACCCTCAGTCTGTTTTTTGAGATTGAATCTTTTAGGTTTTGTCTCCCTCCCGATCCCATCTTCTTTCATTTTTTTCTTTTCCTACCCACCAAACCCCCCACATTGCATCTCCACTTCCTCACATCAAAGAGATCATATGATAGTTGTCTTTCTCCAATTGACTTATTTCAATAGCATGATACCCTCTAGTTCCATCCACGTCATTGCAAATGGCAAGATTTCATTTCTTTTGATGGCTGCATAGTATTCCATTGTGTATATATACCACATCTTCTTTATCCATTCATCTGTTGATGGACATCTAGGCTCTTTCCACCATTTGGGTATTGTGAACATTGCTGCTATAAACATTCGGGTGCACGTGCCCCTTCGGAGCACCACGTTTGTATCTTTAGGATATATACCCAGTAGTGCAATCGCTGGGTCATAGGGCAGCTCTATTTTCAGTTTTTTGAGGAACCTCCACACTGTTTTCCAGAGTGGTTACACCAGCTCGCATTCCCACCAGCAGTGTAGGAGGGTTCCCCTCTCTCTGCATCCTCGCCAGCATCTGTCATTTCTTGACTTGTTCATTTTAGCCATTCTGACTGGTGTGAGGTGGTATCTCATTGTGGTTTTGATTTGTATTTCCCTGATGCCAAGTGATGTGGAGCACTTTTTCATGTGTCTGTTGGCCATCTGGATGTCTTCTTTGCAGAAATGTCTGTTCATGTTTTCTGCCCATTTCTTGATTGGATTATTTGTTCTATGGGTGTTGAGTTTGCTAAGCTCTTTATAGATTTTGGATACTAGCCCTTTATCTGATATGTCATTTGCAAATATCTTCTCCCATTCTGTCAGTTGTCTTTTGGTTTTGTTAACTGTTTCCTTTTCTGTGCAAAAGCTTTTGATCTTGATGAAATCCCAATAGTTCATTTTTGCCCTTGCTTCTGTTGCCTTTGGTGATGTTCCTAGGAAGAAGTTGCTGTGGCTGAGGTCGAAGAGGTTGCTGCCTGCGTTCTCCTCAAGGATTTGGTGGATTCCTGTCTCACATTGAGGTCCTTCATCCATTTTGAGTCTATTTTTGTGTGTGGTGTAAGGAAATAGTCCAATTTCATTTTTCTGTGTGTGGCTGTCCAGTTTTCCCAACGCCATTTGTTGAAGAGACTGTCTTTTTTCCGTTGGACATTCCTTCCTGCTTTGTCGAAGATTAGTTGACCATAGAGTTGAGGGTCTATTTCTGGGCTTTCTATTCTGTTCCATTGATCTATGTGCCTGTTTTCGTGCCAGTACCATACTGTCTTGATGATGACAGCTTTGTAATAGAGCTTGAAGTCTGGAATTGTGATGCCACTAACTTTGACTTTCTTTTTCAATATTCCTCTGGCTATTCAAGGTCTTTTCTGGTTCCATATAAATTTTAGGATTATTTGTTGCATTGCTTTGAAAAAAATGGATGGTATTTTGAAAGGGATTGCATTAAATGTGTAGATTGCTTTAGGTAGCATAGACATTTTCACAATATTTGTTCTTCCAATCCATGAGCATGGAACATTTTTCCATTTCTTTGTGTCTTCCTCCATTTCTTTCATGAGTACTTTATAGTTTGCTGAGTATAGATTCTTTGCCTCTTTGGTTAGATTTATTCCTAGGTAGCTTATGGTTTTGGGTGCAATTGTAAATGGGACTGACTCCTCAATTTCTCTTTCTTCTATCTTGTTGTTAGTGTAAAGAAATGCGACTGATTTCTGTGCTTTGACTTTATATCCTGACACTTTACTGAATTCCTGTACAAGTTCTAGCAGTTTTGGAGTGGAGCCTTTTGGGTTTTCCACATATAGTATCATATCATCTGCCAAGAGTGATAGTTTGACTTCTTCTTTGCCGATTTGGATGCCCTTAATTTCTTTTTGTTGTCTGATTGCTGAGGCTAGGTCTTCTAGTACTATGTTGAATAGCAGTGGTGATAATGGACATCCTTGCCGTGTTCCTCACCTTAGCGGAAAAGCTTTCAGTGTTTCTCCATTGAGAATGATATTTGCTGTGGGTTTTCATAGATGGCTTTGATGATATTGAGGTATGTGCCCTCTATCCCTACACTTTGAAGAGTTTTTTTTTTTTTTTTTTTAGATTTTATTTATTTATTTGACAGACAGAGATCACAAGTAGGCAGAGAGGCAGGCAGAGAGAGAGGAGAAAGCAGGCTCTCCACAGAGCAGAGAGCCCGATGCGGGGCTCAATCCCAGGATCCTGGGATCATGACCTGAGCCGAAGGTGGAGGCTTTAACCCACTGAGCCACCCAGGCGCCCCTGAAGAGTTTTAATCAGTAAGGGATGCTGTATTTTGTCAAATGCTTTTTCAGCATCTATTGAGAGTATCATATGGTTCTTTTTCTTTCTTTTATTAATGTATTGTATCACATTGATTGATTTGCGGATGTTGAACCAACCTTGCAGCCCTGGGATAAATTCCTTCCATTTCTATCTTTTGGAACAGTTTCAGGAGAATAGGAATGAATTCTTTAAATGTTTGGTAGAATTCCCCTGGGAAGCTGTCTGGCCCTGGACTTTTGTTTGTTTGGAGATTTTTGATGACTGTTTCAATCTCCTTACTGGTTATGGGTCTGTTCAGGTTATCTATTTCTTCCTGGTTCAGTTATGGTAGTTTATATGTCTCTAGAAATGTATCCATTTCTTCCAGATTGTCGAATTTGTTGGTGTAGAGTTGCTCGTAGTATGTTCTTATAATTGTTTGTATTTCTTTGGTGTTGGTTGTGATCTCTCCTCTTTCATTCATGATTTTATTTATTTGGGTCCTTTCTCTTTTCTTTTTGATCAGTCTGGCCAGGGGTTTGTCAATCTTACTAATTCTTTAAAAGAACCAGCTCCTAGTTTCGTTGATTTGTTCTCTTGTTTTTTTGGTTTCTATTTCATTGACTTCTACTCTGATCTTTATGATTTCTTTTCTTCTGCTGGGTTTAAGCTTTCTCTGTTGCTCTTTCTCCACCTCCTTTAGGTGTAGGGTTAGGTTGTGTATTTGAGACCTTTCTTGTTTCTCGAGAAAGGCTTGTACCGCTATATATTTTCCTCTCAGGACTGCCTTTGTTGTGTCCCACAGATTTTGAACCGTTGTGTTTTCATTATCATTTGTTTCCATGAATTTTTTCAATTCTTCTTTAATTTCCTGGTTGACCCATTCATTTTTTAGAAGGATGCTGTTTAGTCTCCATGTATTTGGGTTCTTTCCAAATTTCCTCTTGTGATTGAGTTCTAGCTTCAGAGCATTGTGGTCTGAAAATATGCAGGAAATGATCCCAATCTTTTGATACCATTTGAGACCTGGTTTATGACCCAGGATGTAGTCTATTCTGGAGAATGTTCCATGTGCACTAGAAAAGAATGTATATTCTGTTGCTTTGGGATGGAATGTTCTGAATGTATCTGTGATGTCCATCTGGTCCAGTGTGTCATTTAAGGCCTTTATTTCCTTGTTGATCTTTTGCTTAGATGATCTGTCCATTTCAGTGAGGGGAGTGTTAAAGTCCCCTACTATTATTGTATTATTGTCAATGTATTTCTTTGATTTTGTTATTAATTGGTTTATATAGTTGGCTGCTCCCATGTTAGGGGCATAGATATTTAAAATTGTTAGGTCTTCTTGTTGGACAGACCCTTTGAGTATGATATAGTGTCCTTCCTCATCTCTTATTATAGTCTTTGGATTAAAATCTAATTGATCTGATATAAGGATTGCCACCCCAGCTTTCTTCTGGTGTCCATTAGCATGGTACATTGTTTTCCACGCCCTCACTTAAAATCTGGAGGTGTCTTCGGGTCTAAAATGAGTTTCTTGTAGGCAGCATATTGATGGGTTTTGTTTTTTTATCCATTCTGATACCCTGTGTCTTTTGATTGGGGCATTTAGCCCATTCACATTCAGGGTAACTATTGAGAGATATGAATTTATTGCCATTGTATTGCCTGTAAGGTGACTATTACTGTATATTGTCTGTGTTCCTTTCTGATCTACTACTTTTAGGGTCTCTCTTTGCTTAGAGGAGCCCTTTCAATATTTCCTGTGGAGCTGGTTTGGTGTTTGCAAATTCTTTCAGCTTTTGTTTGTCCTGGAAGCTCTTTATCTCTCCTTCTATTTTCAATGATAGTGTAGCTGGATATAGTATTCTTGGCTGCATGTTTTTCTCGTTTAGTGCTCTGAATATATCATGTCAATTCTTTCTGGCCTGCCAGGTCTCTGTGGATAAGTCTGCTGCCAATCTAATGTTTTTACCCTTGTATGTTACAGACTTCTTTTCTGGGATGCTTTCAGGATTTTCTCTTTGTCACTAAGACTTGTAAATTTTACTATCAGGTGACGGGGTGTGGACCTATTCTTACTGATTTTGAGGGGCATTCTTTGCATCTCCTGGATTTTGATGTTTGTTCCCTTTGCCATATTAGGGAAATTCTCTACAATAATTCTGTCCAATATACCTTCTGCTCCCCTCCCTCTTTCTTCTTCTTCTGGAATCCCAATTATTCTAATGTTGTGTCGTCTTATGGTGTCACTTATCTCCCGAGTTCTCTCCTCGTGGTCCAGTATTTGTTTGTCTCTCTTTTGCTCAGGTTCTTTATTCTCTGTCATTTGGTCTTTTGTGTCACTAATTCTTTCTTTTGCCTCATTTATCCTAGCAGCGAGAGTTTCCATTTTTGATTGCACCTCATGAATAGCTTTTTTGATTTCAACTTGGTTAGATTTTAGTTCTTTTATTTCTCCAGAAGGGGCTTTTATCTCTCCGGAGAGGGTTTCTCTAATATCTTCTATGCCTTTTTCGAGCCCGGCTAGAACCTTGAGAATCGTCATTCTGAACTCTAGATCTGTCATATTATCAACTTCTGTATTGATTAGGTCCCCAGCCTTCGGTACTGCCTCTTGTTCTTTTTTTTGTGGTGAGTTTTTCTGCCTTGTCATTTTGTCCAGATAAGATTTGCTTTCTCCTGCTGTGGAATTCCGCTGTTCTTGGTGAGTGAAGTTGGTCTTGGCTGGGTTTCTTGCTGATCTTCTGGGGGAGGGGCCTGTTGTAGTGATTCTCAAGTGTCTTTGCCGCAGGCGGAATTGCCCCGCCCTTACCAGGGGCCAGGCTAAGTCATCCGCTCGGGTTCGCTTTCGGGAGCTTTTGTTCCCTGAGCACTTTCCGTAGAGTTCCGGGGGACGGGAATGAAGATGGCGGTCGCCTAGTCTACGGCCCGGAGGAGCCGAGAGCTCGGGGTCCTGCTCCTCAGTGCGTCCTCGGAGTAAAGCGCCCAGCCGTCCGCGTCTCCCTGGCCTCTGCTTTCGCTTGGAGAAAAGTGCTCAATCGCTCATACTTGGAGAAGAGCTCTCGGTCGCTTCCATCTCCCTGGCCTCCAGCTGCGCACTTGGAGAAAAGTGCTCAGTCACTCTGTCTCCGTGGCCTCCATCCGCGCTCTGAGCCCACCCAGCCTGTGACCGGCTCAAGGTAACCCCGGGCTGAGAGCTCACTCCTTGGCTCCGTCGCTGTAGCCGGCTTCCCTGTTCTAATACCTGCGAGCTCTGTGGCACTCAGACACCCCCGATCCTTCTGTGACCCCGGGGGACCTGGGGCCACGCTGACCCTGCATGGGCTTCTCCCCTGTTTAGTCTCTGGAGCGATGTCCCTCCTTGGAGCAGACTTTTGAAAGTCCCGATTTTGTGCTCCGCTGCTCCGCCGCTTGCCGGGAGCCGGCCCCTCCCCCACGGTCTGTCTTCCTGTCGCCTTGGATTCACTTCTCCAACGGTCCTACCTTTCAGAAGGTGGTCGATTTTCTGTTTCTAGAATTGCTGCTCTTCTTCTCTTCAATTTCCCGTTGGATTTGTAGGTGTTTGCAATGGTTTGATAAGCTGTCTAGCTGATCTCCTGCTACCCGATGTCGTCTCAGCCTGCTACTTCCCTGCCATCTTCCCATAAAATATTATTAATTAAATGAAAAATTAGGGCCTCCTGGTTGGGTCAGTTGATAGAACATGGGATTCTTGATCTCAGGCTCATGAGTTCAAGCCCCACATTGGGCACAATGTTTACGTTAAAAAGAAAAAATGAAAAACGAATTCCTTGTTAGTACAGTTTTTCTTCCCATTTCTGGCCTTGATAAATATGGTAACACATGGGAGCACCTTTGGTTATCTCTTTCCAAAATCATTTTCAAGCCCTTCTTTGTCCCACAAAATTAGCATAAATCCCGCCTGCCATTTCTAACTGTCCCCATCTCTTCCTTCAAGTTCCTTATATCACTGGATGAATATATCATTCGTTATATTGTTCCTTATATCACGGAGTCACGCCGTGAACTAGGAAGAATAATTCGATTTTTCTCTCAACAAACTGTTCCCACGGCACAGCATGTCAGCTGGCTGCCCAGGATTTTCGGCTAAGGGTCTCCTGTCCTGCCGGCGGCTGCATGTTCTCAGTAGATGAGAATAATCAACACGTTTTGTGGCACAGTGCTTTCTGGATTGTAAAGCACCGTGATTGAATCCTCTTAATGGTTCTTAAAGAATTATTATCCCCACTGGACAGACTTAGAAGCTGAAGTTCAGAGAGGTGACTAAACGAATGCCCCCGATAACCCCAGCCAGAGAACAGTGGAGCTAGGACCTCAGCTCTAGGCCTTCTGTTCCCAGGCCCCCCCACTCTTTCTAGGGCAACCTGTTGTGTGGGTTGTAATGCCCTCACCAGTGGAAGGGAGCGGAAGTAACTCCAGAGTGACCAAGGCAAAAGTTGGTGCTTCCCACTCCCTGTATCTTTGGTGATATTAAAGACAGGCTTTTTAAAAAAATGAGATACATACAATGTTATATTAGTTTCAGGTGTGCAACAAAGCCATTTGATATGTGCACATATTGTGAAATGATGACCACAGTAAGTCTCGTTAACATCTATCACATGCAAAATGACAGAATGTGTTTTTTCCTTGTGATGAGAAGTTGTAAGATTTACTCTCTTAGTAACTTCCAGATAGGCATCACAGTTACTAGCTAGGGTCAGCATGCCATGTGCAGTACATCCCAGGATTTATCTATTTTACAACTGGAAGTTTCTATTTTTGAGCATCTGTGTCCATGTGCCCGTCCCCCTCTCTGGCCTCACCCGTCTGCCCGCCCCGGTCTCTGGCCTCACCCGTCGTCTCTGTCTCCGTGGATCTGTGAGCTGCTTCCTCCGTTTCTTCTCCTTTCGTGTCCACACAAAAGCGGGATGATGCGGTATTTGTCTTTCTCTGTCTCTGACCTGTTTCACTTAGTATAGTGTCTCCAAGATCCGTCTATGTTGGACAAATAGCACAATTTCATCCTTTTTATGGCTGAGTATACATCACATGGTCTTGGTCTATTTGTCTGTCAGGGGACACTCAAGTTGTTTCCATACTTTGGCTATTGTAAGTAATGCTGCGGTGAACATGGGAGTGCAAATTTTTTTTGAGTTAATGTTTTTGTTTTCTTTGGATAAATACCCAACTGGAATGGCTGGGTCCCTTGGTAGGTTTCGTTTAAATTTTGAGGACCCTCCATGCTGTTTCCCGTAGTAGCAGCACCTGTCTCTCGTCTTTTGGTAATAGGCTGCCTTTTGATGATTACCTTCTGGAGGTAAGCCGAATCTTCATTCTGTCACTCATCATTTATTATTGGTGTAACCATAGGCAAATCACTTAACTTTGCTAAGCTCAAGGTCTTCGTCTATAAAGCGAAGACAGTAATTGTTATAAGGGTTAAATGAGAAAATACGTGTGAAGAGTTAAGCACTATGCTTGACACATAATTAAGATTAGATGTTACCTTTCTTCTTATTTTTCCACTTTGTAACATTTTAGTGTGGTTCCTGCTGTATTTATTATTTGGAGGGGGTCGACTTTGAGTGGACATGTGGCGGCAGAAAGCTCCGCTACGGAAAGCTCTTACCGTTTACTTTTTCTCTGGCCCACATGGAAAGCAAATTACATGCCCCAGCACCAGTGGTGAGAAAAGATTGGTTTAATTTCTATCTTTCTTGGGTAAATAAATCAATGTGTACTTTTCTTTCTGAAGTCTCTTGCCTATAACACACTGTGCTCTGCTGATTACTCATTGAATGAGTATTTAATCCCAGTGATGTGTCCTAGATGTGTGGGTGGTGTTGTAAGGATTCAAAAAGGAACAAGACATGGTCTCTGCCCCAGCTTACTTGAGGAGGGCTTGGTTTCCAAGTGTGAAGACAGAGGACTATTCTGAACTGGGTGTGTGGTAGAAAACCAGTATGCCTATTTTAGGGAAGAGATTTCACAGACTCACTCTTCCCAGCATGCTTCCAAGTGCTGTGACAACCCCTTAAAATATTTGTCAGAAGAAGAAGTCAACTTCAGAAGAAATTATCCTTTTCCAGATTGATGCTATAAATAGGCAGAATAAGTTATTTGTGTCTTACAACTTTTTGAGACATAGCAATGATTAAAAATGGTAAAAAGGTGGCATTACATCTGGGGTCACATCAAAACCTTTTTGAAATTTGTCTCATTATTGTATTTTTTTTCGATTTTTGTTTTGTAGTGCCTTAGGCAAGTTACCTTCTGCATATGTAAAATGCTCTAAGTAAAAATACCTCACTGGGCTGTTATGCAGATTATATGAGATACAATGTAAAAGCACTAGGCGTAGCACATGGTCTCAAGTATCCAATTAGCAATAGTTTTCTTTCTGCCTTGGTGGATATGCTCCTTGTCTTTTCTAAAGTAGAGGTTGAAATGAGTCCTCCTTTTGAAGCGCCTCCTCCCGTCATCCACTCTTATTCTTTCCCCTGGAGCGTTTCAGTACCGTGTGCAGCTCAGCGTGGCCTTACATGCATAGCCCATCCAAGAGTTAATAATGCCGTGCTCCAACCTTTCTCGTTTCCTGGAGCTACTTAATCAGAGAAATCATTGTGGCCCTTTTCATGCAACTCATTGACGTCCAGAGCAACTAATTAGAGAGAGGGAGTATAGAAAATCAATCTTTACTAACATTGACATTTCTTCCAATTTAAGCAATTCGTTTGCTTACATTCTTTGTGAAAACCTGTTGAGATCTCAAATTATCCCAGATGACTACGTTAGAGAGTTCTAATGGGTTTTTAACATTAGAATAAAGATTATTTGAACATTAAATACATAGTCAGAATCGGGAAGGGATCCAGCATATTTCACGAGCTCACTAGACAAGTAGTCTGTACTCATGACACCATTGAAGAAGTCTCCTGTCAAGTTAAGGGGCAGTAAACTCTTTGAGAATGTAGCCTACTTAGGGGGAAGAGGTTTGTGTTTGGTAGTTCCCTTTGCACTCTAGTTCTTGATCCTTCTCCTCTCTGTTCTGGGAAGCCAACCTGTATGAATTATAACCACAGGGTTCCCTTGGCGTCACCTTTTAATTGGGCTTGGCCAATGGGGATCATTGGTCATAGACTGGAGGGAGTGGAGATTGTGAGGGCAGGGCGTTCATCACCTCAACTCCCTATAAGCACCTTTAGTTGCAAGGTCACCTTGAGTTGGCTGTGTCCCTGTACTTATGACACACCTCCTGTAAGGAGGTCCTGTCCATATAGCCTGTCTGTCTCCCACTCCTTGCAACTCTCCCTTCTCTTGCTACTTTATGTGTGTGGGCTGGGTGGCTAATGGGACATGTGACTAGCCCATAAATATTGTACTATGCCTTGTGGTTTTTCTTATAGCCTTTCTCTATCTTTGTAAATAGCCAAAATTTTACTGAATTTTCCTTAAATTACCCAATCTGAATATGTCATCTGTTTCCCATTAGAACTTCAAATGATAGAGAACAGTAGCAACTTCTTCTTGAAAGATCAGAGTGACTCTCTGAATTACTGGTTTGTAAAAAATTCTGCCAATTCATAAAAATTCTGTGTGCCTCATCACATATTCAGGTAAAAGTGGGTGAATTCACAAGAATGGCATATAATGGTGTGGCTTGTGTTAGTTGTGTTTCGTGGTTAAATGGATATCATTTGGGTTGAATGAGTATAGTATTAGAAGTTCAATGGATGTCAGTGTCTTAAAAGAGTTAGAGATGAGTAGGAAGCTGGGTGAATTGCACCTTAGCTTCTTAACTTGCACGTGAGGAATCTGAATCGCCCGGAAGTTAGATGAGTTCCCAAGGTGAAATAATTAGTATGTGGCAAAGCTGGGTTTCATGCCACGTCTTGCAACTCTAAGGCTAGTGATTGTTTTAGTGCTCCAAATTGTGGAAAAGAGTTAAATTTAGTTTTCATTATGCAAAATACATGGCTTTGACTTTAATTGGTCAGCTTGCAACGAGCCAGAAATGTACTCCAGTGTGGTATTGCGGGTTTGATTTGTTTTTAAATAGGAAATTAAGTGCAAGTAAGAAATTTCAGTTTACAATAACCCATCTGTCACAGCAGCTCAGCCAAATAGAACAAAGTTGTAAAGATGTTAACATTGTTTTAGAATTTGTTTATTCATAAGGGAATTTTTTGCTGTATAGTATTTCAGAAAATATGGTCTGTAGTATTGCTGAGTGATGAGTTATAAAGATATTCAGAAAAAATAGTAAACCCTTTTAATAGTTTATTATTAAAGGAGTTTTGGGGAGGGGTGCCTTAGTAGCTCAGTGGGTTAAGCCTCTGCCTTTGGCTCAGGTCATGATCTCAGGGACCTGGGATCAAGCCGCGCATCTGGCTCACTGCTCAGCGGGGAGCCTGCTTCCCCCTCTCTCTCTGCCTGCCTCTCTGCCTACTTGTGATCTCTGTCTGTCAAATAAACAAATAAAATCTTAAAAAAAAGAGTTTTGGAGAAACTGGTCTCATTGTTTTATATAGAGAAATATTTTATTTTCTATTATATATACTGTGTATGTACCCAGATAATTGGAATAGTTGTTACGTGGAAGGTGTCAGTATCTCTGCCCTTAAGATAGTAACAACCTAATGCAGGGGGTATGAGATAGAGATTATATCCAAATTGGAAAATAAATGGTAAAATTTTCTGTCTAAGCCAACTGTTAGGAGGACCTACAAGATAACCCCTTCAATTAAAGTGTAAGTCCCTGAAGTCCAGGGTAAAAACTTACATTTCTTTCATGGTAGGCAGGGAAAACGATATTTAGTAGATATTTGACAAATAAATAAATGAAATCACAAAGGTGTTCTTGTAGTATTTTAGGAGTAAGAAGGGAGTTTGGTCCAATCTGCTTTTTTTTTATCCAGTTCATAGTTACAAGGCTAGATGGTTCACATGTTGGGAATATTACTTTCCTATATACATTGTGTGTGTGAGGAAAATTTTTTTTTCCTATTTAGGTTTGCATATAGAAAAATTAGATTGTCGGGGCGCCTGGGTGGCTCAGTGGATTAAGCCTCTGCCTTCGTCTCAGGTCATGATCTCAGGGTCCTGGGATCGAGTCCCACATCGGGTTCTCTGCTCGGCAGGGAGCCTGCTTCCTCCTCTCTCTCTCTCTCTGCCTGCCTCTCTGCCTACTTGTGATCTCTCTCTGTCAAATAAATAGATAAAATCTTTTAAAAAAAAAGAAAAATTAGATTGTCAATTCAGTATTGTCTCTTTAATGAATTAAAAAGTGAAACTTTATGTAAACAAATCAATAGCAAGTTGATTTAAATCAATTTTACTATGAAACATCAATTTTCTCATACAGAAAACCTTGAAAATTAATAAATATAAGCAGTTTATTGGCTTTAGTTTTTGTGTTTTGATACTGACCCATGAAAACAGTAACTAACACCAGTCGAATGTGTCAGTTTTCCTTAAAGTTTTGAAATACAGTAAGATGGTCTTTGCTATAATTCTGCTTTCCTCGATAATGCTGCATATTACTGTATTACATACATATTTTAGAATTTTGAACTATCGATTTGCCTCTGTGTAATGCAAGTAGGTGCCATTCCCCTTAAAACATAAATAGGTCCTTGTTTTTGTAATGTCAAGATTGGCTCAATTATCTTTTGAAAGGTGGAGCTTTCAGAGAGACGGATTTGTTGACCATTATCTAATGGTCAACTCTATGCTCATCCAGACATGAAAATTCCATTTTGACACTGACGTTTCCTCCAAAAAGAAAGTTATAGGAAGTTATACCATTTTCTTCCTCATTTGACCCAAACGTGGAGGAATACAGATCTGACAGGTTGCTGGACCCACACTGGACCACACCTTTGAGGGGGTGGATTCTTGGTGCGCACGTGTCCCTCTCTTTTTCCTTCTTCCTCCCAACCAGGTGAGGCCCAGGGAAAACGCTCACTGTGATAACACACAGCTAACCCTCTCGTTTCTCTTTTTCTCTCTTTCCCTTCTGTGTTGCGCGGTAGATAGCTGTTCCTCAGAAGAGGTCCAGCGAGCTTTCTTGCTATCTCTAGATTCTCTTCATTCCACAGAGCAGCAGATGTGGGGCTCCTGTCCCAACGGGAAGATGAACACTAGACCGTGAGAAGAACTGCGTTTATTCCTTCACTGTTGTCCTTCTAGAACACAGCAATGTTTCCTGAGTAGCAGTGTGGTAGAACTAACACACTAATGAATAAATGCATAAAACCACACCATACCTTGTCCACAGAACTTCCTCTTCCCCCACAGTCAGGGAAACTTGAAAAACATTCTGTACTCCACAAGTGTGCATACTCAAGGAT
The DNA here is from genome assembly GCF_963455335.1 of Martes martes. Lineage (NCBI taxonomy): Eukaryota > Metazoa > Chordata > Mammalia > Carnivora > Mustelidae > Martes > Martes martes. The sequence goes on along the minus strand of NC_137889.1, from coordinate 204,850,068 downwards.
GTAAAATACTTTTTTGGTGGACTTCTTCCTCCTTTCTCTTTGGCCTTGAAGGCTTGCAGATTTGACTTTCATATTAACCCAAATTCATCTGCTTTCAGATATTGAGGGCAGATAGAAGGGCTGTTAGCATCACCTAATATGATTTGTCCTTCTTTGGAGAAGGCCCTGGACCCTAAAATATCTTAAGATAACATTGGTTATAAATTACAAGATCTGTTATGATAGAAACTTTAACATTGTTTAAATTGCTTAAAAATATTGTTATGTGGCATTTTTAATTTAAGTAGTTGAAACTCTTCTTTTTAAGTTACCAGTATCATTCACTTGAAGAGCGCAGAGTGTAAAAGGTAATGTGGTTTTATTTACTTTTTTGGTAATTGTTTTGTTGGCCCATTTAGATTAAAAAAAAAATTTTTTTTTATTTACTTATTTGACAGAGAGAGATCACAAGTAGGCAGAGAGGCAGGCTGAGAGAGAGAGAGGAAGGGAAGCAGGCTCCCTGCCGAGCAGAGAGCCTGATGCGGGGCTTGATCCCAGGACCCTGAGATCATGACCTGAGCTGAAGGCAGAGGCTTAACACACTGAGCCACCCAGGATCCCTTTTTTTGATTTTTTAAAAATAAATCTTCAATCACAATTAATTGGAACATTTAGGTAAAAAAATACAGAGGTTTTCTTCACAAGACAAATTGTTTCTGTTATATTCTACTATGTTCATAATTTTGAAAGGTGGTTAAAAAAATGAAAATGGAAAATTTATTATTAAAAAATGCCACATTAACTTGAAATATTAAACTATCTGTGGACTTTTGCTGCAACAGTTTTTAAAACAACATAATTGGCTCGAGTCAGTGTCTTTCTCCTGGTTGTTGTGACTGTCCACGGTACTGAGAGCGTGCCGTCTTGTTTTAGACATAGTCGCAAAATGACGGTGGTGTGAGAAATTTCTAGACTCATCCTTCCATTTTCAATGAAAAATTATAGAGCGCTGAACTCATTTACCTAATTTGCTACAGCTTGTAGTGACTGATCAGGACAAGTATCTATGTGCTTTTTCCACTTTGCCTGGGAAACCAGGCTTCAAATCTTAGAGAACCCCAGTAGAGTGAAATGCATAAAACTCTGGGGTTCAGTCTGAAAAAGCAGTCTCTGTATTGTGAGTCTTCATAAGCCCTTTGGATGCAGGGAAGTATGTAAGTATTTTTTTTCCTTGTTGGGTACACTGATGAGATTTCACCAACTTGTAACAACCCTACTGGTGAGGGCTATACATCCTGTTTGGAAAAACAAAATAAAACAAAACAACAAAACATTCTGAATTATTCCTTGACTTTGAGTCTTTTGAGGGCCTTCTTAAAAATCTGACTGATTTTGGAGTACTTCCCAAATGTGAACAGCTACCTCATTATCTTAGCATAATGAGATAATGTTAATTTAACTATTTAAATTCAGTGTCCTTGAATGATCTTTAAACAAATTTTTTTGGGAAGGTCAGCAAGATTTGGTGGAATAAATCTTGAGACAACTAGGTAAAAAAATCCAAGATAAAGTATGAGCCACCCTTAAAAATAATTCCTAGAAGAATTTTATTTGGTAAGGCTTTATTTCCCTTCCCAGTAGTTTAATATGTTACTTTGTTCTTATAAGTTGGATTGCTAATTTTATTTTTCCCATAATTTTTGTCTTGGTTGGCTGTCTTTAGGAAACATTTGAAATCTGTTTTGGTACTTCCTTTGAAAAAATTAATACGATTTTTTTAGAATACAGGGAAATTAAAAGAAATGTAGACCTTTGTGTTCCAGATGTAACAACTGGGAAAAGAGCGATCCCCCCCAAAATAGCCCCCAAAGCCTAAAAACCCACCCTTTAAGCTATACCTGTGTATTCACTGTATCATGTATAAGTGCATAGTATTTACTCCTAACTGTATTAGGAAAAAATTAATTCATGACATTTTTCCTGGCTTATCCTTTTTATCTTGTACTATAGATTGTTGAAAAATGAACACTCATTTTTATAAACCATTATCATGCTATAATTGACATAATTTGCTATTCATGTGTACAGTTGCTGTAAGTATATAACTTGATAGGTTTTGACATACACATATACACACGACATGATCATAATCAGGATAATGAACATATCCATCACTCCCAAAATCTTTCTTGTATTCTTTTATAATCTTCCCACCTGTTGCCAGCACCACTCATTTGTCTTCTCTCTTTAAGGGTTAGTTTGCATTTTCTGGAATTTTACATCAGTGGAACCATAGTTTGTACTCATTTTTTTTAAGTTTTATCTTACTCTTTTTTATGGAGCATAGTCCTCTTTTTTTTTTTTTAATGTTCTTTGATCTCTGAGTTGGTTTCTATGCATTGGATAAAACAGTCAACTCTCCATCTTGAAGGAATGGCCTCATGTAGGAGATGGAACCTTGTTATCAACTCTGTAGCTCTTGGAAGTCTCTTAAACCTTGGTGATGGTCCAGGCAGCCTGCCTTATTCTTAGTGGCTCTCAGTCGTTAAACATGTGCCAAGACTTGTTATTGTCCTGAAGGGTAGGATCTCCATCAGCATCAGAGTTAGGTTGATTGGAAGCCAGACCCATAGGCAGCAGCTTTAAGGTATGCAAATACACCTTTCTCAGGGGAAAACAACCAGAGGTGGGTGTTTCTGTGTATTCCTTCTGTGGTGAGAGTTTTACTCTTTTTTGTCTTGCTTGTCTGTCATTATTTTGTGATCAATCCATGTTTTGTGTGTATCAATAGTTCATTCTGTATTTTTTTGAGAGTGTTTTATTATATGGATATGTCAGAACCGGTTTATTCATTCACCTGTTGATGGACATTTAGATTGCTTTAGTTTTTGGCTCTTAAAGTTGCTATGAATATTCATGGACCAAGAGATGTGTACTTTCATTTCTCTTGCATAATGCTTAGAAGTGGAGTGGCCGGGTCATTGGTGGGTGTAGACTTACTGTTTAAGCAACCACCAGACTGTTTTCCAAAGGGGTTGGCTGGTTTTGCATTTCCATTAGCAGTGTGTGAATGTTTCAGTTCCTCTGTATTCTCACTAGCACGTGGTATGGTTAGCCCTTGTAATTCAGCCATTCTAAAGGTGTAGAGGTATCTCATGTGGTTTTAATTTTTATTTTCCTAATGACTAATCATGTTGAACATCCTGTCATGGGATTATTTGCCGTTCATATGTTGTCTTTGGTGAAATGTCTGTTGAAATCATTTGCCCATTTTGATGACTTTTCTTATTATTGAGGTTTGGGAGTTCTTCATTTATTTTGGATGCAATTATTTTATCGGATAAATGATTTGCAAGTATTTTCTTCCACTCTGTGGCTTATCTTTTCATTCTCTTAGTGGTTTTTTTTTCACAAGAAGAACTTTTTTTTTTTTTTTAATGAAATTCAATTTACCATTTTCCCTTTTATTGATCATGTATTTGGTGTATCTAAGAAATATTTAGTCCAAGGTCACAAAGACTTTTCTCCTATATTTTCTGGTAGAAATTTCCATTTTCCATTTTATAATTAGGTCATTGATCCATTTTGAATTAATTTTTGCACATAGTGTGAGGTGTAGATCAAACTAAGAAGTTTCTTTTTTTGGCATACAGATATACAGTTATTCCTGCCATTTGTTGAAAGATGATTCTTCCTCCACCAACTTCTTTTTAAAATTTTTTTTAAAGATTTGTTTATTCCCTTTTTTTGAGAGAGAGAGAGAGCATGAGTGGGGGTGACAGAGAGGGAGAGAGAATCCCAGGCAGACTCCCCCATGAGTGCAGAGCCTAACATCGGGCCTGATCTCACGACCCTGATCATGACCGGAGCCGAAACCAGGAGTAGGGCCCTTAATTGGCTGTGCCACTCATGCACCCCCCAAATTGCTCTTTTATCTGTTAAGAATCAGTTGCCTATGGGGCGCCTGGGTGGCTCAGTGGGTTAAGCCTCTGCCTTCGGCTCAGGTCATGATCTCAGGGTCCTGTGATCGAGCCCCACATCAGGCTCTCTGCTCAGCGGGGAGCCTGCTTCTCCCTCTCTATCTGCCTGCCTACTTGCGATCACTCTCGCTCTCTCTCTCTCTCTCTGTCAAATAAATAAATAAATAATCTTTAAAAAAAAAGAATCAGTTGCCTATGAAAATACTCTATAATTTCTACTCCATTTTGAACCTATATCTGCTCGAAAAAATAAACTCTTTAAAAAAAAGCGGCAAGAGCAAAAAAAAAAAAAGGTTTATGTAATGTGAATCTATTTTGAGGCTGTCTGTTTCATTGATTTATTTATCTATCTTTGCATTAATACCATACTATCTTGATTATAGTAGCTTTATAACAAGTCTTGAAATCAGATCCTCTAGCTTCGGTACTCTTTTTCAAAGCTGTTTTGGCTAGTCTAGGTTTCTTACATTTCCATATGAATTTTAGAATCAATTTATCAATTTCTACAAAAAAACATGCCAGGACACAGTAATATTGTTATCTTCTGACCAATAAACACAATATATTTTTCCAATTCATTTAGGTCTTTTAAATTTTTTCTCAGCGGTGTTTTATCATTTTCAGTGTATAGGCTTTATATATCTTTGGTCAGATTTATCCCTGAGTATTTAATATTTTTAATGTTAATGTAAATTGCATTGTTTTTTGAATTTTAATTTCTTCTTCTTCTTTTTTTTAAAAGATTTTATTTATTATTTTACATACAGAGAAATCGCAAGTAGACAGAGAGAGAGGGAGAAGCAGGCTCCCTGCTGAGCAGAGAGCCCGATGTGGGGCTAGATCCCAGGGCCCTGAGATCATGACCTGAGCGGAAGGCAGAGGCTTAACCCACTGAGCCACCCAGGCGCCGCCCCTCCCTTTTTTAAAGTAGGCTCCATGCTCAGTGTGGAGCCCAACACGGGGCTTGACCTGACCCTGGGATCAGGCCTGAGCTGAAATCAAGTCAGACGCTCAACAAGATGAGCCACCAGACACCCCTTGAATTTTAATTTCTAAGTGTTCATTGGGAATATATAAAAATACAGTTGGAAAAAAAATACAGTTGGTTTTTGTATGTTGATCTTTGATCCTACAACATTGCAAACCTCACTTCTTAGTTCTAGTTGCTTTTCTGTAGATTCTGTTTTATTTTCTACGTAAGCAATCATATTGACATATTTTTCTTCTGTTTCTTTAAAGATGTTACTTCATTGTCTCCTCCTGTACCTTGTTGCCCGCGAGAACCTGCTGTTGTCCTTATAGATGTTCTTGTGTAGGTAATGTGTCTGTCTTTCCCCTGGCTGCTTTAACATTTTTTCTTTTTTATCACTGCTTAGAATAATTTGACTATGGTGTATATTGGTGTCATTTTCTTATGTTTCTTGTGCTTGAGGTTAATGGGCTTTTTGGTTCTGTGGATTAAGATTTTCATCAAATATTTATCCAAACATTTTTTTATTCCCTGCCTCCTCTCTTCAGGGCTCCAGTGCATGCACAGTGGACCTCTTAAAATTGTTCTACAGTTCTCTTGCTCTACAAATGCTTTGCCGTTTGTTTTTAAAATTCTTTTTTCTCTTTATGTTTCATTTTGGAAAGTTCCTATTAGTATGTCTTCAATTTAATAATATTTCCTTCTGTAGACCTAATCTGCCCATAATCCCTTCTAGTGTATTTTTCCTTTTAGACATTGCAGTTTTCATTTCTAAAAGTTTGGTAAGTTAGGCCCACGCTGACTGACCGAGCCCCCCAGGCGTCTCTGACTAGCCGTGCTGGATTGACCAGAGGACGTTGACTGAGTTAACTCTTATTTATGTGTGTTTCTCTTCCCCACTTTTTATCCAGATTCTCTCTTTCTTCGTCTCCGTTATCCCTGTCATACTCAAGCTGGCGTCTTTTCCCGACAGTTTATCCTTTGTGGGTGTCACTCTGGGAGGGCTTTGGCCGGTTGATCGCAGTGTTTGTGGGAACCCAGCCCCCTCAGCCCCTTCAGACCCTGCTGAGGACCTCTCGCACACAAGTGGGAATGTCCCGAGTTCCGAGTTCCAGCCGCTGTCCTCGTACCGACCCCCGTGCTCTCCAGTGGACACTCGCTGAGGACTTCGGGGTTTGCCTTCTTCTCTTTCCTCCTGTGTGGCACAACGAACGGGTCTTGTGGCTGCTGCTGGTTTACCCCCATTTACTCAGATTTTAAGGTTCCTGGGGAAATCTTATCATTTAATTGTCACCATTTGATGTAAATATTGCTCATGAGCTTCTCGGCCTTTTGGCTAAGATCAAGTGTAATATTGCTCATGAATTTTTGGTTTTGGTATCCTAGTTGCTCTTTCTTTATGCAGGGCATTTGGGGAGATTTAAAAATGACGTCGTGGCTGCCATCATTTCCCAGAATTCCTCCCTGATCAGTCTGTTTTTCACATTTGTCTCTTCATTTGAGATATAGCCAACAGTTTTCTGGAAGCCTTGACCCAAAGGTTAATGAAATGGAAACTAGATTGTGATAAAAGAAACTAGCTTAGCTGGAGGTGGCTTGCTGGTGGGATTCTTTTAATGCAGGCATTTAATTTTTCTGGATGTGTCTGTGGCTTAGGATACATTACTTCCTTATTATTTAGTTTGCACATGTGGCGACAGTGTATATATATTATTTTTATGCATTTCAGATATGCCCTGTGTCAATTTCTGTTCTTCTACTCTATAAACACGAGAATTGCCTAAAAATTTCTGCTATAGCATCATTTCAAATTCAGGTATTGGTTTTATTCAATATCATCAGAATTATAAACACATTTTACTTTTGCCATGTTGAACACTTTTTAAAAAAGCTTTCTTGGTGAGCTGAGGTTCCTTTCTTTTCTTTCCCTGATCTCTTATTTTTCTTTGTCTTAAAAATCATTTATGTTAGAGTTGCAGGAGGTGAAAAGATTTTTTTTTTTTTTAGGGTTTTCATTGGCTTCACACATGGATAGTGTCAATTAAACCAATCCAATTTCTTTTGGAACTTTGCCCTTTTTTTTTGAGGAAATTAATCACTGCAGAAATAAACATGTCATCTGGTCATTTGCAACCTTATGGATTTTTGTTCAAGTTTAAAATTGATTAGAAGTAGTGCTGGTAGTGGTCTGGGGTGAGTGAGAGAGGCAGGAAGCAGAATTAATTATCCCCCCAAATCTATCACACTCCAAGGGCATTTTCTGCAGAATCATTACTGTGAGTGTATTGTTAGACCGTGAAAGGTGAGTGTATTAGCAATTTTACCTGATTCACAGGAGAAGAAAATAGGAATCTGAGAATTTTTTTAAAGTCCTGGCAAGTCTAATTAATCCCCAAACCTCCTTCTTGGATTCTATGTTCTGCTGTAGAGAAAGCTGGGCTTTTAACAGCAGTAATCGCTAATGACTTATATCTACCTCACAGTAACCACTTGCACTTAATTTTCAGAGCGATTCAGAAAGGCCTCATTTGGAAACGGTAGAAGGTGTTGATCACATACGTTTTGCGTGCAAGCACACTTCAATGTAGTTGGATGATTTGCATCAAGAAGAGGTTTTCTCCTCGTCTGACCTCACCTCTTTGTCCCCAGTACAGCCCACCCGCTCCTCTCTCGAGTCGCGCTGAGTGCGATATAGTTTAGGGCGGTTTAATCCCCAGTTCCCCACGCTTGCCAGGCTATTGTCTGCCGGCTGAAGAGCCTCTCAACATCAGCTGCGTTAAAAAGAATGAATTTTTCTATTCTTCTCTTGCTCAAAACTCAAATCCTGCAGGAAGTCTTCTCCTATTAAATGCTGTTTATTCCCTCTAATGGCTCCATTGGGCAACATCCCCCCGGCACATGTATATTTTATTTGAATGATGATACTTCTCATTGGACATAATAGAGCTTCCAATCCAAACTGAGCTCTTATTAAATGATTATTAACTAACTAACCTATCACCTTTCCTTATAGGAGAGCCAGTAAGTAAGTCTCGTATGTCAAAATTCTGTATTTATTCAGGTTTTGAGTATTTGAGGGTAATACAGATGATTTATGGGCACAAAAGAGGATGAGTTTAGATGAACTGGGTGTTATACTAGAATTTGGTTATTTGCATACCACCTCTTAAGTATAGCACATAGTAATAACTCTTTAAATGTATTTTGAATGCCAAACTAGCTACTATTTAGCTGCTAGCTATTTTTTTTTTAGCTGCTAGCTATTTTTATAAAAATCGCTACTATTTATTACTATGTGCCAAGCACTCTGCTAAGGAAACGATTATTTTGTCCAGTCTTCCCAACACTGGGAGATTTGTACTGCTATTACACTTATTTTATGGGTGGTGACCTTGGTGCTTAAAGAAGCTAAATAACTTGCCCCCAATCACCCAGGTAATACGCGGCAGAGATGTGGTTTCTTTTCTTTCTTTCTTTCTTTCTTTTTTTTAGAATTTACTTATTTATTTGACAGAGAGAGAGACACAGTGAGAGAGGGAACACAAGCAGGGGGAGAGGGAGAAGCAGGCTCCCCACTGAGCAGGGAGCCCGATGTGGGGCTCGATCCCAGGACTCTGGGATCATGACCTGAGCCCAAGGCAGCTGCTTAACGACTGAGCCAGCCAGGCGCCCTGAGATGTGGTTTTATTACAGGCAGTCTGCACCTAGAACTTTTGTTTTTAACCATTCCACTCAACTCTTAACGCCAAGGCTAAGAACACCATGATGCATCATCTTTTTCCTTTGTCCATTTCATCATACCTGGGCAGATTTAAATGGTCCAGAGCAGTGTTTTACAAAACCTTTTCCCAGACAATCTGCGTCAGATTCATTGTATCCCATAGCCAATTCATCGATTAAGCATGGCCTATGGGATGCGGATTACAGCTCTAGTTCTTTCTCCCTTGTCCTGGTTTCGTTCAGAGGCTTCTCCCTACCAGTCCTTGCTTTAGGACGGTTTCCCATTTCCTTGTTCAGACGGAGCATTCCGTGTCGTGGGACTGGTTTGAAACGTTTCTTGTGTGAATTCTGCACATGGAAGGGAATGGGGAGTGGGTGTCTTATCTATCATATTGGTGCCTGTGTAGGATATCTTCATTTTGTCCCTGTAGACCCGCTCCCCGTTTCCATTCATCCTCTTGTGTGGCCCCGGAGAGCGATACATATGGCTTCACGAAGAGGCTCCCTTGAGTTTGGTCAATGAGGAGCTCGGGAAGAAGCCGGGAAGAAGGGGGGAACGTGAGGTCAGGTTAGTAATTGCTTGGTTCCCTGTCTGCTGGATTTTGGGGGGCTGCCTGCGTCCCTCAACAAAGGCCATCGCTGTTGTCAAGCAGTTCTTTCTGCCGGACTCTTCCTTCTGGTTCTGGGGACAACTCTCTTCCTTTGTCCTTCGGGGACTGACGATGTTGACTGGTGCCTTACTGCCACGACACCCGAGGCTCCGCATTTCCCCTTGTCATTTCCCCGCACTCTGGCCTCACGTTGTGTAAATACTCCCTTTGTTACGCAGCCTCAGCGTGCCTGTTTCCTGCTGGAATCCTACTTGACATGACACCCTTGCTGACACTGATGCAGAGATACTGTCACTTTAACATCCTGTTATGGGCATTAAAAATACAGGTCGCTTGGACCCGTACTAGACTGACTGAGTCCCAGTCTCTGGTGGTGGCAGCATCTGGGATTCTGTGTTTTGAACAAGCATCTCTGGTGAGTCTAATGCTCACTAGAGATTCAGACTTAACACAAGTCTGACATCAGTTCAGGAAGTAGAAACCAAGTTTTGAGTGAGTCCCGGCTGTGCAGATGTAACCATTTTGCCGGTGTGCGAGCTTCCTGAGTTCAAGCCGACAACGTTTGAGATTCGGTAGTTGAGAAATACTGTTCATTCCTACTGTCCGTGGAGCATTTGTAGTTTTTGTTTGTTTGTTTTTTTGTATTCTTTCTAAAAACCGGCTTAATTCTTTTAAGTGAATTGATTGGTATTTTGAGATTATGGACATGGATTACTAGCATCTGTACAAGTTAGTTGTTGACCTAATACTGTTTGTTGTGAATAAGTCAACAACAGTGTTTGAAGTAACCATCACTGATGATGCTTTCTAGGACTTTTTTTCTTTTTACGGGAGAGTTTTGGAATTACGTTGAACAATGGCCCGCCAGAAATGTCGATGTCCTAATCCCTGGGACCTGTGAATGTGTTAGGTTTCTTGGCAAAGAGGAATTAGAATTGTCGATGAAATAAAATTGCTAATCACAGGACCTAGACATGCTGGGATTGTCCTGGAATATCCAGCTGGTCACAAGCGTCCTTCCAGCAGGCGAGGGACGCGGAAACCAGGGAGTGTGATCAGAGAAGGACTAGACTTTTGGGCTTTGAAGATCGAAAGGAACTAGGAGCCGAGGACTGAAGACTTCCTCTAGAAGCTGGAAAAGGCAAGGAAATGGATTCTCCCCTAAAGCTTCTGGGAAGGGGCACAGCCCTCCTGACACCTGGATGGTAGCTTCAGGGAGACCCATGTTGGGTTTCTGACCTACAGCAATGTGGGTAATACATTTGCATTGTTTTAAGCTGCTTCATTAGTGGTATTTTATCACAACAGTAGAAAACTGATACATAGGGTTAAGGGAAATGAGGGGAGGGAGGTTTCAAATAGTAAATCAATACTTAAACTGGGGTCATTTACCCTGCAAACCTTGAAGTATGGAAGGGCTGTAATTGCCATGTCTGAATGTTTGAAAATTTAATTCATTCCTTTGGAGCTTTAGTGGGTGACATCATGACTTTCTGATATTTTAATTATGAGGTTGGCACGAGAGCAAATTGCTCCCTGAGCGTGAGAGCTGGGAACCTGCGGTGTGTTATCGGACCCATTCTAGGCCAGGGCTTGACTGTCTAGAATGGAGCCGACTCGCCAGGAACGGCAGGTCCGCCCCCAGGGGCCAGAGCACCCCAGAGACCCTGTTCTTCTGTGTCTCCGGGAACGTGTTAGCCCATCACCGAGCAGGTAAAGGAGGCTGGGCAAGGAGCCGCAGCGCTTGAGTCTGGTTAACTTTCTCATCTTTTCTGTTTTCTGTTGTATTTTTTATTTTACTTATTATCTCCTGATTCTCATATTGAAATTTTTACATTTTCTGTCATTTTTAATTCCCAAGAACTGAGTTTTGATTTCTGAACGATGACCACACTTTGGTCAGACTCTGCTGAAGTCTTTCTGAGGCTCTCGTCGCTTGCCAGCCCCGCCGCGGCAGGAACCCGGCCAAGCCAGCTTCGTGAGAGTCCGCCGGCCCCCAGCGCTCGATGCTCAGTGAGGTTCCTCAGCCTCCCGCCTTCCACACCTGACAGATGTCCTCGTAGTACCCGTCTCGGATTTCCACCTGACGACCCCCTCAGTCCAGCCTGTCGGCCATGAGTCCGGGGCTGTCCTTCGCACTCAGACTTGAGCTCAGCTTCTCCCCTTCTTGGGATAGTCCTGAACCCCTGTCGCTGTTGTCGTGAACAAAGTCTTCCTTGCAGTGTAGTTTCTCTTGGTTAATCCCTCTTTCATATACACTCTTTCTCGTATTTCTTTCAGTTCAGTGTCTTCTTTTATCAGTCAGAGAGCATTAGTGACGGGTTTTTTAAAAGACGTTTTCTCTGGACGCCTGGGTGGCTCAGTCGTTAAGCATCTGCCTTCGGCTCAGGTCATGATCCTGGAATCGAGCCCCACATCGGGCTCCCTGCTTGGCAGGGAGCCTGCTTCTCCCTCTCCCACTCTCCCTGCTTGTGTTCCCCCACCCCCGCATCTCTCTCTGTCAAACAAATAAGTAAAATCTTAAAAAAAAATAACACACCTTTTCTCTGTATTTTTTCTATAAATTTTGAGATATTTTTTTTTGAAAAATTTTTTCTGTTTTTCACATTGAAGAGTGAGGCAGTAAAATTCTGATGGGAAGTCCTCTGCATGATTTGTGATGTGAAGGGCTTTAGTGTAGGGTGACGGGCCATTTCATTGCCCCGCCCTGTCCTGCAGCCCCCCATGGACACCGTGGCTCCTTTCTCTGGGGGTGGCATTTGTCCAGAGAGAAATTTCCCAAACTCTTGCCTGCTGGGAGAGAGAGAAGTATATATCTAGCTATGTGAGTTCTGGAAGCGAAGGTGAATGAGAAGCTGAGAATCTCATCTTTCAATGTATGGTTTTTCCGTACCTCACCTGGTTTTGTCAGATCCCTTATTTTCAGTGTCCTTGGTGACCCCTAGTTCACAAGCTCCCAGATGGAGAGTGTCCTCAGGGTGCGGAGGTTATGGAGAGAACTCACACAATCCCAGGCAGACTCCTAGCCAGTCTTCCCGTTTTAACCCTGCCCAATTTCCCACTCTTTTGGAGGTACTTAGTACGTCTAATTACTGAGTCTTTTCAACATTCTGAGGAAGTAATTGGTTGGTTCCTTGGTTTCTTTCACTACCAGGTTAGGGTTAAATATTCCTCAGATCTGCTAAGTCAGTACCACTCGTCTATCTGGTTTCCATTCTCCAATATTTTGTTTCTGTCTTTTCTTAAAAAAATTTTTTTTTGACTTTCCTAAAGGTGGAGTATGAGAAGGTGTTCAGTGCATCATGTTTAACTGGAAGTAAATGCGTGCATTTGGGAAAGGTTTTCAAGATATTAGCTAATCATCTCCTGGTTTCCTCTTAGTCAGCAAGAAATTCAATTCATGTTAACATTCCCAGTCCCTCCCAACAAACTCAGAATTAATAAATGGTGATGAAACTATTGATTTAGTATGTAAATAGGTGCACTATGTTTGCTTGACACTTTTAAAAGGGTATGAAGCAGCACTGTATTAAATAAATCCAATTTAAGGAAAATAATTCACAATGGAGAATAAATTACAAAAGTGGAAACTACCTCGCCTGCCATATTGCATTGGAGCTGAGGGTTATCTCAGTAATCACTTAACAATAGGGGTCCGTATTGATTTTAACAGCTAATTATGTCAGGGATGTGCCCCCAAGTTAGAATTTTAGATTTAATTCTGTGTAATCTGAAAGTACTCCCTGAACTCTGAGTTGTAATTTAAACAGGAAAAAAAAAATTACAGAACACAGCAGAACAACAGATCTGATGAGCTTATCCCACCACATGCAATGATGAACTTTTCCATGGTCTTTAAATTTTTTTTAAAAATTTATTTATTTGTTAGAGAGAGAGAGAGAGAGCACAGGCAGACAGAGTGGCAGGCAGAGGCAGAGGGAGAAGCAGGCTCCCCGCCGAGCAAGGAGCCCGATGTGGGACTCGATCCCAGGATGCTGGGATCACGACCTGAGCCGAAGGCAGCCGCTTAACCAACTGAGCCACCCAGGCGTCCCTTCGGTGGTCTTTAATCATGGCAGGATCTGGCCTTGTCCTTTGGACCAATCCTAGTGGAATAAAGCTCCCAACAAACTCAAAATTAATTAATGACCCCAAACTATTCCACGGAACTAAGCCATTAAGATCGGCTACTTCCCCTGTTTGTCCAGGGGATTTGAGTGAAAAGTAAAACCTGATCAGGACTGAAGGAGAAGAAAGAAGAATCAGGAGTAAGTAGGGAGGGACGTAACGAATTCCTTTTTGGCAAACTCGGGGCCTCCTCTTTCTCTGGACTAATGCCCTAAATCTCTGCCCTCCTCTAAGGATGATGGGAGCGAGCACTGGTGCCAGGAATGGCTCTTGGGTCAATCTTGGTCATATGCTTCATTTGCATAAATTAAATTTGTTCGTGACTGAGATTTTGAGAAATGTTTTAGGTTATTATTGATCAGCTCAGCTACCCAAAGGACTCTGTTTATGGGTCCTGAAGTGTCGAATGAAGAGTGCATTTTCTTGGATGTTTGGACCCAACACAGGGTTTTAAATACCTCGTTAGTAGATAGATATGAATTTTTGGCTGTCAGGGAGATGTGGAGGATTAGCTGAATTGACTCCCACTTCGCTTCATTCCAGACTCATGTTATGATATTCCAGAACCTTCCCAAATTTGAAAACATGCTTCTTACTGAAATCACAGTTCAATGACTTACTGCCAGGTGGTAAGGAGAACAGTTTCCAAAGAACCCTCTGGCACACTTGTGTTTTGATGACTCAGATAACCCTTCAAAATATCCTTTCGGTAAACCTCTTTTACCTGTCAAGTAAGATTTGTGTTCAGATACTCTTTTAACAAAGCCAAAAAATTTTCCATACGAGCGAAGATGGATTTTCACGCTATGTTTTTAGCTTCAATACCATGAAAGAGACTGAAATTTTTTTTTCTCAAACTACCTTTGCTAACTATCCGGCTAGACTATTGTATTGTTAATATTTCAGTCTGTAAGTATGTGTTAATTAAATGTCTTAACAAGCCCCAGGCTACAGAAAACATGTTTTCTTCTTTAATTTTATGGAAGCACCTACCCCAATGCCTGTCCCTAATGAACGTTTTTTGGACTTCAATACTTTTTAAATTTGTGGAGCACCCACTTAAAATAAAGGCTCTTCAGAAATAAAATATTAAATGAGACTTAAGCCTTTTAGGCAATTGAAGATGAAAAAATGTTTAAGTCATAATGTAAATAAAGTAAATAAGTAAATTAACTATGACCTACCCGTAGGCAGAGTTGATATTTAATTAGTATGAGACAAAAATATAAACTGCTCTGAGCACGTCCTCCTCTGGGTGCCCCCAGCACCCTGGACCTCCCTACAATACAGCAATTAAAGAGTCAAAGTCTGGAAGACTGGGGTTGCGGGGGTCGGGTGGGGGTGTGGGGGTGTCTTCAGGGTTTACAGTGGATTCTGATTCTGATCGGTCCATGTCTAGGATACACTTATTAAGTTCCTGGCTACAGGCTTCTCTACTCACCAGGTGCTTTTTGTTTAGGGAGTGCAAATAAATTTCTGTATTAGCTGGATGCAGATATTTATCAGTAAGCAAGGAAGCTCTTTTTGGGGGGAGTGTGTTAGGACACAGCATTTCTCAGGCTCTCTTTGATGGAAATTTCATTCTCTTGCAAAATGCTGCATGGTCCAAATTTGTACCTATTTCTTTGGTGTAGGACTTTTCAGAGCCTTTACTGTGTGGCTTTCCATGTTAAATCTCACGGGAAGGGGTATCTCTCTTTCCCAACCTTATTTTACTAAGGAACCCTTTTTCCCCTGTGGAACACGATTGGTTTCCACTGACACAATGTTTACTAAAGTCCTCAGTACCTAGACTAGCCTTGCTTCTCCTCATATATGCTAAAAAAGCAGCACTGTTCCCTCTTTGAATGATCAGTTTTCTGGCAAGGCAGAAGAAAGGTTAGATTTGACCGCTGGTTTGGTCAGGCCGGGCTAGGTCGAGTCCTGTTACAGGAACGCCGGACCCGGAGTCTCAGCGGCTGAGCAGAGCAGTCGCTGGCGCGCGAGCGCTGGGCTTTGAGACACTGTCCTTCTTCCAGTGGTGGCCCCAAACCAGGGACCCTACATCGTCTTCGTGTCAGGAAGCAGATGGAATGTTTGGTGAGCTCTGCTGTGTTTACCAAGACCGTATTGCAAAAATCAGGATTATGTAGTTTCACATGTGGATTGTCCATTTTTATTTTGATAAATGAGGACGAAGCTACATGTTGTCTCCTTCCTCCCCAAGCTGATTTTGCCACTGCAGAGTTGCCGCTGGCAAGAGTCACTAGGCTTTCTTAGCGACCCTCAGAGCGTACACCGTTTCCGCCATTACGTGTTCAGGTGTTTAGCCCAAGTTTTAAAATATTCAACCTGTGCTGTACACATACTGCATTGGGGGTTTGGTGTTCAGCGTCCTGGGATCGAGTCCCACGTCAGGCTCCGTGCTCAGCGGGAAGCCTGCTTCTCTCTCTGCCGCTGCCTGCTTGTGCGTGCGCTCTCTCTGACAAATAGATAAATAAATAAAATCTAAAAAAAAAAAGATTTTATTTATTTATTTGACAGAGAGATCACAGGGAGGCAGAGAGGCAGAGAGAGGGGGTTGGGGGGAAGCAGGCTCTCCGCAAAGCAGAGCCTGACGCGGGGCTCGATCCCAGGACGCTGAGATCATGACCCGAGCCGAAGGCAGAGGCTTAACCCGCTGAGCCACCCAGGCGCCCCACCCAGGCGCCCCTCGAAATATACATGTATTTTTCATCTAGGCATGTGAGTAATGTTAGAATTTTATTTGGAAAGAAATAGTGAAAGAAGTGTTCTCCGAGGAAGCTCTGTTCGGATGGGGTTGCGGCAGGGTTCTTCACTTTTATCCGACATTCGAGTCCAGATGACAGTCAAGGGAACTGCGCTGCATTTTAACCGCTGGACGGTGCATGTGGATGTCTGAGGAACGTCTCGAAACAGCAAGTGGTCACCGGCGCCTCGCAGCAGTGCGGTACAGCGCGCACCTCCGCAAGCACGTTCCGGCCCGCGGTCAGGCCCGTGTTCAGGCCCGCGGTCAGGCGGTCTGAGCTGTAACCAGCTGCTCTTTTCCTCGCTTTGCACATCGGAAACGGTGCCCCCCCCCCACCGCCTCTACCTGGGGTTATGCAGATTCCGGCTTCAACCTCTGTTCTTTCCGGCAAGTGCACAGCAGGGCGGGCTTCCTTTCTGCCGGGACGTGGTCATGGATTTCCGCTTTCCCGGTGACTTTGAAACCACGTCTTCCCCAGGACCAGGGCGTGTGCCACACAAGGAAACCGGCCGCCCTGCTCCCACGGTGTGAAAACGTAAATAAAATCGGGGTCCTGTAAGTAGGTAGAGGCCAAATCTTAAAGGTGTGCGTGGGGCGTCCTAATTCTTTTAATGGGGCCCATGTTAGGATTTTCCAAGCTGGACACAGAGGACAGTCCTGTCGATGAGGGGTACTTGGGGTACTCCGGGGAAGGCTCTCGGGAAGGGTTTGATTCGTCCTGTCGGCTACTCGAGGCTATAAAACATCTCAGCAAATCAAGGCCGTCCGTCGCGGAACAGTAAAGAGGACGAGCCGGCCGTGGACGCGGGAAGCCTGTGTCCCTCGGCCCGTTCGTCCGAGGGCTTCGTGTTCAGCAAAGCCTCCTGGTCACCGAGTAGCGCTCAGTTCCGTCTCGCCCGGTGTGCAGGGCTTTTTCATGCTCCAGGTCTAAGGGGACTCGGCTTCTTGTCTAAAGTAACTGAGAATCTTTCTGTTTACAAAGAGGAGCGCCGGGTCGAGGGTGTGGAGAAACACTCCTGAGCAACGGGTCAGGCCCGGGCTTCGGGCCGCCGCCACGGAGGGAGGAGGGCAGGGCCGCCGGGAGGGGCCCCCGCGGCCAGGGCACTTGCGAAGAGCAGACGCGCTCCACCCAAGAGCGGTGACCTCGAGGACAAGGTCCCCGGAACCCCACGTCCCGGCTTCGCTCTCCAGGCCGGGAAGCCTCTGCCTTATTCCTTTCTCCGCGTCTCCCTCGTCCCCCCAGGGACGTTGCTCACTCCCCGCCGCCGGGCCAGGGGCATCCGTCTCCCGCCTTTACAGAGACACGTTTTGTGGAGCTTCTCACTCCCCTGCTGTTCACGCCCTGAGCGTGAGGGCGGGCGTCCCTGCTCCAGATGCCCAGGGAGGACCGTCCTCCTTCCGTGTGCCTGGATCTCGGGGCCCTGCACCCGGGTGCCGACCTGGGGCGGTGGCACCTCACGTCTGTGCAAGACGTCTTTCAAGTGAGGAGCCTCTTGCGGTCAATACTGAATCAATTTGCTCCGGAGTCTAATTGAACGCCTCCCTCAGACAAATGGGTCACGGGGGAAAGGGGAGAGCCTTGATATGCAGATCAGAATCGAAGCCCCAGAGAAAGCCGTTTTAAAAATATATGTCCCTCCTGAGAAGTCGCCTCTGTAGCGAAAGCAGCGCTAGCTATTTGCTCAGCAAAATGAACATTAATCAATCTGTTTGCATCTTTCTTTTTATTTGTACTACTTTTTCCTGTAACTTGATCCCTGCAGAGAGACAGAGAGACCCAAAGTCCAGAATGAGACGAGCATGGGAAATTTCTTGCTTTAAAATTGTGGTTATGTAGCTTTGTTTTTTCAAAATGACACATGCTTTCCATTTACCAACTTATAGTGATGTTTAAATCCTTTGATATCCTTAATAGTCATAAAATACAGCTCTTTCCTAGGATGAGCTTGTTTCTTTCTCTGTGTTCCCTTGGGGGCTTAAGGGAGGAAGTGGGCAGGAAACGGTGGTGAGAGCTCAGCGTCGTGTTAGCTTCTGTCTCTCCTAGTCCTTATTCCCGCCCTATGAGAAGTCATGATCCTGATTTACGGAGGAGGAAACTCAGAGAGTTTGGGTAACTTGCCCCAGGTAATTTAGTTGCTTGTCTCTGTGAACCGGACTCTGGTGTCTCCAGAAGCCAGTGCTGCTTTTCCTATGCGGTTAGATTCTGACATCACTTTTTAAAGTGCTATCTTGGGGACCGCTCCTTTTAGACGTCTTTCTACCGGAATGATGCAAGAATGTGCACACACTCTGTGTACTGGTTTCCTGTTGCTGCTGTAACAAATTGCCGTGAACTTAGTGGCTTTAACCAAAACAGATTTATTATATTTCAGTTCTGGAGATCAGAAGTCCAAACACGTATCTCACTGGGCTAAAATCAAGGAGCCAGCAGGCTTGCACTCCTTTCCGTAAGAGAGAACACGATCTCCTGCCTCTTCTAGGTCTGGAAGCTGCCCTTGGGCCTTGGCACATGGCTCCTTCCTCCATCTTCACAGTCAGCAGTGGTCATGTTGGGTCATTCCGACTTCTGCTTTTGTCACTGCTGTGATTGTACTGGGCCCTACTGAATAATCCAGGATAATCTTCCCATCTCTGGGTCAACTGATTAGCAATCTTAATTCCATCAGCAACTTTAATTCCCCTTTGCTGTGTAACCTGATGGTAGTCCCAGATTCAGGACAGTGGACCATGGACATCTTTGGGGGACCATTGTTCTGACAACGGTATAAAGTCTTTTCACATGCTAACACGCTTGTGAGAGACCCAGGATCTGAAGTGGGATTGCCTGATTTAAGTCTTAACCCCTTGCTTTCTCACTGTATGATTTGGGGTAAGTCAATTATGTTCTGTATGCCTGGGCATCCCCATCTATAAAACAAGAACAGTAATTTGTTTTGGAGACTGAGATATTGTATGCAGAGTGCTCAGTACGTGCCAGCATATTGCATACAGTAGACGTCCAATAAATGTTGGCTATGGCTATTTACAGCACATCACATGCACACATATGGTGCTTTGTGTGGCACAAAGGTTTCACAGTTGTTGCTTTGTTAGATTTCAAACCATGCTGTGGCACATATTAATATATTTCCAGGTTATTGTGAACTTTATTTTATTGTTTTTTAAAGATTTATTTGTTTATTTTAGAGAGACAGACAGACAGACAGATGAGGGGGAGGGGCAATGGGAAAGGGAGAGAGAGGATCTCAGGCAGACTCAGTGCTGAGCGAGAAGCCGGATGCGGGGCTCGATCTCACGACCCTGAGATCATGTCCTGAGCACAAATCAAGAGTGGGACACTTAACCGACTGAGCCACACAGGTGCCTCTACTGTGAATGTATTTTAAGTCAAAGCTATAGGGGCACCTGGGTGGCTCAGTGGTTAGGCATCTGACTTCAGCTCAGGTCATGATCCCAGGGTCCTGGCATCGAGCCCCACGTCGGGCTCCCTGCTCAGCGGGAAGCCTGCTTCTCCCTTTCTCACTTCCCCCTGCTTGTGTTCCCTCTCTCGCTGTCTCTCTGTCAAATAAATAAATAAAATCTTCAAGAAAATAAAAAAAAATAAGTCAAAGCTGTGATTGCTTAAAAAATGTGGCTTAAAGGCAACTTAAGGGGGAAATCCACCATATTAATACCTTGTCATAATTATTTAATTTTTAAGTATGTGTAACTTGTTACCTTTACACGCTCTATAGTTATTTGTAAGCTTCTAGAGAGTAGGGACAGTGTTTTTGTTCCTTCTGTAGACACTGGCGGGAACATAATTAGCATGTGAGGAGTTCATGCTAGACAGAGGGCATAGGCTGGGACGTGGGGTTTTGCATCCTCTCACTTCTGCTCCGTTGAACATCTCCTACCGGGTCCTCTAACCTTGATGTGTGCAAATCTTTTCAGCTCGGTGAGGACATGGCAACTTATTAAGAGCTGACTTGATCAATTCAGTGAATTTGGCTTTAGCCATGTGTGACAGAAAACTAGTCTCAAAT
The DNA here is from genome assembly GCF_963455335.1 of Martes martes. NCBI lineage: Eukaryota > Metazoa > Chordata > Mammalia > Carnivora > Mustelidae > Martes > Martes martes. Next base: position 204,829,906 of record NC_137889.1, on the reverse strand, counting down.
TGGCCAAATCGCTGAGGGGTTTATTAGGTCATGTAACTGAGAAGTCGCAGTTAGGTCAGGCTTCAGGTCAGGCTGGAGCCAGTGGTTCACTGATACCATCGTTTTGTCTCAAACTTTCTCTTCTCTGTTTTTGTTAGGACTGCTTTAGCCTAAGATTGGCCTCTGTTTGTGGTCGTAAGACAGCCGCCGGCGGCTCCTAGGGACTCCTTGCTTCCTTGCTCATGTCCTGCGGGAGGAGACAGTACAACTCTCCGTGGCGGTCACTTAGAAGCCTTCGAGAAGCGGTTCTTCATCTCATTGGCTTGGATGGGATCCCAGCCGCTGGCGTCTTCCCCGAACGGACCCTAGCGGCCGTGAGAGATAGGGTACTCCAGGGCACGGTGAGGAGAGGAGGATTCTGAGTAGCCAAACGCAGCGCAGGTGAAAACAGCTCAGTGTATCTGGGGGCATGAAGGAAGAAACTCTTCTGGGGAACGAGATCTGGCTGCGTTGGGGGTCCCAGTCCCTTATACCTTCAGGAGCAGCTCTCTGTAGTCATGGTTCTTGCGCACCGTCGTATTAGTCCACGGGCATTTCCTAAAGGTGTTGCAGAGATCTGCTTTTAAAGTGCTAAAAACCTCGTTTATTTATTTACAAGGATTTTTCAAACATACTCCTGCCAGCTGCCCTTCTAAGCCCTGGGGATTCAGAAGTGAACAAAACACTTAACTCCAATCTTCCCCTAAAGTTTTTAATCTTACCACCCAGTAGAGCCTCTGAACTGCCAGGACCCTTGGTTAGTTTCATGGGTTAATTCCCATCAGATTCTCATATGTTTATTATTGTGTCAAGAAAGTTAAGTCTTCGTATTTGTACTTAAGTAGAAAGAAACCACTCGCTTATCTCAGAGGGAGCAGTTTTGGAAAGGACTCAAGTAATCTGGATGAAAGGTGTGTAATCAGTAACAGAGATTGACAAAATTTAAACTTCTTGAGTTAAAGTCATAAACACAGGGTGGTTGGGAGGTGGGACCAAGTGGTTGGGAGTGGACTGTGGAAGGAGCTGGTGGCCTGAAGTGTGTCGCATGGGGGCCTGGTGTGAACTGAATTGAAAATGGTTTGAAGCCATGCAGTTGCATCACAGTTCGTGACCTCTATTGGGAGGCCCTCGAGAGGAACCTGGGATCGAATCTGTCAATTAAAATCCTATTTTCTCTGCAAGAAGTAGGTCCTCTGGGTCATCCTGAGAGCTTCTACTGATGATGAACTTCACATTTTAACTGCTTTCTCTCTAAATAACTACGTCCCTAGGGTGAAAGGTGCGGCTCCCATGGTGCATACAGAACTTACTTAAGCCATGAATCGACTTCCTGTGGGTCAGTACAGGAAACCCCTTGGGGCAAGAGTCTAGGCTGGGGCCAGGACTGGAGTTGAACCAAGTCGCCCGAACTGTATCCGCTCCTGTGGTTGCCATTTTCTCTCCCTTTTGTAATGTTTCGGTGCTCGACGAGCAAAGGAAGCCTAGTTATATGGAAACACATTTGGTGTTGTAATCAAATAAATTTCAAAGAAAAGTAAGATGACTGACATTAATGGTATTTTTAGTAGTTGTTATACATATGACGATTAGTCATGATGCTATTTTCTGCCACTTATTCTACACTTGATCTTAGCCAAAAGGCCGAGAAGCGATTCTGCCCTTATTCTAATTAGTATTACTTTGACATGGCTGGACCGGTTTTGCATTTCCCCTTTGCTTTGTTGGTTTTCAGGATCCATAAGTAGCGGTAAGGCTTGCTGGGATCCTTAAAGGGGACCTCTGAGATAATGTCCTCCACCTTGCCTGAGGGCTAAGAGAGGGTGAGAAGTAAGACAGCAGAGTGAAACAGAGGAGAGTTCAAGTACTGCCTTTGTTATTCATAAGTGCTCAGTTGGAGGATGTATTTAATCATACTTTCCCACTCAGTTTCCGGCTCTGCTGGACCAAGGCTGACGCTCTGTGAGTGGGGGAGGGGACTCGAGATAGGGGATTTTAGGGGATGACTTGGGGCTGCCTTGGAGAAACAGCCAAAAAACACCCCATGAGAAAAAAGAGAAGAGTTGAACTGCACATGTCCAGTTTATTCCTCCAAATTCACCCATCAGACAGGTCACTCCCACGGTGAAGTCATGGGTGTTAACACTAGATGAGCTGCTGTCATCAGGAGTGAGTGTCCCCTTTAACTGCATAAGCAGTTTTTCTAGATGTTTTATGCAGTTTAATTTGCTATTTGCATACTGACTCAGTTGTACCTCAGCAGAGATAAGGTCTTGGATTCACAACCACCGTGATTCTTCGTTTCTTCTCTGATCCCCTCTTCTGCCTCATCCTTATCCTCATAGACTAAATCCGGCCTCTGGGCTCTGGCTTCTCAAGGTCCTCCTCCACATTTGTTTAAATTATGTAATTATATTAAGTCTCATCTTTAATCCTACTCAGTAGGTTTGTAACTTGTCATGTTACTTGTCAAACAGTCATTTTATTTCCATTATCCTGTTTGATCTACAACAAACCTGGGGAAGAAGGTATCCTCATTTCTAGAGGCAGAAACTCTCAGAGAGGATAATTCATCTAAGGCTAAGGAGAGACTAAGCATTGAAAAGAGGGTTCAGACATTGAGATACCACCTTACACCAGTTAGAATGGCCAAAATTAGCAAGACAGGAAACAACGTGTGTTGGAGAGGATGTGGAGAAAGGGGAACCCTCTTACACTGTTGGTGGGAATGCAAGTTGGTGCAGCCACTTTGGAGAACAGTGTGGAGATTCCTCAAGAAGTTAAAAATAGAGCTTCCCTGTGACCCTGCAATTGCACTACTGGGTATTTACCCCAAAGATAAAGACACAGTGAAAAGAAGGGCCATCCGTACCCCAATGTTTATGGCAGCAATGGCCACGGTCGCCAAACTGTGGAAAGAACCAAGATGCCCTTCAACGGGCGAATGGATAAGGAAGATGTGGTCCATATACACTATGGAGTATGATGCCTCCATCAGAAAGGACGAACACCCAACTTTTGTAGCAACATGGACAGGACTGGAAGAGATTATGCTGAGTGAAATAAGTCAAACAGAGAGAGTCAATTATCATATGGTTTCACTTATTTGCGGAGCATAAGGAATAACACGGAGGACATGGGGAGATGGAGAAGAGAAGGGAGTTGAGGGAAAGGGGAGGGGGAGATGAACCATGAGAGACTGTGGACTCTGAGAAACAAACTGAGGGTTTTGAAGGGGTGGGGGGTGGGAGGGTGGGGGAACCAGGTGGTGGGTATTGGGGGGGGAACCAGGTGGTGGGTATTGGGGGGGGAACCAGGTGGTGGGTATTGGGGGGGGAACCAGGTGGTGGGTATTGGGGAGGGCACGGATTGCATGGAGCACTGGGTGTGGTGCAAAAACAATGAATACTGTTACGCTGAAAAGAAACAAAAAAAAAAAAAAAAGAAAGAAAAGAGGGTTCAGACATGGGTCTCTGCACTCTGAACCGAGAGAGACGGGGAGCTCCACGCCGCAGCGGTAGTGATGAGTAGGTTTGAGCTGGGGATGAAATGAATCCCCTCTGCCCTTTCAGATGAAACGGGTAAGTTCACAGAGGTCTTTGGTAGAGGCTGGGAGGGCACGAGCGCAGCTGGACACCGAACTCTCTGAAATGGTGGAGGAGGGACAGTAAGAGAAAACTAACGTACATTTCTTTTTTAAATGATGATAATTTTTTTTAGTTGTATTTATTTTGTAGAGAGAGAGAGAGAGTGAGAGCGAGCGAGCATGAGGAGGGGGAGGGTCAGAGGGAGAAGCAGACTCCCTGCTGAGCAGGGAGCCCGATGTGGGACTCGATCCTGGACTCCAGGATCATGACCTGAACCGAAGGCAGTGGCTTCACCTGCTGGGCCACCCAGGCGCCCCCTAACTTACATTTTTATTATTTTTTTATTAATTTTTTATATTTTTTATAACCATATAATGTATTATTAGCCCCAGGGGTACAGGTCTGTGAATCGCCAGGTTTACACACTTCACAGCACTCACAGTAGCACATGCCCTCCCCAGTGTCCATCATCCCACCACCCTCTCCCTCCTCCCCCCACCCCGCCCTCCTCAGTTTGTTTTGTGACATTAAGAGTCTCTTACGGTTTGTCCTTAACTTACATTTTTAAAAAAAAGACTAAGTCTTCTCTACACTGACGTGGAGCTTGAACTCACAACCCTGAGATTAAGAGTTGCAAGCGCCGCCGACTGAGCCAGCCAGGTGCCCCACTTACATTTTGAATATAGACATGTGTCCTCCTCGTCTGATTTTACATGGACGGACGTTAAAGCTGGGGACTGATGACGTCTGCCCCACTGGCTGGGCCTGGGGCGTGTACAGATTAGGTCGCAGTCACAGTGCTGATGGTGGCATTAGACTGGCTCACACGCGCGTAGGAGAGCGTCTCCGTCTTCCTGTTTTGAATACATTTAATTTCACCAGTAGTAACCCATTTTTAGCATCTGTTACGCCAATTAAAAGCCACTGATTTCACCAACGAAAACCATTTTCAAGATTAAGCGAATTGTGAAAACCTCTGGTGTTGGTCAGAAGCAAGGATAGCTGAAGGCTTGTCGTCGTCGCCTCGGACTGAGGAGATGGCGGTTGACAAGCCGCGGGGTGTGAGTGTCCGAGCAGGGCCGCTGGTCTGACCGACGGTGTGGTTTAAGCCGACACTAGATGGTAGCCTGCTGGCACCAGACGGGAGTTGTGCGGGACGTAGGCTTTGTCCCGGGATACTTAAGTATTCTGAATGCTCTCTGTGATCCCCGGGCGTCATGACTCCTTCCCTCTCCAGAGTGTCTCCACGATTACAGAGACAAAACCACCACTTTGTTTTCTCGGCGGTAGAAGATCACAGACGAGGGCAGAATGTGCTGTTGTAAATAGACATGAAGGCAGACCATCGGGTTTGACAGAAACGCACTGGCAGTCGCAGTGATGGGTGAAACCGTAGAGCTTCCTAAAGGGGTAGATATCCATTTTTTCTGGCATGTGAACTTTTCTTCCCTAAAAAAATGAACTGAAAAAAAAAATGCTAGAAAAATGGAGAAAATGAATCCCCAGAAGCCTCTGTGTAGTTCCTTGTTTTTCATTTCTTTGAAATTCAGTGTGGTGGAGTTTGCTTCTGACCTGAAGACCCAATGAAATGCACAGTCACTGGAAACTCTGCCTACCACCGAGTCTGGTTTTTTTCCCCTAGGAATTTTGTGTGTCAATTCAGACAAATTGATGGCTTGTCCCATTAAGATGAAAAAGAAAAATAAAGAGAACAGACAATTACCCTTCCTAACCAGCCTGCAAAATAAAATATTTATAGAAACTAGAGTTCTTAATTAGCCAGGGGCCATGGATAAATGAGTTTAGGAAAGGCCACTTGAAAATTAGGATTGCAAACACATCTGAATTTTTACATTGTTCAGGGTAGATCCTAATTGGGATCTCAAATAATTCGATGATAAAAATCAGTTCCTTAGGAGGTATTAGATAGGAGGTGGTGATTTTGTGGATACCTGTGCCCTAGAGAAGAGGGCTCAAAATTTGATATGCAGTATTTGAAAGACAGATTGGAAAGGGTGGATTGTTATCTCTCATGGTGGGCCACTTATGCCTAGAGTAATTCTACACTTTCTGGCGGTCACATCGTTGAGTGTATTTCTCCCGTCTGCACTGTCTTGCCCTTGCTCTACCCTGACTCTCCCAGTGTGAACTACGGGGGCGTGCGTGTGTGCTAAGTCTGGGATTTCTCCGACAGTAGCTAAGGGAAGTCAGGGGGGACGCTTGGATTCGGATCTGGATCCATTCTGGGCCTCTGCCGTTGGTTTGGAAGGACAGATCCACCTGTAAGTGCGGGGAAGTAGGTAAAAGTTAAGACGGTATCCAGTGAGGAGGGCAATTAAAAGGTAATGGCCCATGAAACATGGATAAGAAGGATGCGGCCCTCTTACCGTCAGGCCTCCCCTTCCGTGCCAGGATAGCCATCGCTAACTGATTGTGACATCCTTTTCTCTAGAAACTGGATGTGGTCTTGGACTTCTTTTCAACAAAGTGTTCTAGGCAAGCAGTACACGTAAATGAATGAAATTTGTGCTCTAATTGGGTGACTCATCGGGGGATAACAACTCCCAGATCAGACAGTATCTGGAAGGGCCACCAAACAGGCCACAGACATTGCCGGAGCAGACCGCCGGCCGCCGACTGGCCTGGACGCCCGTCCCAGCAGGACTGACAAGCGAGGCACAAAGCACTCAGCTGTGAAGGGCCCGGGCTGCGGGCGGGTCGCCAAGACGGAGAACAGGACGGAATCCTAGAACTAGACGAGGAAGTGGGGACGAGGGTCCTAGAGGAAAGAAAAGCCTTGTGATCAGGACCGGGGGACAAGGTCAGTGCCGAGTTCCCTGCCAGGAGAGCGCGCCGTTGCTCCCCGGAACAATGGGACAGAACGGGGAGACGGAAAAACAACCTTATTGGGCATCTGGTGTGTGCCAGGGACTATCTGACGCTTCACAGACCCGATCTGACTTCAGAGGCGGCTTCTATAGTCCTTTCTACCGAGGAGATTTATTCCTGGGCTGCCTCCAGGCCTAGCTACAGAAGCCCAGGGTCAGGCCACCACCTGACACCTATTCTCATGACTTACCTTTTAACCTCCCCAACGAGAGAGAAGGCTCTTGAGGGAAGACAGGGACCTGCTGCTTCTTTGTGGTCTCCCCAGGGTCCCACTTGCCTTAGGGACTCGGCAAATATTTGTTAATTGATTGCTATGTCCTGGTACGTGCAGCATCTGCTTTAGAAGAAACCTATTTCTGGGGACGGTGTCTCAAAGCAGATCTCTGTGAGGCCAGGTGCCCACTGTCCTCGCACTGTGGTCTTGTGTGGTCACCGAACGAATAGGTAACAGCCGTGAGAAGTGAAGTCTGTGAGTGGGTGGTCAGAATTCACTCCGTGGGAAGCTCTCCACGTTGAGCCTCTATGGGAGGAAGAGTCTGGGCTGAGAACTGTGAAAAACAGAAAGGAAACACTGTCCTGAGTTCAGACAACCTCTCTAGGCTGGGACTTTGCAAGTGCCAGGATATGTCCTCCACACCCCGTATTCCCCTCGGGATACCTTTAGTGCCGAGATTCCTTTGTCTCTGAGTCTGCCCAAGGGAGTTTATGTTCAACATACCGCTGTGTCTGGAATATTTAAATTAAACCAGTGTCAATCCTCTGTTTCGCAGAATGAAGATTATGGCACTGCAGGGTGTCTGACTCTTGGTATCAGCTGAGGTCTTGATCTCAGGGTCATGAGTTCGAGGCCCACACTGGGCTCCATGCAGGGTGTGAAGCCTACTTAAAAAAATAATATGATACACTTTCTGTTAGGGCTGCCAGGTTAAGCTCAGGATGGCAAAATAATTTGGGAAGAAACTTGTGTCCAAGTAAAAAATAACTAATTCTGAAGACTGGCCCAATTGACCATTTTTAATATGGGCCAACCTCCCTTAGATGTCTGTGGTGGAGGCTGAGATATGCAGGAGAAACAACATGGGCTTTGGTGCTAGGTTCTATTTTTATTTTGTCACTTACTTATTTGGTAAGGTAATAAATGTCTCTGATTCCTGGTTTCTTCATCTCTAAAATGAGGATAACAGGACCTGCACGCACAATTTTTATAAGGATTTAAGAGAAGGCGCACAACTCTGCAGCATGAGTAGATGCCCAACAAAGTGTGGATGTTATTACCAAACTTTTGATTGGTTTTTGGAAAGTAGGAGATGAACCCATTCTTTTTTTTTTTTTTTTTAAAGATTTTATTTATTTATTTGACAGAGATCACAAGTAGTCAGAGAGGCAGGCAGAGAGAGAGGGGGAAGCAGGCTCCCTGCTGAGCAGAAAGCCTGCTGTGGGACTTGATCCCAGGACCCTGGGATCATGACCTGAGCTGAAGGCAGAGTCTTTAACCCACTGAGCCACCCTGGCGCCCAGACGACCCCATTCTTACCTGTTTTTATTCTTTTCTGACTTCTCCTTTATCAACCAACAAAATGTAAAGTCATTGTGATGTATCACTTTTTTTGGGTATCTTTCTTCATTGGAGATGGAAATATTTGTCATTTATTATCTCATCACTCGGGTAACACAGAGCGTAACATATGTGTAAATGCAAAACCGTGAAGTACGCGCTCACAGAGCGTTTAATTAGGAAATTCACGACGGAGAAACGGGGGCAAGGTGAACCTCTCATGTACAGATGCTACTGAAAGAAGCAAATATGAATTCCAAAAGGCAGATATTGAGGATGTCTCCCTACCGCAACCCCATCTCTGTCACGTTCCTCTTCCAGAATTATAGCTTTGGGTATTTTGTAGCTTTCAGTCGTCGTTTGGTCTAAGTGACGCTTATTTCGGCGTGGTCCCTTACATCTGTTGGGTGTCCGAGGCAGATCAGTGAGACGTACCGAGGCAGTTCTAACCCATTAACATCTTGGTACACACTTTTCTTCTTTAGAGAGAGCGAGAGAGAGCGTGCATACTGGGGTGGGGTGGTGGGGGGAAGGGGCAGAGGGAGAGAGAATCCCAAGCAGGCTCCACGCCCAGCATGGAGCCCAGCGCAGGCTTGATCTCGCGACCCTGAGATCATGACCTGAGCTGAAATCAGGAGGCGGACGCTTAACTGACTGCGCCACCCAGGCACCCCTGCGTTTTTAATTTAAAGAAAAACATAAAAGCAGAATAAAAGGGAGCTTGCTACGTTGTATGTATGTGTGTGTGGCCCTAGTCACTATAGAACTGTTTAATATTCTGTGAAAATATTTTTACAAGCTCAGTTCCAGTTACCATAATCATGACAATAATTTTTCACACCCCGGCACCTATTAAATTAGCAACCAAGTTCTTTTCTTGAGCCATTATTCAAATGGATTCTGTCTGCATTCAAATTAATCTCAAGATCATAGAAATTAACAATGGGAAAGGCACATTAAATCACCTAGTCCATTTGTTTGCTGGGGGAGAGAATTGATCTTTACATCATAATCTCTGGTGCTTTGTCTAGTCTGTTTTAAATGCCTTGAGTAAGTGTTATTCTGAGTCTGGGTGGTCAGCTCATCAAATTCCAGGGGAAATTCTTTTTCACAGTCTACTGGAATATATATGGATTTTCTGATGCTTTGCAATTTGCCAGTGCTCAGAGCTGCCAAGAATCAGGCAATGAATTTTCTAGAGGAGTATGAGTGTGCGGGTGTGTGTGTGTGCGCGTGCGTGCATGCGCGCGTGCACACACGGAAGTGGGTTAGATCATGTGAGGGGGAGAGAAAGACAAAAAAAAGGGCAGATTGAGAAGGATGACACATTTGATAATATTTGAGATCTGACCGTAGTTTGCCTTTATTTAGTAAAGCCCTGTGTGGCTCGGGGGATTGAAGGAAGAAAGAGATGTAGTCGCTCAGCTGGGGAGGCGATGAAAAATGTGGTGGGTCTGATGTCAGTTTGAGTGGTAATTAATGAAATTTTGTGAGGTCAGTCATCTAAAAGCCAATGGAAAAATTCTTTAACTTAAGGTTATACTTTATTAATTTTACACATGTATAGTTTAACTTACAGGCTCTAGAGTAGAAGGTCTGAGTTGGGGCATTCTAATGTGAGCTGTTTTTCTTTCTTTACAAATCCAGCGGCAGCGTTCCGACTGATGATAGGTGGATGACAGACAGAAAGATGACAGGTAGGAAGGTAGAACAGGCATCGATATACGCCATCCAGCTCCAGAAACAGCATTATGAGTGCAGTGAACCCTAGGTCACTGTTTTCTTGAACTCAGGTGAGATGGGAGGCCTGAATCAAACCTTCGTAAGTGTTAGAGCACAACGAACCTCAACCAGATTTTACGGTCTTACTGCAGTCCTCATCATTCACACGAACACTTACTAGAAGCCAGAGGAGGAGTCGGTGCACTAGAAGGGATGTGAAAAGCCTGAGACTCTTTCTCATGGAATATTTAAGGGTCATAAAGGGCTTGGAATTCGTTCACCCTCTGTTATGCTGCCGGAATTGCCACTGGGACGTCCGGGACCAGCGTTTGTTCAAGTCTTGTGGTGACAACGGTCGTCAGCATGCACGGCTTCAGTTCCAGTGGCTGGAAGGTCCTTATCCGCTTTAGACCTGGACCCTGTGTCCTCACCACGGCTGCCCGTGGGTCCCACACTTAATCTCTTACAACAACTCCTCACACTTTAAAAAAAAAAATTATTTATTTGAGTGAGAGAGAGCGCGAGAGGGGAGAAGGTCAGAGGGAGAAGCAGACTCCTCGTGCTGCTGAGAGCCCGATGTGGGACTGATCACGGGACTTTAGGATCATGACCTGAGCTGAAGGCGGTCGCTTAACCAACTGAGCCACCCAGACACCTTCCTCACGTGTTTTAACACCATTGTTATTCTCCTTCCTTCAACCCTCTAGTGTTCCCAGGCCAGTTTCTTAAGCTACTTCACTCCTTCCCAGGCACTGTAACCCCCCCCTGCCTGGTTCACCCGTGACTGTCTTCAGCGGTGGCCCCAGGCAAACCCATTCTGCACAATCGTCCTGACATAGATGCCTTCAGTGCCTGAGACATCATGGGGGCTTAACATGCACCAGCTAAACAGCCTAGTCGCCCTGCGGCACGTCGATCTGGTACTGTAAACCTCTGCCTACACCAGCACATTTTCCTCAGTATCTCCCATCTCACTCTTTTCTCGAATCTCAGTCCTCTTTGGAAGAAACGGTGCAAACGCCACCTTTGCTTCCAAGCCCTTCAGTCTCTTAGGAACCGACCATCTTTTTTGACAAGCCAAACACACGGCAAGAATCACTTCAAGCCTTCGTCTCTTCCGTCTTCTCGTCAAAGAAAGGAAACCAGCTTGTATTCAGCAGCTAGAGAATTCTCTCAACGCCAGCTAAAGTGTACTGAATCTGCACTACGCCCAGTTACAGCGCCCTCCTGTGACCTTCAGCAGACGTGGCCTCCGTGTCACGGCCGCGGCGAGGTGTCTCTACTCAGGCTACTGGTTTAAGGGAGGTCCTCGTGCAAAGTAGGAAAGGCGGCCCCCCACCCCCCCGTGGGCTCACAGACAAGCCCTCCCTGTCCCTGTCCTCTTGGCTGCCCTATTCCCTCCCCCATGGCCACCTTTGTGGGCTCACATTCAGACAAGCCAGCAAATCAGTTGGCTGATGATAGATAAAACTCTTGGAAACTCTTGCTGGTTAAGGGATGATGTTAGGAAAGAAACAAATCAAATGCTAAGAATTATTTTCAGGGGAATGAGCCAAACGAATTTGTTTCAATTGGGTCATGCCTGCCAACCAAACCCAGTTTGCTCAGACATGTACTACTTTACAGGGAAACACATTACCAGAGCCCGTAAAGGATGAGGCAGGCTTACAGTTTGAAAGTGGACTGGCGCGGCTGTGGGGTCCACCAGGACGGAACCACTGGCCCTGCCCGGTGCGTGGTGCTGCTTAGACAGAAGGCGGAGGAGCCAGCCCAGCAGGCTGCCTGCTGCTTGATGGTCCCAGCTCTCAAGGCCAGATATTTGTTTGGAGATGAAAAGCCGAGCTCCTAAGGAAGTGGAGAGTGCTGGAAGAAAGAATTAGCACATCCCTCCTAGGGAGGCCAAATGTTAGATCAATCACGTCTTCCAGCCACTGCAGGGGAATGAGATGTTAATTTATGTGCATCACCATCCGGAGACTGGGAAGCAGTCTGTAACGTGCCTGATGCTCATGCTGACTGAGCTGCTGCTCTGGTCATCTTTGGGCTCCGGTCGGGGAGGAAACCCCGCCACTGCAGTGGCCACCAATGGGATCCGCAGACCAGGCCCTACTTCCCAACTTTCTTTTCCCTCCCCTCACTCCCCACTGTTTCTTTCTTCCTTCTCCCTGTACAAGTCTGAGATGCTCTGGTTGTAGGATAATAAGGAAAACTTTGCGTCCACTCAGAACAATTCGTGACTGACTGGAAACGCTTTCCTACGCCCTGCAAGGAAACAGTAGGTGTGCAAAAAAGAAATAGGTTTATTTCATGTGGTTTTGAAGAGGCCGTTTGGAACCATGGAAAATAACACCCAGCTTTGCGAAACTGGAAAGTTGACCTTGCAGTTTGTTTATGGCTTTTTTTTTTTTCCTCCTCAAGAAAAGCCTACTGTCTGTCTTTTCTGGGGAGGGGGTTGGAGAAGAGGTAATGGAACCATCAGGAAGAAAACCAGAATTTACCCCCTAGCAAGATGAATAATCAGAAGTTCTTAAGTGGAAATTGGCGTGGTTACAGATGGCATAACGTTTGTTGATGGAAAATGGGATGTCCCCAGAGGCACAGATGGCTCAAATTGTTCCTATCCCAGAGCTTTTATGAGCCCAGGAATAAACTATATTTTGTAGTATCTTTGTGGCAGTGCCCCAGATAGCAACAAAGATATGTTTAATAAAGTTCTCTTTTCCAGACAGAGCCGGAAGGCTCACAGAGCAGCGCTTTGTACTGAATTGCGAGTGTGATACGCCAACGTAATTCCCATTTGCTTTTTGTTTGTGTTCTGTCTCGTACGGGACACCCTGTGGGATTTAGACCTGTGCTTCACCTTGATGAAGGTCTCACTTCATTTTTTGATTTATTTCCTCATCTCTTTAAGTGTTTCTGACTCAGAGGTGCTGGGAGGAAAGACTGTATGATTGGACTTTTGAAGAGAATGGAAGGTGTTCTTGGTCCCGTGTGTGGCAAGGTCCGACCGAGCAGCCCAAGTGAGGGGATTCCTTCCGGTGGAGCCTCTCATGCTGATGGCTCCTGCCAACCTCGCAGAGCTTGGAAAAACGTCATGGCTGTGGGTCGTGGAGGAGAGGTTTGCGTCGTTCTTTCTGAAGCTGCTTGGGTCTTCATGTCCCTTTGTCGTGGTTCCCTGATCAGTCACAGAATCACAGATGAAAAAGCCCGTTCTCAAAGGGCTGTCTTTGCACTGTGTCCGAGTTCATACTCGTGAACTTCTAAGCCTTCTACAGCCCATGTTCAGGAGAAATCATCTGAGTGGACCGTGTCCGTTTTCCATGTGCACTTCTCTTCTCAGTAAGTTGTCTTACACAGTGCTCTGGCACAGCCGTGAAAACGTGCCTGGATTCTGAGAAGTACAACCTCCCTCCATGGCTCCACCCTGGGCCCAGGCGTCAGCAAGGACTTGTCCAGCTCAGAGGTCTAGACACCACGCCTTTCACTTTCACCCACTCTGCGTTGCTGCAGCTGTCACCGTATTGGCTCTTTCATGTCACCAAGATGGCTACACGCGGGGCTTTCTGCCACTCTGGTCTCCACTGCTTGATCTGTCCCGGCTACCTGTCATGACTTATCCCTTCACTCAACACTCTGCTGGAAATAGGCAAAGAGATCTCTGTCCTTTTTGAGCTCCTATTCTAGTTGGGAGAGAGAGAGTTAAAAAAAAAATAAGTAAGAAGGAAAAGCAAGCAACGTGAATATACATATGTGAATGAATGAATGAATGAATGAACATACATATTCATTCATTCATTCATTCACATATGTATATTCACGTTGCTTGCTTTTCCTTCTTACTTAAGTCCAATCATACAGTCTTTCCTCCCAGCACCTCTGAGGTGCTAGTTCTGGGTTCCATCGCGGGATCCTGTGCTGCCCCCTCTTCCCTTCTGAAGAGCTCTGCCAGGAACCTTTACCTTTTTTTCTGGGTAGCCACGGAACTAGGCTTCCTTATCTTTCTGGGAGTTCTATTACTGACCCCATAGAAATTGAGTAAAGGGGGAAACTGCTGAAGATGGAGAGCTGGTTCAGTTATGGCCCAGAAACAGACCCAGCACAGTCACCTGAAAATCCGGGCCTTTGACTTCATCCAAATCCCTGCACTTGACTTGGGCTGCCTGACCTAATCGACGGTAGCACGGAAATGTTATGCTCGTTACTACTCACTTCCAAGAGAAATGGATGTACATATAAAACTCTACGTGGTACTTTGCCATTTAAATAAAATGGTCATAAACATAATCTTATTTTAGCCTCACAGGGTCTTGGGTGGCAGACACAGCAGACAGCATCTTCTCCATGACAATATCATACCCATAAATTCTAGTCCTGCTGTGTTTCCCTGAGCAAGTTACTTAAATCCTCAAAGCCTGTTTCTTCACCTCTAAAATGGGGATACTACTCCTTCTCTTGCACAGCGCTGGTGCAGTTTTAAGGAAAACAATGTCGATAAGACCCCTTGGTAATGCCTGACGCATCGTAAGACTGCTGCGTGACAGCTGTTGTCGTAATACTGCTATTTGCAGTTAAGGAACAGCTTCACGGAGCCGACTGCATAACAAAAGTTGGTCAACATGTCACAGGCATGGCGCCCTCTTAATAAAAATATGCCGTTTTTGAGAAATCTCTTCATGATTTAAAAAGTAAAGTAAAAACAAACAAAAAAAAAGGTAAAGGCTGAGCAACTTTTTGGGGGCCCCGGCTGGCTCCTCACGCACAGGCAAGGCGGGCGGCCGGAAGTCGGGGTCCTCCAGCGGCGGGAGAAGCCTTAGGTGGCAGGAGTGGAGGAGGTGGCCCTGAGAGGGGGCATGTTTCTCTTTTCGGTAGGAAATGTGATGGGAAGTAAAATGGATGTATAGCCTCGTTAGTTTGCATATCTTCCATATCTTTCTCCTCTCGATTACATTTTCCACTTTACTTTTTAAATAAATACATAAGTAATTAAATAAAAATGGTTCCGCCACTTATTTGCTATACTTAGGTCTGTGGCCTAATCTCCCGAGGGCTGTTTCCCTACCGCAGCGATAGACCCATATAAGGAATAACGTGAGGGGCTGCCTAGTTGGCACCAGTCGGTACAGCATGGGACTCTTGATCTCAGGGTCATGAGTTCAAGCCCCATTTGGGTGTAGGGCTTACTTAAAAAAAAAAAAGAAAAGGAATCATGTAAGGAATAAATGAGTGTATGCCAAGCATTTAGTATAGATCCTGACTTATCCCTTATAAAGGCTCAAAAAGTGTTAGCTGTCATCATCGTCATTTTAGAAAGGGACGGTAAAGTCTTGTGGCTAGTTTATTTCAGTATATTCCAAGTTAGAAACATGGAAGCAGATCACCTGGGTTAGAGATTTATTTCATTCTAATTTAAAGATAGAAACAAAACATTTATTGAGCCTCTCTGTACCTCAGGCCCTCAGCTGGGCGTTCATCTCCTCGTTGCTGACCTGATCCTGGTGGGAAACCCGTGAACTGCTAGGACAGAAACCAATATTGTTCCCATTTGTTGTGATGTGCAAACTGAGGCTTGGAGAGAAGAAGGGATTCTCAAAGTCACTCGGCTCATAAAAGTCAAATGAGACTAAAATCCAGGTTTTCCGACTTAAAGCCTAATGCTTTCTCGACACTCATGCTCCCCTGAGCTGCTTTTGCCCCTCTGTGATGACCCTGCTTTCCCTGAGTTCTGGCTTGGTGTCATGGCCACCCGAGTTCCAGTGTTTGGGGTTTTCGGGGTCAGCTTTCACTTTCTTGCTTTACAATGACCTTTCATGCTTGAGAAGTTTTTTTCCCCTTACGTTTAAAATATCCTTTCTTGCAGTTTCCCAGATCTACAAATCCAGCGTTGTACGTCCTACGTCTCATTGAAGAGCTGGATGCTGTCTGTATTGAGTCATCTTCAGGGCTTATGCTGAGTAACTCGAACCAGGTCATACCAAGAGAAAGATAAGTCCAGAGCTGGTCAGAGCGTCATAGTGCTTACGTGTTTCAATGAATGAATGGAAATTGACCAACTTGGTCTGTTGATTGTACCCCTTGTCAGTAGGGTAATGTTTCCTTGCAAGATGATAACTTAGTTTTGTTTGATGTGTGGCCTGGTTTCGGTTCCCTTCTCGCCCTCTCCCCTTTGCTGGGGCACGGCTTCATCCGCTCCGGACACCGTTGCCGCGGCATTTCTGGGGACCCACTTGAGTGAATACTGCAGAGCCCCAAACGGGTCCCGCGGTAGCCGAGGCTTGCGTGCACCCGGCTGCAGGGTCCCCCTGGCTGCAGAAATGCAGCAGCCTAAAGGGGGCTCCGCGTCACTTGTGTCCTGAGAGGGATGGGTTACCCCCTCCCTTCCCCTGTCATAGGCTGAAGTCAGACAACCACTTAGTAGACATTTCTCGTCTGTTCCCGTGGAGAGAAAATGCAGAGGGCCAGCTACGTAAGTGAGTCATTCATATATCCACTGATGCCTCGGAAAGTTATCGCGGCCTCTTGCGTGTCTCTCTAGAATGTGGCTCCCAGTATCTAGCCTGGTGCCTTACATGATGGTTTCCTGTTCAATGAATGACTCGGGGAGTGGAGGACAAACACGGGGCCGTGGGAGCCTGGAAGAGGCGACTTCACTCCTCGGAGGTGAGTCTGGGAGGAAGGGGTTTGCAAGAAGATGAAGGGCAAGGAGATTGGTCGTGAAGTAGAGAAACGTGCTTTCGCGGACCCGAGTCCAGCAGAGCAGTGTTCTCCGGGGTCCTCATCACGGGAGAGGACAGGTGGTGGCAAGGGTGGGCTCTGCCGAGCACGGAGAGACGTTTCAGGATAAGACGTGTGGGCAACAAGCGATAGAACCGGGCGTGGGGCAACAGGGAGCTTGGTCTATTTTTTATTTGTTTATTCAACAGACGCTTACTAGCACTGACTATGTGCTGGCACTTGCCGGCACTCATCGTTCCGGGCGCTTCACAAATTCATCTTAGGGGCGCCCGGGTGGCTCCGTCGGTGAAGCGCCTGCCTTCGGCTCAGGTCATGATCTCAGGGTCCTGGGATCGAGCCCTGAGCCCTGCGTTGGGCTCCCTGCTCAGCGGGGAGTCTGCTTCTCTCCTCCCTCGGCTGCATCCACCCCCACTCATGCTCTTTCTCTCTCTCTCTCCAATAAAAGCTTAAAAAAATAATAAATCCATCTTCGTAGAACAACTATTATTCCCATTTTACACACGGGGCACTGAGGCACAAAGAAATTAAATAACTTACCCAAGGTCATATGGTAAGTGGTGGACAGAGCCAGGATCCCGACCCAGACAGCCCAGGGACAGGGCCCATTTCGTTAATCCCATCACCACACTAACTCCCGCTGATGAGCAAGGAAGCGCACCGGAGACCTGGTCTTTCAGGACTGTAAAGGCAGAGCCAGAGCGGGACGACCAGAGGCTGTGTTGTAGCCGGGGAAGGAGGCCTTTCTGTGCTGAGACGGACAGATCCTTGGGTTGGTGATAGTATAGGAACCTACATTTCTGTTGCATTTAAAGAAAAGGTTCTTCTTAACTTTTCTGACCTTTGCTATTGTGTGAAGAGGAGGAATTGGGGTGGGTGTTGGGGAGAGAGGGGGAGGGAGAGAAAGAGAATGGGAATATAAATGGGGGGAAGTCTAGTTCAGTGTTCTGGGGACTCAGCCAGACTCTTTGTTCATTCCCAGAAGGCGATCACTGCCAAAGCCGGCGCCCGTGTGCCCAGATCTGCTTGTTACCAAGTCTGGACTGGTACTTTTGTTCTACGTTGCCTCAGACACAACCAGAACCTCTAAACAAATTATTTTTTTATTGTATTGTAGTAAGGACACCCAACGCGAGATCTGCCGTCTTCATTAATCTGTGTGTCTGGCGCAGTCTTGGGGAGCGCAGGTCAGGGGCCGAGCAGGTCAGGGGCCGAGCAGCCCATCTCTAGAGCTCATGTGACTGAAACTTCACGCCCGCAGAGCAGCAGCCCTGTTTCTCCCTCCTCCAGCCCCTGGCAGCCACGACCCAAACAATTTTAAGGTGTCTGAAATGGTAGTGAGCAGAGTCTGGTGCAGGGAGAATTTGAGGTTTCCTTCTCCAAATTACCTAGACAACACTCTGATGCAAAGTTTTAGCAGACATAGATGTAATTATTACCCAAAAGAAAATGCTTGTGTATTTCTGATATTTCTAGAAAGATATGAAAACGATTTCTATGTTTAGGTTTAAGAAAAAAAACTGGTGGCAGGTTTCTCATCTAAACTCTTCCCCGTGGCACTCCTCTGTCCCAGGTTTGCTCTGAGGGGGTCGGGAGGAGCTCCACGAAAGGCCACTGCTGATACGATTCATGATATGAGACAGCCGGGGGGCACTGGTAATTCAGATCTGCTGGGCTGGGCTGACAGGAACGACCTGGTGAAAACACCGTGTAGCTATTGTTTCCAATAGATTTTGCTTCTAACCAGTGTTGAGTGCGTAGTCCCTAAGCCGAGTGTGTCTTGGCTTCCGGACCCAGGAGCTCAGGCTCATTTTTCTCTCCCTAACAGCACTATCATCTCCAGAGGGCAGAGCGCGTTAGAAACCTGTTCCCGGGGCGGCTTTGTCAGGAGAGGGAGATAGAGTAAGAGGCTGTCGGGAGTAAACAGAGACATCCTTGACAAGGGCGGTTCATCTTGCTACCTGCAGCATGCCCTTCGGTTTGAGAGCGGCCTGGGCTGGCTGGGATTATTCATCTCGAGCACACACTGGTACGTGGAAGGTGCCCCTGGCAGGCTTCCTCCCTTTCTTCGCTTCCTGCCTGGCTGGTCTCCTCCGTTCATTCTTCCATATCAAGTGCTGTCAGCCAGCGCGGTCCTGGGGAATTAGAGGGGAGGGCAAGTGCCTAGAAATATCTCAGGAGAAATGATCTTCTTTGCAAGCAGAACTTGATCTAGGTTCTTTTTTGCCTGTCAGTGAGGCCTTGGGAAATGAGATGCCTGGGAGCTCCCCCCCGCCAGGTGCCGGGAGTGTGGGGCTGAGCGTCTGTCCAGCAGGGGTCTTGCTTAAGCAGACCCTCCTCGTCCTCTGTCTTCTTAAAGAAAGGCTTCCTTCCTTCCTTCCCTTCTGCGGCTTGGGCTTGGTCCAGGCGATGCTAACACGTGCCGTTGCAGAGGAGCCTCCAGCAGCAGCTCTCCTCCCGTTGTGTCTCAGAGAACGCTGCTGCCTCCGTCAAGAATCTCGCCTCCCCTTGACCCTGGAGCTCCTGCTGGTTGTTCACACATTCAGCTCAGGTGTGACCTTCTCCCATCTTGGACGGCGCAGGGAGTTTTTCAGGGCACTCGGCTGCCTTCCCCCGTCCCCCCAGAGAGAACGTAGTCATACCCTTGCTGGTTCAGTTCGCAAACCAGGCCTCGTGCCTGCGCGTGGAATCGGGCTCGCAGGAAATGGAAGTTGTTCTCAAAAGACTTTCCGCCGCGAAGAGTTTAACGCGGCCACTATTTCCTGGAGGGTGGGTGAGTGGAGGAACCAACACGGGGTAAAATACCGAGGGACTAGTGACAGCAGGACGGAGCCAGGCTCAGGAATGAAGCTAGTGGGGCCTGGAGAGAGCTGGTGCTGTCCGGCAGGGCTGACCGGCGGGAGCTGGGGCCACAGGGAGGTGCAGCCTCTACCGGAAGCCTGGCGAGGCCGGGGCGGGGTGGGGGAGAGTCCTCTGTCCTCTAAGACAGAAGAGGCGGAAGGAAGCGTGGCTACTGAATCCACAGAGGACACACCTGCGGGGCACAGAGCGAGGCAGAGAAGCTGTGGGGAGGGCGGGGTCCGCGGGGCAGGGAGGCCGGGGAGGCTGCAGTGGGCGTAACAGAAAATAGGCAGCACGGGAACATCCCCTTCGTTCTTCGGGCCCTTGGGCAGTGTGGAAAGCTCACAGATCCGTTTTCAAAATAATGTTCCTGAATACAGGAGAGTAGGCGTGGGATGACAAAGGAAACCATTATATTGAAATAAAGCTACCGAGATACTAAAAATCAATTGTAATACAATAATATATATGCTGATTAACACACGAGACTAAAGAAAATGTAGTGACAGAGGTAACAGTTGCCAAACTTTCTAAATAATGATGAATGTAAATGATATTTTAAGACAGCTCTAACGGTTGACATGAATATGGAGATACCTGTGATGTTTTCTGGAGGATAAAGTCTTAGGTTCTTCCAACACTGCCATTCTTCGTGCTCTGCATTTCTCGTTGAGGGAGATGCCAGAGTTGAGTAGAGTTGAGTGATATGGATCGATACGTGATTTCCCCCATCTAAGCTTACAGACCTCTGCAGTCTATCCGAGCATTCCTCACGGGTCTGAAGATCCCGCGTGAAGAACGCTTGCCCTAAATTATATTTAAGGACAAGGAATGTTAAGTTCTGGTGGAGTGGTGTAAGCCTGAGCCTGAGAGGACAGCAGGTAGCCAGGATCGAGCTTCTTAACGGGAACAAGATCTTCCCCATGCAGTGTCCCAGGGCCCTAAAACCCCGTGCGAAGAATGTTGCATTTGCTCATTTCTCTGGTCAGCAGACACCTCTGTACGCAGTATGTCCTTGGCTACAGCAGAATGTAAACTTCATGAGCACAGGAATTTTTAGTAACTTCTTATTAAAGTTGTGTGTGTGTGTGTGTGTGTGTTCAAGAAGTGCATGGTTTGATGAATTTTCATAAACTGAAGCAGAACCGGGATCATTACCAGCGTCCCAGAAGCCTCCCTCAGGTCCCCTTCCTGACACTCCATGTGCCCTAAAGGTAGCTATTATCCTGCTTCCTAACAACATAGTTTTGCCTGGTTTTGTTCCTTATATAAGCAGAATCATGCACCACATACTCTTACGTGTCTGGCTTCTTTCTCTCCACGTTCCCCTTGAGAGACTCACGCAGGTCATTCCGTGCACGTGTGTGTTTTCTGTCCTCGTTGCCGCAGCACGTCCCATCCGGTGGGTACCGTGCTCCACCCACTCTGGGACTGGGATGGTTTGCTGATTTGGTTTATACGGTTAATACCTGTTATAAACATTCTAGTACACGCCTTTGGCGAGCATGCTGAAGCATTTCTGCTGTGCATATAATCAGGAGTGGAGTTGTAAGGTTGCGGATCTGAGTAACCTTGCAAATACTGTCTCCGCAGCTGTCGTCGGTTTTCCAAAGCGATCGTCACGGTTTTTACTTCTAGCAGGTCTGTCGCTCCACGCCCGCGCCGGCCTCCAGCGCTCTCTGTCTTCTTCCTTTAGTCATTCTCGTGGTTGCAGAGTGGTCGTGTGTCGTGGTTTTATTGGCATTTCCTGGCGGCTAAGGAAGACGACTACCTTCCCACTCCGGTATTGGCCGTTTGGATATCCTCTTAAAGAAGTGTCTGTGCAGGGTTTTGTCCATTTTTCTAATAATGTCTGTCACTAGACATCTTGAGGAAATTAGTTAGTCGCTCTCAGTTTCCTCATTAACAGAACCAACTTCCTGGTGTTGGCATGAGGATTAAGAGGGAGAGGCGTATGAGATGGTTGGTCTTGTGCCTACTGCCCGGCCTGTGGAAAGTGCTCAGTACTTTTGATGGTTATTAGTTAGTCACGAATGCAGTGCACATCATGGGGCTCCATCTACGTTTCTTGCAAAACTGAATTTTAAACCTATCACTCTAACGGCATCGTAATCTGTTAATACTGGCTACATCTGAGTGGGAAGGTCCTTGGCTTGGGGATAGGATGAAGGAAACTTACTTATTCTCTTTTGATCTTTGTACTATGTGAATGTTTCCTGTTAAAAACATAAAGGTAATATCCAAAAAGCATAGCTGAAATAGAAATGGAAATAATCTGGTGTTAGGTTGAATTATGAGTTGTATTACTTGTTTTGCCACAGGTATGCCCAGAATGTATATGGAGGATGGGCAGGTGCAGGAGGTGAGAGGGGGGAACCTTTTAAAGAAACAGATTTGGCTAGGAAGGTGTGATGACAGTGTATGAATGTGAAAGTTATGAGTGGGAAGGAGAAGTAAATTATTCACATGGTATTAGTATTGGAGGGTTCTCAGAGTTTAATGAGATGGGATATAAATTTGTGTTGTGAAATTAAAAAATATCAGAAGACAGACGTGAAATGAATAGAATGCTCTAGTCATGTCCAGTCCAGCCTCTCAAAGTCCCAGGAGGTTTGAAAGGGAATATTTCAGTCCAGGTTTCCTGAGGTTGGGGGTAAACATCTAGGAGTCTCTTAGGGCTTTATTATGTAAAAAAGGCATTTGTCCGTCTTGGTGAATTTTGTGTTGCGTTTTTGCAAAGTAAGTCATCTTTGATTGATCTAGGAGACGTAACAGAACTCCATGTATGTTTAAAAATTATTATTATTGATAACAATACCAATAATGTCTTAATCTGCATCATGTATTACTACGGATCTGCTCTTATTCGCTCTCCACACTAGCTCCGGAGGGGGATAGCTCCGTTTTAGGGAAGAATGAAGTCACAGAGGGGCTAATGGGAATGTGGGAGCCAGGGCTAAAAGCCAGTTTAGTAATGGAAAAAACCCAAAGTACAATCCACATAGTGACTGTGAAAGGGGTAAGCGTTGAGATGAGGAGGATCATTGACGAGGTGTTTGAACAGAGAATAATGACTGGACAATCATGGGAGTGATGAATGGAGATGCTTGAAGTGGAGAGTTCAGTGACTCCCACCACCAGGGGGAAGGTTGTCATGTCCTGTCACGTGCTGTTCCTCTAGACTGTGTCAGTTCTGAGCTTTGAGGGTGTCCCAGAACAATGGCTTTGAACTGACATTCAATTTAGTGACTTCTCACATGGTTCTACTTTCTGTTTAGATGGTATAAGTCTAGGTGTTTGGATTTACCTAGAATTATTGAATAGACCCGGGAGATAGCTTCAGTGTTACCTGGAATGACCTCCTTGTAGTTCTACAAATGAGAAAACTTAGACCCAGAAAGGCAAAGCGACTTGTCCAATACCACGAAGCTGGCTGATGTAGAGGGTTGCCTGAAATAAACTGGAGGAGAGTAAGAGGGCACAGTTGAATTTCAACAAAGAAGGTTTCTATAGACCTTGATTTAATTGAGTTTTAAGGGAGGTCAGAACTCTGGTAGGTCTATGGAAAGAGAAGGATTGCTTTCTGCACCAGCAAAAATTTTTCCTATCTAGCTGCTGGACAATGATGGCAGATAGTGGCCACAGGGCTCTTGTGGCTATGGACCCGTAAGATCTTTAGACATAGTACCCACTGATACACCTTCTGCTCCATACCTCAATTCTGAACCAGCGCGGAAAATAGAAACTCATTGAAAGGACGTGGCCTGTGTAGCAGGCAGAACACTAAGACGGTCCCCAGGACTCCTGGCCCTCCTTTTTAGACACTCTTTACAGTCTGCCCCCTCTGAGCATGGACAGGTCTGTGAATGTGATGGAATTTGCTCCTGTGACTGGGCGATAAAAGAATTTTGCAGGTATAATCTCAGATCAGCTGGTTTTACGTGAGTCAGAAGGGATGTTATCCTGGATAACTTTGTCTTAATCAATGAGAGTTATTCAGAGGCCTCGGAGATTCAAAGGAATAGGGATTCTCCTCCTGGTTTTGAAGGCTCTGTATTGTGAGAGACCTACACGGCCAGGACCGGGGACAGCTCCTCCGTGGACCACGACCTCTGGCTGCAGCCCAGAACCCAAGAACCCAGGCACTTCAGTCCTACAGTTACAAGGAGGTGCGTTTTCTCACCACCTGAGTGAGCTTGGAAGAGGACC
Source organism: Martes martes (assembly GCF_963455335.1). Taxonomy (NCBI): domain Eukaryota; kingdom Metazoa; phylum Chordata; class Mammalia; order Carnivora; family Mustelidae; genus Martes; species Martes martes. The sequence goes on along the minus strand of NC_137889.1, from coordinate 204,806,359 downwards.
CCAGGCTCCCGATGGGACCACAAGCCCAGCTGATACCCTAAGACCTGGTGAGACTCTGAGCAGAGGACCCAGTTAGGCTGTGCCTAGACTTCTGACATAAACTGTGAGATGATAAATTTTTGTTGTTTAAAAAAGAAAAAAATCCCTGTCTAGGTGTGTACCACTTTCCTGGAATGTCTCCAAGTCCAGGAGCACAAATTCAGGCAAGAACATCTCTTTGGGGGTACTCTTGGGTGTCAGGGCTGATGCGTTTTCATAGTATAGCGTGTGAATTATACAGGTCAATAGCAATTCGCAGAATTGGCTTGTAATAATTTTTGTGAATTGTTCTGCAGAGAAATAGTTTTCTAAGGGGTCAAATCAAGCTTTGTTAAGAAGCTTTACTTTGGAGAAGATAATATTCCTGGAAACCTACTGGAGATTCAAAGTAGGTCTTATCCACCTGGATATAGGATTTCTTTATATTAAGCAAAATCTTTGCTTGCTTGATGAAAAGAGTCTTTCTGATAGAAGAAGAGGCCCACTGGTGTTTTTATTCTCTGTTGCTTTATTTTCTAGACTACCTCTTAATTCTTTCCTGACAAAACGGGGAAGACTGAGCAGCATTCATTTCTATTTGGTGCAAGACTTCCGAGGAGAAGAGGACTTACACCTTTAGAAGGGACTGGCCTCTTTCTTCCCATGAGAAAATGCCACTTTGTTGCATGGGGCTCTCTTACTCACCTGAAATTCTGGTGGTTCCCTGGCTGCGCGGCTTCTTTCCCACAGTTTTGGGCCCATCTGTAGTGAGGGGAAGAGTGGGGTTGGCAAAGTTCTTGCTCAGGAAAAGCCCCTTGGTGGGATTTACTTGCGATGCTTTTAGGCCACAAATTCTTCGTTTCAGCTCCGGCCGTGGCTGGATACGTAAGGAAAAGATTGGTCTAATAATTTGCAGCTCTATCCTACAGGTTACTCTAGCTTTTGTGGCTGTTCAGCCCAAGTCAAAACAGCTGAACGGGGCGCAGGGATGGCTCCCTTGGTTAAGCATCTGACTCTTGATTTTGGCTCAGGCCAGGGTCTTCAGGTGATGAGGTCGAGCCCGTGGAGGCTCCGGACTCAGCGCGGAGTCTGCTGGAGGCTCTCTCTCCCTCCGCCACTCTTCCTGCTCCCATGGGCACACACTCCCTCTAAAACCAGCCAACCAACCAACAAATAAATAAAATCTTTAAAAAAATGGTTGACAAACTCCCTACTTTGTGTAGGGCACAGAAGGAGCTTTAAGGAATCATGTCTATTAGGAAGGGGGCCCTAACGTGAGGGGCTGCTGTTTGTGCGGCACAGAGTGTCCAGGCTCCCCTGAGGCGGCAAGCGACGGGGGCCGAGGGAGAAGCCAGAACATCGCCTCTGAGGAAACATGCCGGATCAGTTCAAGTGCCTTTGAAATTCAGAAATAAATCTCTGACCGGGAGTCCCTATAAAGTGACTCAGGGAAGCAGAACACCGGGCCAGGATTCCATTCTTGGCTGTTGCCAACTGGCTGTGTGACCTCAGCCGGTTCGTTCAGTTGTCCCAAGCCTCCGTGTCCTCAGGTGTTAAGAGGGGTCTTGCTGTTAGAGTTCTTGGTCTACAAGGTGCAGAAAAGGGTAGTTTGGAAGGTGCTGGGCGGCTCGTGGGACCTGCAGAGGCTCGAGACCCCGGCTGGGAAAGGGCAGGAAGCCGAGCAGCCTGACTGAGTCTGTGGGCCGGGACCACCTGCGCGGTGGAGAACGTGCTCGGCCTTGAGCGGTTCTCGGAGGCGCGGTTCTTTGCCGTGTTTCTGCGGACGGCCCCGGGCTGGCATCGAGGCCTCACGATCGTCGCGCACGGTCCCTAGCTTTTGGTTTCTCACTCCGTGCAGAACCTGGGACTCATAATTTGAATATTTAGCTTCAAAGGAAAAAAGCGATGGGCATTCCTAGTCTTTCTCTTCCGGCACAGTTTCCCTTCTGGAATATATGCTTTATTCAGCAGGGCTCTGGTTTGATTGAAGTTAATTTAACTGCCACCAACCCAAAGTTTGAACTGTTTAATACAGTTTTAATTTTACCATTTAATAATATAAGTAAGGTGAAGAAGACACGAAGCTTGACATACTTGACATTTTTTAAATCTAACTTTGCAAAAACATACTCGGCAAGGAAAGTATTTGCTATGCTTTCTCAGGTCCGTCTGGATATGTTGTAGGGCAGTAATGAGCATCCCTACAAGGGCAAAATACACGTTTGAAATGACATTTTTATTTTTTATTGTATTGAAATAGATTCTCTAGGTCAAAGGTTTTTCAACTTAGGGTTTCACTGTGCTGGCCATATAATTAGCCGTAGTTACCATAGGAATTATGATTTAGAAAATATTTCTATGGAAATACACTGCCACTGAACACATCAGAGCCTTTTTCTTGCTATCCTAAAAGTCAGACGGAACTCAATTTAGAGAAGCACCAGTTCTAAGGAACCAAATTTCATGCCATTCATTCATTTTAGTGCATTTTAATCACTTGAAGTTTAACTGTTTCAGACCTTTTTCCTTCCCTCCTTCCTTCTTTTTATTTTGTGAGAGAGAGAGAGAGCGAGCGCACTCACATGATGCTGGCGCTGGGGGGCAGGAGCAGAGGGTGAGGGAGGAAAAATCTGAAGCAGGCTCCACGCTGAGCTCAGAGTTTGATGTGAGGCTCGATCCCATGACTCTGAGATCGAGAGTCAAATGCTTAACTGACTGAGCCACCCGGGCGCCCCCGGATCTCTTTCTTAATCTGAAAAGGACTGAGAATATTTGTGTGCTGCTGCAGGGGTGTTTTTCATCCAGGTAATTGGATATTTTAAACAGCAGATATTAATAAACACGGAGTATTGACCTTGCGTGGATATTTTTCATGTGAGGAGATGGGGGAGGATCGCAAGAAAGAGTCTCCACCCTGGCTCTACAGTCCAGTTTAGGAGACCGTGGTTTCTCAGTTTCTCTGTTTCTCTGCATCGAGCCCTCTCAAGGGGCACTGCCCTGCCAACTGCCAGTGACCAGGGTGAGCTGCGGAAATGGGGTTCTGTTGTTCTCCCATTAGATTCCGCAGGGAGAGTCTCCCAGAGACACATGCTGCCGTGCGATGGGCAGCCCGCAAAATCCCCCCGGGAGGAACGTGTCAGAGGCGGCTAGCTGTGCCCCGGAGTTCATGCCCCTTCCGACAGTACATCCTTATCTCTGCTAAGTAGCTACCCGGCTGGGGTACGTTTTCCAGTCTTCTCCCATGTAAGTGTGGCCAAGTCACTGTTTCTCACTAATGGAACATGAATGGAAGTGATGTGTGTCTCAGAAGCAGGGATGCTTCCTCCTTGTTTCTTTCCTCCTCTGTGGGCTGGAGGCAGATGGCTACACGCGGGCACGGTGGAGCCAAAGGAAGGAACCGCTGTGAGGAGCGCCACTTGTCGGTTAGGGACATCTACCTTGTATTCACACCACAGCAAGACATATGTTTTTATTGTGCTTGAAGTTTTGCACATCTGTATGTCCATTTGTTATGTAGCCAGCATTAGCCTGTTATGGGAGGTAGATTCCTGTGGGTAATCTCTGATCTCACTACTCTCTGTTTATTGTGTCTTTAAAACCCTTTGTCAGTCTGAACTTGGAGGGGGAAGAGACCAGTCTATATTTCCTGTGCGTGTCATATCTACAGGAGGACACAAATATATGATTAAAAAAATGGACACACTCCAGATTTATAAATCACCTTCCTAAGTTCTTCTCCCTAAATTTTCACCCATCGAGAGGCAGGATGGCAAAGTGGTTAAGTGTGGAGCCAGAACACCTGGGTATTAATACGGCCTCTGCTGCTTACTATTTTGTGAACTTGGGCAGACTGCCTAGCCTTTCTGTGTCTCTGTCTCTGCATCTGAAACACAGAGTTAACGACACGACCTGCCTCAGAGGGTTATGAGAATTTAGTGAGTGACAGGAATCCCCTTTTATCCATGTGTCCCAAGACCTCCTCTAGATTCCCGACGCGGAAGCTAGTGCTGAAACCTGTATATGTATTTTCCCACATAGACATACATACGTACATTTTCCTGCATAGACATATGATAAAGTTTACTAAATAAATTTGGCACAGTAAGAGATTCACAATAATAACCAATAATACAATAGAACAATTATAACCATATACTGTAATGAAAGTCATATGAATGTGGTCTTTCTCCCTTTCTGTCTTTCAAAATCTTGGTGCACTGTACTGACCGTTCTTCCCGCGATGAGGGGAGCTGATATAATAACCCTGTGATGCGAGGGAGCGAGGTGAACGCCGTGGGCGTTGGGACGCAGCTTTAGGCTACTGCTGACCTTCTGATGATGTGTCAGAAGGAGGGTCCTCTGCTCCCAGACCGTGGTTGACAGCAGGTGACTGACAGCGCGGATCAGGGCCGAGGAGGGACAGTGGGGACAACGGTAGCACAGCTAAGGGCTCGCAGTGTTTTCTGGCTGGTAGCGAGCACACAGTACATGTCATTTCTTACAGTTTGTCAAGGACCGATTGTTGTAACTCAGCCTACGCCTCCTAAGGACATTTGCATTTGTGTGTAGCTCTTTCATGTTAACATCAGGAGAACCCGACGAACAGAACAAAACAGAAACGAGCCGTCAGGAGACTCCAGAACACTCACAGGAACGGGCGGTGCCGTGGTTGACGGGGCAGAGGCCGGCGTAGCATCACATAATGAGCTGCAGACACCGGTGAGCTTGTGGAGTAGATCTGAAAACATGATGAGGATGATGATCCTTCGCACTTTGTAGTGCTTCTGTGTATCAGGCGTTGTTGTGATGTCACATATATTAGCTCATTTAATCAGCACAATGACCCTGTGACACAGTGTGACCATTTTCCCTATTTTACACATGGGGAAGTCGAGGCACGGCAGGGTCAGATTACTCACCCCAGGTCACACAACTAGTAAGTGGCCGAGTTGTTGCTTCAAAGCCTGGGAGTCTGGGTGCAGAAGCCATGTGTGGGGAACGCCTGCTCGTCTTTAGCGCCTAGTAAGGGGCCCCTCTTCTGCGCGTCCTCCCTTGTGTGTTCACAGGGGTCATCGCTGCTTCCTCTGCCAGCCGCCCCGATACCTTGGACTGTTTGATTGCAGCTGGAACCATGCTGTGTTGTAGTTATTGGTTCCTGTTTCTGTGAGGTCCTTGTGCACATGGACTACACTAACGCTTCTCAAACATCAGTGTGCCAGTGAATTGTCAAAATGCAGATTCCAATACGGTAGGTGTGCTAGTTAATTTTATGTGTCAGCTCGACTGGGCTGTCGGGTACCTCGATGTGTGGCCAGGCACCATTTCTGGTGTGTCTGTGAGGGTGTGATTAACATTTAAATGGGTAGACTGCAGCAGAATGCGCTCCCTACTGCAGGTGGGCCTCACCCAATCAGTCGAAGGCCTAAATAGAACAAAAGGCTGACCCTTCCCTAAGCAAGAGAGAATTCTTCCTGTCTAACTGCCTTCAAACTTGGCTTCTTCCTGCCTTCAACTTGAACTGAAACATCAGCTCTTCTTGGATCTTAGGCCTGCCACCCTCGGACTCAGACTAAACCATTGGCCCTCCATTTGCCAACACATGGTGTAGCTGTTGGGGCTTGTCAGTGTCCATAACTGTGTTAGCCAGTTCCTTATGAATTTCTTCGTGTGTCTCTATATTTATGTGCATATCACCTATATCTGTGTCTATTTCCTACTGGATCTCTTTTTCTGAAGAACCCTAACGGAGCTGGTAGGTCTGGGGTGGGACCTGAGATTCTGCATTTCTAAGAAGTTTCCAGATGATGCTGATGCTCCTAGATAGTGGACCACGTTTCGAGAACCAAAGACAAGACTGTCACGCTCACCTTTCTGTCTTTGGTCTCTTATACAGAGTGGGCTCCCAGCAAACCTCTTTTGAATATTTTGAATGACATTTTCTTACCAGGTGAAAGATTCTCTAAAAGGAAATTCAAGGAAATGGTGATAAGAAGTGATTTTGAAAACTGTAACTTCAAATTTAATGAAGTCCAAACTTGACCTAAATTAAGAGAAAAGAGAACGGAAAATCAGAAAAATGACAAATTGTACGAACTAACATCTAGGAAATGGAAAGTAAGATTAATGGGACTGATTGGGACCAACGGAATCTATCAGTGGTTATGCATAGAAACGATGAAATTAGTTTTAGCACTTGTGGTTTTAATAGCATGGATTTGAAACTATGCAGCGCTTGTGTATCTTAATGTTTTGTAAAATTCAGTTCCACACATTCATGTATCGAAAGTCATTACAATCATCTGTGAGGAGGATAATGTGTCCATGAAGTTTGAGCCTGATAACCTTCAGTTAGTTTTATGGTCATTATTTTCTGCTTCGGAGATGGTGTGGCTCATTGGCTGTGTTTCCTCTTGGAACTTTGTTCCTGAAGTTTGGTTTCACTATAATCAACGCAACAATTCAGAGTTTAATTTTTTTATGGTGAGGGTTGACAACATGTTTCATCATTGACTTTGCTTGTTTTCTCCTAGTAGGTAAGGCATATCTACCAGATTTGTAAACCTGTGACTCTTACAATTAAAATTACCTCAAGAGGCATATATAAAAGGGCTAAAACAACAACAAAGGAAGATAGTAGGAGTAAGACACACACACACACACGCACACACAGACATATACACACAATTTAAGATGCTGTTGATTATAAGATATATCACTGAGGTATATACTGGTAAAATTGAAAAAAAACTATAGTAATTATTATGTTATAATGTCACATTATCAGATTATTATTATTTTTAAAATCTTATTTATTTATTTGTCTCAGAGAGAGAGAGAGTAAAGCAAGGGGAGCAGCAGGCAGAGGGAGAAGCAGGCTCCCTGCTGAGCAAGGAGCCTGATGCGGGGCTCGATCCCAGGACCCTGAGATCATGACCCGAGGTAATGGTAGACGCTTAACTGACTGAGCCACTCAGGTGTTCCACATTATTAGATTATAATATGCATCCCAATTTCAGAGGTGTTAACGTGTTAAAAATGTGCACTTTAGGATTTCTGAAATACATTGCGTATTTATGTATACATGTGATATAAACACATACATGTACTTGTTTATACGTGCCCGTTCAGATGCTGAAGACCGAAGTCTGTACGGGAGTTTACAGATACACTCTACAGCATGCGCAGAAAATATGTTTTCTCAGGTTCTCTAGAGCTAGAAAATGAGATCACTAGTGATATTTTTAAGCACATTCATTCATTCCTTCATTCGTTCAAAGTAGGCTCCACGTCCAATGTGGGGCTCAAACTCACAACCCTGAGATTAGGAGGCACATGCTCTATTACGTGAGCCAGCCGGGCGCCCCTTAAGCTTATGTTAAATATTGGGAATGGTCGGAAGAGAGTCCCACTATAATGTTCCTAGGCTTAAGCTATTTCAGGCTTTAAAAGTAATACTAATTTTGACTTGTGCAATGAAGAATCTCTAGTTAGTAAAAAGAATTTTAATTCAGATAAAAACTATTTGGTTATTCGTATGAAATACATGCTCTGTGATGTGTCTTCATGCTCTTGTCCTTTTTTTTTTTGCCAGATATTTTAGTACAGATTTGCTGCTTTTTAAAATCTTTTTTGATCTGAGGTCTCCCTCTGACTGACCCTATTAATCAAACCAAATTGCCAAGGCTTTCACCGGTGTGACCTTGGTTAAAATTGCGGGGCAAGTTCAGAATTGCTTCATACATACAGAACTCCCCAAAGTTCAATAATGATCTTTAGGGCATGTGGACTTTGTGACAAATGGCATGGAGTTTATGTGAGAAACAATTAAAATCGCATCAATACTCACTAATGTCTTACGCCGAGGGATCAGAATTGTGAAAAAGCTATGAACCCCAGGAGCGTGATGGATATTGTAGGGCGACCACAGTTGTCATGGAAAAGCTAATGATCGTTATTTTTCGTGGATGAAACTTTCCCAGTGCCAGTAACACCTTTCAAATGGGTGGACGTGTGTCCCTCAGGAAACATGTTTAGGCATTGCTGAAATCTGTTTTCTCTCTTCCCTGTCCCCGAGGTCCCTTTAAGAGATCGATTATTTAATGTTGAGCCTTGTTTTATTTCGTGTTGATTTCTGCTGATGGCTTACACTTGGAAGCTAGCTTATTCATTGTCAGAGCGGGAGACAGAAGAGAATCATTAAGGAACTACCAAGTTAGCAAGACTATGGGGGGGTTAATAACAATAAAATCTCATTTTCAGGACCACGGGCATTCTCCAGAATGTTACTATGTAAAGTAAAGTGTATATTTTTTTGTCTTGAAAAAAGAACTAATGGTATTTCAATAATGGTAGAGACGTAACATGCTTGTAGTTAACAGTGCTTGAGTGTTTCCTGTGACGGGGACACTGGGAACCATCCTGTGAGGTATATTCTGTCACTAGACTGGTTCTACAGCTGCAGACACTGAGGCAGAGAGGTGTTTGATGACTTTTCTGAGTATCAGTCAAGGTCCTGGAAAGAAACACATTCAAACTGGGTACCTGGAGGAGAGTTTATTAAAAGGGTTTTTTTTTTTTTTTACAAGAGTATTGCAGGATTTAGAGAAACCGGCATGGAGTTAGCAACATCAGAAGCCATTTCCACCCGTAGAACTGAGGGGATGGGGGACTGGAAGGACTCCTGGATCCACAGCTGTATGGAGAGGATTGGCTGAAAGGATTGTAGGTTTTGGGAAGAGAAGTGTTATCAGGCTCAAAGACTCCGCAGAGGGGGAGCTGGGGAATCCACACTGCGCCCCTCTCTCCTGTTCTTGGATGTCCTTCTGGTGCCTTCCGTTGGCGGAGTCCCACTGGAAAACCGGAAGGCAAAAAAGCCCATTGATACAGTCCCCAAAGTTCAGCCTTCTGGGGCACGGAGTAAGAAGGGGTCCAGCTCTAGCGCCGGCGCTGCTAACTTGCCTCCTGCCCGGTGCCCTCAGCCTTCAGAATGAAGCTAGGATTAAAAAAAAAATTCCGTAGAGTCTTAGCAGCCCCAAACATCATTTATTCATGCTCTATTATTCACTTAAAATTTCATTAAACTTCCGTTTCTGGTATTACAGAGTTCTGGAAGAACATCTTGTCTTTCTTTTCCCGGATTGCTTGAGGGTCAGATCCATCTTTGGTTCTCAGTCGCTGTGTGTTTTTATCTCACCGTCCCCGTGTGGAGTGGTCTTTTATTGTGGGAAGCGATTCTCCAATAATTACTGTAGTGGAGAAGGAAGAGTTCTTGTCTTAAAGTGATCTTTAAGCCAGGTAGATTTGGAAGCAGTGTCAAGAAAGTATCTGTTTCCAAAAAAGACAAGAAAATTGCCCTTTAGTGTATATGTCAAAAAGCCAAATTGTCTGGAGAAAATAATCTTCCTTGTGAACGCGCAGATAAGAGAATTAATGGTTATGTTTTTATTTTGAAATGTAGTTATTTCCAGATAACTGATTCATAAGGATTAATTATACAGTTGTATTTTCCAAAGTCTATTTGAATCATACATAGCAATGGTATAATAAATTTCTAACTCCTTAAGTATTTCACAGTTTTCTTTAAAAATCATTGATGTGCAGTGCCTTAAATAGAAACTATTAGATTCAGTTTCCCATTTTTATAGTCACTTGCTACAAGATATGTTTTGGAAATGTATTAGAGTTTATCAGTTACAATGATTTTAATTTTAGGTTTTTTTATTATTGAAAAAAGTATAATGAAGAATTCATATGTTTAAATGGGTTGGTATTGTGATGATGTTTTGACCAGAGCAAGCTCTTCTTTGTAGGGAGTAGGGAGCCCCAGGTTAGCCAGGAGTCTACACCTGGTCATGGTGGACAGCCGGTTCAATGAACATCAGTAGCAACAACTAATCTTGGTATACAGCTTTAACGCTTAGAGTGCTTTTATACATGTACCTTATTTGGTCAAATCTTCATTCTTATGAAGAAGTTATTTCTTTATCATCAAAATACAAACAAGGAAACTCAGTATTAGTTTCACAGTTGTGAATGGTAAAACAAGAATCCAAATAAGTTTCTGACTTCTGAGTTTGGGTCTTTTTCTAATGGTCTAATGCTGGCCTGTAAAGTATCACCAACCCGAGCAATTGGCAAGACAGAGCTGAACCTACTGGTTACCACGGCGAAAGCGAGCACTACCTTGACAGAGCCTTGGCCGTGTCTTGGAGGGGAGAAGCAAGGTTGGATTTCATTGGGAATTGGAAGTTTTGTTTAAAATGAAGGAACTTGGTTAGGATTGAGTAAGGGTAGCAATATAACAGTTTAGGACTGGTGAAAACAGCAACATGGCAGGGTCCAAGAATGTTGATACTTTTTTATTTTTTATATTTTTAACTTTTTATATAGAGAGAGTATGCACGTGCGTGTGGTGACGGGGGGCAGAGGGAGAGTGAGAGAGAGGATCTTAAGCAGGCTCTGTGCAGGGCTCGCTCTCACGACCCTGAGATCACGACCTGAGCCAAAATCAAGAGTTGGACGCTTAGCCGACGGAGCCACGCAGGTGCCCCAGGAATGGTGATGCTCTTTGAAGAGTTGATGATCTTTTGGGAAATTTTTGTGATTGACAATCCAGTTATTTGCTGCCTAGGCGGGTGTCTCTTGGGACAGTAAAGTAATACTAGTGAAAATGATGGGATAGTGTCATGTTTGTGTAGACGGCTGTGTGTGTGTGTGTGTGTGTGTGTGTGTGTGTGTGTAGAGGTAATTCCGAAGCAGTGCTCTGGTGTCCCGGCTGTGTATGGAGGGATGTAACCCAGGTTCCCCGTGTTCCCCTTGACTCGGAATGCGGTTATTTCCATAGATATCTTCAGCCTGAACTGAAGCATGAATTACTTATGTCCGGGCTCTGGGGGTGTGATCGTCCGATCTCCCCCCGTGTTTGAATTGTCACAATTGTCTGTCAAGTATCTGGGTTTTTACCTCTGTCAATACCAAGTTTTCTGATTCTTTTTGCTCAGTGATCATTTGTTGGAACATTTGTTGGAACGGAATGCACAGCAGCACATCAGACTCTGGAGGTCACATATCCGAATACCTTGACGCAAATACTAAGAGAAGGTTTATGACCCGAGTTTGTCGTCTGCTTCTCAGCCAGAAGTCCACAAGGCCCAGATTGAACCCAGAGACTAGATCCCATACCAAAGGTGGAGAGCCCACAGAACTGGGTGGGGTTATTAGTCACGTTAACTTTTTTCTTTGTTTGCTTCCTGGATTTCTAGTGCTATTAAGGATTCAAGGGAGGCATGTGGGGACGCACAGTTCTTCCTCCGGAGTAGCACAGGTCCCGCTCCAGAGGCCGACATTGTATCTCAGGCCGCTCTATTTGAAGTGCTCTGTCTGATTTGTTCTGTATTCTTGGTACTGGTGCCTGACTTTCCTGCAGGTCTGTGAACCACGGTACCTGGGATTCTTCTTGCTCTCATGGCCTCTTGTGAAGCGTGATTGAAGAGCTCCGAGAAAGGAAGAGAGCAGTCAGGGATTTCCCTGAGCAGTTATGATTTGGTTCTTATATTGGGGCCCAGTTTTTCTCCTTAGAGCACACACTGTTGGGTCAGAGGGGCCTTGGGTGCTGTGAGGATCAACCCTGAACGCAGGCATTAGTTTATTAAAGGAAGACATTCCTGCTGAGTCATGAGCGGTGACCAGAAGGCTCTTCTTCCACGAATACGATACCAGACATTAGGGCTACACGACGATCTACTTTTCCTCTAGGTCTATCTAATGCCATTGTAACATTTTAGCGCCACTCGTCAGGTAAAGTTTCGCATCCCACAGTGAAATGTGTAGTATCAAGAGAATGATGTCTGAAGCAAATTAAAAAAAAAAAAAAAAGGAGACGTGTCATTCTTGTAAAATCTGTGAAAGGGAGACAGCTTCCAAATACACACCAACTTAAACCACAACTACCTGTCCCAGTAGTGAATACTTACGCAGAAAATAAAACAATGTTTCCCCTGAGAATTCATTTATACTTTCATTTAATTTAGACTTTTTGAAATATGTCAGGCATTGCACATGTTGCAAAATAATTGTCTAAGACCTTGGTTTTCCTTTTTATCATACTGGAAGTAATTAGTATATCTAGTGAACCCTGCACCTAATACAAAATCGCTCACGACCACTTCTGCTGCTGTTGTGACTCTGTTACGTGTTCCTTTCCCAATCCCGTTTCTGTTCTTTTTTTTTTTTTAAAGATTTTATTTATTTGTTTGACAGAGAGAGACAGTGAGACAGAACACAAGCAGGGGGAGGGGGAGAGGGAGAAGCAGGCTTCCTGCTGAGCAGGGAGCCAGACAGGGGGCTCGATCCCAGGACCTTGGGATCATGACCTGAGCTGAAGGCAGACGCTTAACGACTGGCCAGCCAGGCGCCCCGCCTTTTGTGTTCTTCTGTCTACCAAGTACTTCAGAATCCTGGAGAACATTCGCGTGTGTCTGTGCCCCGAGGAGCTGTCTGGATTTTCATATCTGTGTTGACAATTATTTGGGAAATGGAATTGACAGCTGGGGAGGTGGAGGAGGTGGAGGAGGGAGTGTAAAGCATCCTCCAGACCGAGGGAGCACTTTGAGACGGAAACACGAAGCAGGCCGCCTGTACTGTTTGCACAGTTTCGCTCAGGGCCCTGACGGGGGGACTGCCTGGCCATGACCCAGCTGCTACGCATCTCTGCTCTTCTCTGCACAGTTAGACCCTAGTCCGCAGCTTTTCTAGAGTGAGGGACGCTGTGGTGAGGTCAAAGGGTTGTTACCAGAAGGTGTGCCAGAGGGGAGCTCAGACCAAGACCCCCTGTTCCAGCTAGCGCGTGCATCAGCCTCCAAGGCCCCGACGGGGGTCATTGCACGGGCAGGAGCGCGATGGAGCACCAGAGATGGGGTCAGTGTCGCCCGCACTCCTGCACCCACCCCGGCCTCCGCACGACTCAGACGGTCTGCGCACACCATTCTTCCGCAGTGACCCGAGAGCCCGACAGCAGGAGGGGACTTGCGTCCTTATAAATGGCAACGCGAGGTTAACATACCTGCAAGTCAAAAGACTCAGAACTGTGGCTCCTCAGTGACCTGCTACAGAGGTCCTTTCTGCAGACCCGGCCGTCAGAGTGACTGTGCACTTCAGGGTAAGCGGTGGGTGGTGACGGGAAGGTGTTTCCTGAGGCAGCAGAGAGGGCGTCCGCAAGGTGAGGCTAGGGGTGATTAGACAAATATCGTGTAGGCAAAAATATGGCAACTCTTCAGTTAGCAACAACACGGCAGCGGTTTGGTTCCCATGAGCCCGTTCTACCACTGGATTGTCACCATTCCTGGTTCTTGAAGGATTGGGACAGCGACTGCTCTAGCTCCTTCTGGTTGAAAAGGGGCATCGGTCAGGCTTTGAGGAGTGGGACTGTGGATATTCTCTAGTACCACGTTGAACCCCATCCTTCTAGAGCCTTTATTTTATTTTTAAAGATTTATTAATCCGAGAGAGACAGTGTGCATGGGGAAAGGGAGAGAGGGAAAATCTCCAGCAAACACCCCACTGAGTGGGGCTCGATCTCACAACCCTGAGATCACGACCTGAGTCGAAATCAAGAGTCGGACGCTTGGCCCCCTGAGCCACCCAGGCGCCCCCACAGCCAGTGTTTCAGAGCTCTCACGTACAGTCACAGACAGCAGCTCACTCCGCATTTCACGGTGAGCCGAAGGAGGTCAGTTCAGGTTAACAGGGCTCTCATTTCAGGAGGGGGTCCTGCGGGACGCATTCAGAGTCAGGCCTGCGGTGTGAACACCATCAGGCGGAAAATAGCCAGCTACGCAAGGAGAGCAGAAGAATTCAGAATCCAGCCTGGTCTTATAGGTGAACGATAAACATTTGAGGACGGTTAATGGGATCTAGACTCTAACACCCATAAAGGTGTGTCACTGAAACAGCTTCTTTCTGGAGCCTCCCTCATTTCTGTCAAAAGGAGCCAAATTAAGACCATGTTGTTTGTAAAACAAGTCCGGGTTTTAACAGACTCGGCCTCATTATTGACGTAAGTGCAGCGAGAGTGGTGAGCGGCCGTGTGGGTTCCTCGGAATCTGCTTTGTCGGAACCTTCGGAGCGAATTTCAGTTTGAGCCTTTAGCAGCCTCTCAAGGTTAGGGGCGGAGCCTGACGCCTGCCGTGGGACGCGCCTGCAATTCCCGCAGATGTGGGTTATTTCCTCTCTTCTCAAGGTCCCTGAAGTATCCTGGGGATCCCGAGCCTGCCAGGAAGGATCTTCACTCACCTGGTACGGCTCCTGGGAACCCCGTAAGCGACACACCAGGCCAGCTTTCTCTAAGGGGCTTCGCTGGGTCATGAAGTAAATCTTAGCTGCTTAAGGCTGGTCATGTCTGAGTCTCTGCCCGTCTCTAAGTGCGACATTTCAGGCAAAGCCTGGGTAATATAACCAATGTTTTTAATGGTGTCATGTTACAAGGAGAAGAGATTCTTATTGAACTTATGCAAATAACTGTAATTGATTTCTCTTTTGATGGATTCTTTGGTTTCTCTTAAGTGAGGCATTACAGCAGCTACTGTAGCAATGGGTTGATTAATCGCAGGTGCGAGGACAGTTACTTAAGTCCTGGCATGCCCTGGGGGCTGAGTGTCAGAAGCAGCTCTAATCCCTTGGCATCCTACAGTTGGAACACCCAAGTTGCTGTATCTTTTCGGCACTTTGGCTTCCCGACAGTTTTGCATAGGATATCTGATAATTTCTTAGGCCTTTTGGGGGCATCCTCATACTCGCACAGTGGTCTGAAATGCTCAAGAAACCTGGCCATTGGGGCGCCTGGGTGGCTCAGCTGGGTAAGCATCTGCCGGCAGCTCAGGTCATGATCCTGGGGTCCTGGGATCAAGCCCGGAGCCCCACGTCGTGTTCCCTGCTCAACAGAGAGTCAGCTTGTCCCTCTCCCTCTACCCTTCGCCCCGCTCATGCTCTCTCTCCCTCTCTCTTTCTCTCAAATGAAGAATAAAATCTTTAAAAAAAAGAAAAAGAAAAAGAAAAGAAAACCTGGCTGTCTCCCCACATGGAGGTAGCGGCCAGCTGGGGATTTCGTCTACAGACAATGGGCTTCATCCCATGGACAATGAGATTTCTCCCAAGGACGGTGGGCTTTCCCCTAACATGGCCCTTCTGCGCGTGCTTGTTTCGTTTCGGTCTCCGGCCGGCTCAGCAGTTGTTAGGAGGTGGAGGAGGGATTGTAACGTATCCTCCAGACTGAGAAGGCTCTTGGAGACTAAAAATCAAAGCAAGCCACTCCATGCCATTTACACAGAATTTCATTCAGGGCAGCTTCCTGATAGGAGGGACCCAGCAGGCGGTGATCCAGGGCGGTACAGCTGTTCTCGGCAAAGTCCGAACCTTCATCCACAGCTTTTACACAGCAAGGGGCATTATGGTGAGGGCAAGGGCAGTGACCTGAAGTGGCACCAGATAGAGGGATGTTAGAGGGATGCTCAGAGCAAGCCTTCCCGCACTCTGGTTAGGGCATCGACTAGCCTCCAAGGGTCCTGAGGCACACAGCCCTGAGGCTGGGCACTGCAGGGACGGGAACGAGGTGCAGGACGAAGATGGAGTCGCTGTCGCCCGCACCCCTGCAGCAGGGGGAGGAGACCCGACGAAGGGCGTAGCAGTGTGTCCGATGTTTTCATAATCACCGAATCCCAGAAGGAGACTGAGGCTTTGGGACAGCGTCTCTGCCGTTTAGGACAGAGCCCTCATGAAGCAAGCTGAGCCACATCAGAGTTCCTTGCTATATTGTGACGTGGTCTTGGAGGAAAGTCTCTTGGCTGAGTTTTAGTGGAGAACCGTGTGTATTTAAGAGTTGGCTGAAGAGGGGCGCCTGGGTGGCTCCGTGGGTTGAGCCTCTGCCTTCGGCTCAGGTCATGATCTCGGGGTCTTGGGATCGAGCCCCGCATCGGGCTCTCGGCTCGGCGGGGAGCCTGCTTCCCCCTCTCTCTCTGCCTGTCTCTCTGCCTACTTATCAAATAAATAAATAAAATATTAAAAAAAAAAGGGTTGGCCAAAGAAATATGGTGCGGATGTCCTGGCTGTCAGTCGCCACCACCACCACTACCCCCCCCCCTTGACAGCTACCACTCCTTGTCTGCTTGCTCTATACCAGGAAATGGGCTAAATGATTATGGATTTTCTCATTTAACCCTTATAACAACCCTAGGAAGTGGCAATTAATAGTACTCTCCTTTTACAGATGAAGAAATCAAGGCTGAGAACTTAGAAGCTGGGCTTGGAAGGCTTAGGTGGCATGGCCAAGGACGTACAAACAGAAATATGGTGGTGCTCAGGTTTGAAGACAGGTCTCTCTGACTCAGCAAGATATTTTAATAAAATTCCAATTTGAGCATCTAAGTAATCGTGGGAGCAGCCTCTATGAGACTTGAAAGTGAATGTCAGTAATTTGGAATGGTCATCGAGATCCCTAAACTCCTAGCATGTCTGCAGTCATGTCCCAGGCGGGCCTTCTGGGAAAAGGGAGGTTTTAAATACGTAATTGGGAATTTCCATCCAGTGGTTATAATTCCTCTGGGAGTCCTTTAAAGAGATGATGTCTACATGGGGAAGAATGAAGGACAGTTGTGACCCCAGAGCCAAGTCAAAGTATTTTTAACCCAGGAAAAGTAGAATCATCTTTTAGGCCTTTGGAATAGATCCACAAGCAGAATTTGTAGGAAGTGGTTGACATTTATCAGTCCGAAGAAGCTTCAGGGAGGTGGGAGTGGAGGCCTCTGACACTGAGGTTTATGGGGGAAGAAACCCCAATTGAAGTTTTATAAGGGTAAGTAGTAGAGCAGGGGATATATTTCACACCATCAGGAATTTATTCTACCTCAAAGGTCTCGCAGCTCTTCTTCTGAAATATATAGGAATGACTCTGACTTAGGAAAAGACCCTCTTGTGAAGAACATGAGGTTATTTTTACCAGATACTTTTAGAGTCTACACTTCCTGTGTGTTTCTATCATCTTGAGAGTTAGGAGGGGAAACATCTAGTAGTAGTGGGAACACTGCACTGGCCGTGGTATTTTATGTCTTCTGCCATTTTAAGCGAACATAGGTTTCATTATTTCGTACTCATTTTGTATTCTCCAACTAATTAAATGAGATAATTAGAAGATCAATATCGACATTCGAAAGAATCCTGTAATTTAAAGAAAAGATCCACGTGTAATTTTCCCCCTGCAGTTACTCCCTGTGCGTTTAGGTGCATGTTTCTATGGTATTAATTAATTCAAAATGACGAGGGAGAAAGGAACGTAAATGTGAAGAATTGGGAGCCATTTCAGTTGGAGATGAGTCAGAAAAGAAGATACACATATCTTAAGGCAAAATATGAGGCAATAGGAAAGCCAGATTTGATGTACAAAAATTCTGTCCACGGACATGTGTTCTCAAGCACACGCGGGCTGGTGTTGCTGGTGATGGTGCGGCCGCTCCTGTTCGTCTTGGTGTTTCTGTGTGGCTGATTCCACAGCCTGTTGCTTCGGGAACGGGAAGTCAGCTTTCCGTGGTACTGCAACAAGGATCCCCTCCGTGGGTAGGAAGACTCCCCTAAGAGAGTCACAGATTATTACACGCTTTTATAATCCCAAGTCAGCATTCAGTATTGACAGTCTGTGGAGTAGAAAAAGCACGGTGCCCTACTCGGAGATAACCCACAGGCGTGAAATTTCTGCGTAGGGCTCTCTATTGACAGGTTCAGTGTTGTATTTGGGACTTTGTATTTCTTATATTTTACTCATTTATAAGTAATACAGAGGCTATCCATGACCTCATTTCTTTTTTTTTTTTAAGACTTTATTTATTTATTTGACAGATAGAGATATCAAGTAGGCAGAGAGGCAGACAGAGAGAGAGAGAGAGAGAGAGAGAAGGAGGAGGAGAAAGCAGGCTCCCGGCTGAGCAGAGAGCTGGATGTGGGGCTCGATCCCAGGATCCTGGGATCATGACCTGAGCTGAAGGCAGAGGCTTTAACCCTCTGAGCCACTCAGGCGCCCCCATGACCTCATTTCTTTTTACTACCATCACCGCTATTTAGACCATTATAATATATAACCAGGGAATGAGAAATGGGATTGGCCCCTACATTTTTGAACACATTGCTTATTAAGTGTCACAAAAGAAGGTAGTCATTGACTTACCAGACGTTATGTTCAGAAGACAGTCTGCCTACTTGACTTCCCCCTCTGAGATGCTGCATAGACTTCTTAGAAGTATATACCCTAAGTGGAACTCTACATTTCCTTCTCTGAATCTGTCCCCCCACCTTGAGTTTCCCCCTTTTCCACAAGTGGTGCCTCTACTCACCCAGCCGCTCCTGCTGGAACTCTGTGCATCGTTCCTGATACACCCACACACATTCTACGAGCAAGTCCTGTTGGCACGTGCATACAAGTAAGTCATACTGACTTCAAAATGTCTTGAATCCATCCGCTTTAGCCACAGATACTGCCTTTTCTTAGTACAAGACATTGCTCTGTTCACCTGAATTACTGCATTAGTTACCAACTGGCCTCTTCTCTTTGACTTGTCTCCTGTCATCCATTATCCACCACCCAGAGACAGCGATGATTTAAAAAGATACTTATCAAGCCATTTTCTGCCTGCTGGTTATAATCCGTCCATCGCTTCCCATTGTACTTGGAGCAAAATCCAAAGTCCTTATAATGGGCCACGAAGTCTTGCATGATATGACTTCTTTCTTCTTCAACCACTGGGTTTCTGTGTTTTAGCCCACACCGATCAGTTTGCTGAACACATTGTGTGTTCTTTGACTTAGGGCTCTGCTGCGTCTCTGCACGCCCAGTACTCACACGCTCTCTGCTTTCCATCCTGTAGGTCTTAGCGCAAATGTCACCGCTTTGTAAGGGCCTTGTCTCATAGGTTTCTCCCGTTATTCTCTCTCTCAGTTTCTTGCTTGTTTCATTTATAACACGGAATACAAATTTGTAATTTTTAAAATTTATTTGTCTGTTTGCTTATGTATTTCTCTCTTCCCCTCCCGTAGGTAAACTCCATGAGAACAGAGACAGAGAGAACGAGTTTCTTGCTCAGCATCTTGTACGTCGTAGTCATCAGTACATACTCGAGTGAATTGTCTTAGAAATACTATCTCACAGAAATGTCGGAAATCATAGTTGATTCTCCAGGAGCCCCATAAAAGCTTACTTATTTCAACGATGTAATTCATCCGGGACTCCAGGATTAGCCGCTTGAGTTATGGGTTCTGTGGGTTCACAGAAGGGGCTTTGTGATGGGCCTCAGGAAAAGGGGAGAGAATAATTTGCTCTTATTTTCTTACACACAGATACAGCTGCAGGCAAGTTATGAAACTGAGAAAGTTTGTCTTCAGCATCTTTATACTTCCTTTCCTGCAGCCTTTTTTTAAAAAAAAATTATTTTATTTTTTTTTTCAGTGTTCCAAAATTCATTGTTTATGCACCTTTTAAAATTTTATTTCAACTGTTGTAAGGGACAGAGATCCATTCAGGAAAAGCCCAGGAAAGGGAGATCAGATAGTGGGTAACCAGGTATAGGAACTAGATATCACGGAAGCAGGAACTGGGAAGCCACAGACACCTACAAGATATCCCCAGATGGCGTGACTGACAACGGGAGGGAAGAACAAGAGGAGATTAGAGACAGAGGCCAAGGGAAGAGATTCAGGAGAATAGGACTGGTTAGCGGTGTCAGGAGCTGCAGAGTGGTGAGGTAAGATGAAGATGGCAATTTGGCGTTTATGGATTAGGAACCCCAAGAAGAGAGAGTGAAAAGTGTGAGGACGTGGGTCCGGGACTGCACGTGGACGCTAGGTCTGAAGGGTAGAGCTGGAGGGGCAGGAGGTACCTACACTGGACAGAGAAACAGGGAGGGTTTTGGGTATTAGTCAGAGAAGTCTGGACTTTGCCCCATAGGCAGTGGGGAGCCACTGAAGACAATTTGGCATTATGAGTGGGATAGGCAGTGGGGGCTGTAGCAGGTATCACCTCCCAATTTCACCCAGAGCTGACCTTGCACAAAGGAGTCTCAGTTAAGTCAGTTTGAATACTTTGTTAGCAGCTCTCAGAAAAGGTTTATTGAAAGAGATTGAAACTCTTGGCTTCAATGAAGGTTCTGGATTATTTATGGATTTAATTTATCCCTGTGATCCGTGTCCCCAGTTGGCACAGGCTATCAAGAGTGAGCTGCATTCTTTTCTCCTTGAAAAAGTGGGAAGAGTATTTAATCATAACTGAGTTGCACTAATACAGATTTTAATAAAACTGGGCTGAGCTAGGACTGGGAAGTTGCATAAGCAATTGGAGAGTGAATGGTCCTCTGGGTGCACTCTGTGAACTGGGGTAACTCTTAGGACTGAAATAGAGTATTTAATCCAGAGCGCTCACAGGGTTTTCATAAATGCAGTTTAGTTTAAAGTCCATGCAAACACATGCAGTACATAAACAGGATTTTCCGGGAATTTTAAGCCTCCCTATGACTTGGATAAAACTTAATAGAAAATCTGTGATAAATTTGATAGCGTGACTCATTGAAATTAGTTTACCTTCCATGGAAATCAAGGTAAAGGCTCTTGACTGAATCCCTCTCTCACTCTTACGTACGCAACATGCCTTTGAGGATCAGTGAGAGGAACTGAAGAATTATTGCCATCTGGAGCCTAGAGATCATGTTGTCTAGCTTCTCCATTGTGCAACAAGGAAACCGGGGGTCCCAGAGGAGAAATGACTTGTCCAAGGTGCCTGTTTCATGCCGGACCTAGGAAAAGAACTGAGTTTATACCGGCTCTAGAACGAAACCTACGTTGCTACGAACGCTGCAATGAAAAACCAGCACGAGTAAAATCCTACCAGCCTCCGAACACCGCTCGAGATGGCTTTAGCCCCGCCAGAGTTTTCTTTCCCAACATGCCGCTCCTGCCATGACAGAGTCTTCAGTGCACGCACGTGTGTGTGTGACCGTTCCACTCGGGGGTCCTCGAGCTCAGAGACCTCTTACCACGTTTACGTCCCGAGTGCTCATGCCTGTGGGGTACAGGTGCTCGGGAGATGCTCGCGGACCGAGCAACGGCAACAACACGGGCAGGTGGTCGTCGGCCCCGAGTAGGAAGCGTAGGTAAGGTCGTCCTTACCAGTTAGAAACTGCCCTCCCCTCTCCTCTTCCGTCTGTTCTCTGTAACTTTATGGAGAATTTGGTTGACTCGCTACGGCCCAGGGAGACGGTCTGCACGGACTGCTCCCGCTCTGTCCCGGCCCGTGGCTTTGTCCCTGCGTGGCACGCCAATCCTCCTTGTTTATTTAGAAGTTACTGACCACCTACGTGTTGATACCGTACCGGGCTCTTTACCTATCCAAACAGGACCCCATTCTTCAGGCTCCCAATGTCTTACTCACGCTCGTGTCTTCTTCTGACCCACGGTCTCAGCCTCTGTACTGTTAGCATTTCCTATAGGCACTGCATATTTGCTGTGTAATAACACATGCTCCTGTCTATGGTTTTATCGTTCTGGGCATGTTGCACACCCACCCAACTGAGGTCCAGGACCCTTGAGGGTAGGAACTGTATCTTCAGCTCCTAACTGTGGGAAGCACCTTAATAGATGTTGGCCAATCATTGAGAGGACTAGGGAAATATTTTCTAGTGAAACTCAATAATTTTTTCCGGTGTAGCTTTTATTTTATATTTTAAGTATTTTGCTCAAATGTTTCTTTTACTACATAGATTCCAGCAAAGGATGGTCTTTGTATCAGTCAATATTAAGTTATTCTCTGAGTACTCAGCACTGTCTAGGAGCTGTGTTTATTTATTTTTTTATTGAGCTATAATTGACAAACAACACTGTATTTGTTTCAGATGTACAATGTAGTGGTTTGATATTTGTATATATTGTGAAATAATCACTACAATGTCCAGTTAACATATATCACCATACATAGTATCAATTTCTTTTCTTGTGATGAAAACTTTATAGGTCTGCTCTTTTAGCAACTTTCAAATATGCGATACAGTATTACTACCTTTCGTAATCTATTCTCTTAGCAACTTTCAAGTACACAATACAGTATTATTAACTACAGTCATTATGCTGTATGTAACATCCCATGAATTATTTATTTTATAGTTGGAAGTTTGTACATCTTAACCACCTTCTCTCATTCCCCCCCCCCCCCCCCCCGTTGACTCTGGCAACCATTAATCTGTTCTCTGTGCTGTGGGCTCGGGGCTTGGTTTATCTTTTGTTTGTTTCCTGTGGTTCAGATTCCACATTATAATCGTGAGACCACACAGGATTTGTCTTTCTGTGTTTGACTTATTTCACTTAGCACAATACCCTCAAGGTCAATCCATGTTGTTACAAATGGCAGGATTTCCTTCTTTTTTATGGCTGAATAATATTACTGTATATATATCACATTTTCTTTATTCATTTAGACTCTATGATTTTGCTACTGGAATCAGCTGAGTGTGTTTGCGATGATGCTACATGTGGAGGCAGGGCAGGTTGGCTGTGGTCAGGGATTCTGGAACTGGAGAGTGACTTTTGGAAACCTAATTGCCTGAGTTCATTAAAAGTAAATATCTCCCAGGTGGGAAGACTGGGTCATGTAAAGATTTCCTCAAATTGCAGTGATTTATAGACTTAATACACTGGCAATTAAAGTCTGATTGGGATAGAGAGAAGAGCTTATCTGAAAGAATAAATAGATTTTACAAAGGAGATTCTGTAAAAGTCCATTTAAGAGTCCATTTCCATCAGATTTTAAAGAACAAAAGGCTATCGTAGTTAAAATATTTTAGTACTCATACACAGATGAAAAATACAGTATTCTTTTGTTGGTTTTATGTGTGTGTATATGTCTCATGTAATGCATATGTAAAAAATGCCTATAAACAGTATCATCCTGCTGTCATTCTTCCGTGGAGCTAGTGGTGGAAAAAGCCTTAAATATGCGTTTCCCCGTCCCCTTCCCAGGGATAGCAGGAAAAGAAATTGGATTGTCCTGAAAGAAAGACATCGGGAAGTATTTCACCAAACCATGGCCCTTTCACATAAAATTTTTTTAAACTATATGATTCCAGAGATAACATAAAAACAGTGACAAAGGGCAGATTTTTTCCTCTATAAATATTGCTGAAATGACTAGTTAGCAATTTGGAAGAAAAATCAGTCTAAACCATCTGATAAGATAAATATCAAAGGAAAAGCATAAAGCTCAAACCATAGTCCTGCATGAAGAAAACAAGTTCAGGATTTGTCATACTCTAGAGGGGACATACTTTACAATGCTTGGGGGTTAGGCAGGACTTAATGGTGACTTCATAGCCCATAAAGGCCTGCAGTAATTGTAGGGTTTCTGTCCAGTGTGGTGGCCCTAACAGCATCTGGCACATAGTAGGTTCAGTAACTACTTGTAGAATGTGGGGATGCACGGACGTTTGAGTGAATGTGTAGACCCTTTGGTCTGAGAAGCTTGACAGTTTTCTGTGCCCTTGTTCATGCTTTGGCTCTCCGAACCCTGGAGAGAAGAGATGAAAAGACCTCACAGGGTCATCAGATACCATTTCTGACACTTGAGGGCTGTGCTCTTCTTTGCGTTCAACGGGATAAAGTTGCAGATGAGAACGAGAGCCTGGAGTGACGGCGAAAAAATTCAGCTCTTTCAAGGATGTCATGTGGGGACGGGTTGTTGGGGAGAGAAGGTGAATTTCTAAACGCTCTTCAAGTCTTTGCAATCCTCTTCTTCTTTTGTGGTGACAAATAAAATGATGGTCTCTCTTGTACCATGTCACTTTCTCCAGCTACAAAGTAGCTAATAGAGAGTTAAAAACTGAAAAAGGAGTTCCTTCTTCTGGAATTTTGTTAATCTTATAACTGCTTGATTACGGGGATCAAGATAGAGGATTGACTATAATAAGAGCTTGTTTACTTGTCTGACTTCCTTCCCGAAGGCCAGCCTTTGTGTCTTTGATTCACCCTTGTGTCCTCCGCACCAAGCCTATGACTGTTGAGTGGAAACTCGAAAACATGCGCCAAATGAACGAGTCAGTACCTACTGTGTGCTTTCAGAGAGCTCTCAGGAAGACCTGTAAGACACAACCCTTGCGTTGGAATTTATCACGTGAAATATCTGGTCTTTATTAGTGTTTTCCTTGTGGCTTTGCGTTTTCAAAGAATGTTCGGTATTAGGCTTCTACGTGTTAATTAGCTTTGGAGACACACGGATCCAGACTACATTACCGTCATTTGTCTCGGCCTCATTCGTGCACCGAGTTCATCATTGTTTTATTTTGAGCACAGCTCCTTCTCCCCCCTGTGCTGTGGAGCTCTTAATAGTAATCGGAGCTTCCCAGCGTCCGTCAGCGGCATGCCTGAAAGGGATGTTCAAAAGAGATAGGAAGGATTCGTCTCCCAAGTAATTTGTATGCCAGGGAGTACCACTCCTTAGAAATCCTGCTCTTTGTAGCTGACATGGTTCACGAGAGCGTCGGCGTGGGCAGTGAGCTGCGGCAAACAGGGTAGGCAGGAAGAAACTGGAGCGTACAGCCACCGCCCCTCTCCCCTACGCCGGGGCTGAACAGGTGCTAAGGGGCCGGGTGCAGGCGCCAGCTGGCCGTGGGAGAAGGAACGAGGCAGGTGGGCAGACCAGAGCTCTCAGGTGGTCACGGAGCCATCCTGGAAGAGGGTCTAAATGCAGAAAGCAGACAGCAAAGCATATGGGAGGTGATTAAATGTCATGGTTAAGAGGGGCAGCTTTGAAAGCAACCCAGGTGTCCAACAATGGATGAATGGATAAGCAAAACGTAGTGTATACACACAGCAGAATATTACTCAGCCTTTTTTTTTCTTTTAAAGATTATTTATTTATTTATTTGGAAGAGAGAGAGAGAGAGAGCGAGAGAGGGAACACAAGCAGGGGGAGTGGGAGAGGGAGAAGCAAGCTTCCCACTGAGGAGGGAGCCCAACGTGGGGCTTGATCCCAGGACCCTGGGATCATGACCTGAGCAGAAGGCAGATGCTTAATGACTGAGCCACCCAGGTGTCCCAAATATTACTCAGCCTTAAAAAGGAAGGGATGTCCCTCAGCATAGATGAACCCTGAGGAGATTATGGTAATGAATGAGGCAGTCACAGAAGGACAAATACTGTATGACTCCACTTACCTGAGGTTCCTAGATCAGTCGAGTTCAGAGACAGGGTAGAGTGACAGTTGCCAGGCGTGGGGAGTGGGGAATGGGGAATTGTTTAACGGATACAGAGTTTCAGATTTGCAAGACGAAGAGTTCCGGAGATTTGGTTGAGTAACAATGTGGCTGCAGTTAACATGACTGAACTGTGCACTTAAAAATGGATGATATGGTCAATTTTATGTTTTGTGTATTTTGCCACAATTGAAAATTTAAAAAAAAGCAGAGATGATCTGAAAGAAAAAAGAAAGGCATCTTTGAAGACAGGTTGTCTGAGTTCAAATCCTGGCCAAGACACTGACCAGTGGGTGTCTTTGGCAAATCAGGTGACCTCTTTGGGGTTTGGTTTTCTTTCTAATATGGGAGTGATGGCTCTAGTACCTATACTGTTGGCTTCCTGTGAGGATTAAATGAGATCCTATAAGTAAAGCCCACGGCACTCAGAGGAGCACCACAGCGTGAGTTTTCACCATGATTATTGGGAGAATATGTAACACTTTGAGGATGCGAGCAGGTGGCTTGCTTTGGGATGTCTGTGCCGTGTGTACTGGGGCTGTAAAGAACAAGGTCTAGCTCAGGCCAGCGTCAACAAGTACTTCCGGAGTACACGCAAGCAGCCAGGGGCAGTAACGTGGTCCCGCTCGCAGTGTGGGGCATGTGCTGTTAAGTTTAAGGTGAGAATCCAGTTTCTTGAGTTGGGATACGGGAGAGGGACTTCGTAGGAGGTGTACTGCAGATGCACAGTCAGTTGTTAGAATTATGGCACCACAAGGTAAGAACTGGATTAACAACTCTATGGATGAAGACTTTCCCAATTGCCAGTGACAGAAATTCCAACTCAACCTCACTTGAACGTAAACCTGATCACTTTGCAAATGAAAAGCTAGCAGTACACCTCATTTCAGGCACGGTTGGACCCAGATGTTCTAACGATGTTGGAAATCTGTCTCTTGGCACCCCTGGACTCTACTTTCCACTGTGTTGGTGTCACCCTTAGACAATTCTTCATGACGGTGGTGATACAGCCACTAATGCGCCTTGGTTTATATTCTGTTAACTAAACGATCCTTCTTCCTCTTTCTTTCCCTTCCCTCCCCGCTTCGTTTCCTCTCTCTTCCTGAACTCCTTCATCCAAAAAGCCAATAAGTGGAACTGTGCAAGCTAGGGGTCTTTGCTGGGGCAGAGGTGGGAAGCTGTGGTGGCCCAGAGCAGAGTGGTCCAGCCCAATGCGGCTGAGAAGGGAGTCCACGTGGGAGTGACGAAGCCCACGGGGGGCAAGGAGGGCATTCCAGCAGGAGGGTGGTCTTTGCAGGGCATCGGAGTCCAAGGAGGGCAACCAGAGCGTCCAGGGAGAAGGGCTGCTCGGTGTATCGTGGCAAAGCCTGTGTGAGGTAATGTTCATTCAGCACAGGTTGTTGGAGACCAGGCGAGGTGGGGAGGATGTCTACATGGAGCCCCAGTGGGGTGAGGAGGGTGCCCGCGAAGGAAGATAGCTCAGAACGAGGTGTCAGAGCCTGAGAAGGGTGGGAGGCTCGGCCCGTGGGGTGGAGGGCTCGGGAGGAGGTGTCCGAGTCCAGACGTGGTGTCGAGGGCTTTCAGTGTTCGCGATGGGAGAGAATTGTGTTACGGATAGGAAAGGGAGAAAAATAAAAGCAATCCCGTTGCAGATTTACTTTGGGGCTTGTTTGAGCAATTTACCAACATTCAGCCTGTTTCCATTATCCTTGCCCACCCACTGGTTCCATCAAATTAAGAATTTTAACACCAGGCCTTTAAAAGGGAAAGGAAAAAGAGATTCATGTATTTGGATTCTTCAAAGAGAAAATGAGAGAGAATTCATGCCAATTCTTGTATTTTCTTACTTCTCATCCCAAGTGACGGCCGTCCTTGGCAGGCGAGTCGTCCTCAAATTGTCGTTCACGTACCGTGTATCTATTTGAACTCCCTGGCGTGCTCATTAACATGCACGGTCCCGGGGGCCACCCAGACTTTCTGAGTTGGAATTTCTGGAGTTTGGGGTTTGGCAAATTGCATGGTTAACAGTCCCCAGAATGGTCTTCATGAACCCTGAATTTGAGAGCCGCTGATGCAGACATTCTGCCCGAGGGTGTATGTGGTTGACAAAGACTGTGATGTAAATGGCCCCTTTGAGTAGGATTCGGTTTGGCCGGACCTCCGCTTCTTAGATTCTTGACTTCTTGGATGCGGATCCGTCAGCGTCTGTAACGTCAGCTTGTGCGGGCGCCGTCCAGCTCGCCGGGGAGGGGCGGCCTAAAGAACAGGAACGTGTCTTCTCACGGTTCGGGAGGCTGCGAGTTCGAGGGCGCGGTGTCGGCAGGGCTGGTTTCCGGTGAGGTCTCGCTCGTCGGCTCGCAGGCGGTGGTCTTCCTTGTCTTTACATTTGCTCTGTCTACAAGTGTTGTCTGTGTCTCAGTCTCTCCTTCCTGTAAGTACCTCAGTCACACAGGGTTGGGGCCCATCCACTGACGCCCACTTTATCCGCTTTACCTCTTCAAAGGCCCCGCCTCCAGGTACAGTCACATTGCAAGACACGGAGAGTTAGGACTTCAGCATGTGAGTCTGGGGGGAGGCAATTCAGCCCGTAATAGTCTAGATGGATCTCAGAACCTTCCGTAATAAGTGCAGCGTGCACACTGCAGATTTACGATCAGGTTCCCTCCGCGGTGGTCTCTTTGTCTCTCTCGTCTGTAGCAGCAGGAGGACGGTAAGAACAATGACAACTTGCGTTTCCTTGGCTCTGTTCCGCGGACGCTCCATTTCTCCGACTGTGGGAGAGTCTAACTACTGTTGAGTCAACGGCTTTACTGACTAAGAATGGCAGTTTTCGAAGGAAACACGGAGCCAGAAGTCTCTTCATAAGTAATTCTGAGATGCTCTTTCTTGTGATTTTTTTTTTTTTTTATCTGGACAACATCTGCACCGATTGTGCAGTAGCAGTGGTGCCTGAGGCCAGTGGTGCCTCAGCACGAAGTACGGCCGCGATACTGAGCGGCACTGGTAGTCACCGCATGATTTCCCCATTGTGCATTTGCATGGAAGGAGAGAAAATGCCCGTCCCACTTAAAAATGCCCTTGCGGACGTGGTAATGATGATTAGGCCTGCTCAATTTCAAACTTTGAGTATCCCTTTATTTTAGGAATATAGGTGACAAAATGGGAGGTATGCATAAAAGCGCTTCTGGTGCACATGGACTTGGTGGTGGCTGTTTTGAAGAAAAGCACTCATAGGATTGAACTGTGAGCCAAACTAGCCTCTTTTTTCCCCCATGAAACTCCATTTTAACTTCAAACAACCAGTGATACATGAACTGCGTTTATTCAGACCCGGTAGCTGGCAGACGTGTTCACAAAGAGGAATGAAGTGAGCCTGTCACTTCGTGAAAAGCAACTGACAATGTTTGTTGCCCATGACAGAATTCAAGCTTTCAAGTGAAAATTGGAATTTTGGAAAACTTGTATCTTTTACTGTGAGCTTGATAGCTTACCAACATTTGAAGATTTTGCTAGTGAGGTTGGTGATTAACAGATGTGATTTTTTTTTTTTTTGTAGTTGTAATGAAATGTGTCAATATTTGGGAAACCTGCATGATTCATGGAGCCACTATTTTCCAAATGACCAATGCATGATGCTACAGAATCAGGTGTGGGGGGAAGATCCACTCAAAGTGTGAGATGAACCAACATGTTTCTATGTAGCAGTTTATTATAAGATTTCAGATTCTCATTGCAACCAACCTTTAGAAGCTCTAATTGTCGAGTTTTGCCATATTGTTGGAGAAAAACACTCACAATTATCTGAAAGGATTATTACAAATGCACTTTCCTTTTTCAAGCCTCATCTGAGTGATGTTTATTTTTCTTTATTTACTTCAACAGAAAATATATGGAAGTAGATTAAATGCGAAGCAGTTAGGAGGATCTAGCTATCTTCCACTTACACTAAACATTAGAGATTGCAAAAAATATAAAAACATGCCATTTTCTGATTGTGTGTTAGGGATATATATAAAATACATAAATATATTTTTATTAACATGGAATGGGTTTATCATTGCTATTTTATTTTATTTTAAGATTCTGTTTATTTGTCAGAGAGAGAGAGAGTAAGTGCATCGGCGGGGGAGCAGTAGGCAGAGGCAGAGGGAGAAGCAGACTCCCCGCTGAGCAGGGAGCCCGATGTGGGGCTCCGTCCCAAGACGCTGGGACACTTAGCCGACAGAGCCACCCGGGTGCCCCTCTCCTTGCTATTTTAAAATGAATTGATAAATACGTATTTTAAAAAGTTTCTCAGTTCCAATCTCTAATGCAGTGATACCCACGCACATAGGCCACTAAACAAAGGCTCTTTGGGAGCCCCAGTAATTTTTAATAGTGTAAAGGGTCCTGAGGTCCAATAGTTTGAAGACGACTGAATTAGGCATCTTTCTAGCTACGTTGTGGTAATTGGTGTAGAGTTAACTTTGATTCATGATACACTTGGAGCCAAATAGATCCACTGTCTGAATGCTAAGCATGGTTTGACTTTTGCTTTTTTCTCATTGGGAGGAAAGTCAGATTGGTATTCTATACCAAACGATGTTCATGCGTAGACTAATGCCTGTCCTACCTCTCCTCATTCCAAGTAAGGTTACATAATCCTGAACAAACTGGAAAACAAAAAGCCTTTTATAAAAACTAATGTTTTTGAGAGCTTTGTTTTAGTCTAATAATGATGTACTGAAATGAGCAGAGACTGAATCCTGCCCTGTAAAAATGCCCTGGGAAATCTCGCCATAAATGCGCTTTTTCCTCATTCTGCTTCTATTTCATCTTTTCCCACTTTACAGAGGATCTGTTTCCTTCTCCTTCTCGTCTTTCCTTCAGACCTTTTCTTTTATTCATTTCCCCCCTCTTCCCCCTGTCTTATTCTCGCCGGAGGTCCGTTCTCCCGCGCCGCAGTGTGATTTCTGTGGTGTCCTCCACGACAGCTGCGGGGTCAGCGCGCGTGAGCAGGGCCTTGACGAGCCGTGGGTACGTCTGTATGTCCCCAGCCCTGGGACTTCCACAGACTTCTGCTCCGCACGTAGAATTCGGCACCGGGGTCTATACTGTGCGGGCGGCGAAGGAAAGACGGGGAAAGGATTTTAACGTAAGATTTCCACCTGCTAGAAGAAATGACCTCAGAATAAGCCTCCTGTTACGCCGCGTTCTTCATAGACTTCTCTCTCCTTTCCCTCTAGTCCAGAAGTCACTCCCGAGTTGACCTGGAGTCAAGCACGCAGCACAAGGTATGTTTTCTTCTCTTCTGCATTGTTCCTTTAAAACACCGTGGTTTTGCTGGATGCTTTGATTTTTTTCCAAAGAGAATTACTTGTTTTTGGAAGGTAAGGATAGTCCCAGAAACAAAGTATCTTGAGATTTTCATTTACTTTGCTTCTACAATAGCAAAGCCGAAAGGGGAGAAGAAATCCTTGAAATGAAATGGAACGAGGGAGATTCTGGAAACCCAGTGCCCGAAGCTGAGAATTTCCCAGGGCTTACGAGCAATTCTGAAGGCAAAGTCAGAAGATACTGTACCAGATTCAGTTCTCTTATTTTTTAAGCCCTTCACGGTGAAGGAATTTGTTTCTGTCTCAGTTCCTGTGTTCAGTAAACATTATTCTCCCAGGATCCGCTAGGGAGAGCGACCCTCACCTGTGACCCGTGGTGAATCGGCTAAAAACAGGGGCTCTGAGTTAGAAAGAATTGGTTTCAGTTCCTGGTTCGGTTACTTTACTAGCTATGTGACCTTGGACATGTTTGTACCAAGAAGATGATGGTACCTACTGGAGTAGTATATTTTAAGGATAAAACAGGATGAGATAACATCTGTGACAACACTTATATCCTAATGTCTAATGCAAAACAGACACTTCATTTTTAAAATCCTTTATTATTTCATTGGTCCTTTAGGTACACAAAACAATACAAAATTTGAAATGCCAAAATCTTAATCCCCAGATAGACACAGACACAGACACACACACAGACACACACACACATTTACATATATTTAAATTATGTTAATTCCTGGTGATATATAGGGCAATGATATAAATAGATTTATTAGAATTTGGAGAAGCTGTTAAAAAATTATTATTCTAATGTTGATGTTTGAACCTGTTGGAGTACTTGCTTAACCTTTTAGGATAATGGATGTATTAACTCGGAATACCTTTCCTGATGTCAGTTGTTAGAGAAAAAAACACTTCAAGAATGCAAAGCATCTAAGAGGTGCTTACGGAGATTAAAAGAGGTAACATCTGTGAAAACTCTCAGCCCGGTGCCTGAATGCACGGGAGCTATATTTACTAGCGAAACACCGTGTTGTTTGGGAAGAGGATGGGCAGACGCGGCTTCCAGCCCAGCCTCAACACTCAACAGCTCACAACAGCGAACACCCAGCGAGCAAACACTGCGCTCCGGGCACAGTCGCGAGCACTCCTTGAATTCTCCCTGTAGCCCTCCGACCTAAGTGTGCTTGTGCCCCAGGGTCTGTCCGCAGAATGAAATTACATGAATAACTCGCACAGAGACAATCTGACATGAAGAACTGTTAACTGGTTGTAAGGTTAACCAGGTAATGGAGAGCTGAAGCACGTGGGGGTAACTAGGTAATGGAGAGCCCGAAGCACGTGGGCGGGCAGAGCAGTCACCGGGAAGCCGGTCTCGCCCCCGGGGCTGCGGCATCGAGGGACACAGATGGGATTATGAAAGCTTCTGAGATACTTCAGGGAAGGGCCCCACAGCATTGGAATTCAGACCCCTGAGGACAGGGTGCCGGCCAGCTCTGGAAGTGCTGCCAGTGTCCCAGAGCAGGTGACAGAAAGACGGGTTGAGAGATGAGAGATGATGATTTAGCAACCGGTACCATTCTTAGCTCCCTTGTGTAGATGAGGAAACCGAGGCACAGGTGTGTTTAGCTTGTCTGCCCAGTGCTGTGGTCTGTTTGTGTCCCCATCAAATTCAAGTCCTAACCCTTCCAGGTGATGGTACTGGGAGGCGGGCCCTTGGGGAGGCGCCGGGTCACAAGGGCTCTGCGCGCAGGAGGGGGAGAGGAGACCCCACAGAGCTTCCTTAGCCTTTCCACCACGGAAGGACCGTGACACGTGGCAACGCTCCCCTGACCGTGTCGGCACCCTGGCGTCGGGCTTCCGGTGTCTAGAGCCGCGAGAAGTATGTTCTGTCTTCCATGAGCTACGCGGTCTGTGTGTTTTGTGCCACCACCCGGCTGTACTGAGACACCCATCGCGGGTGAGGCAGGGTCAGAAAGGAAGCCCACCTGGCTCCAGACTTTATGCTCTGAACCTCTCGAGTGAGTGACCAGCCGCAGGGGCGGGTGGGAGAAGCGGGGGGGCAGCAGCCCTGGAGAGCTCCTGGCGCCGTGGTGCGAGGTCCTCAGAGGCCGTGTGCGGGCCGGGAGAGGTCGGGGCTGCGGGCCGGCTGCTCCGGTGCTCTCTGGGGCCTTTCGCTCGTGCGTGGCCTGTAGGTTGGGGACAGGACCCGGAACAGGCAGGGCCTTGGAGCTCTGGAAATTGCTGAGATGGGACCAGGAACCTCTCCTCTGTAGAGCAGACTGTGTTTATGCTTTATTTCCTCTCTGTGTTTACTTTCTGTTTGCTTAAAAGTGCCAAGCCTCGTGGTCTTCCTAAAGAACCGAAGGAAGGGCTTTATAGAGGAGTTTTGGTCAGAACTTTAAGGGGGAGCTGACCTGGAGGCTAGCACGGTCGCCGTTCCTTTGGCAAACGAATGTTCTGTCGCCCGGTGCAGCACCCAGTGAGCGAGCCTGAAGTAAATACAAGGCTCTTTCGTCCCCTCTCCATAAACCTTACCTTCTCCTCCCACAAGTATCTTTTCAAGATTAATAGCAATATTAATAATAAAAATAGCAAACAATCAGTGTTCTGGTTGCTTTGCAAAGGTTCAGCGGTTGCACTGTTTTCATCTGATTTTAATCAGAAAGAAAATTGAACTGTCAAAGCCTACGGTTAGCGGAGTGTTTTAAGTAGTCTGTCTCTTGCCCAAACGTTTCTCTGGTGTTCAGAGATCTCGAGCTCACCACGCATATCCTTTCTTCTCTTAAAACCGTCTTTTCAGATCTGATAAATAAATTCACAGTAAGTTACACGTGGATTATAGGGCTTAAGGTCTAATCTCTCCTAAGAGTGTGTGCATTCTAACAGGTGACAGGGCTAATGAAATGGAGTGAGGGGTGGAATTTCTGGCACTAGCAGGCAGGGAACAAATTTGGGTTGGCCACAAGACCTTATCTTTGCTCCTAAAATGACACTATTTACCTGTAAGATCAATTCTGGAGGAAATATGAACTGATTAGAGGACCTAGGGTCGTGAGCGAATCTAGCGGGAGTCAGTGCTCGAATTTGGAGCTCCGAGGCTGGCATGTCGCTGCCCAGCCCACGATCGTCCACTTCCACTCATTCCCCGCCGGCCTCCTTATTCATGAGTGTAATACCCCCTTTCCCATGCAACTAAAATCCCCTCCTCCAAACAAAAACGGTGTTTTGTTAATGTTTGTCCCTTTTCTCTGCCCCCTTCTTTGTGGCTCCTAGTATCTGAGAGCTTCCTAAATGTCGATGAGTGTATTGGAAAAGCAACCCATACCCCTAACCGTGTTATGGACAATAATGGAGCCCAATGTTGGTCTCAGGTCCCCAGAGAAGTGGCCCGTAGTTTTTCCTGCTAAAGACTAAAGAAGGCTCTTGCACATGTCCTGTGGTATTATTTTTGTTTTCTGACTCTGTCTCTAGTCTCCATCAGCAGTGTCCTTTGGCCTGTCTGCACCCCCACTCAGTTCTCGCCCGCACACACAGCCTCTCCCGCTCTCAGCGTCCTGCACGGAGCGGTACCTCTGTTGCGCCGATGAACCCGGTCTGATGCTTCGTTATCACCCAACGTCCGTAGTGTACATTAGGCTTTGTTCTCGGTGTTGTACGTTTATGGATTTCAAACAACGTATGATGTGTATCTGCCGTTACAGTATCAGACACAACAGTTTCGCGGCCCTAAATGTCCTCTGTGCTTCCCCTGTTCTAGTCTCCACACCCAGCCTCTGGCAGCCACTGAGCTAAAAGTCTCCGCTGTCTTGCCCTGTCCAGAATGGCCCACTGCTGGCATCGTACAATATGTGGCCTTTCCCGACCGGCTTCTCTCACTTTACGACGCGCATTTAATGTTCTCCATGTCGTTTCGTGTCTTGGTAGCTTATTTGATTTTAGCGCGAACAGCAGCAGCCCCTCGTCCGGAGGTAGCGCTGTGGGCTCATCCGTTCACCTCCTGAAGGACCCTTGGCACTTCCGAGGCTTGGCAGTTACCGAGAAAGCTGCTACGAGTGTTCATGGGCGGGTTTTTGCGTGAACATATGTCTTCCCTTCATTTGGATAAATACCTTGGAGTGTGATTGCTGGATCAACTTTTCTTTTTTCTTTTCTCCCCCTAAATGACTCATAGACTTTGCTCGATTGTCTCCAAGCTCCTACATCGATCTGTGTGTTTCCTCAAGCGCCCTTTCTGTTCTGGGCTGTGGATTTCCTGCACGGAGCCTGCGGAATCCCTGGGAATGATCTGTGCCCCATTTGGAAGCATGTAAGGGAAGAGACACACTGTGTAACAGTCGCACAAGGGAGTTTTTAATGGAGCCGCTAGATTTGGGCAAGTTAAGACATGAAAACTAGAGGACGAGCACCCGAGAGTTAAAGTTCTGTCAGCTCATGGTTTCCACCAGAGTCACTCGGGCCTTGTACATAGCGGTGAGGATCTGAATGATGAATCCGGCTTCAGGGAAATTGAAAGTCATGTCACTGCTTTCTAGTGGTGGCAATTCCCCTTGGAGGTCCTGGCAGGAGATGGGAAGGAAGTCGGGCTCCTCGACGTGGAGTCCGTATTACCTCTCATCGGTATTATCGTTTCGTGGCCTGTGAAAGATGCCCGGTGGCTTTCTGGAAGATGCAGCCCAAATAAAAAATGACAAGACAAGCGAGGTGAATTTGAAGGAGATGGGGATCATCTCTACAGAGTCTAACAGTGAGGGTCTAGGAGAGCCTACTGTTTTTTCCCAGGAAAACGAAAACAAAAAGAAAAGACATTGGTTTTTAAAAATGCTATTTTACTTTTCTAAAAGGAGGGAAGTTTTTCAGACAAGTAGTGTTCAAAGGACCAATGGCTGTGAGTCAGACCCACTGACAGTAACTTTTACAGTAATCTAATTTCTGAATTGTATCCTTAAAAGACCCGGAAGGACAAACTGGGCATTTCAGCAATGTAGGTCGAATTCTGTTGCCATGAGCTCCGGGGAACTGCCTCTCCAGTGCCTTTTTCCCCTCTTGAACTTGTGCTATATTGAATAGTACTTGGAAAATGGGAGCCTTAGGCTGAGGCTCTGAAAGTGTGTCATGGATTTTTAATGTGATGGCATTTATTAAATGGGTTTGGAGTTATTTCAGGTTTTATCTTATTCCTTTTCTCCCACCTTGCCTTGGTGGAGAGCAGCCTAAGTCTGATCAAAGTTTGTAGCCCCCTCATGTCTCAGTCCCCTGTGGCTCGGGCCAAAGGTCTCCTTCATTCCTGTCTTCTCTCCTTTAATTTCCCAATACCCTGAGACAGGCCACGGATAGAAGGCATGCTCAGACTCGCTGAAGTTACAGCCTAGTATCTCTGACTCAGAAGAGCTGGCTTCGAGGGTGGTTTAGGTCTACAGTTTTAAGTATTCATTTTATCCAAGAGCAAATGTATTTGTGTAAATGCTGTGGGAGATGAGGCCTGGACTGGATGGCTCAAAGCTTCTGCCATATATCTCTGGAGCAAATGAGAAGTAATAATGCCTCCAAGTACAACTCTCTTTGTTAAATGTTAAATACGGTCCCTGCCCATTTCTTCTGGGGTTCTCTGAATTTCAGTAGGTCTCTTCAAGCTGGTCCTCTAATCGGCTTTTCTGGCCTGAATTCACCCAGCATTTCAGAATGACAGTCTCTCTGCAAGAGAATGCCAATGAGTTTAAACCTGGAAGCAGGAGGTGACTAGGTGAGGTCATACAGGGAAATGTCACAAAGGGCAAAGCAGATGCAATGCAGTTTCTTCTCTTAATTGAAGGGATTTTGACTCTGAAAAATTCATAGCCCTTCAACTCTGAATTGGTCTGGATTCCCTTGTGTCCAGACTATTCTGAAATAAAAACTTTGATTTTGTATCCACAGCTTTCTCTAAGTGATCTTTTATTTTGCGTTGACTAAAACAAAGAAGGTATTTTGATTTGTATAAATTTAAAATCTTCCATGGTGCAGAATTGCTCTAGATACAATTTTGGAAGGAAAAAATGAAGATGTATCTCTTTTTCCTCTTTTTTTTTTAAAACAAAGATAATTCTCCATGCAGAGATTGGGTATTCACAGCTCGTTATGATATGTTTTGTCCATTTAAGTGATTTTTTTAAAATTTGAGCATGGTTAACACACAATGTTATATTACTTTTAGGTGTACAACTTAGTGATTTGACATGTTTATACATTATGCTATGCCCACCACAAGTGTAGCTACCATCTGTCCCATTACATCGCTATTATAATGTTACTGACTGTATTCCTTATGCTCTGCTTTTTATTCCCTGAACTTATTCCTTCCCAAACTGGAGCCCTCTACCTGCCTGCCCTCTGGAAACCATCAGTTTTTTTTCTCTGTATTTATAGTTCAGATTCTGCTTTTTGTTTGGTTATTCATTTTTTTTTTTTAAGATTTCAGTTATGAGAGGAATCATATGATATTTGTCTTTCTCAATCTGATTTATGTCACTTAGAATTATACCCTCTAGGTCCATCCATGTTTCATCTGGGAAACTCTTTTTTTCCTTCAAATCTGAATGATAACATTTATGTTTGGTTGTAGGTTTTCCCTTCAGCACTTTGACTATATTATACCACTTTTTTTCTGGCTTACAAAGTTTCTCCTGAAATATCAGCGATAGCCTTACAGATTTTCCTTTCTAGATAACTTTTTGTCTTTTGCTGCTTTTAAGAATCTCTCTTTATCTTAATCTTTGATATTTTTATGTGCCATGGTTTAGCACCTTGTGTTGATTCTGTTTGGCACTGTCTGTGCTTCTTGGACTTGGACGTCTATTTTCCTTCCTAGGTTAGGGAAGTTTTTAGTTATTTTGTTATTTTTATTAACATGTAATGTATTATTTGCCCCAGGGTACAGGTCTGTGAATCATCAGGCTTACACATTTCACAGCACTCACCATAGCACATACCTTCCCCAATGTCCATAAACCAACCACCCTCTCCCTACCCTGTGACCCCCAGCAACCCCCAGTTTGTTTCCTGAGATTAAGAGTCTCTTTTGATAGGTCTCCCTCCTGATCCCATCTTGTTTCATTTTTTCCCTCCTTACCCCCCATGACCTCCCATCCTGCCTCTCAAATTCCTCATTTCAGAAAGATCATATGGTAATTGTCTTTCTCTGACTGGTTTATAATACCCTCTAGTTCCATCCACGTCATTGCAAATGGCAAGATTTCATGTCTTTTAATGGCTGCATAGTATTCCATTGTATATATATACCACATCTTCTTTATCCAGTCATCTGTTGATGGACATCTAGGCTCTTTCCATAGTTTGTCTGTTGTGAACATTGCTGATGTAAACATTTGGGTGCACGTGCCCCTTCTGATCACTACATTTGTATCTTTGGGGTAAGTACCCAGTAGTGCGATTGCTGGGTCATAAAGTAGCTCCATTTTCAACTTTTGAGGAACCTCCATGCTGTTTTCCAGAGCGGCTGCACCAGCCTGCATTCCCACCAGCAGTGTAGGAGGGTTCCCCTTTCTCCGCATCCTCGCCAGCATCTGTCATTTCCTGACTTGTTAATTTTAGCCATTCTGACTGGTATGAGGTGGTATCTCATTGTGGTTTTAATTTATATCTTCCTGATGCTGAGTGATGTTGAACACTTTTTCATGTGTCTGTTGGCCATCTGGATGTCCTCTTTGCAGAAATGTCTGTTCATGTTTTCTGCCCATTTCTTGATTGGATTATTTGTTCTTTGGGTATTGAGTTTGAGAAGCTCTTTATGGATTTTGGATACTAGCCCTTTATCTGATATGTCATTTGCAAATATCTTCTCCCATTCTGTCAGTTGTCTTTTGGTTTTGTTGACTGTTTCCTTTGCTGTGCAAAAAGCTTTTGATCTTGATGAAATCCCAATAGTTCATTTTTGCCCTTGCTTCCCTTGGCTTTGGCGATGTTTCTAGGAAGAGGTTGCTGCAGCTGAGGTCGAAGAGGTTGCTGCCTGTGTTCTCCTCAAGGATTTTGAAGGATTCCTTTCTCACATTGAGGTCCTTCATCCATTTTGAGTCTATTTTCGTGTGTGGTGTAAGGAAATAGTCCAATTTCATTTTTCTGCATGTGGCTGTCCAATTTTCCCAACACCATTTATTGAAGAGGCTGTCTTTTTTCCATTGGACATTTCCTTCCTGCTTTGTTGAAGATTAGTTGACCATAGAGTTGAGGGTCTATTTCTGGGCTCTCTATTCTGTTCCACTGATCTATGTGTCTGTTTTTGTGCCAGTACCATATTGTCTTGATGATGACAGCTTTGTACTAGAACTTGAAGTCTGGAATTGTGATGCCACCAACTTTGGCTTTCTTTTTCAACATTCCTCTGGCTATTTGGAGTCTTTTCTGGTTCCATATAAATTTTAGGATTATTTGTTCCATTTCTTTGAAAAAAAAAAAAAAAAGGATGGTAATTTGATAGGGATTGCATTAAATGTGTAGATTGCTTTAGGTAGCATAGACATTTTCCAATTTTAGTATATGTGCTGCTGAAGCAAGCACAGAATAGACATTTTCACAATATTTGTTGTTCCAATCCAAGAGCATGGAACGTTTTTCCATTTCTTTGTGTCTTCTTCCATTTCTTTCCTGAGTACTTTATAGTTTTCTGAGTACAGATTTTTTGCCTCTTTGGTGAGGTTTATTCCTAGGTATCTTATGGTTTTGGGTGCAATTATAAATGGGATCAACTCCTTAATTTCTCTTTCTTCTGTCTTGTTTTTGGTGTATAGAAATGCAACTGATTTCTGTGCATTGATTTTATATCCTGACAATTTACTGAATTCCTGTACAAGTTCTAGCAGTTTTGGAGTGGAGTCTTTTGGGTTTTCCACACAAAGTATCATATCATCTGCAAAGATTGAGAGTTTGACTTCTTCTTTGCCGATTTGAATGCCTTTAATTTCTTTTTGTTGTCTGATTGCTGAGGCTAGGACTTCTAGTCCTATGTTGAACAGCAGTGGTGATAACGGACATCCCTGCTGTGTTCCTCACCTTAGGGGAAAAGCTCTCAGTTTTTTCCCATTGAGGATGATACTCACTGTGTGTTTTTCATAGATGGCTTTGATAATATTGAGGTATTTACCCTCTATCCCTACACTTTGAAGAGTTCTGATCAAGAAAGGATGCTGTACTTTGTCAAATGCTTTTTCAGCATCTATTGAGAGGATCATATGGTTCTTGTTCTTTCTTGTCTTAATGTATTATATCACATTGATTGATTTGTGGATGTTGAACCAACCTTGCAGCCCAGGAATAAATCTCACTTTGTCATGGTGAATAATCTTTTTAATGTACTGTTGGATCCTATTGGCTTGTATCTTGGTGAGAATTTTTGCATCTGTGTTCATCAAGGATATTGTTCTGTAATTCTCTTTTTTGATGGGCTCCTTGCCTGGTTTTGGGATCCAGGTAATGCTGGCTTCATAAAATGAGTTTGGAAGTTTTCCTTCTATTTCTATTTTTTGGAACAGTTTCAGGAGAATAGTATTAATTCTTCTTTAAATGTTTGGTAGAATTCCCCTGGGAAGCCGTCTGGTCCTGGGCTCTTGTTTGTTGGGAGATTTTTTTTTTTTTGGCATTTTATTTTATTTATTTTTTATTTTTATTATTTATTTATTTATTATTATTTTTTTAGTTATTATTATTTTTTAAATTTCTTTTCAGTGTAACAGTATTCATTGTTTTTGCACCACACCCAGTGCTCCATGCAATACGTGCCCTCCTTAATACCCACCACCTGGCTCCCCCAACCTCCCACCCTCCGCCCCTTCAAAACCCTCAGGTTGTTTTTCAGAGTCCATAATCTCTCATGGTTCACCTCCCCTTCCAATTTCCCTCAACTCCCTTCTCCTCTCCATCTCCCCATGTTTTCACTTATTTGTGGAGCATAACAAATAACATGTTGGGAGATTTTTGATGACTGCTTCAATCTCCTTACTGGTTATGGGTCTGTTCAGGTTTTCTATTTCTTCCTGGTTCAGTTATGGTAGTTTATATGTCTCTAGGAAAGCATCCATTTCTTCCAGATTGTCAAATTTGCTGGCATAGAGTTGCTCATAATATATTCTTATAATTGTATTTCTTTGGTGTTGGTTGTGATCTCTCCTCTTTCATTCATGATTTTATTTATTTGAGTCCTTTCTCTTTTCTTTTTGATAAGTCTGGCCAGAGGTTTACCAATCTTATTAATTCTTTCAAAGAACCAGCTCCTAGTTTCATTGATTTGTTCTCTTGTTTTTTTTGGTTTCTATTTCATTGATTTCTGCTCTGATCTTTATGATTTCTCTTCTCCTGCTGGGTTTAGGCTTTCTTTGTTGTTCTTTCTCCAGCTCCTTTAGGTGTAGGGTTAGATTGTGTATTTGAGACCTTTCTTGTTTCTTGAGAAAGGGTTGTATCGCTATATATTTTCCTCTCAGGACTGCCTTTGTTGTGTCCCACAGATTTTTGAACCGTTGTGTTTTCATTATCATTTGTTTCCATGAATTTTTTCAATTCTTCTTTTTTTTATTATTTTTTTAATAATTTTTTTTAAGATTTTATTTATTTATTTCACAGAGAGAGAGATCACAAGTAGGCAGAGAATCAGGCAGAGAGAGGGGGAAGCAGGCAGAGAGAGGGGGGAAGCAGGCTCCCCGCTGAGCAGAGAACCAGATGCGGGGCTCGATCCCAGGACCCTGAGATCATGACCTGAGCTGAAGGCAGAGGCTTAAACCACTGAGCCACCCAGGTGCCCCTCAATTCTTCTTTAATTTCCTGGTTGACCCATTCATTTTTTAGAAGGATGCTGTTTAGTCTCCATGTATCTGGGTTCTTTCCAACTTTCCTCTTGTGATTGAGTTCTAGCTTCAGAGCATTATGGTCTGAAAATATGCAGGGAATGATCCCAATCTTTTGATACCATTTGAGACCTGATTTGTGACCCAGGATGTGATCTATTCTGGACAATGTTCCATGTGCACTAGAGAAGAATGTATATTCTGTTGCTTTGGGATGGAATGTTCTGAATAGATCTGTGATGTCCATCTGTGTCATTTAAGGCCTTTATTTTCTTGTTGATCTTTTGCTTGGATGATCTGTCCATTTTGTGAGGGGAGTGTTAAAGTCCCCTGATATTATTGTATTATTGATGTGTTTCTTTGATTTTGTTATTAATTGGTTTATATAGTTGGCTGCTCCCATGTTAGGGGCATAGATATTTAAAATTGTTAGGTCTTCTTGTTGGACAGACCCTTTGAGTATGATATGTGTCCTTCCTCATCTCTTATTATAGTCTTTGGCTTAAAATCTAATTTATCTGATGTAAGGATTGCCACTGCAGCTTTCTTCTGATGTCCATTAGCATGGTACATTGTTTTCCACCCCATCACTTTAAATCTCGAGGTCTAAATGGTTTAAATATGGAGGTCTTTGGGTCTAAAATGACTTTCTTGTAGACAGCATGTCTATGGGTCTTTTTTTTTTTTTTTTAATCCATTCTGATACCCTGTGTCTTTTGATTGGGGCATTTAGCCCATTTAAATTCCTGGTAACTACTGAAAGATATGAATTTAGTGCCATTGTATTGCCTCTAAGGTGATTGTTACTTGTTACTTGTCTCTGTTCCTTTCTGATCTATGTTACTTTTAGTTTCTCTCTTTGCTTAGAGGACCCCTTTCAATATTTCCTGTAGGGCTGGTTTGGTGTTTGCAAATTCTTTTAGTTTTTGTTTGTCCTGGAAGCTTTTTATCTCTCCTTCTATTTTCAGTGACGGCCTAGCTGCATGTAGTATTCTTGGCTGGATGTTTTTTCTCGTTTAGTTCTCTGAATGTATCATGCCAGTCCTTTCTGGCCTGCCAGGTCTCTGTGGATTGGTCTGCTGCCAATCTAATATTTCTAACATTGTATGTTATAGACCTCTTGTCCTGAGCTGCTTTCAGGATTTTCTCTTTGCCACTAAGACTTGTAAGTTTTACTATGAGAAAATGAGGTGTGGACCTATTTTTATTAATTTTGAGGGGCAGTCTTTATGCCTTCTGGATTTCAATGCTTGTTCCCTTCACCCAGTTAGGGAGATTCTCTACTATAATTTGCTCCAATATACTTTCTGCCCGCCTCTCTTTTTCTTCTTCTTGTGGGATCTCAATTATTCTAATATTGTTTTGTCTTATGGTATCACTTATCTCTCAAATTCACCCCTTGTGGTCCAGTAGTTGTTTGTCTCTCTTTTGCTCGGCTTCTTTACTCTCCATCATTTGGGCTTCTATATCACTAATTCTCTCTTCTGCCCTTTTATCCTAGCAGTAAGAGCCTCCATTTTTGATTGCACCTATCAATACCTTTTTTTTGTTTCAACTTGCTTAGATCTTTGTTCTTTTATTTCTCCAGAAAGAGATTTTATTTCTCCAGAAAGGGATTCTCTAATACCTTCCATGCTTTTTTTGAGCCCAGCTAGCACCTAGATAATTGTCATTCTGAACTCTAGTTCTGACATATTACTAATGTCCATATTGATTAGTTCTCTAGCTGTCGGTTCTGTCTCTTGTTCTTTTTTTTGTGGTGAGTTTTTCCGCCTTGTCATTTTATCCAGCTAAGAATAGGTGAATGAGAGAACAAATACTAAAAGGGTAGGAGCGAGCCCAGAAAAATATACACTAACCAAATCAGAAAAGACCTGAAACTGGGGGAGAAGTAAGGGGGGAAAAAAGAATACATATATATCACATATGTAATATATATCATACCAATACATTAATATCATATTAATTAATAATTAGTTATACAATTAATTATTAATTGATACAATTAATATTAATATAATAAAATATATTAATATATATATTAGACTGGTGAACAGAACAGAGACACGCACTTGATTATGGGTGTATTTTGGTCTGTTAGAAGAAACTACCTCCCAAATTTTAAATAAAGTAAAACATATATATACAAAAATAAGGGTAAACATGATGAAGGGATGGAATATTAGTGTAAAGATAAAATTTAAAAAGTTTCTAAAAAAGGAATTGATAAGATAAGAAGTTGGTTGAAAAAAGAAAGAAAAGAAGAGGAAAGAATGTGATCAGGCTGGAGATTAGAACAAAGCCATGCCCTAGATTTAGGGTATATTTTGATCTATTAGAAGAAATTGTACCCCGAAATTTTAAAGAAAAAAACCCTATATGTATACGAAAAATAAGGTTAAATACAATGAAGGCATAAAATATGACTCAACAATGAATATTTAAAAAGATTTTTAAAAAGGTATTGATAAGATAAATCGTTAAAAATGTTAAAATAGGAAAGAGGAAAAGATAAAAAAATAGAATAAGAAAAAAATAAAATTAAAAAAATTTAACTTTGAAAAGTAAAGGATCATGGGAAAAAAGCCATGAATTCTATGTGTTGCTCTCCCCTAGATCTGGAGTTCTGCAGTTCTTATTGATCAGTGAACTTGGTCTTGGCTGAATGTTCTTGTTGATCTTCTGGGGAAGGGTCCTCTTGCAGTGCTTCTCAGATGTCTTTGCCCGAGGCAGAATTGCATCACCCTTGCCAGGGGCCAGGCTAAGAAATCTGCTCGGGTTCGCTCTCAGTAGCTTTTGTTCCCTGAACACTCCCTGAACCAGCTTTGGAGGACAGGAGCCGAGAACTTGGGTCCCCACTCCTCAGTGGGCCCTCAGAGAAAAGAACTCAATCCCTCTTGTCTCTCTGTCTCTAGCTGCACTCTGTGCTCACCTGGACTGTGACCAAGCATTTCTATCTCTGGTGCACGGCCCCATTTGGAGTCCCCAAACCCAGCAGTTTCCTGGTGTGTGCTCCTGCTCCCCTCCTCCTGGAGGAGGAAGAAGAGGGGTTTCTCTGGATCTGCCCCTTGTGGGGTCCCTGCTTGAAGGGCAGTGGTCTGACTGTGCCTTGGATCACAGTTTAAGGTAATCCCGAGTTGGGTACCCACTGCTCGGCTCCATCTTTGCGGCCAGCTTCCCCCCTCTGATACGTGGGAGCTCTGTCACACTCAATGGCCCCCGGTCTTTTTGTGTCCCCATAGGTCCTGAGACCACACTGTCCTGCAAGGGTTCCACCCCACCCCTTTTAGCCACTGCAGCGACCTCCCTCAGTGGAGCAGACTTCTAAAAGTTCCAATTGTGTGCTCTGCTGCTCTACCACTTGCTGGCAGCTGGCCCCTTCCCCCTGACCCCCTGTGGTCTATCTTCTGGTCACTTTGGATTTACTTCTCCGCACATCCTACCTTCTGGAAAGTGGTCGC
The DNA here is from genome assembly GCF_963455335.1 of Martes martes. NCBI lineage: Eukaryota > Metazoa > Chordata > Mammalia > Carnivora > Mustelidae > Martes > Martes martes. The sequence goes on along the minus strand of NC_137889.1, from coordinate 204,761,471 downwards.
TTTTCTGTTCCTGGAATTGTGGGTCTTCTTCTCTTCTATCTCCTGTTGAGTTTGTAGGTGTTCAAAATGGTTTGATAATGATCTAGCTGAACTTCTGGGACCTGATGATATTTTGGTCTCTTACTCCTCTGCCATCTTGCTCCTCCCCCTCAGTTATTTTTTCTTCAAATAATTTTCCTACACATTTCTCTCTCTCTCTCTCTCTCTCTTCTTCTTCTTCTTCTTCTTCTTCTTCTTCTGAGACCCCTATAATGCAAATGTTTGTTTGCTTGATGTTGTCCAAGAGATCCCTTAATCTAGCCTCATTTAAAAAAATTCTTTTCTCTTTTTATTGTTCAGCTTATGTGATTTTCATTACCCTGTCTTCCAGATGCCTGATATATTCTTCTGCATCCTCTAATCTACTGTCAATTTCCTCTAAGGTTGTTTTTTAATTTCAGTTATTGTATTCTTCAACTCTGATTTATTTTTTTTAATATTTCCTATCTCTTTATTGAAGTCTTTACTGAGTTCTTTCATTCTTTTCTCCATCCCAGTGAGTATCTTTATGATCATTTCTTTAAATTCTTTATTAGGTATATTGCTTATGTCTGTTGCATTTTATTCTTTTACTGAGGTTTTCTTCTCCTTTCTTTTGGTTCACAGTCTTCTGTATTCTCATTTTGCTTGATTTTCTATGTTTGTTTCTATGGATTAGGTAAAATTGCTACTTCTCAAGTTGAAGGAATGGTCTCATGTATGGTGACCCCTATACAGACTATGGTTGCTTGGTGAATTGCTGGCTGGCTGGAGCTTGGCTGTATAGGCTACTTACTTTTTTAAACCATGGCTTTTTATAGGGAGAATGAAGAAAAAAAAAGTAAAAAGATAATTAAAAAAGAAAATAACAAAACCAAAAAGAAAAAAAAATTAATAATAAAAAATAAATTAAAAAGTAAAAACAAAAAAACCCCTACAAAACAAATCCCATAAAATTATGGCTTGTTTCTATGCCTCAGCACCACAGGATGGTGGCTGGACCCTGGCCTTGCTGAGGTTGCAAACTTTCTGTGACAATCTGACCCACCACTGTGCCACAGCACATCTAGGAAGGTGTAGGCTTGTGAATGAAATTGGAAGCTCGTTGAGAGGTCTAGACTTGCCTGTTATGGTGTCTGGACCCTGCTCCAGTTTAGGCATTTAAAAAAAAATATTTTATTTATTTATTTATTAGAGAGTGTGAGAGAGAGATATTTATTACTTATTATTTATTTATTAGAGAGAGTGAGAAAGAACATGCCTATGTATGAGAGCTGGGAGGGAGGCAGATAGAGGGAGAGAGAGAAGGAGAGAAAGAGTGAGAGAGAGAAGCAGATTTACTGCTGAGTGTGGAACCCGTCGTGGGGTTCAATCCCACGACCTGAGATCAGGACCTGAGGTGAAATCAAGAGTCAGATGCTTAACTGAGTGAGCCACCCAGGCACCCTCTTCAGTCTAGGCTTTTCAATCAGGATGGGTGTATAAACCAGGTCATTCTCTCTCTGACCCACGAGCTTTCCTGTAGCTCCTCCGTTGCTTGGCAGAGTTCGTGTTGTCTCTTTTATGTTCTAGTTGCTATTTTAAATCATGGGGATTTTTCTGTGCCCAAGGACAGAGGGATCTATGCCTGGTCCCTCAATACTATCCTCCCACCCCTGCCCCCGCTCACTACTGTTTCTAGCATTGGGGCTGGGGGTTCCCTTTGTTACTTCTCTCTTGCTATTGTTGTTCTCCTTGTTTTTTGGTTGTTCAGTAGCTGTTTAGTCAGTGCTCGGTTCTTCTTCAGAAGGAAGTGTTCTATTAATAGGTGTAATTTCATATGTTCTGTGGAGGAGGTAAGTTCAGCATCTTTCTATGTTGCCATCTTGAACTGGAACTCCATTTGAGTGACTTCTAAAAATACTGAACCAATATTTTTAAATGTGTCTTTACATAAATACCTGGATTTTGGGCCTTTTTCTTTTTTTAAATATTGGAATATATGGAAAGTTAGCATGGGTTTGCAAATGACAGTAGTCAAAACTAGCTGAATAGCCACCCTCCTCTGAACAGGGCGAGGCACCTCCAGTTCATCACACTCCTCACTTTTCCCCCTTGTCTTCCTGATACCCCCTGCCTCATGCCTTTTACTGTTTTCATAGCCCTGAGAGATACTTGAGTTTTTGACCTCTATTCTGTGGGATATTATATTATTATTTTTTAAATTTTTTTTTAAATTTCACAGAGAGAGAGAGAGAGACAGTGAGAGAGAGGACACAAGGAGGGGGAGTGGGAGAGGGAGAAGCAGGCTTCCCACCGAGCAGGGAGCCTGATCCAGGCCTTGATCCAGGATCCCGGGGTCATAACCTGAGCCAAAGAGAGACACTCAACCCAGGTGCCCCACTACTTCTATTTTGAGGCATTTTAAGTCCTTATATAGCTATTTTAGCTGAGATGAACCCCAGCTATCTTCTTATGACCACATTCTATTTAGCAAATTTATTAATTAGGGTTCAAGTTCTCTTAGTAACATGTTAGACTTCAGCAAAGAATTATTTTAAACTTTTTTTTTCAGTTTAAATGGAATTTCTTCTAATGTATTATGATATTTAAGATTTTTTGGTAAAAGATAATTCAGTTTCATAAATCTTGCATTTCCTATCAGACCCTTGACTTACAGAATACGAGTTCTGCATTCTGTTTAAGCTAAGAATAATTATCCTTAAAAATGGAACTAAAGACAGAAATCTAATACATGCATATCACAGCTTCCTACATAATGATGTAAGTCCAAGTCCAGACATTATTTGAAACATGAATGTTGCAAGCAAATATATTCTCAAACATCAATAACCTGGTCACGAGACAAACCATGTCATAGGGATGAAATAAGGGGGAGAAATATGATAGGCCACAAAAGGAGGAGTCACAAGGAAAATCTGGACATTAGAATACAGATGGTCAGATTCTGGGGGGCTGCTGCCTGAGCCGATTGTTCCAGTATCACAGGATCACTGCCATGACCAAATCTAGACCCAAGATGTGACGAGCAAGGTAGATACAAAGTTTAAGAGGGCGCCAAAAGACTTAGTAATCATGACAAATACTTTAATGCATGATTTAGAAAATTTACTGCAGTATTTTATAAACAAAATTAATGCCAAAAAAGTTGATGATGTATGAAATGATCTTGTTGGCCAATAGGCTAAAATTTGGCAAGCGTTTAGGAATCCTGACCCTATGCCAGGTATGGAGCGAAGCACTTTTCAAGCTTTTTAAAAAAGTTTCATATACAGAACAACTTCATACAATAAACTGTATTATTTCCCATCCTTCTTTCTGTTTTCAGCTGAGAACACTGAGGCTTAAAGATGTTGAGTGACTTGCCCAGGTAGAGCTAATAATGGATAGAGCCGGGATTCAGGTAGCTTGACTCCAGAAACTGCTTGTGTCCATGGTACTATGAGATGGCTCAGCCCACAGTATGATCATTAAGCTCTGCAGATGTTGGAGTGAGTCCACTATCCTGGTGTTGCTACTGGATTAGGGATAGGTTCATGACCTTAGAGCCATCTTGTATAGGCTGGCCTGGAGGAACTGAATTTAATTTGATGGGAAGACATAGCTTATTGGTTTTCCTATACTAGTTGGTTTCTGTCCCACTCAGTGTTAGGAGAGATTGGGGGGTTGGGTGGAGAAGGAGGAGGAGAGGTGGCAGGGGAGAGAGAGAGAGTCAGGAAATGTGTGTGCACACACAGAGAGAGGGACACCTAGAGACAGTGGGGACCAGACAATGAACAAATACTATTGTTGGTAGAGGCAAGAGTAAAAGGAAGAGACTGTTTCACCAAAAATGTCAAGCCCAGAATGGAGAGAAAGGGTTCCTTGGCACTGAAATGCACCATGTAACTGAGGCCTAGAGCTGAGTGAAATGGTGCTTCGGTCTCTGGGAGTATGTCTGAAGTCACTGCAGCCTAGTTTCAGTTTCCTTTACTGTGTCTGGTTCCCCCGTCCTCTTCATACCCATACTTTAGTAGATATCCAAAGGTATTCACCACAACCTGAAATAGCCCAACAGACCCTCATCCCAGTTTCACAGGTCTCTCTTCCCAGTCTGAGTTGTCCTGTCCTCCTGTCCTTTTGCTGCCTTCACCCTTTTCCTGGCCATCCTCATGCGGTCATTGCACTATAACACAAGAATACTCATCAGTGGGGCCTCGTCATTCCTCTCGTGATGCTTCATGAAACTACAAAGACCCTAGTTGTCTGTGATCCTTCACTGACTCTCCAAGTGCTGCGTTACCTGTCAGTTTCCCCCTGCCCGCGGGGCAGGAGGCAGAGGGTCAGGAGCTGAGAGGGCTGGCCAAGAAGGGTACAGTATCTGAGAGGTAAGAAAGAAGTTCAGTTAAATTACTGGTGCGCTATAAGCACACCTGCTGACTGCAGTGGCATAATTCTGACGGAGTATTTACCGTCAACTGTGCACTTGCTGCTAATGCTACAGCCAGACTTCCAAGACACGGGGTAGATTTTCCAGGAGCACTCATTCACTAAAAATAATAATTAACCCTCTAAATCAGTGGTCTCAGTCCTCCCAAATCCAACAACCCCTTTGGCAGTAAATATGTAACAAACATTTTGTAATGATTCCTTTAGTGTTTGCATGGACATTATAACCCATTTATGTATACTTAAAAAAAATTCTCTGATTATACAAGAAGAAATAAAAGTGAGTTATGTTTATAAATGAGGTAAATATAAATTCTTGGGCAGGACCATGCCAGACACATATAAAACTATCAGATATTTTTACCACTTTTTAGAATCATTGAGAATGGAATGGTGAATAACAGAATGTGATTGTTTTTATATTTGCCACACAAAACCCATGAGCAATGTTATAGTCAGTGACAAGATTACCCAAAATAGTAACTGTGGTAAGCGGAATAATGGCCTTTCCAAGGATATTCAGATCTCAATTTCTAGAAACTGGATATGTTACCTTACAGGACGTATTTTGCAGATATGACTAAGTGAAGGATCTTGCGAGGGAGCGGTGACACGGTATTATCCTTGTAGACCCCATGTAATCGCCAGGGTCCTTATAAGAGAGAGATGGGAGTGTAAGAGTCAGAGAAGATGTGACAATGGAAGAAGAGGTAGGAGTGGTGCAGGGCCACGAGCCACGGAATGTGGGTGGCCTCTACAAGTAAGAAAAGGCAAGGAAAGGGATATTTCCTAATACCTTCAGAAAGAACATAGACTTGACTCGTTTCAGACTTCTGACCTCTAAAATTGTCAGATAATAAATTTTGTATGGTTTTAAACCACTAAGTTTGTGGTGATTACTTACAGCAGCGAAAGGAAACTAATATAGTGATTAACTCTGGCGAAAGAAATTACCGAAGTTCATTCTTTATAAAATTTATATGATAGTTTTCTTCCTGGGAAATTTATTGAATAGTCGAAGTGTACAGAAATATTTCCTGATGGTACGTGAAGCGGAGCTCGACCGTAGACTGCAACAGTTATGAGCTGGTGTGACTGTTGCCAGGCTTTCTGTTTTCTTACTCTCCTCTCTCCTCTCTCCTCTCCCCTCACCCACTTGCAGTTTTGGTTCAGCTTTTGTTCAGTTTCCACCTGGTTTTGAGTCCCTTTCCCTTTGCAGAGTAGCCCTTCAAGATGTTTCTGTGAACATGGTTCCCCCTCGAAGACTGCCAGCTGTTATAATTCTTGTTTGAGGAAAATGCTTTTCCCCCAATGGAAAATGACCTTCTGCCTGCAGTGTCTAGGTTTGACTGATGCCAAGTGATCCTTCAACACTTGATACCATCATTTCCAAGCAGCTTCTTTGTCCTCTACTGTCATGGGTGGATCCTCCTCTTGGGTTTTCATTGGTCACTGAACTTATTTATTTATTTGTTTATTTAAAGATTTTATTTATTTATTTGACAGACAGAGATCACAGGTAGGCAGAGAGGCAGGCAGAGAGAGAGGAGGAAGCAGGCTCCCTGCGGAGCAGAGAGCCCGATGCGGGGCTCGATCCCAGGACCTTGGGATCATGACCTGAGCCGAAGGCAGAGGCTTTAACCCACTGAGCCACCCAGGTGCCCCTGAACTTATTTACTTTTTATCTATCACTGATTTTTAAATTTTAATGTGCAGACACTGTACTAAGCACTTTAGGTATAGTTTGTCATTTGTATCATGTATCAATCCTGTGGGTTAGTTTTTAATTTAATTTTATTTTTTTAAAGATTTTTATTTATTTATTTGACAGAGAGAGACACAGAGAGAGAGGGAACATGAGCAGGGGTAGTGGGAGAAGGAGAAGCAGGCTCCCCACTGAGCAGAGAACCTGGTGTGGGGCTTGATCCCAGGATCCTTGGATCATGACCTGAGCGGAAGGCAGATGCTGAACGACTGAGCCACCCAAGCGTCCCATCTTAGTTATTTTTTAATCTTTATTTTACATGTGGGAAAACAGACTCAGAGTAGATATTTAAAATCTAAAGATTAAAAAAAAGATTCTTATTCTTGGTTCTTTATACTCACAAAAGATTAAATTTCAATGGATTATATTTAAAAGGATTACAAGTTTACAACATTTTACTCATTAGTTATCATTTATTATACTTGTATATATAAAGAGAGAAGTTTATAGACTATGGCCCAGGCTTTTCAGGTTATTTGCCTTTGGAGTGAGTGAATGGTTTGCTTTATACATTTGTGGTATTTGGACTTTTTATGGTGGTCAGTGGAGTCAAATTTATTTGGCTTTCATGTATAAAATCTAGATAAAAATTTAAAAAATGAAAGTTTGTATTGGTAGTTTAAAACTTTGCTAGGTCAATTACACACATATGTATTTTTTTATGTGTAAATACAAATTTAATTCATTCGAAAATCAATTTGTTCCATACTTACTTACTGAATGTCACTATGAACCGGGTTCTGTTCTAGGCCCTGGGGATGAGACAGTGAGTAAGAGAGGCTGTGAAGCTCACATTCCAGCGGGGAGTGCGTTCAACACCACATCAGGTGGCCACAGTACTAAGAAGAGAGAAAAAGCAGGATAAGATGATAGAAAGTGGTAGAAAGTTCTCTATTACATAGTCAGAGAAGGTTTCTCTGAGCACAGACCTGAATGAAATAAGGGAGGAAGCCATGTCAGCATCTGGCGAATCGTGTTCCAGAATGGAGTTTGCAATTTTTATCCAATAGTTTGGGTTTTATTTTGAAATCAGACTTAATTATATGAAAAGTACCTTTATTTTTTTTAAAAAAAGATTGATTTATTTATTTGAGAGAAAGGGTAGAGGAGCAGTAGAGGGAGAGGGTGAGAGACTCCCAAGCAGACTCTGCACTGACCGTGGAGGCTGCCGTGGGGCTTGACCCGAGGACCCTGAGATCATAATCTCAGCCTAGACCAAGAGTCTGGTGTTAGCTGACTGTGCCACCCAGGCACCCAGTACTTCTTTTTTTATGGTGAAAAAATTCATATTTAGATTTAGTTAACTGGACTCAGCTTAGATGATCCCAATTTTGTGGGCAACATCTGAAGCGTCATAATCAGGAGCCGTTGAACACATGCCTTCTTCTCTCCCCGGGCCTGATCGGGGTGCTGCCCATGGTCATGTTAGTGTCACAGAGCCGATGACACAGACTGATCTGGCGCTGGCCTTGCATCCACAGTGGACACAGTGTGTGGTCGTCTTCTGTTTTCTTCATGGCTAACTCGGTGGTCAGGGGGACTTGATGATGTGTGTGGTCAACCTTGTGCCCGGGGGCACTCTTTCCAGGATATCTGGGCTGTCTCTGGAGATGCAATGTCTTGGGCTATTGGAATGTGGAGGATGTATGGATCTTTTGTGTGTGTGTGACTGTGGACACCTTTTAGCACCGCTTTCTTGGCCTTCGTAGTCTTTGCTTTGGCCTCGGCTTTGTGAGGGGCAGGAGCGTCCTTCTTCACCTTTGCACCGTCTTTGTGAAAGGGCTGTGTGAAAAGTAGTTATCGAGCATGTGCCAGGTTCTTGGTGGGTGAGGTGACCTGTTGGATAACAGGGAAATGTGAGGTCTGACCTTGCCACCTAGTTTACAACCTTGATGGGAATTGAGAACAACAGATCTAAAAATATCAAATGGAAACAGTATACAATTATTTGTTGCTAAATCGTGTGACACAGATTCTAGGTTTGGGGGGAACTTCTTGGGTCTTATACTTCCTGAAGTAAAATTTTGCTAGATTTAAACATTTTAAAGGACAAGTCCATAGACTGAAGCAAAAAAAAATGTTCTTTAATGGAACTTTAGTTCTCATTGCTTTGGGATTTCCTTCTCTTAGGAGCTATTTATGGAGTCTGTGAAATGTGACTCTAATGGGATAGGAAATGATCAGGAATCCAGAAAATTGGTTTGCAGTCTCTGGTGTCCTGAATAGTGGTAGCTTTCCGTGGACCCAGACTCTGGTCACTGAGGTATGGTGGGAAGAGGAACGTGCATTCTTTTTCAGCTTTCCTTCCCCATCACTCCTCGGGGCTCTGAACAAGTGAAAGCTGTGATTTTGACTTAGACTTATAATCAGATCGATACCATCCATTCTCTAGCACAGAGCTCTTGAAATAGCCTCTCATTTGGGTTCTCAATAAATGATTCGTGACTCGAGTAGGAATATGCTAATAGTATTTATGTTACTGGGATTGTGACATTTTTGTTATTTTCCAAGTTCTCGGCTTTCCACAAATCCCATTCATTCATCGTACGGTTTCTGATTACACTTGAGTTTCTGATTATATTACCTTTGAAATAAAAAAAAGGAAGAAATAATTCAAAGAAATCATTGGGTTTATTACAGTAATGAGTTCTTGTTCAGTTTGTGCAATAGATTTTCTTTGTTAATTTTAATTTTTTGCTTCAAAGCTTTTATGCTTGAATCAACTTTTTATTTTGTTTTAATGATGAGTATTATTGGAAGCATTAATTATGATACCTAGTGTGCACATTAGGACTCTCATCCAAACTGTATAAGCATATCTTTAAATTCAGTAATCCCTCAGTTTAAGCCTACATAAAAGAGCGGCATCAAATATTTACATTCTGTGGAAGGGCTGGGAGGCTGGGTGACTAAAACAGCAGCAGCGACAAACCAGTTACATTTGCAAAGCTCCCTGGTCTGCTCCTCGAGCTGTTGCAGAGGACGCCAGTGAGGCTTTCTGAGCTAGACGTAAGTGCTGCTGCAGAGCTGAGTTGGACGGCTCTCCCTGCGGTTTGGATTAATCATTTCATTAGCTGAAAAATCAAAGACTATATTCCCCCTTGTTTTGTTCTGTGGTGTTAGAATTCCGGGCGACGGTCTCGACGCGCTGCCTCTCACACGGGGGCCTTTGATTGTTTTGGAAGAGCTTCGTTGCTCCGTGTGCATGTCAATGCGCCGGCCCCGGTCCTGTTGTCTGCATGGGCCTTCCTCGCCCGTCCCCTGCTCTGCTCCCTGTGACAGGGATCAAACCTGCCAGGCTGGTCGGATGCCCAGGCTCCTTCCTGTCCATCGGTCTTCGGCAAGGGTTAACCAATGGTGGGCAAGACGGCTAGAGGGTGGAAGGACCCAGGACCCCAGCTCCTCCAGGGGACCCAGCTCCCGCCTCCTTTCATGATCCCTCCGGCTTGGGGTTGGTTGTGTCTTTCTGCTGTTGCCAGTCTCTGTTCTGTCTTGCCTTTCTGTTGGGTTTCTCAACCCGTCTTCCGTTGCCTGTACCACCAGTTTTCTGTTACTAAGGTCTCTGTTTTAGCTATGCAAAGTGGTTTTTAACTTTCTAGTTAGACTCTGAGTTATACAGCTCTCAGTTCTCGGGGTTGATTGCCAATAGAGTGAACCATCGTCTTTGTGACAGTTTTGGGAAAATTAAAGTCTATAAAATTTACCTCATTTTAGACCTTAAGTAGGAGAATAATATGAGAAAACGGAGAGAACAGCTTTATCATTTTGTAGTCAGGTGCTTCCGAACTGATGGATTATTTTCTATGCTGCTATCAGTGAGACAATTGCATTGGCCTGTGAGTTTCTGTGTTGTCTACCTTAGGTTAGCAGCATTTCATAATTAGCAAATAATGTAATGTGGTATAAAGTAAAGCCACTAGAATATATTGATTGAATTATTTTGAAAGTTTGTACTTAGAAAGACAATATCTGTGTCCTTATTTGAGGCAGACACTCTCCTTAGGAGCACGCGATGAGATAGACGGACTTTTCTAAGACGGAGGAAGGTGTCTGTCCGGCGTTAACAAGCGAGGGGCTGGTGCGTCGCGGCGAGTGGGGCTGGCATTGCTCCCACCGCGCAGACTCTGCGACGGGGAATCCGCTGGCGCGGGATCATGAGACACAGGTCGTGCGTTTGGGGGGGTCGCGAGAGACGGGGACGGGCGAGCGGTTTGCCGAGCAAGGGCTCGGGGCGGAGGGAGGGGACAGGCAGGGCCGGGAGGGGGATGCGCGCGGCTGCGTTTCAGCTCACGTCGGCTCTGCTCGGCGGCCCGGGGAGCTCTGGAGCGCGAGCGCGGCCGCCGACAAGCCTCGGGGGCCCAGGACGGCCGAGCCACGCGCGGGGGTGGCCCTGGGTGGAGGGTGCGGCCGTCGGGGGGCGGCGGGAGGAGGCCCGCGGAGGCTGCCGAGGCCCGGCCCCGCGCCCGTGTGCACCACGTGCGGGCCGTGCGCGCCGGGCGGGCCGGGGACCCTCTCCAAGCCTCGGCCTCCGGATCGGCCTGACGGTGAGACAGACGGCGACCGCCCCTTTCCCTCCCAGACGTGCTCCCGAGAAACGAAGGCTCTGGACGGGTTCCTGAGCCGCCGGCCTGCGGGGACGGAGCGGCGCGGTGCTCCTCGCGTGCAGACGCCGGACGGACGTGGCCGTGGCCTCCTCGGAGGCCTCCGAAACAGCCCACGACGCGGACCTGGTGAAGGTCGTTGTTTTGGCGAAGGTGCGGGCAGGAGGGAGTGCGGAGAGGGGCCGAGGCGGGGGAGACGCTGAGCCGCAGGTGGGCGCGGGGCTGCAGCGTGCGGTGGGTGCGGGGCTGCAGCGTGCGGTGGGCGCGGGGCCTGCAGCGTGCGGTGGGCGCGGGGCCTGCAGCGTGCGGTGGGCGCGGGGCTGCAGCGTGCGGTGGGCGCGGGGCCTGTAGCGGTTCGATGGGCGCGGGGCCTGTAGCGGTTCGATGGGCGCGGGGCCTGCAGCGTGCGGTGGGCGCGGGGCCCGCAGCGGTGCGGTGGGCGCGGGGCCCGCAGCGTGCGGTGGGCGCGGGGCCCGCAGCGTGCGGTGGGCGCGGGGCCCTGCAGCGTGCGGTGGGCGCGGGCCTGGCCCTGGGGGCAGCTGTTGGCGGCGGCAGCGAGCGAGGGACGAGAGGCCCCGCGCGCCCCAGCGCAGAAGTGTTCGGGCCGCCGGCCGCCCTCGCGGAGCTGCTCAGACCCACAGATCATTAAGGCTCTTCCGTCGCCGATGCCTGAGGCCAGGCTGACCCTGCATTTGTCCGTGCGACCAGCTACCGCCCCTTTGCTGCCGCTGACTCTGAGGCCGGCCCTTGACATGCATCGTGTCCCACTCTAGGCTTCCCTCACCCTCAACCAGCGTTTCTGAGGATGCTGCTCTGTCGGGGACCCAGGCCCTCACCCCGGGGGTGTCCACCCCTGGCTGGACCGGCACCTGCAGTCCGTTCCCCGTGATCCGCGGCCGGGGCAACGCCAGGCGATACCTGGGACCCCGATATCAGACTAGCTGTCCTCTTCTCCGTAGGGCAGCAGCGACTTGGTCTTCTCACCCGTTGCTCTGCCAAAATGGAAACTCCATTCTCTGCCGGTGATGCTCTGGTATGAAGAGCCTGAGGAGTGAGGTGGGTTTACAGCGCTAGGCTTGGGGTCTCACGGGGAAGCGTTGGCCTCCGAGAGCCAGGACCTCTGTGCTAGAAAAGATTAAAGTTATGGAGACAAGAAATCCAAGTTAAGCAGCTGTGTCACTGGGAGCGATGATGGGAGGAGTCAGCCAAGGCTTGTACCTGTTGGTACCCAGACCTTTGTTTCCAGCTTTGGGGGTTCACGGCACCAGTGATGGCAACGACATGGATGGAACTAGAGGGTATCACGCTAAGTGAAATAAGTCGATCAGAGAAAAACGACTGTCATATGATCTCTCTGATTGAGGAATTTGAGAGGCAGGGCAGGGGCTTATGGGGGGAAGGGAGGGAAAAAATGAGACAAGATGAAACCAGGGAGGGAGACAAACTGTAAGAGACTCTTAATCTCAGGAAACAAACTGAGGGTTGCTGGAGGGGAGGCGGGTAGGAAGGGAGAGGGTGGCTGGGCGATGGACACTGGGGAGGGCATGTGCTGCGGTGAGTGGTGTGAGGTGTGTAAACCTGGTGATTCACAGACCTGTACCCCTGAAGCAAATAATACGTTATATGTTAAAAAAAACAACAACAATGTGCTGAATTGCTGCTTGGAGGGGGCCTGGGAAAGGGAAACGGGAGTCCCCAGGGGTGGGAAATTTGTCAGAAGTTGTCTCTGACATGCCGCGTTCCCTTTTTCTGAGCTTATTCCGGTGTCAACACAAAGCATGGAAAATCAGCAAAGACTTGGAACAGTGCGGGGGGGGGGGGCAAGTTATAAATCCCTCCTTGTTCTGGGCACTCATCTTCGCCCTGTCGTGGTATTCGTCTTCCTAATTTGATCCCTAAACTAGTTGTCTCTGTTGGATGAAAGTGGGGAGGAGAAAGAGCAAAGAAACATGCCCGTGAGTGCGGACAGCAGGAGCCGGGGTTTGGCTAGAATTTCCGATCGAGTTTTTCAAGCTACCCGTGCTCTTCCTGCACTAGTAGAAGTGTTAACACTGTTCCCCTATGCGAGGGGAGACGATGAGCGAGCCTGAGTCCCAGCAGAGTGTGTCCTGTCCTTCAGGCGTGCTAGGGAGGACAGAGGTTCAGAACCCCCGATTTAACCATTGCTTCTGCTTTATCCTTCTGAGAAGTTCCAGGGAGAATCCTTTCTAATTTCATATTCTTCATGACATCAGAAAATTGGTAGCTCCTGGTATTTCTTTATTACAGTATTTGGAGTTTATAATTAATCCTAATTAATGATAGCGTGATAAAAACCATAAATATCACGCTAGGAGTCCTAGGCTTATCTGCTGTGTAGTGCAGGACAAATGTCTCCGTTTCTCTCATGTTTTAGCAACGGGGAATGGAGTAAGAGGGAGGAAGTTTCCTATGTGTTTATTGTGATACCCTGTCAGAAAGACATTCTCAGTGTTCTGAGTCACTTTTAAACATAATTATGAATAATAATGATGTGAAAAAAAAAAGAGACCATAAGAGCTTTGTACTTTGGTAATTTGTGGGCCATAAGGATGGATAAAGGGAGAAGATTTAATACTTTAGAACCAAATTTTTTAAATAAAATAAGTTTCGTACAAATACCTAGCTTGTTCCATTAATGAAAAAGTTTTTTTTATTCCCGAAGGCATTTTAGAAATATTTAAGTCATGAAAAGAAAGGGCACAGGGTTAACTGTATTGTAATTTTATTCTTTTTTTTTTTTTTTTTTGCTTTAAAAAATTTATCACACGAGGGCGCCTGGGTGACTCAGTGGTTTAAGGCTTCTGCCTTTGGCTCAGGTCATGACCCCAGGGTCCTGGGATCGAGCCCCACATCGGGCTCTCTGCTCCACGGGGAGCCTGCTTCCTCCTCTCTCTACCTGCCTCTCTGGTGCTTGTGATCTCTGTCTGTCAAATAAATGGGTGAAGTCTTTGAAAAAAAAAATTATCACACAAGTATATGCATGTGGTTTTAAAAGTCAAATGATGGTGAAAGTCTTATGTATAAAAACATAGCAGTCATCTGTGCCCTCCCCAGTGCCATTCCGCAGAGGCCGTAACTGCTTGCAGCTCATTCCCCTGCCACGACCTCCTGTTTATGAATTTCAGGACTCTCAGCCTCGTACCCTGTGTGCTCACCTCCTGTGTCCTTTCACAAAAACTATTTCACAAGTTTTAGTTCATTTCATGTTCATGCTTTTTATTATTTTTTCTAGGTAAATATTATTTTTCACTGAGCCAAATAAGCTATGATTATATTTGATTTATTTTATAACATGCTTTCTTTTTTAATTTCTTTTCTTTTCTTTCTTTCTTTTTTTTTTTAAAAAGTAGGCTTCGTGCCAATGTGGGGCCCAATATGGGGCCTGAACTAGCGACCCTGACTGACCCTGAGACCAAGTGTCAGATGCTTAACACTGAGCCACTCAGGCACCCCTTTCTCTCCTTTTTAAAAAAATTGAGGTGTAATTAACACGCAGTATCGTATTAGCTCCAGGTGTACAATGTAATGATTCAACAATTCTCTGCATCACTCAGTGCTCAACAAGACACGTGTATTCTCAATCCCTTTGTCTATTTGTTTTATAGCCTTTTATTTTTCCTGGAGTTAAGAGTTGCCTCATTCATTGTATTTATCTGCTTCACTGCCCTTAGAACTTTGGCCCAACTCTTCCCATACCCTCCAGCAGCCTTCTAAAATGTCATTCTTAAGTTTTTTCTCAGAGTCAAACTATCAAACAATCTGTCATGTTCTGCTCTCATTTTTCAAAAGACATCTCGGGCCGCCTGCATCACTCCGCCCTGCCCTGGAGTGGTTGCCCTGGGCCTGCGGCAGAATCGCTGTCCTTTGCCTGTTTCACTTTGCTTCTCTCTCCTGTGACAGGATTTATGTCGTTTTCTTTCTTAGTTTTTTTTTTTTTTTTCTTAGTCCTCCTTGGCTTACTGAAAAGCCATTGGAAGTAGATTATCTGAGACTTTACGTATTTGAAAATATTTACTCTACTTGGACACTTGATAGTTTGGCTAAATCTTGAATCCTTGGTTGCAAATTATTTTCTTTGGAAATTTGGAGGCTGTTACTACATTGACTTCGAGCTTATAATGTTGCTTTGAGAAGATGGATGCTTTCCTTATTTCTGATCCTTTGCTCTCGACCAGCTTTTCTTCGCTGGAAACCTTCAAGATCTCTTTATCTCTGGTATTTTCAAATTTTACAACGTTATCTTCAGTATGGGTTTATTTTTCACTCATTTGCTATGTCTTTTAAGCAAGAAATTCATTTCCTTCTGTTCTAGCAAATTTCCTCGAATTGTCTCTGAGAATTTCTTCACCAGTAATTTCTCTGCTCTCTCTGTTTGGAACTCCTATCCGCTGGATTGAACCTCGACCTTCTGAAGTTTTTTTTCTATTTTTCAACTTTTTCTCCTTTTGTCCTACTTTCCAGGTGAATTCCTTAAACTAATCTTGCTGTTCTTTCACTGTTTCTTATTTTTTTTAAAAGTTCATCTTTCTTTTCATTTTTTAAAAATTAATTTATTTACTTTAATAAACATATAATGTATTTTTATCCCCAGGGGTACAGGTCTGTGAATCGCCAGGTTTACACACTTCACAGCACTCACCGTAGCACATACCCTCCCCAATGTCCATTTCCCCACCACCCTGTCCCGTCCCCCCTCCCCCCAGCAACCCTCAGTCTGTTTTTTGAGATTGAGTCTTTTATGGTTTGTCTCCCTCCCAATCCCGTCTTTTCATTTTTTCTTTTCCTACCTCCCCCCAACCACCCCCCCCGCCTTGCATCTCCACTTCCTTATATCAGGGAGATCACATGATAGTTGTCTTTCTCTGATTGACTTATTTTACTCAGCATAATACCTCTAGTTCCATCCACGTCGTCGCAAATGGCAAGATTTCATTTCTTTTGATGGCTGCATAGTATTCCATTGTGTATATATACCACATCTTCTATATCCATTCATCTATTGATGGACATCTAGGTTCTTTCCACAGTTTGGTTATTGTGGACATTGCTGCTATAAACATTCGAGTGCACGTGCCCCTTCGGAGCACCACGTTTGTATCTTTAGGATATATACCCAGTAGTGCAATTGCTGGGTCATAGGGTAGCTCAATTTCAGTTTTTTGAGGAACCTCCACACTGTTTTCCAGGGCGGCTGCACCAGCTTGCATTCCCACCAGCAGTGTAGGAGGGTTCCCCTCTCTCCACATCCTCGCCAGCATCTGTCATTTCTTGACTTGTTAGTTTTAGCCATTCTGACTGGTGTGAGGTGGTATCCCACTGTGGTTTTGATTTGTATTTCCCTGATGCTGAGTGATGGGGAGCATTTTTTCATGTGTCTGTTGGCCATCTGGATGTCTTCTTTGCAGAAATGTCTGTTCATGTCCTCTGCCCATTTCTTGATTGGATTATTTGTTCTTTGGGTGTTGAGTTTGAGAAGTTCTTTATAGATTTTGAATACTAGCCCTTTATCTGATATGTCATTTGCAAATATCTTCTCCCATTCTGTCAGTTGTCTTTTGGTTTTGTTAACCTTCCTTTGCTGTGCAAAAGCTTTTGATCTTGATGAAATCCCAATAGTTCATTTTTGCCCTTGCTTCTGTTGTCTTTGGCGATGTTTCTAGGAAGAAGTTGCTGCGGTTGAGGTCAAAGAGGCTGCTGCCTGCATTCTCCTCAAGGGTTTTGATAGATTCCTTTCTCACATTGAGGTCCTTCATCCATTTGAGTCTATTCTTGTGTGTGGTGTAAGGACATAGTCCAGTTTCATTTTTCTGCATGTGGCTGTCCAATTTTCCCAGCACCATTTGTTGAAGAGGCTGTCTTTTTTCCATTGGACATTCCTTCCTGCTTTGTCAAAGATTAGTTGACCATAGAGTTGAGGGTCTATTTCTGGGCTTTCTATTCTGTTCCATTGATCTATATGTCTGTTTTTGTGCCAGTACCATACTGTCTTGATGATGACAGCTTTGTAATAGAGCTTGAAGTCTGGAATTGTGATGCCACGAACTTTGGCTTTCTTTTTCAATATTCCTCTGGCTATTCAAGATCTTTTCTGGTTCCATATAAATTTTAGGATTATTTGTTCTATTTCTTTGAAAAAAAAAAAGGATGGGATTTTGGTAGGGATTGCATTAAATGTGTAGATTGCTTTAGGTAGAATAGACATTTTCACAATATTTGTTCTTCCAATCCATGAGCATGGAACATTTTTCCATTTCTTTGTGTCTTCTTCCATTTCTTTCATGAGTACTTTATAGTTTTCTGAGTATAGATTCTTTGCCTCTTTGGTTAGGTTTATTCCTAGGTATCTTACAGTTTTGGGTGCAATTGTAAATGGGATCAACTCCTTAGTTTCTCTTTCTTCTGTCTTGTTGTTAGTGTAAAGAAATGCAACTGATTTCTGTGCATTGACTTTATATCTTGACACTTTACTGAATTCCTGTACAAGTTCTAGCAGTTTTGGAGTGAAGCCTTTTGGGTTTTCCACATATAGTATCATATCATCTGCAAAGAGTGATAGTTTGACTTATTCTTTGGCAATTTGGATGCCTTTAATTTCTTTTTATTGTCTGATTGCTGAGGCTAGGACTTCTAGTACTATGTTGAACAGCAGTGGTGATAACAGACATCCTTGCCGTGTTCCTGACCTTAGCGGAAAAGCTTTCAATTTTTCTCCATTGATAATGATATTTGCAGTGGGTTTTTCATAGATGGCTTTGATGATATTGAGGTATGTGCCCTCTATGCCTACACTTTGAAGAATTTTGATCAGGAAGAGATGCTGCACTTTGTCAAATGCTTTTTCAGCATCTATTGAGAGTATTATATGGTTCTTATTCTTTCTTTTGTTAATGTATTGTATCACATTGATTGATTTGTGGATGTTGAACCAACCTTGCAGTCCTGGAATAAATCCCTCTTGGTCGTGGTGAATAATCCTTTTAATGTACTGTTGGATCCTATTGGCTACTATTTTAGTGAGAATTTTTGCATCTGTGTTTATCAAGGATATTGGTCTGTAATTCTCTTTTTTGATGGGCTCCTTGTCTGGTTTTGGAATCAAGGTGATGCTGGCCTCATAAAATGAGTTTGGAAGTTTTCCTTCCATTTCTATTTTTTGGAACAGTTTCAGGAGAATAGTATTAATTCTTCTTTAAATGTTTGGTAGAATTCCCCTGGGAAGCCGTCTGGCCCTGGACTTTTGTTTGTTTGGAGATTTTTGATGACTGTTTCAATCTCCTTATTGGTTATGGGTCTGTTCAGGTTTTCTATTTCTTCCTGGTTCAGTTATGGTAGTTTATATGTCTCTAGAAATGTATCCATTTTTTCCAGATTGTCGAATTTGCTGGCATAGAGTTGCTCATAATATGTTCTTATAATTGTTTGTATTTCTTTGGTGTTGGTTGTGATCTCTCCTCTTTCATTCATGATTTTATTTATTTGGGTCCTTTCTCTTTTCTTTTTGATCAGTCTTGCCAGGGGTTTGTCAATCTTATTAATTCTTTAAAAGAACTAGCTCCTAGTTTTGTTGATTTGTTCTATTGTTTTTTTGGTTTCTATTTCATTGATTTCTGCTCTGATCTTTATGATTTCTCTTCTCCTGCTGGGTTTAGGCTTTCTTTGTTGTTCTTTCTCCAGCTCCTTTAGGTATAGGGTTAGGTTGTGTATTTGAGACCTTTCTTGTTTTTTGAGAAAGGCTTGTACCACTATATATTTTCCTCTCAGGACTGCCTTTATTATGTCCCACAGATTTTGAACCGTTGTGTTTTCATTATCATTTGTTTCCATGAATTTTTTCAATTCTTCTTTAATTTCCTGGTTGACCCTTTCATTCTTTAGAAGGATGCTGTTTAGTCTCCATGTTTGGGTTCTTTCCAAATTTCCTCTTGTGATTGAGTTCTAGCTTCAGAGCATTGTGGTCTGAAAATATGCAAGGAATGATCCCAATCTTTTGATACCATTTGAGACCTGATTTATGACCCAGGATGTGATCTATTCTGGAGAATGTTCCATGTGCACTAGAGAAGAATGTGTATTTTGTTGCTTTGGGATGGAATGTTCTGAATAGATCTGTGATGTCCATCTGGTCCAGTGTGTCATTTAAGGCCTTTATTTTCTTGTTGATCTTTTGCTTAGATGATCTGTCCATTTCAGTGAGGGGAGTGTTAAAGTCCCGTACTATTATTGCATTATTGTCAATGTGTTTCTTTGATTTTGTTATTAATTGGTTTATATAGTTGGCTGTTCCCATGTTAGGGCATAGATATTTAAAATTGTTAGGTCTTCTTGTTGGACAGACCCTTTGAGTATGATATAGTGTCCTTCCTCATCTCTTATTGTAGTCTTTGGATTAAAATCTAATTGATCTGATATAAGGATTGCCACCCCAGCTTTCTTCTGATGTCCATTAGCCTGGTACATTACTTTCCACCCCCTCACTTTAAATCTGGAGGTGTCTTTGGGTCTAAAATGAGTTTCTTGTAGGCAGCATATGGATGGGTTTTGTTTTTTTATCCATTCTGATACCCTGTGTCTTTTGATTGGGGCATTTAGCCCATTAACATTCAGGGTAACTATTGAGAGATATGAATTTAGTGCCATTGTATTGCCTGTAAAGTGACTGTTACTATATATTGTCTCTATTTCTTTCTGATCTACTACTTTTAGGGTCTCTCGTTGCTTAAAGGACCCCTTTCAATATTTCCTGTAGAGCTGGTTTGGTGTTTGCAAATTCTTTCAGTTTTTGTTTGTCCTGGAAGCTTTTTCTCTCTCCTTCTATTTTCAATGATAGCCTAGCTGGATATAGTATTCTTGGCTGCATGTTTTTCTCGTTTAGTGCTCTGAATATATCATGTCAATTCTTTCTGGCCTGCCAGGTCTCTGTGGATAGGTCCGCTGCCAATCTTATGTTTTTACCCTTGTATGTTACAGACTTCTTTTCCCGGGCTGCTTTCAGGATTTTCTCTTTGTCGCTATGACTTGTAAATTTTACTATCAGGTGACGAGGTGTGGACCTGTTTTTATTGATTTTGAGGGGCTTTCTTTGCATCTCCTGGATTTTGATGTTTGTTCCCTTTGCCATATTAGGGAAATTCTCTCCAATAAACCTTCTGCTCCCCTCTCTCTTTCTTCTTCTTCTGGAATCCCAATTATTCTAATGTTGTGTCATCTTATGGTGTCGCTTATCTCTTGAATTCGTTCCTTGTGGTCAAGTATTTGTCTCTCTTTTGCTCAGCTTCTTTATTCTCTATCATTTGGTCTTCTTTATCACTCATTCTTTCTTCTGCTTCATTTATCCTAGCAGTAAGAGCTTCCATTTTTGATTGCACCTCCTTAATAGCTTTTTTTGATTTCAACTTGGTTAGATTTTAGTTCTTTCATTTCTCCAGAAAAGGGCTTTTATCTCTCCAGAGAGAGTTTCTCTAATATCTTCTATGCCTTTTTTGAGCCCGGCTAGAACCTTGAGAATCATCAGATCTTTCATGTTACCCATGTCCATATTGATTAGGTCACTAGCCTTCTGTACTGCCTTTTGTTCTTCTTTTTGTGTTGTTTTTCTGCCTTGTCATTTTGTCCAGATAAGATTTGCTTTCTCCTCCTCTAGAATTCTGCTGTTCTTGGTGAGTGAAGTTGGTCTTGGCTGGGTTTCTTGTTGATCTTCTGGGGGAGGGGCCTGTTGTAGTGATTCTCAAGTGTTTTTGCCCGAGTTGGAATTGCCCTGCCCTTACCAGGGACCGGGCTAAGGAATCCGTTCGGGTTCGCTTTCGGGAGGTTTTGTTTCCTGAGCACTTTCCGTAGAGTTCTGGGGGATGGGAATGAAGATGGTGGCCACCCAGTCTCTGGCCCAGAGGAGCCGAGAGCTCGGGCCCCGCTCCTCAGTGCACCCTCAGAGAAAGGCACCCAACCGCCCCCGTCTCCCTGGCTTCTGGTCGCACTTGGAGAAAAGCGCCTGGTTGCTTCCGTCTCCCTGGCCTCCGGCCGCGCTCCGAGTCCACCCAGCCTGTGACCAGTTCAAGGTAACCCCGAGCTGAGACTTCACTCCTTGTCTCCGTCTCTGTAGCCGGCTTCCCCGCTCCGATACCTACACGCTGACCCTGCATGGGCTTCTCCCCTGTTTAGTCTCTGGAGCGATGTCCCTCCTTGGAGCAGACTTTTAAAAGTCCCGATTTTGTGCTCCGCTGCTCCGCCGCTTGCCAGGAGCCGGCCCCTCCCCCCGCGGTCTGTCTTCCCGTCGCTTTGGATTCACTTCTCCGCAGGTCCTACCTTTCAGAAAGTGTTTGATTTTCTGTTTCTAGAATTGCTGCTCTTCTTCTCTTCGATTTCCTGTTGGATTTATAGGTGTTCGCAATGGTTAGCTAAGCTATCTAACTGATCTCCTGCTACCCGATGTCGTCTCAGCCTGCTACTTCTCCGCCATCTTGACTCCTCTCCTCACTGTTTCTTATTTTTAAATTTTAGCAATATTTTTAATATCTAGAAGAATTTTCTTTTTTGTGTTTGTTTTTATAGTATGCTTTCATTGCATGGCTGTAGTCTCTTCTGCCACCAGCAGAGATGGTACTATGCCCGCTTTGAAGAGAGGAAGGAGGTTTTAAACCTCTTTGCCATGAGTATGTCAGATCCCTTGGGCACATTGGGAGAAAAGTTTCAGAACCCCTGAGAATACTGAATAGAGGGCCTTTGTAGTTTTTTGATTTTCTTCTCACATTGTCTCTGTATTCTTCTGAGGCTTTTTAAACTTCTTATCATTTGTTTGCTTGTTTAACAGTATTGCAGAATTTCCTCAAATGCCTGGAGTCTGTACCTATCCATTCATGTTTATGACTGAATCTTTGGAAAGCTGATTGGAAGGTTTGTGTCTGCTCATTGGACTTTTCAAGTGATGGTCTTTACTGTGGGGTAATTATGATGACATGGGTTTTTCATGGGGGACCTTCAAATGTCAGAATCTAATATTTTGTCTGGGGGTGGTTTAGTCTTTCTAGAGACGTTTCCTTCAGTTTTCTGGATGCTGTCTCTGTTCAGCCCACAGATGTTCACATAATCTCCCTGTTTTCATTTGCAAGCCTCACCTCCACTTTCCCTTTTATCTCCTGTCTCTGAGTCTGGACCCCCATTTTCTCCTGCAGCAGTGGAAGAGGAGTGGTCGGATACAGCTTTATCCCACCGTCTGAGAACGTGTGCCCCTCGCCTGTCTGGATTCCGTAGGTGTATTTAATTTGCTTCTCATCATTATCTTCCTTTGGAAGCACTTAGACATCGTCTTCCTTCTCTCTGGCATGTCAGTTACTTCTCTATTGCTTTCTGCCATCTTATAATTTAGTTCAGAATTAAAATCGTCTCAACGTCTGATCAGACTCAATTCCTATTTCTGATTTTTACTTCTGTGAGTATTAGGGTGATTTTTATAGTGAGAGAGGTCAGGTCATCTTGAAACCGAAACTCCAGTGATAATCACTTTAATTATCATGGAGAATAGTTGGGCATGGCTAGATAAGTTGCTGAATGGAAAGACTTTTTTTCCTCTTAAATTTCTCTTTCCCTAAAATCTGAAACACCGATCTTATGAGAACTTCTTTTTCTTAACTTTGTGAAAGTGGACGGGGAAACAAAGAAAGTGATTGATTACGGCTAAAAATCACATTGCAGCATTTTTGCCGTCATCGATAGTGTGAGAATTTCTTCCCTTCCATACAAATTCATGTTTTCAGATCACACCGAGGTTAGAATACTAATGGGAGGAAACTGTGAATTTTCTAGGTGGTCTGTAGCACTCTGCATTTTTGCACAGAAATCCCACGTACGATCTTAACCTGTGGGAAAAGTGCTCAGTAGTCTGGTGTCCTCACACTGATGCGTCATGTTTCAAGTAACAGAATAGGAAGAAGAGTGTAAGTCCTGGGTCTGTTTGGGAGAAGCCTGTGAAATTGTTTCCGAGAGGAGTGGTTTTGCGGGAGTGATACGAGCGGGAACTAGGTTATGGTTCTCGGAGAAGACCGTGGATGATAATTGATACTGAGCCTTCACTGCGTGGCCGGGCCCATGCTTGGAAATGCTCTGCACCGAAGCCTCCTGCTGACCCTTGTGGAAATTCCATTAGGTTTGTTTCACAGGCTGGGCGGCGGAGGGCGGGCGGCGAGCCGACATCTGCACAGACCCGGGATTCGGTGCCCGGTGCTCTGTCCTTGGAGCCTCTGCTGCTGCCCTGGTCTGCGGGGCTGCACAGGCCGTGGAGACGGTGCGGAAAAAGGGATGCGGTGGGTACGGACAGAGGAGGCGTCCGGTATGGACGAGGGGGCAGCCTGTGTCGAGGACGTTGAAGGAAACGGTGCCCCGGGGTCTTGAGACTGTTGCTGGGACGAGGGCGTGAGGAAAGGACCTGGTAAACCTGTGCTTGTTTGAGCGCCTCCCTCCCAGCGCCCCTCCGCCAACTAGGAGAGCTGGGGGGGGGGGGGATGCCGCCTCCGCTTCTGAAGGGAAGACCCCAGGACACGCATTGACGAGAGGAGCGGAGTCGCCGCTGACGGAAAAGTAAAGCTCTCCGGGGAGGCCTGAGCCCCCAGGAAGGCCTGGAGCTTGTAGGCTGACCAGCGGGAGACCCCTGTCCCCACGGTGGCCCCCCTCACTCGCTGGCCTCCCTGCTGCATCTTGGAGGAGCCTAAGGACGAGCCTTGCACGGGACAGTTCCTGAGCAGCGTGACGGCAGCAGACACCTGTGCGCACCGTCCACGCTCGGGTCTGGACCAGACCGTTCGCGCTGCCCTCCTGGTGCTGCTGGACGAGACGCGCCTTCGCGGCGGGTTGCGGAATTGGGTCGCGGAGGCGGAGGGCGCGGACCCCGCGCGTCCGGTCCGGTCCGGTCCGGTCCACGTGCGCGGCCGCCGGGCGCAGCGCGCACTGAGCGGGGAGGGCGCTTTCGTGCGAAGATGTCACCCTCGTGAGTCCGTGTCCCCAGGCGTCCTAGGGCTCCGCGGGGGAGGCGGGCGGGAATCCGTCCGCTCCCTGAGGGCAACGGGGACCCCTTCGAGTTGTCTTCTGGGCAACCTGGATTTGTTCTACGGGAAGGAGCGGTTGTTCCGTTTCCGGAGACCCGGAGACTGAGGCGCAGACTCGCCTTTGCGGGCGCCCAAGGCCGCGGAGCGTCGACACTGCGGCGGGGCCGCGCCCTGGCTCTGGCTGGAGCCCGTGGCGCCTCGAGGCTTGCGGGTTCCCTCTCGCGGGGCCCGGGGTCCCTGGGAGGAGTCAGTCGGGGGCTCCTCACGCGCTTCCTCCTTGATGACATCAGGGCTTGGTACGTTCCTCGGCACGTGGCGAAAAAAGGTCGCTTCCTGTCGTCAAGACACGTTCAGATGCGCAAACCAGACCCTCGGGGAGAACTAAACCCTTCACGGCTGCTGCGTGGTAACCGCGGAAACGAGCCGGCGCGGGCCGGGGCGCGGGGGCGCAGGGAGGGGCGCGGGGAGGGGGCGCGGGCCGGAGTGCGGGGGCGCGGGGAGGGGGCGCGGGCCGGAGTGCGGGGGCGCGGGGAGGGGCGCGGGGAGGGGGCGCGGGCCGGAGCGCGGGGGCGCGGGGAGGGGGCGCGGGCCGGAGCGCGGGGGCGCGGGGAGGGGGCGCGGGCCGGAGCGCGGGGGTGCGGGGAGGGGGCGCGGGCCGGAGCGCGGGGGCGCGGGGAGGGGCGCGGGCCGGGGCGCGGGGGTGCGGGGAGGGGGCGCGGGCCGGAGCGTGGGGGCGTGGGGAGGGGGCGCGGGCCGAGGGACGCGTCCTGCCGGACGCAGGCGGAAACCGGATCGGAACGTGCGAGGGAACTTCCCGGGCGGCCTCAGAGTCTGGAGTGCCGGCGTCGGGGTGGGCGAGGAGGGCTCCGCGCGTGCAGGTGCCCGTTTCTGGTCTCCTTTGTTCTACTTGGTTTTCGTCCTCTCATGAGACCGCGCAGTTTAACGTGACGCGAGGAAAGAAAAAACCCACTTCTTCTTGCACGTCTGCTCGTCGTATTTCTTAATCTATTCATTTTACCAAATACTTCTTGAAGGCCGAGGACAAAGTGGGCAGTGCTTGGAAGATTAC
Organism: Martes martes; assembly: GCF_963455335.1. Taxonomy (NCBI): domain Eukaryota; kingdom Metazoa; phylum Chordata; class Mammalia; order Carnivora; family Mustelidae; genus Martes; species Martes martes. Next base: position 204,736,538 of record NC_137889.1, on the reverse strand, counting down.
TTTCAGGAGACTTGCTAGTAATCGCTAAATGTATTATCTGACTTGAAAGTCTAGCCACCTCCTTCCCCAAAATTGATTTCAGGGATTTTTTTTTTTTTTTTTTGGACAGGTCTCTATGTTGATCAGAATACCCACCTGGGAAGATTTGTATTAATGTAATAAATTTAGAAAAGATCTATAAAGCTAAGACTACCATGTAAATGTCAGTGCCTACACAGGGGAGAAACTCCGTACATGAGGCAGGTAGAACCAGACGCCCCCAGGATTTCCAGTGTTGTGAATCATGTCTTCTTCACTGCATCATGAACCCTAGAAAGAAGAGACTGTCACGTGCCTCTTTACATCCCAGTTTCTAGTATATACCCAGTTAGGAGAAGTTCCTTAAACGTACATTCATTTAGTTGAGTGAATAAATGAATATATAAAGGAGGGTCTGGTTTCGTCCTGCATACTAATTAGGGTCATGCTAGCTGCCCTAGTAAGTAGGCCCCTGAACGTCGTTGGCTTTGTACAACAGAACCGGAGCTACTGTTCCTGATAGTCGAATGCACCCATGATTGGTGGTGGCTTTCCTTTACGTGGTGATTGGGGAGTCTGGGCTCCTACTAGCCCATGACTGTGCTTTCCACTGGGGCCTCAGAGCCCACTGTGGATGCCGGGCAGACAGGGAAGAGAGCACAGGGGGGCACAAACGACATACATCACTTGTGTTGACATTCATTTAACTAGAACTGGCCACATGACCTTGCCTAGCAATAAGGAGGGCGGGAACATGTGGTCCCTAGCTGGGCAGCTTTCGCAAAAAGACTCAACAGCCATCATCCTGGATGAGAAAAATATGGATTTTAGTGGCCAGCTGGCCACGTCTACCACATCTGACCGTCAGCACTTCCGGGTCGGTGATCTCAGGCGAGTCTATAGCTTCTCTAGGTCTTGGTTCCTTACTTGCAAATGGGTGTAATATATTTATCCTCTTTGATTGTTGTAAATATTAAATGACACATGTGTATGAAGTAGCTGGTAGTAGTGCTTAACATATAGGGGCTATTATAATTGTTACTTCCATTCAATGAAGGTATTTATGGTGTTAACATTTTCTTTTAGCCACGAACATGGCACATACAGAACTAGGGCAACCCAAAGAGAAGACGTAGGTGCAGGTCTCAGGGTAGAGGAAGCGGCAGAGACTTTAGATTAATAACTCCTACAGGGGCCGTGGCGTACACTAAGGCTAGGGTAGCATATGGTACCTGTTGGGTAGTGTGGACTTCAGATATAAAGGGGGATTTTTTTCCCTTGAATACCTACTGGAGATGAGCTAAGAGAAGTTAGATATTGTCCATGTGAAAGGTTCTCACCCCATCCTAGTGGAACTACATGGAGTGGGATTATCACAAGCTTATCCCGTAAACCAAGGAGAATAAGGAGGGGGGACCCCGGAGAGAGGAGAATGAGGGGGCGTAAGGATGCAGGGGCGTGGGGAGACAAGAGAAGGGAAGGGAGCTGGGCTGGGCCCCCGGGACTCCCCTCCTTTCCTAGCTGCCAGGCGTGTCCTGCCTGCTGAGGGCTTATAGCCGAGTCCTCCCAGAGATTACCCTGGGTTGTACGGAGGTGTCTAGTCTAAGGTTACAGCCCCTGCCACTCAAGGTGGCGCTACCAAGACCCGTTGCAGAGTCTGTGAAGGGCCATCCCGGCTTCCACTTCCCAGCGGGGCGCGCTGAGGCCTTGGCTGCAGCCGAGTTCAGCTTCTCCTTCCGCTCAGTTCTGCCCGGTTCCCACGCCCTTAACAGCTGTGGTTCCCAGCCCACTGCCGGTGAGGTCCCCGCGCGGGCTCTCTGTCTCAGAACCCGTTTCCTGGGAACTGGACCTAGGAGAGAAGAGGAGAAAAAGGACGGGACAGGAAGGAGGGTAAAGGACGTGGAGAGGACGCACAGAAGAGGGGGTTTTCGCTTAGGGACCCGTCCTAGGCAGCACTTCCCGAAAGCATCAGTATAAAGGCCTCCTTCCTGTTTGCTTCTGGGAAAACTCACTGTGGTTAAACCACACTCCAGCTTCAGGTAAGGGCGTCTGTTGCGCTTTCTTGCGGCCCCTCCGCAGGCTTGCCCGGACGCCGGTGAGTCCGTCTGATAACGGATTGTTGTGCTTAGTTCCACTGTCATACGGTAATTCCGTACGCAGGAGACGCGTGTTACAAAACCCGTTTTCTCCCTCCCTCCCTGTTCCCGCCAAGCGTGACTTAGCGGACCAAGTCTGCTCTGTGCAGGATGACAGCGGATCTCCCATACTCACGTGTTAGAAGAAAGGAGGAAAGATTCGCTTAGGGCCTCTGTAGTGACGGGTTTTCCCCAAGAGGACTTATGCTGCTTTTCAGTCCTGCTGATGGGCTATGCCAGTGGGTTGTGAGCCTTCTGTGCCAAGCGCACAGTGGGCCTGCAAAATAGATTTTATTTATTATTTAGCACGTGGGAGCGGAGGGCAGAGGGAGAGGGAGAGACAGACTCTCGAGGTGTGGAGCCTGATGCGGGCTCCGTCTCACGACTCTGAGGTCGTGACTCAGCCGCAATCGAGAGTCAGACACGTACCCGACTGGCCACCCTGGTGCCCTGCACAATGTGTTTTGAAATGACTCGCGTGGAGTCTGTGGTCCGCGTGCCCTCGCGAGCGGCGGTGGAAGAAAACCCCGGAAAGCCGCCGCCTGGGGCTGCCGTTCACCTGCAGGCATTTTCGCGGGCTTAGTCCATGACGGATCTCCCGCTCTGTCACGGGAATGTTCTAAAACTTCCCCTATTTTAAGGGGTTTTGTTTTCTTCATGAGTGGGTTTGCCACCACGAGATTCGGTTTCCCCGGGAGAAGTGCGTGCTCCTGCCTCCCGTGTGTGATTAATTCAGAGGAGGCCTTTATCTGTTGTGATCTAAACGTGTATGTGTTTCACCCGTAGCCAACAAGACAATTACAGATGTCGTCTGTGCCGCAGCCACAGGCTTGAGCACGCGGCTGTCACGGGGGAAGCTGCAGCGCGTATGAGCTCCGGGCTCCGCGCGGACACGCGAACACAGGCAGGAGCCAGAAAGGGGACATTTTTTTCCTGGGGACGATGAATGCTTTTCTGCCCCACAGAACTGGCAACGGGCTTTACTTGGGCCTTCATCGGACCCGGGGCTGTCCCTGCAAGCGTGCGGAATGGCGCGCACACTCCCCTCGCTGCCCGGCACGCGTGTGCCTCTGGGCGCTCTGGGCATAGTAAGTGCGGCAGCGCCTTCTCCCTCGGGCCTCAGGGTCCTTGTTGCCTCCAAAGCTCCGATGGGTCCCAGCATCCGGGACAGATCCGAGTGGAGCTTGGGCAAGTGGCTCATTCTGGGCTCCAGAGCTACGCTGGGGCCGGTGCTCGCACGGAGGGAACGCGGCACCAGCATCTGCGTTGCGGTCAAGGGGAAGGTGGAGGCCGCTGGACCATAATTCCACCTCTCATACCTATTTGCCTAAAACCCGTTAGTCTTCTGCTGTCACAGGCCGAAACTTCACTCATAATAAATGCTTTTCTGCCCATAGTTCGAAAGAAAGAGATGATGATGAAAATACGCTGATAACGGTGCCATCTTTGTCATTAAAGCTGAAAAAAAATAAGACTTAGGCGGTGCCCTTCCTCGTGACAAGCCTGAGTATCTGATGCTATCCAGTGATGGTTCCTTAGGGAGCAGTTTTATGTCATTGTCTTGTAACTGTCACTCTAATGTGCCGAAGGGAAGCTTTATTGTCATTTGCATATTCTGAAAGTTTATTGAATCGTAAGAGATGTGTGCCTGACAAATAACTTGTCGGGATATATTTAGGAACTTGGATTTTTTTTTTTTTTCTGGTTGGAACTGCCAAGCCCAGCTGCTACTCCAATCATTGATTCAGTGTCGCTTTATGTGGATTTCGTCCAAGTGCTTGGGATTTAAAAAGGTAGGAGCCCTGATTCCTGCACGTGGTAAAATGAGGAAGTCAGACGTGTGAGTGGGTAGTTGGAGGCCTGGAGCTCGCGGGCGACGTACCGAGCGCTCTGAGAGCAGAGGACGGAGGGGCCAGCCCAGTCCCGCTGGGATACTTCACAGTGGAAATGGGTCTGAACTGGGTTTTGAAGAAGCAGCAGGAGTTTGAAAGGCAGGGAAGGTAGTGAAGATCACCCTGGTCCAAGAGCAAAGCAGGCCGAGGCCGAGAGCGGCAGCACGGCGGGGCTGCTTGTGGACTTGGGAAGTGTCCTGGCGTCCGCAGGGCACGCAGAGGTCGTGGAAAGCGATGGGTGATAGTCTGAAGGATTTGAAATTCAGCGGGAGCCATGGGGCTTTCAGGTGGGAGAATGAGGTCGCGAGTGAGCAGTAGTCAAATCCCGAGGGCGAGTAAGATGAGAAAGGGGCTGAGGAGAGGAAAGATGAGCCGAGGGCTCTGGTAGCGTCGGAGGGAGCCGCTTCAGGGAGTGGTGCAGGGGGCCGGGCGGCGAGGAATGACAGTCGGTTGGTAAGGGTCCGGGACGGGAGCCATAGAGGGAGGAGGAAGTGTGGGATGGTGGGTAGGGGACAAAGGATGCTGAGGGAAGATGTCTTTTTTGGAACGTGGATGATTGTGAAGAGGGTTCGCCACCTTTATGATCTCTTTGCTGTGTTTTCTTCTGGCTCCTTTGACGTGTTCGACTCCCCCAAAGCCCCCAGAGCGAAATGAGTGTTGCTTGGAGTTTCTTCTTGGCTTCCGAAATACTCGGGAAAGCCTGGCTGCTTACATATTTGCTTTCCCTTATTAGCTATAAGTAGTTGCAGACAGGGATTGTGTCTTATTAATATTTGTGTCTCTCGTTCCTGGTACTTAGTGGGTGTTTAGATGGGGCTTGTCGCAGAGCAGTGGAATGATGGTTTACGTGTGACAGGTTGAAGGGAAGGAAACCATGGACGTGGGAAGTTGAAGATAACAGGGAGAAAGGAGATATTGGTAAGAGGAATTTTCAGAAGATAGAAAGGGTTAGATCCCCCAGAACAGAGGTCAGCAAACTTTTCTGTACAGGGCTGGATGGTAAGTATTTTAGGCTTCGTGAGCGAGGTACTGTTACTCACTCCACCGTCATTGTAGGAGAGGAGGCAGACACGGTAGACAAAAGAATGGGTGTGGCTGTGTTCCAGTAAAGGTTTGCTTATGAAGACAGGCCTTGACCTGCTCCAGGAGACCTAGAAGGGGAGAGCGACGGGCACTGGCTTGTAGGGTAGAGGAAACTGACACAGGGGAGATGGGGGAGAGGACGGAAGTTGAAGTATTTCCTCTAAGAAGGACAATGTTCAGAGCGGAATGGGGCAGAAGAGGGAACAGGGTTTCGTGGTGAATGGAAAGCATTCCGGAAGGGTTCTCTGAAGAGTGTTGTGGGAAATCCCTGGGAAGACTTCAGGGCAGCCGTGCAAGCAGATGCAGAGCTGGTACCGTGGTCCCAGTGACGTGGTTATGTGACTTTCGCCACTTTAATAGGGGTGTTCACTTTCCTTTTCCTTCGACTTAGTGTGCACCTGAGTGTGATGCCCTAGTAAGGGTAGAGACATTTTTCCAGGTTATGGGACAGCAGCACTGACCCCGTCTCATGTAAAGGCCGGAGGAATTAGTGAATCGCGTCTCCTGCTGTGGGGCAGGAGGGTGAGTGCTGCCTTCAAAGTTGTAGCTTGCTTGGGTTTGCCATTTCTTACCACTTAGGGATGAGGAACCCATCGTTTCAGGAACCCAGAGTGCCCCTTCTTTTCCAGGCGGTCTGGGACCTCCAATTTTTTGACACTTAGACATAAAGGTTTTTCTATATCCCATCTCAGGGAATAGAACATTCCACTTGCCCACCTTCTCAAGGGAAGCTACTAGGATAATCTTCAAGTGATCCCTATACCTTCCCTTTTTACCTATAACTGTCCATTACATTTGCAATACCAGACATTCACAGTAACTGACTATTTTTCTACTGGTGATTACCCTGATTTTGTCTTCAGAGATATAAAGGTTCTCATCCACCCCCCCCCCCCCGCCAGAAAAACCAAAAACCAAAAACAAATAGTAATTGTAACAAGAACCACAGAAGTGTAATCCCTGGCGGGTAATCTGTGGTGTTTACTGTGGGCTGCTGTTCTGGGCCTCTATTCTAAGCTCCTTCTAGTCCGCTGTCCACTAGCGGAGACGCCAGAAGGTTAAAACCTTTGAAGATTCTCTTCCAGGTGTGATCTGCATTCCTCCTCTGGGACCACAGGTGAGTGACTTGACGTGGAAAAGGGAGCACGAGGCACGGTGTGAGGTCCCACCTTCCTGATCACATCGGCTCCTGCAGCCGCTGGGCTGTCCCCTGCTGGTGGAGGAGGCTTGGTTCTGTCAGCAGGTCTCTGAAGGGCTGTGTTTCAGCAGGGACAGAAGTTTTTAGATCACAGTGGAGGCTGTCTGACTGTGGGAGCCGTTCTCGGAAGCTTGACTTAGTCTCTCTTTCCATTGCTTCTGCTGAAATTGGGAAGAACCCAACACCCGCTTGGGGCGCCTGGTGGCTCAGTCAGTTGAGCGTCTGCCTTTGGCTCAGGTCATGATCTCAGGGTCCTGGGATCGAGCCCCACATCGGGCTCCCTGCTCACTGGGGAGCCTGCTTCTCCCTCTCCATCTGCCTGGTGCTCTGCCTACTTGTGTGCCCCCCACCCCCCCGGCAAATAAATAAATAAAAATCTTACAAAAAAAAAGGAACCTAATACCTGGCAATAAAATACATATATTTATGTCAGATATATGTATACATACTATAATATATACATATAATATATATGTATTTATGCTTAAGCCAGCTGTAGTGGTGTCTTACGTGCGCTTGGACCTGAGCCGGTGCAGCCTCCCATCAGGCCCGCAGGCTGAGCGGGAAGTCAGGAAAGAGGTGTCTGGGCTTTGCCAGGCTTGGCAGTGAGGGCGTAGATTGAGCAGGAAGCAGGAGCCAGGACCCAAACGCACACTGAGATGGTGAAGCCAGGTGGGGACTGAGAACTTGGAGGGCGGGGGAGCGTCCCAGCTCTGGGGGTCGTCCCGAAGGGAAGGGCTGCTTGCATGGCTGGAAATAGGGGAGGTACATCTTGGCATCTGTGGGGAAAATACCAGTATTTGTACGAATCTCCCAATATACCGTCGATGGAGTGACATTTAAATTTGATCACAGAGTGCGGTAAAGCGTGGCTGAAAAATTACGTGAGCCTCTTTTGGACGCTGAGTAACAATTTCTGTGTGTGATGATGCAGAGAAGAGTACAGCTGTGCTGAGAGGCACTCGCCAGGCCCTTGCTGGTCCCCTCCCCAGTTCACTGTCGAGGAGGGGGCGGGTCCCTGCGGGTCGTGGCCCTGTCGGGGTTACCAGCAAACAGTGAGGCCACAAATTCTTACATGTTTTATACGTTAGCTGTAGGCTTGTTTCTAGTCAAACTCGCAGATGCGGTAGTACGTGGGCCCGCTGAATCTTCACTTTGCCTTTTAAGCACTTCATATGTTGATCAGAATCTTGTGATAATTTAATGAGTACCTGATAACCACATTATCAGTCACTCAAATGTGATTGAGACCTTAACAGTCTGGATAAAAATGAAATCATCTTATCATTCCTGTCTCATTTATAAGCCCCTTACCTGCTTTCTCATGTGAGAAAGATTTCCTTCAAAGCTTCCCTCATTTATAATGAACAAAGACTGGGGATTTTGTCGACAAAACGGCATTCGGTTGGAAGGCTGGCAGGTAGACATACTGTCCCGTCTTTCCCTTGTCTTCCACATTTGAATGCTTCGTCCGAGCTCACAAACGGAAGGCTGATGTGGTTGCACGTGTGTCTTGTTTCGTGGCTGTCCTCAAGGGCTTGACTTCGTTGCCAACAATAAAAATAAGAAAATGTAACCAGAAAACCCAGGTCTCCCACCAACACGGGTGCTCATCTTGGCCGGACCAGAGTAGCCGCTGTCCCGGCGGGAGGCACGTGGCGGCCATCTCCAGGCAGTCGGAGCCAGACTTCCCTCATCTCTATGGGCAGCCCGACTCCTACGAGCATTTAAGTTTATGACCGTGTAATCGCTTATGACGGAATAAATAGAAGTCGTCACTTAGAGGGGGCGCGTGAGGTCCTCTGGAAAAAAAAAAATCAATGATGTTAAGGATATTTAGCCATTGGTCATGAAAATTGTGTTTGCAGTGTGATCTTCCTTGTGGAAAGTTACTTGGGTTTTCGTTCTAGGCTCTGCGGGGATGGGGACTGACCAGGTGATTCGCGCGCCGCACTCTCACAGCCTCCTTATCCGGAAGCCCTTGAGCCATTCCTCTCGCTAAGTTTTAATTTACACAACTTGGAAGGTGTTTGCAACCGTGGCTCTGATCGGCCTCCTCCCTCTTCGTGATCCTGCGGGATGGCTCATTCGTGCTCGCGTTTGGGATGATCTGTCTTTGCCGTGTTCCTGGGGGAGCTGGTTCTGCTCCTTCTCTTTCCTCCAGAGCATTGTTCTGTGCACGAATATCTTCATCATCTTTTTTCTCCTTTGGTTTGAAAATGTGTCACTCAGTGATGAAGTGCATCCCGGAGAGTGAACACGGACCGGCAGTCACTGTTCCGATAAAACCTGCACGGCCAGGGTCGCCGCGTGAGTAAGTCGCAAGGAGTGAAGTCCATTCGGGTTCCCTCGGCAGATTCTTCTTGAACACCCAGTGTGTGCCTGAGGTTTTAGGTCCCAAGCACGCTGCAGAAGCAACATCCAGCCGCGTTCTGGGGGGGATCGACCCTAAACGCATGCCTGACAGCGTGTTGGGCCAGTGTCGTGAAGCGCGACGATGGCGGGGAGTGACGGAGTCCCGGGGGCGGGGGCGGCGGCTGGTCAGGCGGTGCAGCCGCTCTGACGAGGAGACACTTCGGAGACGGGCGTGCAGCCAGGGCACAAGCCCTGGGGAGGTTTGTTGGAAGCTCTGCTGGCTGTCGGAGCTGTCGGAGCAGAGCTGGCCGGGGCCGAGGAAGGAATGTTCTTGATTTGCTTCTGGAAGGGCCCGGGGCTGCTGGAACGCAGCGCCTGCGGGCGAAGGTAGGAAGGGTCCAGCTGCAGGCCGAGTGGGCTTCTGAGGCTACGGACAGGAATTTGGGTTTTATTTTAATTGTGATGGGAGACCACGGAAGGGAGATTTGTTGCTTGTTTTTGAGGTGGGAGGCGCTTGGGCACCCGTCTGTCCCCTGAGGAGAGGAGCTGGCCTGGGGTAATGCCTGATCGGCCGTGGGCTCGTTCCCGGCGTCGCGTCCAGGTTCCACACGGCCGAGGTGGCTGTACACGAACCTGCCCGAGCCTGTGGCCACCCATTGCTCTGCCCGCGCCCCTGGGCCCCTCCTCCTCTCCCCGACCCTCTCCTGTGGGGGCAGAGTCTTTCCTGCAGAATGTGGGTGCGCGCAGGCTTGTGGTACATTTGGGATTTGTGGTGTGCCCACGTCCGTGTTCGTTTGAGTGAGAAAACACGGATTCCGGGCGCCGTGCTCCGCGCGCTTCCCGGCTGTGTGATCTGCCCGGTGTGAGTGAACGTCCGCTCAGAGACGCCGCCGGGCCTCCTGGAACCGACCGCAGAGGCCCCAGCGGCGCGGCCGCCTTCTGCTCCAACCCTCCAGGTGCGTGTTTGGAGGGATGTGCATTTGGTCAGGGGCATCCGTTAGAAGGGACAGTTTTGATAGAGAAACTAATTCGTCATGCCCCAGAGTCCAAAGTGCCTCAGTGATTACTTAACTGCTGGGGATTATCATTCTTGTGTTAAAGACCTCGTTACCTTTCCTCTTGTAACCACTCTCCGAAGGGCACTGGTTTATCTGGTTTTCTAGTGCAGAGGATGGTCCACTATTGAGTTCTAACTGAAGCCGCTGATAAGAAGTGCTTTTCTTGCCAAAGGTTAATTTTCATCCTAAGTTAGAAAAATTATTATAGTATTGTCTTGTTCCTGTTTTCACTTTGGCGTGTGATTTTAACTCAAAATAGTAAATGCCACAGCACAACTCAAAACAGCACGTCACCTGCCGCTCTGCCCCCGGCTCTCTAGACACCAGGACTCTGGCTCTTCTGTTGCCAACTTCCGTTTTTGAACTTGCTGTCCTCTGCCTGGAACCCCCTTCCCGAGCACACCCACGCGGTTCCGTCTCTGCCCTCCTTAAGCTTTCTGTACGATGTCAGCTTATCACGGAGGCCTTTCCTGACCACCTTGTTTCAGATCAGTGCCCCGCATGGCAGTCGTCTCTTTTGCTCGGCCGGATTTCCCTGGCTAGCACCCTTCCCCCTGGGATGCTGTTTATTTACTTGGCTTCTTGCACTAGAGTGCAAGCTCCGTGAGAGGAAGGCCTTTGTTGTGTGCCCCGTACATCCCGAGTTCCTAGAAGAGCGCTGCTCACAGAGGACACTCAGCCGGTGTTTTAGAAACTGGAGCGACGCGTGATGGCCGATGGAGTCAGGTTGTAGCCCCGGGGCCATCAGCAGCGCGTTCTCACCAGCGGACCTGCTTTCCGTAGAGACATCGAAAGCCCCAAGTAAGCTATCCTCCTGGCCAAGGATTTGCACAGGCCAGTTTTCTTTGGATATTGCATATTCTCTCTTAGGAAAGAGAAGTCTGTGGGTGTGACCAACAGACTGAATTGGAATTTGAATCCTTGCCCCTCAAGCTCCGCTCTGCTGACCAACAACACTGCCGCCAGCTCAAGCTTCTTAGAAATGCAGGAGCTCAAGGCCCACCCGACCTGCTTAGTCAGAAACTGCATTTAATGCAGGAAACGCCTATGTAAAATGAAAGTTTGAGAAGTACAGCTCTCAATCTCCTGACTCGGACCTAGAAATCAGAGCAGATCTCCTAGAACTTGGTCACTTAGTTTTGGAAATCATCATTTGCAAAGGGGCCATTTTAAGAAATTCGTTTTTTTTTTTTTTTCTTTTTAAGTTGAAACAAATAGGGAATTTCAGTTGGTCACTTAATTTCTTTGTCCTCAAGTGCTTTCTCTCTAGGCGGAAGTGGTTGGTCTAAATGTATTTGTGTGTGTGTGTGTGTGTGCGCGCGCGCGTGCCAGAGAGAGGACAGAGAGAAAGGGGGAGAGAAAGAGAGGAATTGGGGTGTACCTTTCAGTCAGAGCAGATCTGTGGCTGTCTTCCGTTTCGCTTTCCCTCTCCCACTTCCTACTTCAATCCTTTTAGCATCTGTAGAGCATCAGACGGAGAACTTGACGTTCCGAGGACGATGGCGACCACAGTCTGTCTGAGGCAGTCTGGCCTCAGGGCCTGAGCACCTTGGGATTTCTGAGGGAGAACCTTGCAAACTTACTAATACCTGTTAGAAATACGGATTAAAGGTGGATGAAAAGCAGTTGTAGGCCCTTCCGTGAGACTCACTGGAAAGGCAAAAGTATGACAGGCTGAATTTTGAGCCGAGGGATTGACCTGTATTTACTTACTTCGAGGCTCCTCTTGAACCTTTTGTTATGCAAAGCCGCGGATGTGATTGCCCAGGGCGGGAACTGTGCGGAAGATGGACAAGTTGTGTCATCACTCGCTGCAGCCGCAGGCACAAGATGGACAAGTTGTGTCATCACTCGCTGCAGCCGCAGGCACAGTGACCTGAGACCCTTAGAACGCTCTCCAGCCTCCTTCAGGCGGTCGTTAGCACGCAGACGCCTCTCCAGGGCCCCGGAGGGCGAGAAGGAGCCAGATGTGTGTTCGACACCTTCTGTGTGTGGGGCCTGCGCTGGGCGTCTCACATACATTATCTTCTTTAATCTTCACAACACGCCAATGAGGTAGTATCGGTCCCTCCCATTCTAACGGAGGGAAACCCGGGTTGGAGCCCGGAGTGCTTGCTTGCTCCGACTCTCCCAGCCAAGTGCTGACGGATGGGGGGCAGGGTTCAAGCTGGGCCCAGTGGGTCTCAAAGCTCACTCCCAGTTAGTACTTCGGAGAGTACTGGGAGGGGTCTATGGTGATATGTTTAAAATATTAGAAATACGGCTTTCAGGTCAACCTATTTATCAAACAATAGATCTTTCCCCGTCTTAGTAAAATGTTGCTGTTCTCACTGACTTCCAGCTCCGATCAGTTGAAAGAGTAATGTGAGTTAAGAAAAATGGTTTCCAAAGACCTCACCGGTTAACCAAAAACCCAGGTAGTGCACGCTTGGCTTACGTGCAGTCCGACCCCTTACCTCCGGCATCTCCAGTCCCGGAAAACTCTCCGTGTGCTCACTTTCTGGGGGGAGAGCCTGGCTCTGCTCTGGAGGTCGCTGACGTTATAAACACACCCGCGTGTCCATGGCCGGGGGGCGTCGTCCCCGCTGTGACCCGCTCTTCGTTCTGATGATTTGTTCCACTGGACGCGGTTGCCCTAACGCTGGCGGATTCTCCAAGTTAAAACCCAGGCTCACGCCCCCTGGCCTTGTCTTGGCTCCTACTAAGACCGAAGAGACACGATCCAAACGGGTCAGCCTGGGCGTCACCACGAGGCGGAATTTCTTGACATATCTCTAGATGTGTTGGAGGCAAAGCCTGCAAAGGAGAGGTGAATCTCTTTTTCACTAAACATGCGTAATATTTTTCACATTCTAAAAGGAAGGCAGCTGGACCTCTCAGTCACTGCGGAAGCATGTGGCTTTCTGTGTTTTGCAAAGTGGCTTTTGTAGCCTTTAAGGAGGCAGCAGCCCCGGACCTTGCTAGGGAATCAGCATATTTCCCCCATTCCCAGTGTAAGTGGTTACTCCCTTGTAAAATGAAGGGCCAAATTTTGGCAGTCCTCAAAGCAGCCCAATGTTATGTTACATCTTCTGTGGCCTCAGTTTTATAAGTAATCTTAAATTTAGTAACTCGAGGAATCATTTTTGAAGGTAGAGTCATCAGAGCTCACGGGGTGATCATTCTCATCGGAATAACCCTTGCAGTGTCTGGTGCAGAATGAGAAGGGAGGCCAGTCGCCTTGTCCCTGCTCTTCCCCGCCTCCCCGCCCCCCGCCAGGGCCGGACCTTCTTAAAATTCCCCAGTGATTCTCCAGTGACAGGATTTTTCAGCTTCCCAAGCAGCCAGCCAAACTGATGTGAAAGGATTTGTCATTTTGATTCTAGTCGAAGCATTTTGTACAGTACACGAAAAAATACAGAAGTCTTTTCAGTGGGTGAACAGCCTATTATCCACAGCCAAACTACTGTGTTTTATGTCTGTCGGAGAATTACCGAGGACAGCGACAGCGCAGGCAGGACGCGGCCGAGCTGCGGCTGCGTCGTCGGGGCCTGTAGACGGGTGGGAGCCTTATTTTTTTCAAGTCCTCCCCCTCAGTGCCGTAGTCTCCATTTTCTAAAATACAAATGAGCTCTTTGGTTAGAAATCCCGAGGGTCAAAGGCAGCTCCGTAAACGGAGGAGACATTCGGACTGCGCGCTGGTGGATAACCGAGTCATTCCACCGGCGACAAAGCCTCTCGGAAACCCGTTCGCTTCGGGAGGGTGATCCGTCGGCATTTTCCCAGCTGCGTCTGGGACGGCCAGTGTGAGAGGAAGATCAGTCAGGACCTTTGATGCCAAATGTGTCTCCATTTTGGCAGGAACACAAAACAGTCTCTTGCGGAGCCTGGCTCTAGTGTCGGTGTTCAGACACCACGGCCCACCAAGGTTTGGACTTGCCTTTTCTGCCTTTTGAGTATAAAAACCCTCCAAGAGGGGGAGATTGGAGGAATGTAATCACAGAAGGGGTGGTTTGGTGTGCTGAGGAGTTCGTTGTCCTGCGAGTCACATCGAGCCCTCTCTGTTGTCGGACTCAGGGCCCCCGGCTTGGGCGCGTGGCTCGTGTGGTCACGCAGGATGGGGTCTCAGTAGAGTCCCTGTGCTTGTGTCTGTGCTCTCCTGCCTTCTTGAAGCTCTTAACGATTTTTGAGCAAGGAGTACTTCGTGTTTGTTTTGCACTAAGCTCCACAAATTATGTGGCCAGTCCTACTTGTAGTTTAGTCTTAAGAGGTGGCCAAGTGGGGACTCTGACCAAATATTTCTATCTCTTGTTTATTACCAATGGAGATCGCTTTCCTTTTTGATTTTCTGTTCTGTTTTTTTTTTTTCCCTCTTTCTGTTTCCTCCACACAGAGAGGAACTTTGTGTGATGTATAGTTAAGAGACAGAGTAAACTAAGGTCATTCTTCATTTATTTGCTCTATGACCGTGGGCAAGTAACTTTATTTCTTTAAGCCTTAGTTTAATTACTCAGAAAATGGAAGTGATAACAGCATCTCACCCAATGGTTGTAAGGGTTGAATTAGGTCATGGCTATAAAGCTTGTCACAGAGCACCTGGCAGTGGCGAGCACTCTGTAAATAAGGACTGTCAATTCTCTCCAACATTTTATTATGAAAATATTCAAATATATAGAACCATTAAAGAATTTTGTGGTGAACACTCAAACCCACATCTTCGCGTCTCCCATTAACATTTCGTTATATTTGCTTTATCATGGGTCTACCCATCACTTTCTCCATCCACTGATCTGTCTTATTTTTATGATGAATTTCTAAGTCAGTTGCAGACATGAGTACACTAAACATTTGGCAAGTACATTGTAAACTAGAATCCATTATTTGTTTGTATTTTTTTTTCTTTTCAGGTAATATTCATAGAGTGAAATGCTCAAATCTTAAGTATATATTCACTGAGTGTTGACGAATGTTTGTATTTGTGTAATCCAAATCCCGATTAAATTATAGAACATTATCGTTACCCAAAAACTACCCTCATACTCCTTTCTCATCAATCCCTACTTCCATCATCCCCTCCCAGAGACAACGATGGTTTTTTTGAACCTTAGATTAGTTTTGCCTGTTATATAACTTTGTATAAATGCAATCGCACAATATATACTCTTGAATAAGGCTTTTCGCACTCAACATAATATTTCCGAGATTCATTCATGTTAGTGTTTATTTGTTGGTCTCGTCGAGAACTGTTGCATGTCTGACTGAACCCTAGTTTGTTTAGCCGTTCTCCTACTAAGGGACATCTGGACTGCTTGTAGGCTTTGGCTATTATGAATAAAGCTGCTATGAACATTCCTGTAGAAATCATCTTGCGTGTGGAATTGCTAGGTTCGAGAGGAGTTATACATTTATTTTTATTTTTATTTTTTTTAAAGATTTTATTTATTTATTTGACAGATAGAGATCGCAAGTAGGCAGAGAGGCAGGCAGAGAGAGTGGAGGAAGCAGGCTCCCTGCCAAGCAGAGAGCCCGATGTGGGGCTCGATCCCAGAACTCTGGGATCATGACCTGAGCCGAAGGCAGAGGCTTTAACCCACTGAGCCACCCAGGTGCCCCAATATACATTTAGTTTTAAAAGAAACTGCCGTAAATTATCCCCAAACGGCTGTACCCAGTAGTGTGCTCTATCAACTGGCTCTCAAAAAAACAAGAAAAATGAAAGAGGAAGATGAGGAAGAGACGAGGGAGAAGAGGAAAAAGAAGAAAAAGAAGGAGGAAGAGTAAGAGAGAGGGTGGGAGGGGAGAGGGAGGAGGAGGAGGAGGCGGAGAAGGTCACCCGTAACAACGAGCACAGAACTGCCAATTCCGTGGTGTAAATACTCCTGCCATGGCCAGTTTCAGGCTACCACGGTGAAGTCATTGCAGGCTGGATGGTCCTTGTGGGCCAGTGCAGGCTAGCTCCTGCATACCACTGGCTGTCCTGTTTTATATTCCCACCAACACGGTAGAAGAGTTTCAGTGGTTCCACATCCTTGTCAACATTTGGAATTTTCAGTCTTTTAAACTTCAGTCATCTCAGTGGGTAGAAAATAGCATCTCACTGTTTTTATTTTTTAATTTTATTTTTTTTTCCTCACTGGGGTTTTTAATTTGCATTTCTTTAATGAGAATGCAAGTGTGTTTACTGGCCTTTCATAAAACTGCTTTAATGGTGGATCTGTTGAAAGCTTACCCATTTTTTATTGTGAAGATTTGTCTAAGAAACATTTATCTACCTCCAAGTGTTGAAGATATTTCCTACCTTTTGTTGTAAAGCTTTATTATTTTACTTGTATGATAAGTATGCAATCCATTTAAAATTAATTTTTGTATTTGGTGTGAAGTAGAGACTTTATTGTATATGGATATCCAGTTATTATAACAACGTTTGTTCTGACTTTTTTTCCCCAATTAAATTGTCTTCATCAAAAATTAGAGGAGTGTTTCTGTTTCTTGTCTCTGTTCTATTACAGTGATTAGTTTGTTGATTACCATGCCAGTAAGATGTCTTGATTGCCTTAGCTTAATAATAGTCTTGAAATACAAATGTGGTGCTATGAAGGGGCACATGCACCCAAATGTTTATAGCAGCAATGTCCACAGTAGCCAAACTGTGGAAAGAACCTAGATGTCCACCAACAGATGAATGGATAAGGAAGATGTGGTATATATACACAATGGAATACTATGCAGCCATCAAAAGAAATGAAATCTTGCCATTTGCAACGACGTGGATGGAACTAGAGGGTATTATGCTTAGCGAAATAAGTCAATCGGAGAAGACAACTGTCATATGATCTCCCTGATATGAGGACGTTGAGAGGCAACGTGTGGGGTTTGGGGGGGAGGAAAAGAATAAATGAAACAAGATGGGATCGGGAGGGAGACAAACCATAAGAGACTCTTAATCTCGTAAAGCAAACTGAGGGTTGCTGGGGGAAGGGGAGTAGGGAGAGGGTGGTTGGGTGATGGACATTGGGGAGGGTATGTGCTATGGTGAGTGCTGTAAAGTGTGTAAGCCTGACGATTCACAGACCTGTACCCCTGGGCTAATAATACATTGTATGTTAATAAAAAATAAAAAATTAAAAAAAATAATCTTGAAGTCAGGTAGTGTAAATCCTCCAACTTTATTCTTTTAAAATTGCTTTGGATATTCTAAATCCATTGCACGCATCATATTTTCCACAAATTTTAGTCTGAGATCATAGCAAATCACGTTTTTTTTTTTTTTATAGTAAACTGTCCACTTTTAGAAGTTAAAAATTCCTTTTAAGCATTTAACAGATTATGAATATTTTATAAATACTAAGCACCCAATCAGCAATTCTCCAACCCTGTAGTAAAACGTTGTCATTATTACTTTATTTCTTGCAAAGAGTAGCCGGGCCGCAGGGTTACTTAACTGATGCCATACGGCTGTCGGGTAAGATAGAATCGGGTTTTCTGCCTCTAGAGATCGTGGATTCCATTAAGTCATGCTGCCTGAAGCAAACAGTGTCAATTCTTAATAAAAGGAGGATGCTAGGTTTTCTAGTGGTCTGCCATCAGGTAGAAGACTCAAACTATTTCTGAAGAAGAAATATGTGCCATTAATATTCTCTATTTTCAGTGACCTTTTTTGGACTTATATTAGATCAGAAGGAATTCTGATTCCAAACACCATTCCTAGTTCATGTCAGAATCCCTATTGAGAAATGTTAGAATTTAAGGGAGACAATGAATCACACTCCCCTTCCTTTTAAATTCTGAACCACTTGAGGAAGATACCCCGAAGTTAGGTAAGAATCAAACATTAATGTTTTCAAGGTTGGTTAGAGTCTTGTGGTCAGAGCGGGCTTCCTGGTTCTCATCTCCTGGAGTGAGCCCACTGCCCAGATACAGACTGTGTAGCTGGGTAACTGGAGGTTTCCCCTCCCACAGAGTCTGCATCTGTCCCGGGAGCATTCCCACACAGAGGAGGTGGGAGTGAGGAGGACATGTATCTGATCTGTGGGTCTGTGTACAGGCAGCTCTGAAAAGGAGAGAGTCTGGAGAGAGCCTCGGCTAACCATGAGTGTGAGCTCGTGCCTGGCCCTTTCAGCACGGGAAACCCACGTCTCAGGGCAGCCTCCTTATTTTTTTTTTTTTAAGATTTTATTTATTTATTGGACAGACAGGGATCTCAAGTAGGCAGAGAGGCAGGCAGAGAGAGAAGAGGAAGGAGGCTCCCCGCGGAGCAGAGAGCCCGATGTGGGGCTCGATCCCAGGACCCTGAGATCATGACCTGAGCCGAAGGCAGAGGCTTAACCCACGGAGCCACCCAGGCGCCCCAGCCTCCTTATTTTTAAACATCTCTTCTTGTGATAGAGTTCTTCCTTATTTGAAGTTGAAGCTACCTCTTTAAAGTGTTACCTTTTGGTCCGTGTTCAGTTCTCCTGACACTCACGGGATACATCTACATGTTGTTTCGGCAGAGTTGAAGTACCCGAGGTGCTTGTTGTGTCTTTGTTCCTTGGCCTGTGTTTGGCAGTACTTAACTTTCTCAGATTGTGAAACGTACACGGTGTGTGTTCCCTTGCCCAGCATCCTTTCCTCCATTCTCTCTCCTTCTGGTAACAGCCTGCTAGTTTTTCTTTAGGGAACCCACTCTTTCTTGCCTGAGCTATTTAAATGGGGTGGGTTTGAACACCCCAGAGAACAGAATCTCCAGTCCTGTTGTCTCTAGTGCCAGGAGTGGGTTATTGATCCCATGGACAGTCAGTGGACTTTTAGTCACCGAAGTCAAGAACTCATAAGAACTTTCACTTCAAAGGGAATAGTTCCATGCCTAGAACATCCGTCTTCCGGTAGCCTGCCGCATCAGAGCCTTATGGGTACTTAACAAATATTTTAATGATGCCAAGTTTAGCATCCTGCCCATTTTCAGGAAGAAATGAATGCCAACGAAATATTGCTATCACCGAGTGATCTCCAGAATGGCTGGAGTTCTGATCTCCAGAATGGAGAGCTGTTGGCAGATTGAATTCTGGATCCTTGGCCTCTTGATTCCATGCAGATCTCTATGAACGTGCAGGCGGGGCCCTTCTGCTGGGCGAGGTTGCCTGTGCGAAACTGACTATTCTGTTCCATAAAATAAAATGAAGTTATTTATACTTCCCTTCGGATTCCGGTAGTGCACAATGAATGATGAAGTTTTTTATTTTATCCTTTTTATTTCCCGTAATTAAGAATGAAATTTATTTAGTGAACTGTACTGGCTACTGAGTGTTTCTACATTACCCCAGGTGATTGTTACTCAGAGCGAGTTCTTTATTGCCAGCATTTATGCGTCTATTTTTCTTTTGTTGTGGTTTCTTGGCTTTGCTCCTGGCAGGGATGACAAATTAATAAGCATCAGGTACTAAAAGTATTTGCAATGAAAGCAAAGTGGTAATAAAGGTCACCTGTTCCAAGAAAGCTTTTCTTTAAAAAAACAAAAAAACGAAAAACAACTGCTTAAATCAATGCCCATTGTGAATAGACTGTTGTCTTTGCTGCAACCTCTTTTCCACAATCAGGTTTTAAATATTTTTTCTGCTCATTAGATTGCAAATGTTCATCTTTACTTTGATTGTTGTCATTTGTATTTTGAACTAGATCTCTCTGTTATAAACAAAATGAGACAGAAATAATGACACCTGTTTTAGCTTCATCCCATTCATTTATTCAAGAAATATTAATTGAGAACTTCTTATGTACTTGTAGCTGGGAATGTAAAGACTCAAGGCTATAGACTGTCCCCTTAAGGCGTCATAGTCTGGTCAAGAGAGATGGAGAGAGGGTAATTGCCAAGCAATGTGATTAATTCAACAACAGAGGAATGTTGGAGATACAAGGGAGACTATGGTTAATTCCATCTTTAAAGGTAGAACAGACAGTCTCTAGGAAAGAGAGTATTTTAAGGGATGAGTAGAGTTTTCTGAAAGCATGGGAGAAGTGGGAGAAGACCATGTCAGGTGGAGGGAGGGGCCGGTGCAAAGCAGGGCGGAGCCAAACAATCCCATTTTGAGAATACAAGCAATTTGATGTTTCTGAAATATGAAGTCTGACGTAGGAGATCTAGAAGTCTAGGCTGAGGGATTATGCATGAAAGAACCTATATTTGTCCCGTGTTGAATTTTATCCTTTGGGATTAAGAGGATTTTTTAAAGTGGGGTAATGGTGTGATTAGCATTGTATTTGATAAGATCTCTCTGGAGCCATCTGTGAGTAGATGTTACTTGCTAGTGTTAATGGAGCATGCAGTCAGCGGCCAACTATTTATGCTAATTTGGGTCTACGAAAGCATAAATAATTGAAATCCTTGAGTGAAAATTATTTGGCATGAGTAAAAAATAGATATCAGTCCCCCACTGTCACTAAGTAACTGTGTGACTTCTCTTGGCCTTGGTTTCCTTTTGCTTCCTCATCTGACCGAGGCATAAGTTGTCTACAGTCCCTGCCACTGCTCGTATTTTATGGATGTCACCCAGCGGCCTAGTGTCCTTCCTCACTTGCCATGCAAGAGAGCGTAAGTGTTTTATTCTACCAACACAGGATAGGGCATGTTATATGTTCTAGAGATAGTTTAAATTGATTAAGGGACACTTTTTGGGCTTCTTTTAGGATGGTTTGTGCTTTGATTAATATGAAACTTCGTATCCTGCATTTCAGATAAAAGTTTAAAAATCTAGAAGACTGAGGCAGGAATCATGTTTTATTCATTTTTGTATCTCTGCTCTCCTGTTGTGGATTTTCTTTCTAAAGAATTACCTGGCAGAAATTTTGGGGGCCGTCTTAATTGGCTTTCTCCTTGCTCATTGTATTTTCTGCGCATCCACTTTCCTATTCTTACTTTGAGGCATTCTTTTTCATTTATCTCAAGGGCTACAGATTCTATAGAAAAGGCAGGAAAATAGCTGTTTTGTGTCTCTGGAATGGGTTGAGAAATAGGCTTTTCCTTGTAATGTTCTTCATCCAACGTCACAATAGTATGGTGTCAAATAGTTGTCACTAAGTAAAGGAATTAGCCAGTGCAAATGACCTCAGAGAACATAATCCTGGAAATATTTTATCCTATGCTTTAGAATTTGTGATAATTATCAGTATATGGATTAGAATATATTCATGGGCAGATCGAGTCTTTTCACCTTTATGATACCAATTCTGATGTAAAATTCTTGACTTTTGATGTAAGTGATACTTCTGCAAAAGGGAGATGATTTACTGTATGAAGGCGGAAGATTGAGAGTCCTAGAAGGTACTTAAATGCCATTTTAAAATGACCTTAATGATAAAAGAATTACATTTTCTATCACATTTATATTTTTTGAGTATGTGGTTAACAGTTTTCTGTGAGCTAGATGTTAAAGTACCTAGAAAATCATACTATTGTGAAATTTACGTTCAGTACCCTCCCTGTTCATTTTGGAAGGTGTTTACATAGGGCTTAAAGGAAGAAAAAACAAGCACAACTTCTCTCTCCCTTGTCTTCATGCAGATTTGCATGGTTTGCATATTATTTGCATAATTTAGTGTTAAAATTGAACGGAATCTTCAATCTTTGCAACTTTCTCACCAGTGTCTTTTTAAGTCTACTTTTTCCTCTAAATTATTTAATCTGTGCTGCTTGATTACGTTTATTTGCTTTTTAGTTTCTTGGATAAAATACCTGTAGTTGCAGGAAATTTAATCCTTGCTTTGTTTGATCGTATTCCTCTTATCTGTGGAAGTTTCGGTGATCAGTTTGCTTTGGGGTGGCTGTTTTTCTCATTACCATAGGCATTTGGGTATATGCCTAACTGAGGTATACTACAGGAACACTTAGTGTGAATGGCTTTGTTCAAGTGGAAGAATAATGGCTTCCGTTTCGGGAAGGCACGTACTGTGTCTTAACGGCATGAGTCAGCAGAATATGGCAGTCAACAACATGGGCACCAGATCCCAGCTGCCGGGGTGTGAACCTCGGCTCGGCCACTTATTTGTTACGTAAGCTTAGGCCATCATTTAATCCTGCTTTGCCTCAGGAGGGATAATAAGCTGTATCTATCTAAGTAGATATCTGTTTAGATAATCAACTGTATTGATCAAGTAGAGTTTGTTGTGAAAAATAAATTAATTCATTTAGAAAACATGGATCAAAGTGTTAAAAAATTTAGCTATTATTATTATGTGAGGTCCTGTGCATTCCTTTCCGACTTGGCACCAGGAAACGGTACAGGAGGAGCGATCTGAAAACTCTGTACTCTTTAATGTTAGGACGGGCTCTACACGGTTAAATGGGACTCTGGAAAGACGAGCTGCTTTCAAGTTAATCTCTGCGCTTTCAATTACAAATAAGCAAAAACAACAACAACAAAAATATTCCAAGAAAGAAAAAAAACCCCCCAAACCCAGATGTCTGCACTAAAAAGTGCCAAAACAATTTAAAATTTTAACTGTCTCAAAAATGCTTTAAAAATGCCCATATTCTCTTTTATACAGTGGAAAGTAGGAAACAAATGAGAAGTTTGGTTTATGGGACATGCAGGGCTCAAGAAGGTGGCAGGGCTCGTGGGGGAAAAGCGATGTTCAATTTAGGCTGAGTTTGTATGTCTGTAAATCATCAGGTGAAGAGATCTAAGAGGATTTTACACGAATTCGGAAGAGTAGTAGGTCCATGAACTGAAACAGAGATTCGGGAGTTTTGAGCGACTGAAAGAACAGGAGTTGTTTGGGGAAATGGAATAAGTAAATGATGGGCCGATGACTGTTGTCGTAGAGCAGTACAGAGGGCCTGATGTAACAGTTCAGGGTTTTAGAGGTAGAGCGGTCCTGACTACGACAAACTTTAGGACGAGAAAATTAAAATTAAGAATGTGCCAAAGAGTATAAATTTTCCCTTTTAGAATCACATCTGAAAAGGGCTTTGTTGTTTGCAGAAATCTTTTTAAATAAAAATAATGAAGGGGATTATAAGGGAACTGGATTAGAGGTCTGAATAGCTTCTTTTCTAGCTGCCTTGCCTAATTTCTCATACAACTTAGTTCCTGGTAAGAAGTAGCTATTCTTGGGCTCATATAAACTTTGGCTTAAAAAAAAAAAACAACTTCTCTAAAGGAGGGAGTAAGAGTCAATAATTTGGCACCTGTATGGCATCAGTGACATAATGAAAACATTTGAGATTAGCTGTCAAAAGCAAATGTTAAGGGATGTCTGGGTGGCTCAGTTAGTGAAGCGTCTGGGTCATAGTCCCAGGATCCGGGGATCGAGCCCCGCATCGGGCTCCCTGCTCAGTGGGGAGTCTGCTTTTGCCGCTCTGCTGCCTCCCTGCTCATGCTCTCTCTCTCTTGCTCTCTCTCAAGCATTATTTCTCAAATAAACCAATAAATAAAATCTAAAAAAGGAAGTGAATGTAAAGAGTCCCAGTGTAGGGAAGGTAATTGACCAAGGCAGGTATGAGCATGGCTTAAGCACAGGTGAGACTAAGGTCTTCTGAGGGCTTCTTCTAAGTTCTGCTGCTTCTACTCATGGTGAAGTTTGCTTGGATTATATAGATAACGTGGGTACCTGATTGTCATCCCCTTCAGGATGGGAAGGACTTTATGCCACTGGGCTTGTTTGTAGACTGTATGTGCTGTTGTTTTATTCTCAGGCCTCCCAGAGAGTCTGGCTTTCACCCACCCCCGTACCCCACTCTGCACAGTTTTATAGTGATGCCCTATAAGTGTTGTGTTGCATTCATCTCTCTGAAGTCTTTTGGAGCAGTCATGGTTTAATGCTACTTTTAAAAAAGATTTTATTTACTTATTCAAGAGAGAGAGAGCAAGAGTTGGAGGCATTGCAGAGGGAGAGGGAGAAGCAGACTACCTGCTGAGTGGGGAGCCCGATGTGGGACTCAATCCCAGGACCCCTAGATCGTGACCTGAGCCAAAGGCAGACACCCAACCAACTGAGCCACCCAGGCACCCCAATCTTATTTTTTAAAGCAGTTCTTGTTGATCTGCAAATTTATGCGTTGATTATACCAGGATGATTTTGACCATGATCAACCATTTTTAATCCTTAATCAGTCATTTCCCCCAAATAAAGGAGCTGTGAGGATACGTACATACATACATACATACACAAAAGGCCAGACAAATGCATTCTCCTTGTTACTCTCTGAAGTTTTAGGTCACAAACCATCTGTTGTCCCCAGATCGTTTGTGTATGGGAGTGTATATGACACCTTTTTTCAAAGTAGATCTGACTAAGAATATGGTCTATTACTTCCTCAGCCTGTTTCTTGGGTTTTACTCTGTACTATTGCATCCGTCTTGGTGGTCAGAGGAAGCAAAGAAAGAGGAGGACGTGCCTCTAGCCAGCTTAGCACAGAAGGACTGAGGCAGCTTTTATGGAACTCACTATTCCTGGGTTTAACCCTACTTTCTGCCTTTCTAAGAAGAGATGTGAAGGTGACGAAGGAAAATGACTAAGGGAAGGAGGAGAATGGTAGTCCTGCTGGGGTATCCAACAGGAAGAAAGCAGGAGAGAGAATCCTTAAAGAAGTCAGGCTTCTAAATCACCACATCAGCCAGAAGACAGACCTTTAACTTTTGTCATACCCCAAACTTAACATTTTATAACCCAATACTATCCTTGTCTCTACCACCCGCAGCATATGCTCTTCTTGGGAGTGGAAGTAGGAAAATGGGGGAGAGCCTTGGGCTCCATCTGGAGATCAGCGTTTATCTATTTGTTCATTCAACACTTACTAATATTCATTGAGTAGTTTTTTGTGTGGTCACTGCTCTAGCACTGTGTGCAAATATATGGCGCAAGAGAGATTGGGAGAAATTGAAATTTTGAGTGTCTCTGGATTTATACGGAATAAAACATCTCAGTCGCTCTGACATAGGTTATCTTCCCCAGGCACAGGGGTTACATACTTTGGGTAGTTTCTACACTGCCAACCTATGAGATTTTAGAGACCTTTACTCCTTTCCTTCTACATATTTTCAAAGATTTTACTAATATATTTCATTACTACAGACTGGGAAATTATCCAGGTCCACTTTCGTTCCAAGTTAAGAAGTTGTTCGGGAGACACACCAATTTATTGTCTTGGCAGATCGTTCAAACTGGCTCTTTGGTTTTTAGTCTTCTGAAAGCCAAGGTGAAGAGTGCCAGGTTATTTGGCAAGATTTCTGTCCCACTGTGCAGTCAGACAGACATATGTTGAGCTGTGGAATAAACCCAAACCTTTTCTTGGACTAGGGACTTAGGGACCCTCTGGGGATGTAGGTCATGGTCACTATCATCTATGAAGAACTCGATATGGAAAATCTGCCAGTGCATAGCTAAGATGGTAAACTTGTGGCTTTCTGTTGGGAGCAAACAAGAGCCATCCTGACTGAATGTGGAGTTTCTGGATTGCTGGTGAATTAGCTGGAGATTACCACCACAGGGATATCCTCATGCTGATACTTGGCCAGAGAAGCTTGGCACCGAAGATGGCCTTCTTAGCCAGCCCTGTGAACAAACTGGCCTAGAGTCTGACGATGGGAGTTGGTAATGATCCAACGCACATCTTTTGAAGAACATGTGAAGGCCTGTTTTTACTTGTTTTTTAAAATTTCTTTTCATAATTAATTTTTCTATAGTTACGACTGAATAATAATTTCCTTATAAACTTCTCTATTAATGTATTTGAATTCAACTAATCTGTTCTTCTATTATACTTTCTAAGTGAAATTATCAGTTATTTCTAAAGAGAGAATTGGTACAGTGTTCCCTTTGTTTTCAGTTACATTTAAGAAGTTAACCTGTATCTTTGGGCAGTTTAGGAGGTGACGTCCTCTTCGGAGGGTGGGGTTTGGAAAACTCTTCCTAAGTACCAGGAGTAAAGAACCACATAGGAATGACTGAATGTGAAAACATGAAATTAATGACCAAATCCACCATCTTAGAGCAAGTTTCTTGCCCCTATAGTGAACTTTTCTGTAAAGATGGAGAACTTGAACAGCAAAGATTGCTCCCTTTACTTTACTAATTAAAAATTCTTGATCCCTCTTTGCTGACATGGGGAGATTTCCAACAAGAGAGCAAAGTTTGCAACGTTGGCACAGAATGTTGGAAGCGAGACAGCCCCACGACCCAGATCAATCTGGTCCCATCTTTTTGCTACCTGTTCCATGCTTCCGTAGATCAGTGTCTCTCTTGAGTACGTATTTATTTAATCATTCACTCACATTTGGCTTTCTTTCTCTAGGTCTTCATTTTTGTCTTGTTTATCTCAGGTTTTCAATGGTATTGCATTATAGGGAGACATGACTCTCATGTGTCTCATTTTATTTTTTTCTCCAGTTACCTATTCTGTTTTCTCTAGTAGAGATCAATGAACTTTGCTCTATATTTCAAATAGCAACAGTCTTTATTTTTTATTAACTAGCCATGAGCTTTATGACATAGGTGTACTCTTGTGAATTATGTCCTCATTTCAGTAATGCCTCTACTGCTATACTGAAGTGCGATTAACTCTGAGTTAGTATGATTTCTTATTTTCAGACAATGTACCTTCTTGAAAATGTGTATGAAAGGTTATCAGTGGACTTCAAAATTTCAAGATATCAGGATGTAGGGTGAGAAGCTAGTGCTAAGAGTTGAAATATATTCTAAAATCCTAATCCCTCCTACCCTTTTGATACTATTTTACTTTATATTTTTATATTTATTTATTTTAGAAGATTTTATTTATTTGTCAGAGAGAGAGTGCACAAAGCAGGGAGAGTGGCAGGCAGAGAGGCAGGCAGAGAGGGAGAAGCAGACTCTCCACTGAGCAGGGAGCCCGATGTGGGACTGGATCCCAGGACCCTAGGATTATAACCTGAGCTGAAGGCAGTTGTTTAACCCACTGAGACACCCAGGTTTCCCAATAGTTAATTAATTATTTTCAATTAATCAATTAATTAACTTCTTTCTTTCTTTCTTTCTTTTGTCCTTCCTTCCTTCCCTCCTTCCTTCTTTCATTTCTATTTGTCTCATTTCATGTTAGTCTTTATTTTTTTCCCATTGAACATACAATGGACAAACTTAAGTGAGTCTTATCATTTCCTGACTGAAGCTGGGATTTTTTACTTTTGATAAAGCTAAAATTTGCCTTTTTTAAATTCTAAAACATGATATTTATTTCCATTGATTGTTCTTTTCTGAATTTCATTGAAGTTCAGTAGTTTAATTTATATAGGCCAGAAACATTTCTTCTTAAGTTTATTCTTAGAAATGTATCTATTCATGTAATTTCTGGGATACAAGAAATCTATTGACTTTTCTACTTTGCTCAGTTCTTTTATGGGTTCTTAGAACTGTTGATTTTTCTAAGCAGACATGTGATCTGCAAGCAATGACATTTTTGTGTTTGTTATTGTTCTCACTTCTTTTCAAATTGCATTGGCTTTTAGTATAACATTAGTTACAGTGGGCATTTTATCTTTGTCTTTTGTATCATGATTTTGATTTCTTGTTATTTTAGCATATGAATGAATTGATTTTTGTTACATTTTGGTTAAAAATGGGGCAAAAAATAGAAATGAGATACTCAAATAATTGCACATATAAGATACTACAACAGAGGCAACAATGGTGTCACTGCTGGGATTGAACGGGCGGTCAGCTGGTGGCCTCGTCATACAATGGCCTGAGGTTGTCCCTGGGCAGTTTATGTTCCGAAGTCTGCTTTAGGATAGAAAAGATTTTTTTTGGATATATTTATGAAAGTGTGAGTTGTGTCAAAGTTCAAAGTTACAAATATGACATCTTCAGATAATAAATATGGCTGTGATTGGTAAAAACATGGTCTAAAATTAAAAAAAACATTGATTGCTGAGATTAGACACTAATGATCAGAAATCATTGAAGGTACAACTCCCCTCCTCATTACCTCATAAACAAAGATTGGACCATGGTTTTCTGAGAGTCTATGAATTTAGACCAAAGTAAGTAGAAGTATAAAATAAGGAGGGCATTGAATAAGAATATGCATCCCCAGAGAATTAAACTGCTTCCATGCAGTTAAATTATGGGGATTTTTAAATTAGATGCAATTACTTAGAAATATAGATAACCAAGCATCAAAGTACTCTCTATTAAAAAAATTATCTCACAATAGCCAAAAAAGCAAAATCAAGGAATACTAAAAGATAACTTTGTAGAAATTTGGGTGAAGTTTTAAACTTTTCTGTCCCTGAAGTAGCTATAGGTTTTGTTTTGTTTGTTTTGTAAACTCTAATGCAGTAGTGATCACCAGTGACCCTTTGGAAGAGCTTTGACTGAGAATCCCTCTGAGACGTCTTCAGTGGGTCAGTGGGAAACAACTGTGTCTGTAGTAGGTCTGGGCCTCATGGCTGCCTGGCTTGCCTCGTGCCCACAGGGCAGTCACCAGCATTCCTTATGACATTTCCAGAGACGTGTGGTGACGTCT
The DNA here is from genome assembly GCF_963455335.1 of Martes martes. Lineage (NCBI taxonomy): Eukaryota > Metazoa > Chordata > Mammalia > Carnivora > Mustelidae > Martes > Martes martes. Next base: position 204,708,345 of record NC_137889.1, on the reverse strand, counting down.
GGCTTGGTCAAAGCCACCGTTCTTGTCTTCAGGTGTCTGACTTGGAGGGCGTGACAGAATAGGAGATTGTGTCCAGGTAGGTTCCTCCCCTCTGCTTTGACTCCATTAATTCTTCTCGTGCATGGGGTGCTTCAGTCAGACTAGACCCGCAGCCGTTCCCCAACGCCGGCCCCCCCTTCCCACCTCTGAGCCTTTGCTCTTGTCTGTTACGTCTGTCCGAAGTTACTTTCCTAACTTTTTCATCCGTCTTACTCCAGACCGGTGTTGGCAGGCGGCTGATCTTGAGTAGGTGAAGCGGGAAGTTGTAACAATCCCTCACTTGTCTCCTCTTCTGTTTCCTACTCTGCAACCAACCAAACACAAGCCAACGAAATGAAATTCTGAGTTTCCATAGAGCTTTTAACTTCTTTGTTACCTTCTAGTTTGTACAGCGGTCATTGTACATTTTGATACCTCTACCAATTACAAACTCATCAGGGAAAAGAAATATCTCGTTCATTCACTTATTCATCGTGTGTTCTGTCCCTTCCTCCTCCTCACTTCTCACCGTACTGCGCGCATAGTAGATATTCACACTAATATTAAATGATTTTGAAGGTAATTTCATTATTAGAACGAATGAGGATCAAGGCACATGGCATGCCTCATTTAAAACTCTCTGAGAAGGGCAATTATATAAAAGAAGGTAAAAGAGTCAAGGGATTTTTCTTTTTTTTAGGTTTTTCATTTTAATTCCGTATAACTAACATACAGCATTATATTAGTTTCGGGGTACAGTACAGTGATTTGAGAATTCCACACTTCACTCAGTGCGCATCCTGGTAAGAATACTCTTTGATCCCCACTACCCATTTCACCCCTCCCTTCACCCACCTGCCCTCTGGTAACCACCAGTTTGTTCTGTACAGTTAAGAGTCTGTTTCTCGATTTTTCTCTTTTCCCGTTTGCTCATTTGTTTTGTGTGTTAAATTCCACGTGAGGGAATCACATGGTATTTGTCCTTTTCTGACTGACCTATTTTGCTTAGCATTATATCCTCTAGCTCATTCCGTGTTGTCGAAATGGCAAGATTTCGTTCTTTCTTACAGCTGAATAACATTCCCGTATTTATACACACGCATGCACCACTCCATTATCCCTTCATCCGTTGATGGACACGTAGGTGCTTCCATCATTTGGCTGTGTGAATAATGTTATAATAAGAAGGGGTGCATGCATCTTCTTGAATTAGTGTTTTTATATTGTTCGGGTAAATACTCAGTAGTGGAATTATGGGATCATATGGTAATTCAGTTTTTAATTTAGTGAGGAACCCCTGTCTGTTTCCCACACCGGCTGCACCAGTTTGCAATCCCACCACCAGCGCAGGAGGGTTCCTTTTTCCCCACATCCTCGCCAACACTTGCTGTTTCTCGTAGTTTTGATTTTGGCCATTCTGGCGGGCATGAGGTGGTGTCTCATTGTAATTTTTTTTTTTAAATTTTATTTATTTGACAGACAGAGATCACAAGTAGGCAGAGAGGCAGGAAGAGAGAGAGGAAGGGAAGCAGGCTCCCTGCTTTGCAGAGAACCCAGTGCGGGGCTCGATCCCAGGACCCTGGGATCACGACCTGAGCCGAAGGCAGAGGCTTCAACCCACTGAGCCACCCAGGTGCCCCTCATTGTAATTTTGATTTGCATTTCCCTGATGATGGCTGCTGTGGCACGTCTTATATCTTTTCATGTGTCTCTTGGCCATCTGTATGTCTTTTTTGGAGAAATGTCTGTTCATGTCTTCTGCCCATTTTGAAATTTGATTCTTTGTTTTTTGGGTATTAAGAAGGAACTTTTTCTTAAAAGTCTTTTAAACCAAAATTTTGATGGTAGTGTACCTAGTAGAACAGTAAAATGACTCTTTTTTGGTTATCCTATGTCGGGTTCCCTGAAACACACTCCGACGTGGAGATTTGTGTATAAGAAATTTATTGGGGAATGTGGGATGTGACCAGCACCTGTGGAAGGAAATGGGACAGTTAGTCCTGACAGAGGCCTCAGTGGGTCCCCTGAAGAGCTCTGGAGTGAGCTCAAAGTTATTCCATCTTGAGTCAAAAGTACTAAGTCTCTATACCACCATTGGAAAAGAGTTGGCAACCTTGGCCTAGATGACATTTTCTAGCTGGAGGCAATGACTGGAGAGCAGCTTGGCTGAGAGCCATTGCTACCAACATTCCTGGCATCTGGGGGAGTGAGTGCCACAGTTCTGATTGGGAATCTGGATGACATACCATGGCACTGGCTGTGTCTGTACCAATAGGATTGGGATACTGGTTGGTTAATTTAAAATCTCAGTTAAAGAGAAGAATCATAAAAAACAATACATATACCCACAAATATTTTATTTCAACTTAGTGTATCGATGTGTATTTATTTGCCAATCTTTTAATTATAAGAATAAGTCCTTTATTTAAGTACAGATTCTCTGATTGATGTTTTTTATCTTTTACAAGTGACATAAAATCTTTTTTTTTTATAAGATTTTATTTATTTATTTGACAGAGATCACAGGTAGGTAGAGAGGCAGGCAAAGGGGGGCGGTGGGGAAGCAGGCTCCCTGCTGAACAGAGAGTCTGATGTGGGGCTCGATCCCAGGACCCTGGGATCATGACCTGAGCTGAAGGCAGAGGTTTTAACCCATTGAGCCACCCAGGTGCCCCGACATAAAATCATTTTGTAAAAACTTTAGAGATACTTGTGAAATGTCTTTTTATACATAATTTGAAAAGATTTTTAGTGATTTGCCTTTATTATGTCTTGGTTTTAAATTTGATTTTATGGGGCGCCTGGGTGGCTCAGTGGGTTAAGCTTCTGCCTTCGTTCGGCTCAGGTCACGATCCCAGTGTCCTGGGATCGAGTTCCGCATCGGGCTCCTTGCTCGGCAGGGAGCCTGCTTCTCCCTCTGCCTCTGCCTGCCACTCTGTCTGCCTGTGCTCACTCTCTCTCTCTCTCTCTCTGACAAATAAATAAATAAAATCTTTAAAAAAAATAAATTTGATTTTATATTTTGTCATAGTCTAAATGCACATATATTTTAAAGTATCACATAGTTCTCTAAATCTTATAATTAAAAACCAAATCCCTCCCCACCTTTGAGCCTACTCTCCATAGACAACCACTTTCTCTTTTTTTCATCTGGATTTACCTCCACACACATATCTCTGTGTTTATATTGTTATTTTTGTCTTGACTTTTCAAGTTAGATAGTTTCCACTAATGGCTGCTGTAGAAACTGACGATTTAGTATTTTTTTAAAAAATTTATTTGTTTGACAGACAGAGATCTCAAGTAGGCAGAGAAGCAGACAGAGAGAGAGGGGGGGAAGCAGGCTCCCTTCTGAGCAGAGAGCCCGATGCGGGGCTCGATCCCAGGACCCTGGGATCATGACCTGAGCCGAAGGCAGAGGCTTTAACCCACTGAGCCACCCAGGTGCCCCAGTATTTTTATGTCCTTTCAGTATCTGACTCCCTGGCCCCATTCGTCAACACACACTCTCCACCTTGTCTTCCAGGTGTGGTTATGTCCTAAAATTGTGGTTTATATAACTGGGCCCATGTTGCTTTCAGAGCTAAACCATGTAGTATATTATGATTGCATTTACTTTTCTATGTAACTTTTATGGTTTTTTTTTTTTTTTAGTTAGTAATTGACAGAAGCTCTCTATGCTTCATCTTTTTGGCTGTAAAATGGGGGGAAAATGGGGGGAAATAACTGTACCCACCTCACTGGGTAGTGACAGCTGTGTAAGTGTTAATGACTAGTTTTCACTGACTTTAAAATGTCATTCCCTAATTCATCTCACGCTATCTGACAACTGTAAATATCCTCTTAATATACTTCACCACGTATTAAGTGCTCAAAGAAGAACTGCTGAAGGGTATGCATAGCTAATACTTTAATCTGTACTTTACGAGTAGCAAATTAATTTAATTGAGAGAACAGGACATTTGGAATTGGGAGGCCTTGTTCAAGGCCTGGATCGACCTTTACATAGCTGAATGACCTTGGGCTAGCATATTTGATCACAGTCTTATAATCTGCAAATGGGAGAATTGGATTAGATCATCCCTAGGGTATCTTCTAGCTCTATAATTCTAAAATGAAATAAAGGATATGCAAAAAATACCAAACTGTGTACGATATATAAGATTGCAATGATACTGACTGCTACCACTTGTAGAATAAGACCTCCAGAAGACGTCTTCATAGCCTGTCAGGCAAGATTATGGAGACGTCACGCTGCAGATAAAGGGGAATTGTGCTTAGTCGTTCTGTCCCAGCCATTGTCCTGCCCCTTTGGGACACCTGGTTGTAATGTGAGGAAGACACCACTAAATGTCGCTACAGGTTACATAACCGGGGTCAGGAAAGCTCTAAGTGTCCCTCTACAAGCCAGGGAGCTACTACCACGTGGTGTCTGAGTAGATTTAGAACCACGCACTTGAAATACGTAAACATAAGGAAGCGCTAAGATGGAAATTAACTATGATTTTAAAAAGCTGATGGTAAAACCTTCTCAAATGCCCTTTGCTCCTTCCATTTGCCTTTCCCCTGGAAGGTGGTTCCTGCATATTTAGCTGCTGGTGTAAATTGGGTGGCTGGCACTTTGGCCTGTACCTTCATGATTTTTTTCTCCTCAAGATAAAGACAGGAGGAAATACGGGATTTTCTGTTTCTTGGTTCTTGCTTCTGTTGCATCTCTTAAGTTTATCCGGAATCTTAGGCACACGTTGATTTTATGAAAATATGTGCATATTTTAATATTAATATTTTCATATTTTAACATTTCTGAAATTGTAACGCCTTATATAATCAATGGCAACATATAATTAATGGCATTTTTTCTTTTTAGTAACGTCTTATGTAACAAAATTCTGTATCGCTGCTATGATATACCCATCTTACTGTTAGTTTAGTACTCTGCCAAAAATTGTTTGATGGGTAAACTTCCTTTTCTAGTATAATTTTTTAAGAAAGGCTCACAGTGGGAGCATCTCGGTGGCTCAGTCAGTTAAATGTCTGCCTTCAGCTTAGGTCAGGATCTCAGGGTTCTGGGACCGAGCCTCATGTTGTGTAGGGCTCCCTGCTCAGTGGGGAGTGTGCTTCTCCCTCTCCCTCTGCCCCTCCTCCTCTGCACCTGCTCTATCTCACACCCTCTGTCTCTCTCTCAAATAAATGAATAAAATCTTAAAAAAAAAAAAAGGCTCGGAGTGGAAGAGGAAACGGTATTTCCTGAATATCTATCAGCTGTTTGAGCCAAGCACGTATATGATCATATTTAATCCTCACCATGCTCTGAAGTGGGTTTTTGGCTTGTTTTCATTACACAGTCGAGGAAACTTTACATTCTGTGGTGAAGAAGGTCCAGGAAGTTCAGTACCTTGTACAGAGTCATCCTGTTACAAGGGATCGCTGTTCGAGACAATGTATATATTTGACTACAAATCTCACACTTTCACTACCTTGTTAATTACACTGATATTTCGTGGTCATTGCTTCTCTGTAACCGTCGGGAGCGCCCAGCCGTCTTTGAACAATGCGCAGTTGTCCTCTGGCGGTCCTTTAAAAATGCTGAGATATCCAATTAAATAGTACAGAAACGGTTTTTCTGAACTGCAGCCTCAGTCTTTGTGATCGAAAGGATAGCGTAAGACGTGATGTCCCTGACGTGTGAATCGTTCCTCTGTTGTGCCACGGGGCTTCCTACGGTAAACAGCGTCCATGCAGCCTGCGGCACAGCACGACTCATTCAGGGCATCTGGGTTGCCTTCATCTGCTGGCAGACCACGCCAGGAAATGGTTTTCAAAATGCCTTGGGGGGAAAAAAGGCTTCTAATTTACAGAAAGCTGGCTTATCTGCTTTGGAATATGGTTTCGGCCAGATTTCACAAGTGTCCTGGAGATCCAGTCTGTGTATGTGGTCGATGGGAAGGATTTAATTGGTCTTCCTCAACTTCCCAAGGGGCAAGGCTGAGGAACCCAGCAAATTCCTTTCAGAGGTCTCTGCTGTAACAGTCCCTTGGATGCAAATGACACTTACTGGTAAAGTAAAAAAGGAGAAGAGAACAAAGGCAGTTTATTGGTCATCATTGTGTTTGCACAGGCCTGGGGTAGCTAACCTTTCAATTTCCCGCGACTCTCAGAAGATGCTGAAACACATTCTCTTCCGATTCTATACCTCATGTCCTGAAGGCCATGTGTTGTCTATAGACTGTACTTACTTGTTTTCCATTTCTAGTTCTCTTTATATCAAGTTCTCCTCATTTGTGATTCTAAAAACAAAACATTAACAGTCTGTTGGAGGTACTGTCCCATTCATTTGTCTAGGAATTTGTCATTAAAATACTCCTTTTAGGGGCTCCTGGGTGGCTCAGTGGGTTAAAGCCTCTGCCTTCAGCTCAGGTCATGGTCTCAGGGTCCTGGGATCGAGCCCCGCATCGGGCTCTCTGCTCAGCGGGGAGCCTGCTTCCTCCTCTCTCTCTCTGCCTGCCTCTCTGCCTACTTGTGATCTCTGTCTGTCAAATAAATAAATAAAATCTTTAAAATAAAATACTCCTTTTATATCAGCAACTTGGGGTCTTATAATGATAAATAATGTTTTGTCCTCTTTTGCAATGATTTCCAAATAGAGGGCATATGACTATAGCATGTACAGGATGTAATAGCCAAAAATTCAAGATTGCTAAGAGAGGAGTTGATCACAATTTGCTTAAAATTTCTGTGGCTTAAAGAGATTACTATTTGGCAAAGCAATTTTGAAATGATGTGTTTAACTTTCCATCTCTTAAAGGAGGTAATGACGCTTATAGGCTACCTGGGTGAAAACCACAGGATAAAACCCATTTTCACTTATTCAGAGCCATCCCTCCGTCGATGGCTCTGGGAAGGAAGGCCGAGTGACAGCCATGTGGCTTTTCATTTTATCTCAAATTCTTGAATCTCTCCTGTGAAACCGATGAGTTAAATGGGTATATGTGGCAAAAGAGAATAGAAGTCACCCAGTAATCTTCCTAAATATTTAAGTCAGGGACATTTTTCAATCCTTGTGTGCTTTTTTGACTGAATTTCACTCATTTATTTCATCATTCATCTCTTCAGTTGTTCAACAAATACTTACTGAGCGCTTCCTGTGTTTCGTGCCCTGTGCCATATGCCGCCACTGACAGTTCCCGCCTTCGGGGAACTAATGTTCTGTGAGGTACAGACAAGTGGGGAGCTCAAGGGTCCTGTGGTAAGCAGTCTGCAGGGACTGGTATGGTATGAGGTGGGAGCACAGAGAATGGGATTCTATTCTGACTTGGAAGATCTTTGAGGAAGGGCTCCCCTGGGTTTCTTTGAGGAAGTGCTATTCTGTGACAACAGTCTGGCTTTCCTCCTCCTCCGACTGCTTTTTCTTAATTTCTTTAGCTGGTTCTTCTTTCTCCTCATCTTAACAAATATCAGGGCTACTTAGGAGTTTGTCCCAATTTCTTATTTCTTATGATCACACATTTTCTTGGGCACCCTCAGTCATCACTTGGCTTCAGCTATACTCATCAGCAGTTGGTGCCTAAATACAACTAGTCTTAGAAGATCAAGAAGAAAGCTTTATGACTTGAGAGTTTTCTGTAGTCAAATCAATAGAATGTGATGGGCAAGGAAGAGAGAAGAGTCAAAAAGACACGGAGATTTGTGGTTGAAAGAGGGAATGTGATGGTCGCACCATTAAACAATATACAAGCGATCCGTGACAGTTTGTCAGGAGGGAATACAACGTGTTCAGTCTCGGACGACTCAAGTTGGAGACGCCTGTGGGACAGTCCAGTGCAGATACTTAATAGACAGTAGATATTTAACAAAATAATGCATGTGAAGCTTGCGTGGTGCAGGGGTGGAATCAGGGCCGAGCATACACATCGAGAATCATCACCACATACTAGTAGTTGCAGCCATAGAATTAGATGGATTATGTTCATATTCAACAAATTTAAAAACCACACACACACACAAAAACTATGTGCCTGCTATTGTGACCTTTAGAATAGGAATAGGAATAGGGCATGGCCTCTGCTTCCAAAGAAGGGGCGTGGGGCGTGATCAAATATGTACAATACGGCGGGTGAAGGTTATTGTAAAAACACATGCAAAGTTTGGAAGCGGCACAAAGTACAACGAGATCACGCAGGAAGAAAGGGAGACACGGAAGAGGAGGAAACGAGGGTCAGAACCCGGAAGAACTTCTCCGGAGAGTCTGGGAAGCCGCACAGGTTTGCTTATTGTCTCTCAAGGCATATGTCCCATCTCATTCATCAACGTCCTCCCAGCAGAACCCAGCCTAATACCTGCAACGTAAGTGCTCAGTAGTGTTTCTCGAATAGATGGGCCCAGGGCCGTTGGAATAAATGAAAATAAAAATGAAGCATGGGATTTCCCCAAGCCCTGGGGAACACTTTAATCATCTCTTATTAGCCATTCACCTGGAGAGCTTGTGCAGGTGCAACTCAAAATAGACTCTGAAGAAATGAAGAGGCAGCCGTTTAGAGCGGGGACAAGGACTGCGTCGGGCTCTAGTTCTGGAATGTGCTTATGGTGCTGGATCTGTTTAGTTTTGGTGTACAGGAAAATTGTGCAGCCATTGATTTTTTTGTCAAACCACCACTTACAGCGTCTGAGATAATGGTGCGTCACCTTTCATTTATTGATGACAGTGTTGGGCTTTTAAACAGGAACCCATCACACGGGGCTTACACCCCTCATTACTGCTGCGTGTCCATTTAAGTGATTTGTAATAGTTCACGATTATGAAAATGTCTTTCTTTCTTGATTTACTTTCTCCCTTCCCCACCCCCCCGCCCTCAGATTTACACGTTAGTAATTCATCGGCTTGGATTACAAATTAACATCGTTGGTTTTGTTTTGTTTTCTTTCTTTTTTTTTTTTTAAAGATGGATCTATTTAGATCTATATTAGTACACAGAATTACCATGAAAAAGAGAAAGAAAGACGTTGCGTTAAAACCATGTGATAAAAGATATCCCCACCACCCTGCTGGTCAGTAGTTCTCCAAAGGTTGAGCACCTTCAACCTCACTGTCCGAGGCTGGTACCAGTTTAACCCCCTCTTTCCTGAGAAGTGTGGAGGAGGGAATCTTGCCATCAAGCACCTGTAACCAAGCTTGAGACCAACATATTTCATAGCACAAGTCGTCTTCCATCTAGTTTAACCAGGAGCATGAAGATTTGCCAGTTGATAATAACCCAAAGATTATGCAGGGGTGGAAAGGCCAATCCCTCCTCCCTGCTCCCAGCCACTTTCTCTTGTGGAGTCCAGGCTTCAAGTAACTTTGTAGCTTTTTGTAGCTTTTTCCTTGCCTTCCCATTCAACATTGTGGGCTTACGGCACAGGGCTAGCCCTGTAAATGGATATTTGTGACGTCTGTAGGGTAAATGTGGCGGGAGACAGAGCTGGAGAAGAATCCAGAGTTCTCAGAATGAATAATAGTCCTCCCACTGAGCACACATCCCCCTGAATTCTTACAAAATACTCTAAGATAAATGGTCTCGCTCCCATTTTACAGGTACAGAATTGAGGCTCAGAGAACTTAAGTGAGGAGCCCTGTCCCCATTCAAGGGGCTGAGCTAGGATCTGGGCCCATTCCTTTTCCATTAAGCCGCCCTGCTCCCAAGGGGGACATCTCTGGCCTCACCAGGCTTTTATGTGAGAGTCATTTAGAAGAAGGTGTCACATTGCCAAGAGACGTGTGACAACCCCGGCTTTCTTCTCCGTTCCTAGGAAGGCAGGTGGTGGCGTGCCAGGGTGGGAGTGGGGACGGGGAGGGACGCAGCAGGGAGGATGAGAGCACGGACGTCGGGAGCGGCCAGAAGTCGACCGAGGATGTGGAGTCTCTTCCCTTCCTTCATGAGTATGAGGAGTCAGGAACTGAGAAAAAGTTTAGTGACCACGCTCCTCTCTGCATCCAGGAAATACACAGTCTTGGGAATGAAGGATAATGGGAATAATGACTTTGGAGTAAAAAATCCTTTCTAAGGATTTATTACCAGGGTGGGTGATGCTAGCCACTTGGAAGGACGTGCTCTCGGCAACTCAGGGCATAACCCAGTTCCAGGGAGGTCGATAGCCCTATGCGGTGTGAGCAGAGTGACATTTCCTCCCGTGAACTATTGTCTTTGTTCCTTCGCCTTGTGCCAGACCTGAAAATCTGGAGCTGTCAGCTCTAGTCCAGTCCCTGCAGAGCCCGGGGCAACGCTCCAGTTCCTTAGGGTGGTGAGTGTGAAGACGATTCTGCGTGGAGAGTGATATTTATGACTTTGTCAGCTGTTGGCACTATAGGAATGGGCTCAGGATGGCCAGAGGAGCTTTAGTGGATGATGGATGTTTGTTTAGAGTCATGATCTGGGGAACGGGTTACAGTGCAGCCTCCCAGCAGCAAACTGTCCTCGCCCACGGCATTCCCGGGAAGAAGAAACTCTCGGTTCAGCGGTAGCCCAGGGTCACATATGACCAAAGGTGATGACCGTTTGCCTTGGACTTGCAGTTTCCCTCAGAAAGTCCATTTTCTCGTGTCTTTGTGTGCGGTTTGCCTCTCCTTGTCCACTTGCCGATGTATCTGGAGATGTGGGTGGTCGGAGGGGCTTCTGTCTTGGCTTCCGCCCGCCTTGGCCCCGTGACTCAGTCAGGGGTCGTCATCTCGACCGCAGTGTTGATGTTTGTTTCTGAAGAGTAAGATACTGTAGCCAGCATCAATGCCGTTATCTATACAGAGTATTTTGAAGTGCATGGTTTTCATCTCATCCTCATAATAGCCTTCTACATGGGTAGGGAAAAGTCTATTATGTTCTCTTTTTTAAAATTTATTTTTAATCTTTTTAAAGATTTACTTATTTATTTGAGAGAGAGAAAAAAAAGAGAAAGAGAGAGAAAGAGAAAGAGAGAGTGCATGTGCAGGTGGGAAAGGGGCAGAGGGAGAGGCTGTCTAAGCAGGTTCCCACTGAGGGCAGAGCCTGATGCGGGGCTTGATCCCACAACCCATGAGATCGGGACCCGAGCCGAAATCTAGAGTCGGATGCTTGACTGACGGAGCCACCCGGGCACCCTGTTATGTTCTCCTGAAGATGGAAGCCAGTGATTTCATCACAATCATGAAAACAGTGATTAGTGGGATCAGGGCTAGGGTCAGGTGTTTGTGATTCCTAGATCTGTACCCAGAGGCACACGAACTGCTGCCGCAGGACAGATCTGGCCCACGGCCAGCAAGCTAAGTGTGGTTTTCACATTTTTAAATAGTTGAAAGCAAAAGAAGAATATTTTTTGACACATGAAAATTCTATGTAATATAAATTTCAGTGTCTGTAAAAGGAAGTTGTGTTGGGACACAGACATCCTTACTCATTTATGTATTTTCCATGACTTCCTTCCTGCTTGTATGGATGCAGTTGGTTGTAACAGAGACCTTTTGGCTCCCAAAGTCTAAAATACTTACTGTCTGCCCTCCATGGGAATGGTTTGTCAATCACTGTTACAGTTGATTAGTAGGTGAGGTCCTGGTTATGTACTACGGTATTACGATGCTAGGGCCACCACAGCAAACATACGTTGGGTGGCTTAAACAGTAGGAGTTTATTGCATCACCGTTCCTGAGGCTTGAAGTTCAAAACTGACACATCAGCAGGGCCATGCTGTCTTGGGGACTGTGGGTAGATCCTTCCTGGCCTCTCCCTAGCTGCGGGGGGTGGCCAGCCGTCCTCCGTGTTCCCTCGTTCGCACCTGCGTCCATCCCGTTTCTGCCTCCATCATCCCATGCCTGTCTTTGCCTCATCACCCCGCTGTGCCTGTATGTGTCCAAATATCCCCCCTTTTCTTAAAAGGTTTATTTATTTATTTATTTGACGGGGGCGGGGGGAGAGAGCACAAGCAGGGGGAGTGACAGGCAGAGGGAGAGGGAGAAGCAGGTTCCCCGAGAAGCAGGGAGCCTGATGCGGGGCTCTATCCCAGGACCCTGGGGTCATGACTTGAGGCAAAGGCAGACACTTAACCCACTGAGCCACCCAGGCGCCCCTGAATTTCCCCTTTTTTGTAAGAACATTGGTCATATTGGGTTAGGACTCACCCTAATGGCTTCATCTAACCAGAGCATCTGTAAAGACACTATTTCCAAATAAGGTCACATTCATAGATACCAGGGGTTGGGACGTCAGCATCTCTTTCCCGGGGACACAGTTCAACCCCAGCACTTTTCCCACTGTAGACTGTTATGCCCACATTCGCGTCACTCGTCCTTCTTTCCCTGCCTCAGTCCCCGTCTCTCCTTCCCCACTTCTTCCTCTTTCCTCCCCGCTGCCTCCCTCATCTTAGTCCCTGTACAGTCAGCGAACATCACACAGTTCCTGCCGTGTCCTCGTTCGTCCGCCCGGGACCGTGCCGAAGTTCAGGGTACAGAGGTGATAATGAGTTGCCCTCTGGCCTCAGCGAGCGCGCAGTGCGGACTGGGGCAAGTCCTGTCCAGGCGTTTGTGTAGAGGACGGCGGAGATTACAGTCGCGATTCGGAGAGATCTTAAGGCTCTCAATGCCTAAATATTGAGAAACGATCTTTCAAAATAATTGATGTCCTCCTGGTATTTAAAGTATCAGAGCTACTGACTCCAAAATTCCAGGTACCAATAGACGTAGGGTTTTAGTGTGGAGTTTCCTTACTGTTGTTTTCAAGTCGGCATGTGCAGAAATACCCTGGTCTTCTCGTTTGTCTCAGCTCCTCCGATCCCTCTTCCCTTCAGCTCCTAACAGCTCAGATTAGGATATTCTGCTCTGGGAGGAACAATGGAGGGACCCTGCGTAGCGGTGTCGGGGTGACCCTGGGTAGCGGTGTCCAGCCTTGTTATAGTAAGTTGATGGCTTTAGGGAGACCTGGTTTGCAGCTTTGAGAGATGAAGCTTGACACCACCAGTGGGTGTCATTTGTCCCAATAGGTTGTGTTTTGTTGTGTCTTCATTGAGGCTCTTTGTTCCTCTGCTCTCTCCTCCTGGCACTAACTGGCCATGTTCAAATACTGTCATAAAGTGCGTGAAATGTGTTCTGACAGCATCTCCTCCCCGTGCCCCGGAGTGCACCATCGCCCTCATCTCGTAGGATCCTCCTGGTCAGGGTCAGGGGTGTGAGGGTGCAGACTCTAGTCTGTCCTCTTCATGGCAGTTCTGGTGGGGGATGCTTGTGGACAGCAGCCTCGGGTCTCATCGTTTTTTTGTTTTGTTTTGTTTTGCTTTTGTTTTTTTTTTTTTTGTTTTTTTTTTTTTTAAAGATTTTATTTATTTATTTGACAGAGAGAGATCAGAGTAGATAGAGAGGCAGGCAGAGAGAAAGGGAGAGAGGGAAGCAGGCTCCCTGCTGAGCAGAGAGCCCGATGTGGGACTCGATCCCAGGACCCTGAGATCATGACCTGAGCTGAAGGCAGCGGCTTAACCCACTGAGCCACCCAGGCGCCCCATGTTTTGCTTTTGTTTTTAAAACCTCTGTGCTGTTTGTAAACTGTGGAATTCCTTCCGCTGTCTGCACATTCAGAGTTTCCTACTGGTCACCTGCCCACAGATGCCAACCTGGGGAAACACTGAAGCTCCACTCCCTGGAGGAAGGCGGGCTGGTACTAGAAAGTAACCCCTCTTCTCCCAGCGGCATTCTCCTCCTAGAGTTTGCGGTTGCTGCCAACCTTATCTTTGTGTTTGCACTTTAAATATACATTTCTCAGTTTCTGTCCCACCTAGCCCTTTTAAGGGAGATTTAAAAAAATCTCTTTTATATGATTCACAATGAATGCAAAGGCTCATTAGCTTTTAAGAATGGTGCTGAGTAAGAAAAAAAATAGTAAAGGAACTTTGACATTGATATTGTCAGACTAAAGCAACTTCACTTTGTTAGTTTTTTTTTTTTTTTTTAAAGATTTTACTTATTTATTTGACGAGAGAGAGAGATATCATAAGTAGGCAGAAAAGCAGGTGGGGTGGGGGGGCAGGTTCCCTGCTGAGCAGAGAGCCAGATGCAGGGCTCCAGACACCCGACTTTGTTAGTTTTTAAACAAATTTCTTCTTATACTTGGATGACCCCAGAGTACAGTTCTCATGGTACAATTCTACACTAGAAATATTTCTGAAGGTCAGTGACCTGAGTCTCGGTTTGACTTCTAACGAGTTAAACTTGGGGCAAGTCACTTAACCTTTCTGATTCGTGGTGTCCTACAGGAGCGCTGCCTTACTGTGTTGTTTGGGAGTTGAAGTGAAACAATTGTGTGTCAGGGGGCTTTAGAGGTTAGAACGTTTATGTAAATATTAGAAGATATTAGTATTGTCACTAATTAAAATTGTACTTATGGAAATTTAAAGATACTTTTTCCTCTCTTGTGAGGCCATAAAAGGCATAGTTGTCACTGTTGTTGACTTCCTTTGGGTAAAGCTGAGATCGCTGATTCCCAAGAGACGGTTCCCAGACCAAGAGCACCAACCTCACCTGAGAATGTGTTAGAAGCGCACACTGTTGGGTCCCACCCCATACCCTCTACATCAGAAACTGGGAGGTGGGACCCAACCACCTGTTTAACCAGACCTCCAGGTGCCACTAATGTTGGAGACCCACGGGCTTAGAGTTATGCCCAGCTGGCTGTGTGTGAGCTCTGATTTTGCTGATTCCTTCCTTCCTTCCTTCCTTCCTTCCTTCCTCTCTTTCTCTCTTTCTCTCTTTCTTTCATCTGGCTCTCCTTTCAGACATGGAAGGGATTCTGAAAAAAACCACGAATGTGTGCAGCTAAGATTGAGTTGCTGCCATTAGCTGACGTCCCACAGCATGCCGAGCAGCTAGGTGTCCCGTTTTAAGCAGTGACCTAGATCCCAGGACTGGACGTTCTCGAAGCAGCCCCTTTGTTAAACACAGATCTGTCAGATTATGGCAGGACCCGGTGAGGGGTTTTTAAGGTGCTCCTTCTCATGTGGGGAAGTAAGTTGGATGAAATGGCCATCGCTATTCAGTGACGTTCGGTAGAGCTGCACTGGGCTGGATTCCTCTTTTTGCTCCCCTGAGTAGCAGGTGTTGTCTTCCTTTAGACAGTCTTTAGTCTGCCACCGCCTGTTAAGGACGCCGGGCCCCACCCCTGGGGTGCTCTGCCAGGTGTCAGAAAAAGCCAAGTGCCCTACTGTACACCGTGTATTTTCCGGTCATGTCTCAGGACTGCAGGCATGCCGTGGCTGTCATGACAGACAGGTGGTCAGAAGTTACTTGGGTAGAGTTAAAACCAGAGCTGTAAGCGTAATTACGCTGGCGGAGGGAAAGTGGTGGGGAAAACATTAGGGAAATCACGGTGCTATTGTGTTGATCCATAAGGGCAGAGGAGCACGGAAGGTGTTTAATAAGTATTGAATGAATGAATGAGGAATGAATTTCGTGTTTTGGGAGCGAACCTGCCTATTTAACTTAAGAGCATCTATCTTATCCCAAATGAACAGACATTATGCCTTGATTGAGTGAACTATTAGATATGTTTAGCTTTAAATGCAGACATAAATAGATTTGATCTTTCCATGGTTCGAATTTCCTCCCATCAGCTTTCCCTTAATTATCCACAAGTGTTCCAAACCTTCATTAGCTAAATAGAATGCAGATGATGGTCATTAGTCTGGGATATAAATCCTGCTGGCACATTCAATGGCTTTTCACTTGGTTAATTGAAATTTTCAGTATTCATGGACTACAAGAAAACACTGTAATTTTATCATTTATTCAGGGGTATAATTTTTTTCCCTTTAGCTGGTTGTGTTTTATAATCATGCACTTAAAAAATACGAATGCCGCACTTGGCCTGGAGGGATGCCACTATTTTCAGTGTGCATGTATCAATACCAGTTTGCTAAAGCAGGAAGACCAAATGGAAATTTATACTTTGTCTAGAAATCCTAAAATTGGCCGACTGTCATGTCTAAGAAAGCATCCAAGTAGTGTGCACTTTTGGGACACCTCGATTCATGTGTGAATGACTTCCAAATTGTTAAGAATATGAGTAGGTCTCATTCCAACATCTACCAATGAGTAAGAAGTCATCCAGTGTGTCTGTGTGGTGCAAGTGGCAGGTATCAAACGGAGATGCCTTATGCAGACGTCAGTCCTTTAACTGGGCTTAGCTTTCAACTGCATCTGACCTTTATCAAAACGAGCGGGCCCGTTTGGTGGTGTCTGGCTGAACGTGAAACACACACACACGCACACACACGCATACACACAGACACACACACATGCACACACACGCACCCACAAAGGAAGAACTGATGCTTGAAATAAAATCTTGTAACATTACCATCTATCTCAGACCTGCAGTTTCTAGATTCCTTAACTTTTATAATCCACTATTTAAGCAATTCTCTTGCCCCTGACTTTGTTCCAGTTTAACCGAGTGCACATCACAGGTTTGCTGTTTTCAAAGTATACATTTTTGTTGTAGACGTTACATGGAAGAGGGCAGCTCAGGAGAATTTGAGTCTGATTCTGTTTCGTTTTTTTTCTAAACCTAATTTAGTGGGAGAGACAACAGTGCAATAACTCTCAGAGGTAGACTCTGTCTTAAAACGGCATACAGAACATATGGCGTCTCTTTTCACTACTCACTTTGTGAACCACTCCCACCAGGGAGAATGGGGTAAGCAGCTGCCCTTCTGGAACCCGTTTCTGTAGGCTGGCCTGGACGCGCCGTCAATCGCTGGTCCTCCTTGTGGGTTCTCAGACCCAGGCCTTATGGTGCCAGGTTTTCACCCCAAGTCACTCTTTTCTTCTGGGTTGTTTTGCCTTTCTGCCCACTTGGAATATTTCTGTAAATGATCATTAATGTTAATTTGAGGAAGATGTATTTAACTACCTCATCTTCTAAATAGACCACTATTTGATATCTCTCAAAATCAGAGGATGAGACGTTTTAAGTTATGCTTTTGTGGGTCATCTCGAAAGCTCTCTGTAGCTCAGAGGTAATCAAGGCTGACCATGTTATTCAGTCCAGTGTTCTTCCCTCAGAGGATGGAGGGAAGAAGTAGGCAGTGCACTCATTGCTTTCTTTTTTTGGGGGGGGGGGTTCTTTTTTTTTTTTTTTAATTCTTTTCAGCATAACAGAATTCATTGTTTTTTCACCACACCCAGTGCTCCATGCAATACGTGCCCTCCTTAATACCCACCACCTGGCTCCCCCAACCTCCCACCCCCCGCCCCTTCAGAACCTTCAGGTTGTTTTTCAGAATCCACAGTCTCTCATGGTTCACCTCCCCTTCCAATTTCCCTCAACTCCCTTCTCCTCTCCATCTCCCCATGTCCTCCATGTTATTTGTTCTGCTCCACAAATAAGTGAAACCATATGATAATTGACTCTCTCTGCTTGACTTATTCCACTCAGCATAATCTCTCCCAGTCCCATCCGTGTTGCTACAAAAGTTGGGTATTCATCCTTTCTGATGGAGGCACCATACTCCATAGTGTATATGGACCACATCTTCCTTATCCATTCGTCTGTTGAAGGTCATCTTGGTTCTTTCCACAGTTTGGCGACCGTGGCCATTGCTGCTATGAACATTGGGGTACAGATGGCCGTTGTTTTCACTACATCTGTATCTTTGGGGTAAATACCCAGTAGTGAAATTGCAGGGTCATAGGGAAGCTCTGTTTCTAATTTCTTGAGGAATCTTCACACTGTTCTCCAAAGTGGCTGCACCAGCTTGCATTCCCACCAACAGTGTAAGAGGGTTCCCCTTTCTCCACATCCTCTCCAACACACGTTGTTTCCTGTCTTGCTAATTTTGGCCATTCTAACTGGTGTAAGGTGGTATCTCAATGTGGTTTTAATTTGAATCTCCCTGATGGCTAGTGATGATGAACATTTTTTTCATGTGTCTGATAGCCATTTGTATGTCTTCATTGGAGAAGTGTCTGTTCATATCTTCTGTCCATTTTTTGATATGATTATCAGTTTTGTGTGTGTTGAGTTTGAGGAGTTCTCTATAGATCCTGGATATCAACCTTTTGTCTGTACTGTCATTTGCAAATATCTTCTCCCATTCCGTGGGTTGCCTCTTTGTTTTGTTGACTGTTTCCTTTGCTGTGCAGAAGCTTTTGATCTTGATGAAGTCCCAAAAGTTCATTTTCACTTTTGTTTCCTTTGCCTTTGGGGACATATCTTGAAAGAAGTTGCTGTGGCTGATATCGAAGAGGTTACTGCCTATGTTCTCCTCTAGGATTCTGATGGATTCCTGTCTCACGTTGAGGTCTTTTATCCATTTCGAGTTTATCTTTGTGTGCGGTGTAAGAGAATGGTCGAGTTTCATTCTTCTACATATAGCTGTCCAGTTTTCCCAGCACCATTTTTTGAAGAGACTGTCTTTTTCCCACTGTGTATTTTTTCCTGCTTTGTCGAAGATTATTTGACCATAGAGTTGAGGGTCCATATCTGGGCTCTCTACACTGTTCCACTGGTCTATGTGTCTGTTTTTATGCCAGTACCACGCTGTCTTGGTGATCACAGCTTTGTAGTAAAGCTTGAAATCAGGTAACGTGATGCCGCCAGTTTTATTTTTGTTTTTCAACATTTCATTAGCGATTCGGGGTCTCTTCTGATTCCATACAAATTTTAGGATTATTTGCTCCAGCTCTTTGAAAAACACCGGTGGAATTTTGATTGGAATGGCATTAAAAGTATAGATTGCTCTGGGCAGTGTAGACATTTTAACAAGGTTTATTCTTCCGATCCAAGAGCATGGAATGGTCTTCCATCTTTTTGTGTCTTCTTCAATTTCTTTCATGAGTGTTCTGTAGTTCCTCGAGTACAGATCCTTTACCACTTTGCTTAGGTTTATTCCCAGGTATTTTATGGTTCTTGGTGCTATAGTAAATGGAATCGATTCTTTAATTTCCCTTTCTGTATTTTTATTGTTAGTGTATAAGAAAGCCACTGATTTCTGTACATTGACTTTGTATCTTGCCATGTTACTGAATTGCTGTATGAGTTCTAGAAGTTTGGGGGTGGAGTCTTTCGGGTTTTCCATATAAAGTATCATGTCATCTGCGAGAGAGAGAGTTTGACTTCTTCATTGCCAATTTGGATACCTTTTATTTCTCTTTGTTGTCTGATTGCTGTTGCTAGGACTTCTAACACTATGTTGAACAAGAGTGGTGAGAGTGGGCATCCTTGTCGTGTTCCTGATCTCAACGGGAAGGCTGTGAGCTTTTTCCCATTGAGGATGATATTTGCTGTGGGTTTTTCATAGATAGATTTTATGAAGTTGAGGAATGTTCCCTCTATCCCTATACTTTGAAGCGTTTTAATCAGGAATGGATGCTGGATTTTGTCAAATGCTTTTTCTGCATCAATTGAGAGGAACATGTGGTTCTTTTCTCTTATTGATTTGTTCTATCACGTTGATTGATTTGTGAATGTTGAACCATCCTTGTAACCCAGGGATGAATCCCACCTGGTCATGGTGGATAATCTTTTTTTTTTTTAAATTAAATTTTTAATTTATTTTCAGCGTAACAGTATTCATTGTTTTTTCACCACACCCAGTGCTCCATGCAATCTGTGCCCTCCCTAATACCCACCACCTGGTTCCCCCAACCTCCCACCCCCGCCCCTTCAAAACCCTCAGGTTGTTTTTCAGAGTCCATAGTCTCTCATGGTTCACCTCCCCTTCCAATTTCCCTCAACTCCCTTCTCCTCTCCATCTACCCTTGCAAATAATATAGAGGACAAGGGTAGATGGGGTGGATAATCTTTTTAATGTGCTGTTGGATCCTGTTTGCTAGGATCTTGTTGAGAATCTTAGCATCCATATTCATCAGTGATTTTGGTCTGAAATTCTCTTTTTCGGTGGGGTCTTTGCCTGGTTTGGGGATCAGGGTAATGCTGGCTTCATAAAAAGAGTCTGGAAGTTTTCCTTCTGCTTCAATTTTTTTTAAAAGCTTCAGGAGAATAGGTGTTATTTCTTCTTTGAAAGTTTGGTAGAATTCCCCAGGGAATCCGTCAGGTTCTGGGCTCTTCCCTTTTGGGAATTTTTTGATCACTGCTTCAATCTCATGACTAGATATCGGTCTATTCAGGTTGTCAGTTTCTTCCTGGTTCAATTTTGGGAGTTTATAGTTTTCCAGGAATGGATCCATTTCATCTAGGTTGCTTAACTTATTGGCATAGTACTGTTGATAATAACTTCTGATGATTGTTTCTACTTCCTTGATGTTAGTTGTGATCTCTACCTTTTCATTCATAATTTTATTAATTTGAGTTTTCTCTCTTTTCTTTTAGATTAGTGTGGCCAATGGTTTATAGATCTTATTGATTCTTTCAAAAAACCAGCTTCTAGTTTCATTGATATGTTCTACTGTATCTCTAGTTTCTACCTCATTGATCTCTGCTCTAATCTTGATTATTTCCCTTCTTATGTGTGGAGTTGGTTTAATTTGTTGTTGATTCTCCAGTTCTTTAAGGTGTAGAGACAGCTGGTGTATTCTGGATTTTTCAATTTATTTGAGGGAGGCTTGGATGGCTATGTATTTCCCCC
This sequence comes from Martes martes, assembly GCF_963455335.1. Taxonomy (NCBI): domain Eukaryota; kingdom Metazoa; phylum Chordata; class Mammalia; order Carnivora; family Mustelidae; genus Martes; species Martes martes. The sequence continues at coordinate 204,687,756 of NC_137889.1, read as the reverse complement.
TTAGGACTGCCTTTGCTGTATCCCATAGGTTTTGGACCAAAGTGTCTTCATTCTCATTGGTTTCCATGAATTGTTTAAGTTCTTCTTTGATCTCCTGGTGGATCCAAGCATTCTTAAGGAAGGTGGTCTTTAGCTTCCAGGTGTTTGAGTTCCTTCTGAACTTTTCCTTGTGATTGAGCTCCAGTTTCAAAGCGTTGTGATCTGAGAATATGCAGGGAATAATTTCAGTCTTTTGGTATTGGTTGAGCCCTGATTTGTGACCCAGTATGTGGTCTATTCTGGAGAAGGTTCCATGTGCACTCGAGAAGAATGAGTATTCTGTTGTTTTAGGGTGGAATGTTCTGTATATATCTATGAGGCCCATCTGGTCCAATGTGTCATTCATTTCTCTTGTTTCTTTATTAATTTTCTGCTTGGATGATCTGTCTATTTCTGAGAGAGGTGTCTTAAGATCTCCTACTATTAATGTATTCATATCAATATGACTCTTTGTCTTGATTAACAGTTTTCTTATGTAATTGGCTGCTCCCATATTGGGGGCATAGATATTTACAATTGTTGAATCATCTTGGTGGATAGTCCCTTTAAGAATGATGTAGTGTCCTTCTGCATCTCTGACTACCGTCTTTAGTTTAAAATCTAATTTATCTGATATGAGAATCGCTACCCCAGCCTTCTTTTGAGGCCCATTGGCATGAAAGATGCTTCTCCATCCATTCACTTTCAGTCTGGGTGTATCCTTAGGTTCGAAATGGGTCTCTTGTAGACAACATATGGATAGGTCCTGTCGTTTTATCCAATCTGCAACCCTGTGTCATTTTATGGGCGCATTTAGGCCATTCACATTGAGAGTGATTATTGATAGATACGTTTTTATTGACATACCTTTGAAGTCTTTCTTTCTGTAGATTGTCTCCATATTTCTGTTCAATGATATTCTTAGGATTTTTCCTCTTTTATAGAACCCCCCCTTAATATTTCCTACAGTGTCGGCTTGGTGGTAACATACTCTTTTAAGCCTTGCCAGTCCTGGAAACTCTTTATCTCTCCATCTATTTTGAATGTCAATCTTGCTGGATAAAGTACTTTTGGCTGCATGTTCTTCTCATTAATGCCCTGAATATATCTTGCCAGCCCTTTCTGGCTTGCCAGGTTTCTGTGGACAGGTCTGACGTTATTCTGAAGGGCTTTCCTCTGTACGTAAGGAGCCTCTTTGTCCTAGCTGCCTCCAAGAGGGTCGCCTACAATTATAATTCTTCATTCTTACTATTAGGTGTCTCGAGGACTTTCAAGAATCTATAATCTTGGGGGGAGACCATTCTGCCTCTAGTACATGAACGCTGGCTCCATTTGCAAGATTGGGAAAATTTTCATGGAGAACTTATTCCACTATATCTTCTGGACTTCTTTCTTTCTCCTCCCCTTCAGGGATTCCAATAATTCTGATGTTGGAACGTTTCATGGCATCATTTATTTCCCTGATTCTGTTTTCGTGGCTTCTAAGTTGTTTGTTCCAGGCTTCCTCCTGATCCTTTCTCTCTATCTGTTTGTCCTCCAGATCACTAATTCTGTCTTCTGTCTCAGTTACCCTAGCTTTTAGAGAATTTAGATTAGATTAGAGCTCATTGAGAGCATTGTGAACATCATCCCTGGTGGCTTTCAGTTCTGCCGTAATCAATTCCGTTTGGTCATCCATGGCTTTCTCCAACCTAGCTATTGCCTGGATAATTGTTAGCCTGAATTCCCTTTCTGACATATTGTCTATGTCGATAGCCATTAGCTCTGTTGCAGAAGGCCCATCCTCTGAATTTTTCTTCTGTTGGGCATTCCTCCTCCTAGTCATTTTGGTGAGAGATGGCTGAATGGAAGTAGCTGAATGTGTTGACCGTGGTGCACACAAGGTGCACCCTGGAATGCTTCTGAGCAATCAGGAGTCCCCACCCAAATGAAAGAAAAAAGAAAAAGAGAAAAAAGAAAAGAAAAAGAAAAAAGAGAGAGAAAGAGGGAGACAGGAAAAAAAGGAAAGATAAAAAAGAAGGCTCAGCCCAAATGGGCCCCAAGGTAAGATTTATGATGTATACAAACAAAAACAAACAAACAAAAAGACTAATAAAAGTCTATGAAAAGAGAAAAAAAATATATATAAAAGCAAAAAAAAAAAAAAAAAAAGAACTTCGTCAAAAAGAGCCCCAAGTATAAGATTTATATACTATCGGGACAAACACAAATACACAGAAACACTGGCGGAATAAAAAGATGGGAGAGTGGTTATAAATTCTCAGTGTGGGCGAGGAAGGTTATTTTGATTCTTCCTGGATGTATCTTGATATCTTTGTTAAAGGACTCAACTTTCCTAAGATAAAGGGGGATTAAAAATTGGTTTACCTATAGGGGTAGCATTGATTGGGGAATGGGGATTACCTTGAAGTTTAACTCTATATGAATGTTAAAAAATAAAAATTAAAAAAGAATAACCTAAACCAAACTAAACTAAATTAAAATTTAAAAAAACCCTAAAAAATAGAAAAGCAAAAGAAAAACACGGGTATATGTATCAAAAAGTTCAGGTTAAAAGGTTATTATGGAATTTGATATACTGGACATCTCACTGTGATGGTAAATAGGTTAAAAAATTATCTATATGGGACGCCTGGGTGGCTCAGCTGGTTAAGCAGCTGCCTTCGGCTCAGGTCATGATCCCAGCGTCCTGGGATCGAGTCCCACATCGGGCTCCTTGCTCGGCGGGGAGCCTGCTTCTCCCTCTGCCTCTGCCTGCCACTCTGTCTGCCTGTGCTCGCTCTCTCTCTCTCTAACAAATAAATAAATTAAAAAAAAAATTATCTATATAAAAAAATGAATGGAATAGTGGGAACGAATTAAAAATAAAAGTTGTATCTATGAAGTAGTGGTGGTTGTTCTCTTGTCTTTTTTTTTTCTTTTTTTTCCCCCCAGTTGGCTTTCTGGGGGAGGGGCCTGCCACGTGGGTTTTCAGGCAATGTTCCCTGAGTTAAGTCCTCCTGTCCCCCTCAAGGGGGTGGGCTCTGAGGAAACCAGTTTTTCAGGCTTTTGTTCTCTGGAGGTTTTATGTTTGTTTGTTCATTTTTTTTTTCTCTCGCCTTGACAGCTTTCGATGGTTTTTGGAGGTTTAGAGGAAAGCAAACTGCACCCGACCTCCCTCTCAGAGAGAAGCCGCCGTCTGTTCCCCTCTGGGTGCTGCAGAGCACATAAGTTCCCCCTCGGCTGCTGGCAGAGCGGGTTCCGAGTCGCGGTCCCTGGGGACGCAGGAACTCTGCTTGTACCCCAAACCAGGACAGCGGCGGCTGTCTGGGCAGCTCCGGACCGCCAGAGAGGTTCCGAGTGGTGATCGCACACTGAGATTTTCCCGCTGGCCCGGGCTGGGAGTGCCTGGTCTTTCCGGGTCCAAGAGCACCGGGTGGCGCCTGCGCACACCTCCCTCAGGGGAGGGTGTGGGGTGTGCGCGGCTCAGGCTCTGATAGCGCGGCACGGTGCCTGCGTGGGGACTGCAAAATGGCTGTGCTTCTGCCGGCTGGCGAGGCTCCTGGCCCCTCACGGGAGACGCACCCCACGTGCTCTCAGGTGCGCTGGCGGCTCAGGGACCAAGACCTGGTTTCTCCACCACACTCTCTCTGGCTCAGCACCAGGGGTGGCTGTCCTGGGTCCGGGGACTTAAGTCCCCATACCTAACTGCCCTGATTCCCACAATTTCCTCCCGGAATCCTTTGCTCTTTTTGAGTGCTTTCAACCAGACTCCAAGTTAATGCTGGTCCCAAGATGCAGGGCACTCTCGTATTGGGGTATTACTCTCCAATCAGTCGCCTCTGGTGGCTCCCTCCCCCTTTTGTTTCTCTTCCAATGTCAGTCCGACGTTCCCACTCCGCTTTACCTGCCCACTGGCGTCTTCTGCCCCCGTAGAGATCCAGACGTGTGTAATTCTGATCTCAGCCTGATTTCATGGGTGATCGGAGTTCTTTGGTAGGTAATCAGCTCACTTTAGGGTACAGGTTGAAATGGTGCCTCTTCCTACTTCCCCGCCATCTTGTCTCCCCCGCCCCCCCCATTAATTGGTTCTTGAACTGCACTCATTGGTTTCTAAGTGATGTGTCTGATAAAATCAGGCCCACTTTCTTCAAATTAGCCACGTTATCAGGACCTTAAAGGACGTGAATATAGGTTTCCTCACTTTGTAATGAAGAATTCAAGACCTTATGGCCAGTCACCCATCTTAAGCTCACAAGAGGTCTGTTAAGAAGGGACATGAGACCCAAGCAAGCCTCCTGAGCAAGTGGCCCATTTGTTTATCTGTCTAGAGAGTCTGTCCTCAAAGACCAGCAAACTTCTGAGTTTTAATACGGGATCATGTCCAACTAGAGTAAGTCAGTCACAACCAGTATCTGCCCTTGACAAAGTGTGTCAAAGTAATGTGTGTTGTCGTGGACGCAGCAGCCCTCCACACAGATGTCACCGCTGCTAGGAGAGCGGCTGACCACCCGCAGCTGTCAGCCCTCTCAGGAAATTGTCCTCGGATGAACACAGTCATCTTGCCCAGGGTCATGCCTTCTTTCCAGGGCAGCTCTTAGCTCCGCCCCCTCTGGGGACAAGTCTGCCCCCATTCAGGGCTCCCTGTATGGTGGAGTTTTACCAGGGCCGAGATTCTTCTGAGCTTGGTCCTTCCCTTTCCTTCCACAAGTGGGGTCCCGAGAGCCGCCCCGATAAACCCGTGTGCTCACCTCCATCGCGCAGTCTGCTTTTTAGGGAGCCTGATGTGACCTATGTTTGTAGATCTTTTCCCAATCACCGTGAGTGTCCAATGTCTTTTTTATGTAAGTCTTCATTTATCACCCATTAAAATCTGTTTTTGAAATTTTTAGAAAACTTAAAAACCCAAAGTTAGACATATGCTTATAGAAAAGGATCTGATAAACTCATTCCTTCTAAGGTGTGACAGATCAACAGTAATAGTACATGACATTTTCAATTGCCCCCCTGGGCATGGACTCTTATACCCTAGCATGCCTTGAGAGTTTGTCTATGATGGTTCAAAGCCTGGTGTGAAAAGCAGGGCTCTAATATGTGAAGTTTCAGGTATCAGTATATAAATGGACAGTCATAGGGCCTGACCTTTCTAGATTCATTTGGAAAACTGCTACAACTTCTATGTGTAATGCTGCTCACCCCATGCTGGTCACCTTGCCGACAGGGTTAGAAGCCAGAGCTCTAAAAAGTCCTTCGCACCATTGTGCTCGCCCTCCTAGGACAAACGCAGCATCATGCAGACTTTGGTGGAGGAGACTCATTAGGGGTTTCCTCTTTAGTAGAAAAGTATTGATGCAACAGTCAAGGAGGTCACTGTGTGGGTGAGCCACCATGTTTTGAGCCTTTCATTTCCAGTAATTAAAGTGAACATGTTATTGGAAGGTTTAGAAAGCCCACCCAAAGGCAATTACAATAGTTGTAATTAGGAAACTGGAATGCTGGTTAAAGTCTTTCGAAGGCAACGAAATGAGACCAACGGAGCGTATAAGTAAAATCCCCTTAGAAAATGGCCAAATTAAGGATCAGACTCTCCTTGACCCAGGCCGTACCGCTTTCATACTCATTCCAGGTATGAGATTTCACCGCACATTTGTCCTTTAGCTCAAGTGGTTCCTTTCTACAAGTACAGCATTTGGAGCTACTTGTACTAATTTTTTTAGTGAAGCCAATTTCACCCAACTCTGACTCTCATTTCTCCTCCAAACACGTTTCTTAGGTCACCTGAGACAATTCTTGAAGGTTGAATGGTATTGTTTAATCTCAAAGATCATTTCCACTGGGGCTAGAGCACTAGTATCTGAATTCTTAGACCTGTTCTTTAATTTACTGTCCCTAGTGGTGTATCTTAAACTTACTTAAAAATGCAATTAGAGTTTCTCAGGTTGCCCCCGCATGGAATCTGCAGTAGCTAGAATTTGGGTCCTCTCCAGATTTTTCAACTGCTGTTTCCTGGAAAAAATTTAGTGACACTGGTCAGGGAACCAGGATCATCTCCATGACTAGCTCTTCTTGAGTTTAGACCAGTGCTTCTCAACTGGGGGGTGAATTTGCCCTCCACAGGACACCTGGAAATATCTGGAGACATTTTTGGTCGATGACTGAGGTCAAGGGGTGGGGTGGACTACTGAAATCCGGTGGGTCGAGGCTGGGAATGCTGCACAGCGCAGCTCCCCCCACCCCCACAGCAAAGAATTAACCAGTCCAAAATGTTCGTAGAAGTGACTCTGAAAAATCAATAGCCAAACCAAGCAGATAATAGACGGTAGAAACATACTGAATAGAAACGGTATTACCGCCCTTTGGACATCTTTTCTTTCGTATTCTCCTCTTTCCCTAAGCTCTACTTTGTAATGTTATTGTCTGTGAGGCTGCTTTTCTGGCACTGTGCTTCCCAAGCAGCGTTTTGAGATAAGGAAGGCAATTTCATCGGCCGCCTGTTTTCATGGAAGGCCCCGGCCTAGGTAATGGGGCTACGGCAATGACCAAGTCTTGTGGCGTCTGTACCTTCTCAGATCAGGAATCGGAGCGTGCACATGGAGGCCTCTCTCATGACGTGGTGCTCACGTACGCAGACACAGACACACGAAGACAGGTCCGAAGGCAGGCATCCGACGGGAAGACTGCGAGTGGAGTGGCTCAGTAGGCTGCCGACAGCTGTCTGCTCTTTTGGCCTTTCTCTCTCCTTCCTGGCCCTGCTGTTGCAGGGCACCGTTTAACCGACGGAGCCTCCCACACACCCCATCCCTTTCCTGCCTTTAATTCAAACTTTCTAGATAACTTTTAAACCTTCCCTCACAAACAAAATAAGAACACGAAAGCTGCCGGCAAACCAGATTTCAAGATTACACCAATCTAAACCTTGAATCTATTTTTTTCCACTAAATATGCTTTTTTAATGTTTATCCACATCTGTGTTTTCTGTCCTTTAATGCTGCGTATTACTTTGGATCAGAATTTATGCTGGCTCAGATTTTTAACTATCTCTAGTGCTTGTCACAAAACAAAGCAAAATCGTAGGTGAGGTGGTAGATATTTTTATGTTATGCAAGGAGAGAATGTGAGAAAATTTATGTATATTTTATCTTCAAGCCTTACCGACGTCTTTATCTATCTTACCTTTCTTTTGCTTTTTGACACTATTCAACCAAAATAAATTTGTCGGTATAAATACGTGTATGTGTATGTACACACATACAGTATATATATATGTGTGTGTGTATATTACGTATATATATGAGTATTTACTGCAACGTAGTTTGTAATGGCAAACAAAGGAAACCAACAAAAAGCAATAACAAAAGAACCAAAACATGGAAAGTACCAAATGTCCATCCATAACGGAAATCATACATAAATACTGAATATCTCTATTATGGAATGTCATGTGACTATTGAGAAGAATGAGCCAATGTATATGAACTGACTGGGAAAGGTGCCGATACTATATTCTTAAATAGGATGATATGTCAAGAAAAAAGGAAATTTCTGTATGTGCATATGTAATATGATAACAGAAAATAAGTCATGTAATTCCATATAATGTAAATACATTTGGATAAACATAGAGAAAGTGTGGAAGGATGAACACAGTTTTTTTTGTTTTTGTTTCTGAGAGAGAGAGAACACACACATGTGTGCAAGTAGAAGGGAAGGGGGAGAGGGAGAGAGAGAATCTTAAGCAGGCTCCAGGCCTAGCACAGAGCCCAAGGCGGGCTCCGTCTCATGACCCCGAGATCGTGACCTGAGCCAACATCAAGAGTTAGAAGCTTAACAGGCTGAGCCACCCAGGCATCCCGACGAACACAAATTTTTATTACTGATCACTTCAAGAGGACAGTTAGAAAGGAGGTTGACTCATTAATATATATTTTGTAATTAAAGAAAAAGTAGACATGTTTACTGAAAAAAATTTCAATATCATTTATGTGGTTGACCATAGATTCATTGAACTCTTCATAGGATAGTCCAAAAGGAGCAAACTTGCATATAAATCCCAATGGGCCTTGCACGCTACAGTGCCTTTTTAGTGGTTCATGAGGCCATGAAAATAAACAACAACAACAACAAAAATATATATATATAAAGTAAATAGGGTGGAGAGCAAGTGTGCTAAAGACAATAGAGATCAGATGACAGGATCCGGTACCGCTGTTCAGATTCACAAATCTCTTAAATGGGGAGAAGCTCCCCTTCATCACTCAGGCTCATACTAGGTTTCACTAGAATGATTTGGCATTTGGTATTTTGCATGTATCTCTTCAAGAGATAGAGAGAGCCCCATGCGTGGTTGAGAAGTTGGGTTCAAGGGTCAGACTTCTTGGTGTTGATTGCTCACCTCTTTCCAAGGTATGTGATTTTTGACAATTAACTGAATTATGCTGCAGGTACTTTGTTTGTGAAACAAAGATAAATGAGTCCTTATCTTACTCTGTGGTTGTGGGCCCAGACTGAGTGTTTCAGCTTGGTGGAAGGGTGGTTGGTAGTGGCAACAATGAAGGGCGGGTATGTTTTTAAAATCCAGGGAAATCAATGGGGTCATAAGAAGTGGTGCCCACCATAGATTAGAAATGAACAGGACAGGGGCGCCTGGGTGGCTCCGTGGGTTAAAGCCTCTGCCTTTGGCTCAGGTCATGATCCCAGGGTCCTGGGATCGAACCCTGCATGGGGCTCTCTGCTCAGCAGGGAGCCTGCTTCCCTCTCTCTCTCTGCCTGCCTCTGTCGACTTGTGATCTCTGTCTGTTAAATTAATAAATAAAATCTTAAAAAAAAGAAATGAACAGGGCAGAGTCAATATCATTACACTTTGATGATTCTAATGTGTCACCCCCTTTCCTGTTTTATAGGCCACCATTTTCAGCACATTGGCCAGCGAAAAGTCCTTATCTGACTGCAAAAAGGTAAGTCAGCCTCCAAAATTTCCAGCTTGCTGTCACAGTGCTAAATGGCTTCAGGGTGGATGACATTCCATTGAAAGTCTGCGGGGTCAATGAGAATGTTCCGGTAACATGTTGTGGCTCTCTTTTTTCGGAGATGGAAATTTGAATGGTTCTCTTTAAGGACGTGGAAAACTCTGTTATCGTTTGACAGCATTTTGTTATCAAGCAGCTCTGGCTGCATATATTTATTTCTATCTCGCTATTATCTGACATTTTATTCTGCAAGATGAGCATCGAGGGAGTCCAGGACATGCTGCGTTGCAGGCGTCTATATCCTCGTTTCCAAATTTAAATGTAATAAACCTAAACTCGACACAATATAAAAATGATTTTGTATTTTGAAAGCTGATCATATAGCATAAAAATCTGGTTTGGATTCACCACAGTCAAGTTTGAGCAGCTGTCATGCTTTGCAAAAGGATTAGCCTCGCTGGCATCTGATGGAAGACGTCCCTGTAATGGATCTTGTCTGGAGACTGCTGTAGAAGTAGCAGCATGTCTAATTCCTGCCCTTCGCAGTCCAGGGGGCACTTCTATCCGCCTCTTTAATCTCAGGTTTAACGAGGTCTTCTCCTTCTTGAGGGGAAAAAAGCGATTTCACAGTGTGACCAACTCAAATAAATTCTTTGACACTATCTATTGATATGGAGAACCAGGTGCGCAAAGAATTGACCTGTGCCTTATCTGTGAGTAACTTGGCATTTCTTAGGGCCGGAGAGCATGGCATCGTTTTGCGGTGCTGCTTCTGTTTCTGGACTTGCTGGATATGGGAATAGGAGCTGGGATATTCATCTCTAAAGGCGATGTGAGGGCCCACTATTCCGAGTGCCATTCATTTCATTATCTTGGTAGTTTCTTATTGCCTATTAAATCTCTGTCTGGATTGCGCTCTGCTGTGTCTGTCTTGGTCTGAGATTGAGGTCCATGTCGTATTCTTAGCATTTCAGATCCTGTGAAGGGACCTCAGGGGTTCTGTAGTCTCCCCTTTTCCCCGGAGTGAGGCTGCCCTTGGTATCGTGTGTTGATGGATGTCCAGCCTCCACCTGGAGACTCTACTGACAGGGACCCAATGACCCTGACTGCTCACTGGTGACACAAATCAGAGCATTAGAAAGTTCTTCATTATACTGAGCCGGGACCTGTTTCCTTTAGATTTCTGCCTGATGTTTAAAGTATGAAGCCAGTTAATATGTTTTCTACTGAATCTTCTCCCCGGCTCTCCCCTGGGCTAATGCTTTTCCTTCCTTCTTTCTAGTAGAATATTGAATATTGTTCCAAATGATTTCCAGCCATGTGGGCGGCGGGCTGCTGGCTATTTGGCTTCAGAATTGGCTCTGACCCGTCTGTGGTCACATAAGCTGTCTGTGCCTCGCTTTCGTCCCTGTAGAATGGGGATAATAATTGTATTTGCTTCATATGGTAGATGTGTTGGTACATATAAAGTGCTTAGAACAGTGCTCAATACATAACCGATGCTGCATCAAGTATTATTATCGCTTCTAGACCAGGTTATACTTTTCCTTTTGCATACTCTTCGTTACTGATGTCAAAAATTATGTATTGTTCTTCAGATGTGCCTCTGTTTGGCAAAAGCACTTTGAGTCTTTTCACTTTTCATGCAGGAGCTTTGTGCATACTTGGTGTATGGCAGGTACCACGTCAGACACGGGCAATGATGACTAGATGAGCTGTAGGCTTCCCTGTAACGCTAATATTCTGCTAACACAGCATAAGACGGCATCAGTTTCTGTTCATCATCCATGTCCCTCTGTGGCCCATGAGAAGTCTGAAGTCCTCGCACGTGCTCTTAAGACATTTTCACATGACTTGCTCTTACAACACAGCTTTCTTTTATATTTGTGTAAGTGATCTTTGAGTATAAATATAGGCCATTATATTTATTTTATTTATTTTTAGAATTTTGATCAATTGAGATAATTTGTAAAACCAGTTCTGTTATCCAACATATTCACTACCTCTCTCAGTTCTTGTCATGCACAAAGTAGAGTAGCAAGTCAGTCTCTGTGACTCAACTGGATCCATCCAGCACAGTTACCAAGTGCTCACTGAGCGCCTGCTGTGTGACATGAATTGAAAGACCGTGGAGACCAAGTCGCATATGACCTCTTCCCTCAGAGGTCGTATGGGTAGTCATTGGACGAGTAAAATTGTGAAGGGATAATACGATTCTTTTTTAAGTTGGGAGGTTATGAGATTTACACGAAGGAAACCTAACCTAATCTAGGGGTCAGAGAAGACTGAAGAAGTGGCCTTCACTCAGATGTCCAAATAATGCATGGGATTTAGACACACAAAGACAAGGTGGAGGAAGAGAAGCACCAAGTGTAAAAATCTGGAGAGGTGGAGAACTATAAAATGTTCAGAATGTCTGAAAATTGCAACTTGAAATAAAGAATGACAAACAGCGTGACCAATAAATAAATAAATAAAAGCCTGATCATGGAAGGGCTTATAAAGCCAGAATTTGAATTTATTGTAAGGGGAACAAGAAATTTTTACTTGGGAGGGTTGGTGTATGTGACTTGATATAATTTTTATTTTAAAATCATTTGGATGCTGAAGAACAGAAGAAACAAGATATCAGACGTGAAGTCTAGTTATAAGGCTACAGTCAAGACAAGAGATGGTAGTGGCCAGGATTAGGATAACGGCATTGAAGATCAGGAGAGATTTGAGTGATAAGATCAACAGGATGTGATAATAATTTGGATATATGGTAGAGGAAGTAGCTAAGGATGATTCCTTGATCTCTGGCATAGGCAACTGGCAGAATGGCAGAGCTGTTTTCTTAGGTAATAGGGTCAGAGAGGAAGTTGATGAGTTCAGATTGATACATGTCAGGTTTGTGGCGTTGGTAAGATCTCTCAGCGAAGATGACCAGCAGGTACATGGGCATGCTGATTTATAATTCAGGATAGCATTCTAGGATAGAAATACGAGTATGGGAGAAACACGCATAAAAAGAATGGTTGACAGAGTGTGAATGGACAAGATTGCCCAGGGAACGTGTGGAGAGGAAATGCAGAGTGTTTATAGGAATGTGGGAGTGTTGGCATATACGGTCTGGGAGAAGACTGTTTCCTGTGAAGGGAAGCGAGAAGATAGGGCCGTAGGTGTTGGAAGAAATCAGAAGGATGTAGTATGACAGAAGTCAAATCAGTAAAAATAAGTCATTAAAAATGAGGTAGTCACTTGCGTCGGAACTTTTGCCGGGAAGTTAGCAAATGAGGACTGAAGAGCATCCACTGGGTTTATCGGTGTCGTAGATCACTGTTGGTTTTGGTGAGATCCAGGTGATGGGTGCAGAAGCCAGGCCACCATGGGTTTAAGATTGAACGAGGAAGGAAATAGAGGTGGTAGGCTAGTCTTTAAAGGAATGTGTTGTAAAAGGAAGGGAAGAGATGAGTAGTTAGTGGAGGCTATTGGGTTGAGAGAGGGTCTCTTAATTGGGGTAGGTTCGGACAAGTGTGTTTGAATGCTAGAAGGAAGACAATAGAAAGGCAAGGAGATGTCAAAGCACGGCATTAACCTTAGATAGATGGGGGGACACACCTTGCTATATAATATCAGGGAAGGAAGAAAGGACAGAATGCATACAGATGGAGTTATGAAAGCAGGGAGCCAGAATAGGTCCTTGTCAGTAGACAGCTCTGGTCAATTCATCCACTTTTTTTGTTTAATTTTTTGATGGGGAGGTAGGATTATTATTCAACCAACCTAAGTCCATATAGCTATACTATTTCGACAGTATTTATTTAACCTGCAGACATTCTCCTATAATATTTTGCATAGATTTTTTCCATGTACATCATCAACAATCTCTGGGCTGTCTTGCCTTTTAAGATGGGGTCTTTTTTTAAGAAAATTACTCTCAAATCTGAGTCTCAAGTAGTAAAATCTCTTCTGAACCCCGGATCTGTGCTGCTGACTAACTAGGGGTCTTTTCCACTTTGTTGTCCCACAGACCATGTCTTCGTGTAAATAAAGACACGTATTCTCTCTCCCATCCTCAACTTTCTTCTCTTATACTCACACTCCAGGTGATGGCTTTACCATTCCAAGCTAGAAATGTCAGTGTCATCCTTGATTTCTCTTGTTCCTTTACTTCCCACATCCAGCTAGCTATCAAATTCTGTAAAGGCCATTTTGAGATGCCCCTAGAATCTTTCCATCATCTTTTCCTTCCCTTCTTATTCCTCCTTTGGAAGTTTGTACAACTCCTTCCTTGCTCTTTTCTTACACCAAGTCTTTTCTTCTTCATTCCATTTTCCAAAACACTGCCAGAGTTACTTTCCAGGAAACAAACAACAAACACAACTGTTCATGTCAAATCTTATTTAAAAGCATCTAAGGGATTCAAATTTAATTCAAATTAGACCCCATACTCCCCTGTATAACTCAGCAAGTCATTCTCATTATCTTCAGCCTCATCTCCTGGTATTTTCCTAAGTGCTGGAGTCTAGGGGTCTTGAGCAAACTGCTCCTGAATGCAAAACTTTTTGATCAATTTGTGCCCATGTACAAACTGTTTGTTCTTCTTTTTTTTTCATTTTAATAAACATATAATGTATTTTTATCCCCAGGGGTACAGGTCTGTGAATCGCCAGGTTTACACCTTTCACAGCCCTCATCATAGCACATACCCTCCCCAATGTCCATATCCCCACTACCCTCTCCCGTCCCCCCTCCCCCCAGCAACCCTCAGTCTGTTTTTTGAGATTGAGTCTTTTATGGTTTGTCTCCTTCCCAATCCCATCTTTTCAATTTTCTTTTCCTACCTCCCCGCAAACTCCCCACATTGCATCTCCACTTCCTCATATCAAAGAGATCATATGATAGTTGTCTTTCTCCAATTGACTTATTTCGCTAAGCATGATACCCTCTAGTTCCATCCACGTCGTCACAAATGGTAAGATTTCATGTCTTTTGATGGCTGCATAGTATTCCATTGTGTATATATACCACCTCTTCTTTATCCATTCATCTGTTGATGGACATCTAGGCTCTTTCCACAGTTTGGCTATCGTGGACATTGCTGCTATAAACATTCGGGTGCACGTGCCCCTTCAGAGCACCAGATTTGTATCTTTAGGATATATACCCAGGAGTGCAATTGCTGGGTCGTAGGGTAGCTCTATTTTCAGTTTTTTGAGGAACCTCCACACTGTTTTCCAGAATGGTTGCACCGGCTTGCATTCCCACCAGCAGTGTAGGAGGGTTCCCCTCTCTCCTCATCCTCGCCAGCATCTGTCATTTCTTGACTTGTTCATTTTAGCCATTCTGACTGGTGTGAGGTGGTATCTCATTGTGGTTTTGATTCGTATTTCCCTGATGCCGAGTGATGTGAAGCATTTTTTCATGTGTCTGTTGGCCATCTGGATGTCTTCTTTGCAGAAATGTCTGTTCATGTCCTCTGCCCATTTCTTGACTGGATTATTTGTTCTTTGGGTGTTGATTTTGCTAAGCTCTTTATAGATTTTGGATACTAGCCCTTTATCTGATATGTCGCTTGCAAATATCTTCTCCCATTCTGTCAGCTGTCTTTTGGTTTTGTTAACTGTTTCCTTTGCTGTGCAAAAGCTTTTGATCTTGATGAAATCCCAATAGTTCATTTTTGCCCTTGCTTCTGTTGCCTTTGGCGATGTTCCTAGGAAGAAGTTGCTGCGGTTGAGGTCGAAGAGGTTGCTGCCTGTGTTCTCCTCAAGGGTTTTGATGGATTCCTGTCTCACATTGAGGTCCTTCATCCATTTTGAGTCTATTTTCGTGTGTGGTGTAAGGAAATAGTCCAATTTCATTTTTCTGCATGTGGCTGTCCAATTTTCCCAGCACCACTTGTTGAAGAGGCTGTCTTTTTTCCATTGGACATTCCTTCCTGCTTTGTCGAAGATTAGTTGACCATAGAGTTGAGGGTCTATTTCTGGGCTCTCTATTCTGTTCCATTGGTCTATATGTCTGTTTTTGTGCCAGTACCATACTGTCTTGAGGATGACAGCTTTGTAATAGAGCTTGAAGTCTGGAATTGTGATGCCACCGACTTTGGCTTCCTTTTTCAATATTCCTTTGGCTATTCGAGGTCTTTTCTGGTTCCATATAAATTTTAGGATTATTTGTTCTATTTCTTTAAAAAAAGTGGATGGAATTTTGATAGGGATTGCATTAAATGTGTAGATTGCTTTAGGTAGAATAGACATTTTCACAATATTTGTTCTTCCAATCCATAAGCATGGAATATTTTTCCATTTCTTTGTGTCTTCCTCAATTTCTTTCATGAGTACTTTATAGTTTTCTGAGTACAGATTCTTTGCCTCTTTGGTTAGATTTATTCCTAGGTATCTTATGGTTTTGGGTGCGATTATAAATGGGACTGACTCCTCAATTTCTCTTTCTTCTGTCTTGTTGTTAGTATAAAGAAATGCAACTGATTTCTGTGCTTTGACTTTATATCCTGACACTTTACTGAATTCCTGTATAAGTTCTAGCAGTTTTGGAGTGAAGCCTTTTGGGTTTTCCACATATAGTATCATATCATCTGCAAAGAGTGATAGTTTGACTTCTTCTTTGGCAATTTGAATGCCTTTAATTTCTTTTTGTTGTCTGATTGCTGAGGCTAGGACTTCTAGTACTATGTTGAACAGCAGTGGTGATAACGGACATCCCTGCCGTGTTCCTGACCTTAGCGGAAAAGCTTTCAGTTTTTCTCCATTGAGAATGATATTTGCGGTGGGTTTTTCATAGATGGCTTTGATAATATTGAAGTATGTGCCCTCTATCCCTACATTTTGAAGAATTTTGATCAGGAAGGGATGCTGCACTTTGTCAAATGCTTTTTCAGCATCTATTGAGAGTATCACATGGTTCTTACTCTTTCTTTTATTAATGTATTATATCACATTGATGGATTTGCTGATGTTGAACCAACCTTGCAGCTCTGGAATAAATCACACTTGGTCATGGTGAATAATCCTTTTAATGTACTGTTGGATCCTATTGACCAGTATTTTAATGAGAATTTTTGCATCTGTGTTCATCAAGGATATTGGTCTGTAATTCTCTTTTTTGGTGGGATCCTTGTCTGGTTTTGGGATCAAGGTGATGCTGGCCTCATAGAATGAGTTTGGAAGTTTTCCTTCCATTTCTATTTTTTGGAACAGTTTCAGGAGAATAGGGATGAATTCTTCTTTAAATGTTTGGTAGAATTCCCCTGCGAAGCTGTCTGGTCCTGGACTTTTGTTTGTTTGGAGATTTTTGATGACTGTTTCAATCTCCTTACTGGTTATGGGTCTGTTCAGGTTTTCTATTTCTTCCTGGTTCAGTTGTGGTAGTTTATATGTCTCTAGAAATGTATCCATTTCTTCCAGATTGTCAAATTTGTTGCCGTAGAGTTGCTCGTAGTATGTTCTTATAATTGTTTTTATTTCTTTGGTGTTGGTTGTGATCTCTCCTCTTTCATTCATGATTTTATTTATTTGCATCCTTTCTCTTTTCTTTTTGATGAGTCTGGCCAGGGGTTTGTCAATCTTATTAATTCTTTCAAAGAACCAGCTCCTAGTTTTGTTGATTTGTTCTATTGTTTTTTTAGTTTCTATTTCATTGATTTCTGCTTTGATCTTTATGATTTCTCTTCTCCTGCTGGGTTTAGGCTTTCTTTGTTGTTCTCTCTCCAGCTCCTTTAGGTGTAGGGTTAGGTTGTGTATTTGAGACCTTTCTTGTTTCTTGAGAAAGGCTTGTACTGCTATATATTTTCCTCTCATGACTTCCTTTGTTGTGTCCCACCGATTTTGAACTCTTGTGTTTTCTTTTTTTTTTTTTTAAAGATTTTATTTATTTATTTGACAGAGAGAGAGAGAGAGAGAGCACAAGCAGGCAGAAAGGCAGGCAGAGGCAGAGAGAGAAGCAGGCTCCCCTCTGAGCAAGGAGCCCGATGCGGGGTTCGATCCCAGGACCCTGAGACCATGACCTGAGCCGAAGGCAGCGGCTTAACCCACTGAGCCACCCAGGTGCCCCGAACTCTTGTGTTTTCATTATCATTTGTTTCCATGATTTTTTTCAATTCTTCTTTAATTTCCTGGTTGGCCCATTCATTTTTTAGAAGGATGCTGTTTAGTCTCCATGTATTTGCGTTCTTTCCAAATTTCCTCTTGTGATTGAGTTCTAGCTTCAGAGCATTGTGGTCTGTAAATATGCAGGGAATGATCCCAATCTTTTGGTACCGATTGAGACCTGATTTATGACCCAGGATGTGGTCTATTCTGGAGAATGTTCCATGTGCACTAGAGAAGAATGTGTATTCTGTTGCTTTGGGATGGAATGTTCTGAATATATCTGTGATGTCCATCTGGTCCAGTGTGTGATTTAAGGCCTTTCTTTCCTTGTTGATCTTTTGCTTAGATGATCTGTCCATTTCAGTGAGGGGAGTGTTAAAGTCGCCTGCTATTATTGTATAACTGTCAATGTATTTCTTTGATTTTGTTATTAATTGGTTTATATAGTTGGCTGCTCCCATGTTAGGGGCATAGATATTTAAAATTGTTAGGTCTTCTTGTTGGACAGACCCTTTGAGTATGATATAGTGTCCTTCCTCATCTCTTATTATAGTCTTTGGTTTAAAATCTAATTGATCTGATATAAGGATTGCCACCCCAGCTTTCTTCTGATGTCCATTAGCATGGTACATTGTTTTCCACCCCCTCACTTTAAATCTGGAGGTGTCTTCGGGTCTAAAATGAATTTCTTGTAGGCAGCATATTGATGGGTTTTTTTTTTTTTTTTTTTTTATTTTTTTATTTTTTTTATTTATTTTTTTTTTTAATTTTTTATTTGACAGAGAGAGAAATCACAAGTAGGCAGAGAGGCAGGCAGATAGGAAGGGAGAAGCAGGCTCCCTGCTGAGCAGAGAGCCCGATGTGGGGCTCGATCCCAGGACCCTGGGATCACGACCTGAGCCGAAGGCAGAGGCTTAACCCACTGAGCCACCCAGGTGCCCCGATGGGTTTTGTTTTTTAATCCATTCTGATACCCTGTGTCTTTTGATTGGGGCATTTAGCCCATTCACATTCAGGGTAACTATTGAGAGATATGAATTTATTACCATTGTATTGCCTGTAAGGTGACTGTTACTGTATATTGTCTCTGTTTCTTTCTGATCTACTACTTTTAGGGTCTCTCTTTGCTTAGAGGACCCCTTTCAATATTTCCTGTAGAGCTGGTTTGGTGTATGCAAATTCTTTCAGTTTTTGTTTGTCCTGGAAGCTCTTTATCTCTCCTTCTATTTTCAATGATGGCCTAGCCGGATATAGTATTCTTGGCTGCATGTTTTTCTCGTTTAGTGCTCTGAATATATCATGTCAATTCTTTCTGGCCTGCCAGGTCTCTGTGGATAGGTCCGCTGCCAATCTAATGTTTTTACCCTTGTATGTTACAGACTTCTTTTCCCGGGCTGCTTTCAGGATTTTCTCTTTGTCACTAAGACTCGTAAGTTTTACTATCAGGTGACGAGGTGTGGACCTATTTTTATTGATTTTGAGGGGCGTTCTTAGCATCTCCTGGATTTTGATGTTTGTTCCCTTTGCCATATAAGGGAACTTCTCTCCAATAATTGTCTCTAATATACCTTCTGCTCCCCTCTCTCTTTCTTCTTCTTCTGGAATCCCAATTATTCTAATGTTGTGTCATCTCATGGTTTCGCTTATCTCTCGAATTCTCTCCTCGTGGTCCGGTATTTGTTTGTCTCTCTTTTGATTAGCTTCTTTATTCTCTGTCATTTGGTCTTCTATGTCACGAATTCTTTCTTCTGCCTCATTTATCCTAGCAGTGAGAGCTTCCATTTTTGATTGCACCTCATTAATAGGTTTTTTTATTTCAACTTGGTCAGATTTTAGTTCTTTTATTTCTCCAGAAAGGGCTTTTATCCCTCAGAGAGGGTTTCTCTAATATCTTCTATGCCTTTTTTGATCCCGGCTAGAACCTTGAGAATCGTCATTCTGTACTCTAAATCTGTCATGTTACCAATGTCTGTATTGATTAGGTCTCCGGCCTTCCGTACGGCCTCTTGTTCTTTTTTTTGAGGTGAGTTTTTCCGCCTTGTCATTTTGTCCAGATAAGATTTGCTTTCTCCTCCTCTGGAATTCCGCTGTTCTTGGTGAGTGAAGTTGGTCTTGGCTGGGTTTCTTGTTGATCTTCTGGGGGAGGGGCCTGTTGTGGTGATTCTCAAGTGTCTTTGCCGTAGGCGGAATTGCACCGCCCTTGCCAGGGGCCGGGCTAAGGAATACGCTCGGGTTTGCTTTCGGGAGCTTTTGTTCCCTGAGCGCTTTCCGTAGAGTCTGGGGGATGGGAATGAAGATGGCGGCCGCCCAGTCTCCGGCCCGGAGGAGCCCAGAGCTTGGGGTCCCGCTCCTCAGTGGGCCCTTAGAGAAAAGCGCCCAACCGGCCCGCCTCCCTGGCCTGCGGTCGAGCCTCGAGGAAAGCAGTCAATTGCTGGAACCTGGAGAAAAGCGCCCGGTCGCCTCCGTCTCCTTGGCCTCCGTCCGCGCTCCGAGCCCACCCAGCCTGCGACCGGCACAAGGTAACCCCGGGCTTAGAGCTCACTCCTCGGCTCTGTCGCTGTAGCCGGCTTCCCCGCTCTAATACCTGCGAGCTCTGCGGCACTCAGACACCCCCGGTCCTTCTGTGACTCCGCGGGACCTGGGGTTGTGCTGACCCCGCCTGGGTTTCCCCCCGGTTTAGCCTCCAGAGCGATGTCTCCCAGTGGAGCCGACTTTTAAAAGTCCCGATTTTGTGCTCCGTCGCTCCGCCGCTTGCCGGGAGCCGGCCCCTCCCCCCCGGGGTCTATCTTCCTTTCGCCTTGGATTCACTTCTCCGCAGGTCCTACCTTTCAGAAAGTGGTCGATTTTCTGTTTCTAGAATTGTGGCTCTTCTTCTCTTCGATTTCCCGTTGGGTTTGTAGGTGTTCACAATGGTTAGATAAGCTGTCTAGCTGATCTCCTGCTACCCGATGTCGTCTCAGCCGCTACTTCTCCGCCATCTTGACTCCTCCCCTGTTTGTTCTTCTTGAATACTATCTTCCCTTTCTTATCTGCTCCAAAGCTTAGTCTTCTATGGAGCGACCCCTTCACATTGTCATTTCCTTTTCAAAGACTTTCTTGGTTTCTCCAGGAAAGATGAGTGGTTTTACCCCTGGAGTTCATAACGTTTTGTACCTACACCAAGGTATAACACCTAACAGCAACCATAAAACTTGTCAAGTGTTTACCGTATTTTCAGCCCTGTGAAAAGTACTTTACATGGTTCCTCTCACTTGATTTTTATAACAGCGCTCTGAGATAAGTAAAATTATTACTTCCGTTTAGAGATAAAGAATTTGAGGGCTCGTGACACTAAAGAACTTGCTCAGGGACACACCAGTAGCAGGCGTTGGGGCCAGGGGGTGGGTCTAAGCAGTCTGGTGTCAGAAATGTTGCTTCAGTGTTTTTCTTCTTCTTTCTGCCATTGGATTCTAAATACTTGCTTATCGGTTCAGCTTCCCCTTAAACTATTGTCTCTTGGAGGGGAGGAACAAGGATGGATTCTGTTAGGAATAATAATACCCCACTGGTAGTAAGAGCTGATAAAGGCTTATTGAATGAATGGATTTGTTGAACACATGATTGTCCATTAATGTAATATCATTCTGGGGCCATTTTGTTCAAAAAAGCAGGTTTTTTTTTTTTTTTTCCTTTTCCTGGGAGTTGAGAAAAGGATACTTATACTTAGGGTTTATTTTTGAAGGCAATTTCTGCCATAAAATAAGGTGTTAATGGATAGCCGGTTGGGGAGGAGGGGGCGTGGATTGAAGGGTTTAGAGAAAGATAACAAATGTCTCACTTCCTAAATTCTGCTTTATAGAGTGGTAAGAATCCCTGTTCTTATTTTCAGCCAAAGACCAGTTCACTCTTTAATTTGCAGAACCTAAAAACATCCAGGGGATGTGTATGGGCCCATCCATTCATTCATGATTGTTTTTGGGGCCTCCTAGTGCAAGGCCGTTATTACCACAATATGTTGTAGAAGAAAAATGGACGTGCCAAGATACGAAGTAACGTTCTCTAGGGACATATTAAGCTCAAAGTAGACTCTTAGAGGATCGGCCTAACTCACGTCTTCTCATTTCCTTCCTCTGTAACCTCTCCACTCGACGCTATTTAACTCAAGTTGACTCAAGGGGGTGGGTGGTGTACGGACGGATGAGCCACAGAGAACGACCTTCAAGCACCTTCCATGTCTGCTGCTCCTGTTTTAGGCTCATTGATATTTATGTCTCTGTGTCTTGATACTTTTAAATCTCTCAGTGCAAGATACCCAGCCCCAGCCCCGTCTGTGTAGAGATGCTCTGTCACAGCGGTCACAGCGCTCTCGCACTTGAGGTAATGGGCAAGACACACATCCTCGCCCCTTCTTGGATGCCCTTGGCTTTACCCTGACTCCCACCCTTGGGTACAGATCAGAGACAGGTTAGGGGTGATGGACAGGTGAGGGTGACGGATGAGGTGACAGTGAGGGATAAAATGAATCCCAGGGATGGGTTAAAGGTCAGAGATTTCCGTTTCACAGATTCCTTGAAAATGAAAACTAGGCATTTCCAGCCCGGCGCCTACAGGACCTGCTTTACCCTGTGGTGACTTTCATCTGTATGCGGTGACCTAAAATCCTAGCCCAAACCCCTGTCTGTTACCACAAAAATAGGTTCCTCAGCGTAAAGAGTTTACTTTAAAACTTTAGCTCCCGTTTCGATGGTTTATCGTTACATTTTTTTTGGGCGGGCTCCATTTCTATCTGGATTTCCGTCTGTTCTCTCTCCCTGGAATTCTGATCTCTTAACCCATGTCAATGGCAACTTTTTTTTTTTAAAGATTTGTTTATTTATTTGAGAGAGAGACACACACAGAGGGGGAGGGAGAAGAAGAGGTAAGAACCGCAAGCGGACTCCACACTGAGTGCAGAGCCCCACGTGATGCTTGATCTCAGGACCCATGAGATCTTGACCTGAGCTGAAACCAAGAGTCAGATGCTCAATGGACTGAATCACCCAGGTGGCCCTCAATGACAAATTTTAAAGATAGTGTCTTTAGGAAATGTATTCCTGTCATATAAAAAGTATTAGTTTTAGGGCCCTTGGGTGGCTCAGTGAGTTAAGCATCTGCCTTTGGGTCAGGTCATCATCCCAGGGTCCTGGGATCAAGTCCCACATCTGGCTGCTTGCTGAGCGGGGAGCCTGCTTCTCCCTCTCCCTCTGCCTCCACTCACCCTTGCTCTCTCTCTCTCTCAAGCTCTCTCTCTTCTCTCTCAAAAAAAAAAAATCTTAAAAAAAGTATTCATTTTAGAAAGGAAAGATAGAAGGAAACCTATGTGGTGGTGGCAGTAATTTATGGGATTATCTGTGGTTGTACTGACTGGGCTACCTCTTCTATCCACCCTTGGCTTTGACTTGGGTGTCCACTATTACCAATGATGTGTGAGTGTGCAGCGCACATGCCCGCGTCATCTCTATTTTTAATAGATGTGGGTGATGCTTCACGACCTTCACTCTTCCTTTAGGAAGAGATAACCAAGAATCTAGAACGTAATGGCCTATTGGAAAATTCAAGTTTCTCATCAGTGCTGATGAATAGGTCTCTGGGTAAACACAGCCCAAGACAGTGATATCAGGAGTTAAGATAGTCCCTCACAGCTGGTTCCTCGGCCTTTTGAAACTATATTGAATCTGGCTTCCTCTTTCAAAGACCAAGACTTAATGTCTAGACAGTGTTCACTGACCTCCGTAAAGCTGGCCAGGCACAGTCCCACGGCTCTCAGCTTCTTGGCAGAGTTTCTGGGCTGGCAGGTCACGGTGACTTCTTCCCATGCCCTGAGAAAGGGCATAAAGACCAGACCAACCCCGTCAGCACTGAAGAAATTCCTCTGCCTCCCCTCCCCATCCCCTGAAAGACAGAATCCCATGTCCTGGAGCAGTCACAGTGGAGGGTATTATTTCAAGTAAATGTGAATGCTGTTTACTTTTTAAATAGTTTTTTTTTTTTTTTTAAGCTAGAAAGGTTCATTTTTGGCAGAGTGCTGTTTTTGCTGACTTGATACAGTTCTCTCTGTTGGATAAAGGGTGAGATACACACAACACACACACACACACACACGCACACACACACACACTTGCAAATGTCTATCCCTTTTTCATATCTGTCAACACAGGCTACTAATGTCTGATTTATGGGAAGGGCAGTTGTGTCTCTCCGAACACAGGGGAAGCACTCAGCCTTTCCTCTTTCCTTGTCTCCATGCCTCTCCCTGCCTCACCCTCCCAGCCAAGAAAGAGCTCTTAGCATTGGTTTGCAGTATTTGGAGTAAGATAGGTGTTTCTGGATTCTGTGCACTCTTCTTTCGTCTCTTATTGTCTGGCTTTGATTTTTTTATTGTTGCATTTTTCCAATCCTACTCTCCTGAGATGCAGTATGGGGCAGGGGTTAGGAGCACAGGGTCTGGAGACCAATTTCTATGACTGGAGTCCTAGCCCCACTACCATCAGTCCTACAACTTTGTCCAAGTTACTCAGCTACTCTGTGCCTCACTTGTCTCATGTGTAAAATGAGACAAGTCATGGTGTCAACCTGTAGAACTGTTGTTAAGGGTTGAATAGAAGAATCCATGTAAAACTCTTGGAGCACTGTCTCAGTAAGAGATGTTCATGATTCCATCCCTGGGCTTGCAGAGAGTAATTCGAACCTTGGTACTTTGAGTCACACTTTATGTTTTTGCTTGAAAAGAGCAGCACCACCAAGCAAAGTACATCAGTAGACTTGGGCTAAAATGCACATTTGCAGAAACGTAAGCTGTAGTGGCACTGAGTTACCTGTACTGTATGGGTCTCTGATTCTTAGTAATTCTAATTCTTAACGATGGGAATGGACTAAAGGTCAATATCATCAATATTGTTATGGGTTTCAGCTCTGTAAGAGCAAAGTATTTCTTAATAAATGGAACGAAAAGGCTTCCTAATAGTACGGTGAATACACTTTTCTGTATCTCCAGCACCCGACAGAATTCTGAGCCTGTAGTAGACATTTAACAATGTTTGTTAATTCATAAACTTGGCATAGGCTCATTCCACAAAAGCCTCCGGTGGAAGGCTCAAAGTGAGAAGGAAAGGAACGGGGAGAACCTACTATGTCTTCTTATGCCAGCACCTAGAATACACATAGGCAGGTAAGAATATCTTGTCACTAGCTTGGAGGTACAGAATAAAATATAAAACATTCCTGTCTCTCAAATAAATGTATTTCCATTACCTTTTCTAAATGTTAATATATGGGTTTCTTTTGCCCATTAGCCTATATTTTCCTCTTTTTTTTTTTATAGATATAACCTAACATCAGGTATTTTTGCAACCATAATTTCTAGCCTGGGCATCTCAATAACATTCATAAATTTTTCTTTTTTCTTTATTCTTCTTTTCACTTTCTTCATTTCTCTTTTTGGCTTTCTCTACCCTCCCTCCTTCCTTCCTTTTTCTTTTTCCTTTCCTTGACCTAACACATCTGGTGACAAGGTGTAGTGACAAGTTGTGTCCATTTCCCCATCCTACTGCCCACAGACACATCAAATTTATTCAAATCTTTAGGACCTGACTGAGAGTGTGGTTTGGACTCACCTAGACCCAAGTAATTTACTATTTAGTACATATTGGAAGTCTCCCCTGATTATTTGGAGGATAAAGGAGGAGAGAGTCCCTGTCATGAATGAACTCATAGTTAGGGGGTGGGCAAAACTATACTTGAATAAATCACAGTGTGGTAAGTTCTGTATGCTTTGGGAGGAGGGAAAAGGTTGTGAGTAACCTTTCCTGGGAGAGCCACTAATTTGGTCGGCCTCCCCCTCCCGTCCTT
Organism: Martes martes; assembly: GCF_963455335.1. NCBI lineage: Eukaryota > Metazoa > Chordata > Mammalia > Carnivora > Mustelidae > Martes > Martes martes. The sequence goes on along the minus strand of NC_137889.1, from coordinate 204,662,837 downwards.
CTCTCATCAGGACGACATCGAAATGCACCTCTGGGTTCTGTCTGCTTCGTGGCCAAGACTATGTTTTGAGTCAGAGGTTGGAGGATGGTCTTTTCAAAGACTTGCCTGCTCCATGGAAATTAGTGGGATAACTCGCCAATGTTGCTTGTGTTTTAAATAATTTTGCAGGAGAGCCTGTGCTCTGTCCTGCTTCTGGGGTTGAGCCTCCATTTAATGGTCGTTAAAACCACAGACCGTGCGGGCTTGTGGAACTGCCTACATAGGTTGAAAAATAATGACGCTGCTGGTGTGGAATTGCAAGATAAGCAGAGAACCCAGCAGACGACTCAGTGGGAGTTTTCCCCCAGGGAAGGATAAAGAAAAGAGTGTACTATTTTTTGGCAAAGGAAACTGGCACTTAACATGATTATTGCAACTCTGGGCACTGGGGTTTTCCCACTGGGGAGATCAGACGTGGTAACAGCGGAGCTGCTCTTCCAAAGCCGAACCTTCGTGAGCTCCCGTCTCCGACTGAGGTGCCAAATGGCCGATACCCCTGGCAAGAAGAGCCGTTTCATTAATTAGAGCCTTGAGCTGGCAGCTTGCCACAGACGCACCTGAGCAGGGTCGCCGCGAGAAGAGCTGCTCCGGGACCTGCTGCCTCCCAGAAGCCTGCCCGGGGGTCTGCCTGTGTCCACGGGAAAGACAGACGCCGTGTCCTCCTGACGGGGGGTCTCTTTGCCCTTGAGAGAGAGGGTTCGGGCCAAGTCTTTCCTCTCCCGCAGTCCCAGAGCTGGGATGGAGACAAAAAGGAAAGTGTTCTCTTCCGTTTCTGTTGGGAGAGCCACAAAGGCTGGCCTCCGGAGGAAGCAGAAGGCTGTGACGGGAGGTTGTGCGGCGGCTGGATCAGACCTTGTCGTCTCGCGTGGTGGCAGTCGTGAAATCCCAAGGGTGTTCAAGCAGGAAGAGGTCTTGAGGCCAGGCTCGCGTCAGCAAGGGTGATCCGGCACTTTGAGAGACACCCCCCTCTTATCGCTTTAGGGGCTTGGAGACTCGGTCACCAGACGCCGTGTTGCCCGGTGTCCCAGAGGAAGCATCCCGCGGGTCTGCAGACGCTCTGTGGGTCCCTGTCGTGCGGCCCCGCGGCACCTTCGCGTCCGTCGCTGCAGGGACGCCGTCGGAGACTCTGCGGCCGGCTCGGAAAGGACAGAGGTGCGCGGAGGCCAGAGCTCTGCTCGCCCGTCCTCGCAGAGATGTGCTGAGGACCGGACCGCCTGGTCCTCCCGAGGCTGGCCGAGTCGTTTCCCGGCCCGCCCCGGCCAGAGCGGCTGCCTCTCTTCCTTCGGTTTCGGTCCCAGTCGCGGTGGGGGAAATGCTCTGTGGGACGGTTTCCTCAGGGCTCTTCTGGGCGCTCTAAAGTCTTTAAAAAATCGAAGGAATGTGGCAGTGTACTTTCACCCATCAAGGGGAGTTATTATTTATTTACTGGTAAACATGGGCCATGTGATATGTAGAATATTTATAGAATCACGTGGCACAATTTCTGGTTTTACGTAAGTGCCAAGTGACTCTGGAGCCAAACTGCCCAAACGAAGGGCCGCCTCTGGCACTCGTCAAGGACTGAGCCTCTCTGTGTCCCACTTTGCTCTTTTCTTTTTCTTTCTTTCTTTTTTTTTTTTTTTGGAAAAATTATTTGTACTTTAATTTAGAAAGGTCTAGTGAGCGAAAGTCAATAACGAGCCTCCCCACTGGGCTCAAGGACAACCAGGAAAGTGTTGCCCACAGCTCGTCACAGTTGTAAGTCAGACTGGACTCCAGACTGAACATGGGCTTTGTTTTCAGACTAGAAAATGTAAAAACATAAAAGCAAAATTAAAATATTGTGTTAGTGAGTGCCTCGGTTAGCACAGTTTAGTATTACTTAAGATTTAGATGGGGCAGTGACCCGCTAAGGATACGGTTATTAAAACCTTGTCAGTAAATATAAAGCCTTAGACAGACTGAAGAGAGCAAGGGGAGAAACCAGGTGAAAAGAGAAATTTGGGGAACGCCGCTGTTTTAGGGGTCAAACGAAAGAGCAAACACGAAAGGAGACAAAGCTCCCGGGCCAGTCTCGAGGGCTCCGTGTGTCTGAAGATGCTGCAAGTGGGGGAGCCGGCGGGTGCGGGATGGGCCGGAGACGGCGGGGAGAGGGCGCCGGCCGGGGAGCCGGAGCCCAGGCGTGGAAGTGAACCCCGACCGCGTCGCGCCTGCACAGACGACCTTTCGGTGTGAATGGGTTTGGGTGCAGCCGTTCTTGACTTTTAAAAAGAAGGTAATAGAAGTGCCCACCCCCGGGAGCGACTGCACCGCGATGACGTCGCGCTCAAATCTCATCAGAGTCCACGTCATCTCCGGAACTAGTGTCTCTTGATCTGGAGACAGATCTGTCCCCCTTTCCACAGCAAACCTCCCGTCCACCTCCCGTCCACCTCCCCGTCCACCTCCCGTCCACCTCCCCGTCCACCTCCCGTCCACCTCCCGTCCACCTCCCGTCCACCTCCCGTCCACCTCCCCGTCCACCTCCCGTCCACCTCCCGTCCACCTCCCGTCCACCTCCCCGTCCACCTCCCGTCCACCTCCCGTCCACCTCCCCGTCCACCTCCCGTCCACCTCCCGTCCACCTCCCGTCCACCTCCCCGTCCACCTCCCGTCCACCTCCCGTCCACCTCCCCGTCCACCTCCCGTCCACCTCCCGTCCACCTCCCGTCCACACGCACGCAGCAGTCGTGGCGAGACAAAGGGAAACAACCACTTGCTTCCTGCTACCAGAAGGGAACAGACTGTCTCTGGTGGCAGAGTCCTGACATCCGTGTGGCCCCTGACCTGGGTCCGTCTGGCTTCTCTTTCTGGGGGCCACTTTCCCAGGCCTCCGGCTCGGCCTCCGAGAGGCTCTTCTCGTGCGGTCACTCTCTTTGGCCACATGAAGGTCGGCGGTCCTCCCCGAGCTGTGAGCGCAGACACCGGCCCTGAGCGCCGCGTCGCACCTGCTCTCAGCCCCCACCTGCCGACACGGACCGCTGGACCGCCGGCCACGTTTCTCCCACTGCGTGTGTTTGGAGGCTCCTAAGAGCTTTTCACATGGATTTCTCAGGTTTCCTAACGGACGTCTTCTAACTGGTCACCCGCGGGCAGCTCGTCTTTGCTTCGGCTGTCGGCTTTCCGCGGCAACCCTGCTTCCCGGGCAGCCTGGCGGGCAGGTGGGCGCCGCCGTCGTGCAGCTCCGCTCCGTGACCTTCGTCAGGCATAAACGTGGAGAGCGCCCCTCTGCACACGTCTGCGAAGAACTTGGGCCCTCGGGCCTCAGAGCAGCACTGTTTGTTCTCAGAGTCCACAGAGTCTCATGAAAACAGTGTCTTCAACCTCAGATCCTCCCACCCTCTCCACTGACGCACAGGACCTGTTCCTAAATCCAGGAGGAAAGCGATGGGCCACAGTGTCTCCTGCACGTGCTCATTCACTCCTTTCTTGTCTGCATCTTTCCCTTCTCCCAAACGCCCTTGCACCAAATTTCCTGCTTCCCTTTTATCCAGATTCGGCTCCCGTGTCTTAGTCCATCAATGCATGTGGTCAGATGGTCCCCGCTCAGTTTTGTAAATAGGGAATCTTAGAATCCTAACCTGGACAGCTGGGATGTGCTGATCGTCTACTTCTCCAAACTGGTGGGTAGCTCAGTCTTTGCTCACAAGACTGCTAGTTCTAGGAAAGTGTGAAGGTTAATTAACCGAAATGTTGGTCTTTTTTGCTCCTCCAGACACCGGTTGCTAAAGGAAATCCATGTTTGTGTTTCTAATGCTCTCTATCTCCGTAATGTGCGTTTCAGCGGTGTCTGGGTTTAAGGGCTGGAGAAGCCAGAGCGTCTGTAGATTGTTATCTTGACCTCCATTCAGACACCGAGGAAGCCAGGTCACTTGCTGAACCCCCATTCGACACCCTTAGAACCAAGCTTGCTACCTCAGCATTTTCAAAGTTAAATCACTGTGTTGTACACCTGAAGCTAATGTAACATGTGTGTCTAATATACTCAAAACAATAATAAACAGATAAAAGTTGGCTTTTGGAGTATGATGCCCCCATCAGAAAGGATAAATACTCAACTTTTGTATCAACATGGACAGGACTGGTGGAGATCATGCTGAGTGAAATAAGTCAAGCAGAGAGAGTCAATGATCATATGGTTTTACTTACTTGTGGAGCATAAGGAATAACACGGAGGACATGGGGAGATGGAGAGAAGTGAGTTGAGGGAAGTTGGAAGGGGAGACAAACCATGAGAGACTGTGGACTCTGAGAAACAAACTGAGGGTTTTGGAGGGGAGGATGGTAGGGAGTTGGGGGAGCCTGGGGTGGGTATTGTGGGGGGCACGGACTGCATGGAGCACTGGGTGTGATGCATAAACAGTGAATTCTGGAGCACTGAAAAGAAATTAAATTTTAAAAAAAGTTGGCTTTTGTTTGCAGACAAACTATTTCTAGTGGAATCAGGGATATCAGGCAAAGTCGTGACCTGGTCAGGGGAACCTGCCAGTTTGGGTTCAGCTTAATGTTCCGTCATTGCCACTTGTAACCGTGAAGTAAAAGGCAAAACAAAACAAAACAATTATATTTTCTTTTTAAATTAGTCTTGTCTCTTCTTCTTCTTTCTTTTCTTTCCTTTTCTCTCAGTTCCGGCAGAGTTAACACACAGAGTTATGTCGGTTTCGGGTGTCCCCTCCGGCGACTCAGCGGGTCAGCACACTGGTCAGCGGTCTTCGGGGCAGGTGTTCTCTTGACCCCACTACCTGCTTCCCCGTCCTCCAGCCCCTCCCCTCTGGTAACTGTCAGTTTGTTCTCTGTAGTGAAGAGTCTGTTTTTTGGTTTGTCTCCTTTTTTCTTGGTTCGTTTTGTTTCTTAATTCCGCATATGAGCGAAATCATACTCTACTTGTCTTTTCCCGACTGGCTCGCTTCACTTGGCATTATACCCTCTGGATCCACCCAGGTTGTTGCCAACGGCAAGATTTCATTCTTTTTTATGGCTGGGTAGTATGCAGTTGCGTGAGTTCAACCGTCCTCGGCAGTATTCGGTTCTTCAATTCGAAGGCGGACACTGTGCAGTTGGGCATTCACCTGTGGATGCAGACTCCGGCTGCTTCCGTAATTTGGCTCCTGTAAATAATGCTGCAATAAACAGGGGTATATATATCTTTTCCAATTAGTGCTTTTATATTTTTTGCATAAACATCCAGTAGTGTGATTACCGGATCATAGGGTAGATGCATTTTTAATTTTTTGAGGAACCTCCATGCTGTTTTCCACAGGGGCTCTGCCCGTTTGCATTCTCACCAACTGCGCACGCGGGTTCCATTTTTTCCTACATCCTCACCGGCCCTTGTTTCTCCTCTTAAGGCCTTTCAACGGATTGATTCAAGCCCACACAGATCATCTAAGCTGATCTGCCTTAAAGTCAACTGATTGTGGACTTCAATCACATCTACAAAATGCCTCCATGGTAATAGATTGGGGTTTGATTGGAGGACTAGAATTTCAGCCTGGCCAAGGGGACACATCAAGAGACTATCAAACTCTCTTATGAAAATCTGACATGAATGAGCTGTTAAATGAAAAGGGATAAAATTATAGGAGCTCTGTCAGGGAGCACGCTGGTCACTTATTCTGATAATAAAAGGACGGGAGCCTGCATTTCAAATTTATGATTGGAGTATGAGAAATGCTGGATGGTGCAAAGTCATTAGTTCCCTCGCTCACCCACGTTCTCCATCAAACAGTTGTTTCTAGCTAACGTGTGAGACACTGAGTTTATAACAATATGGCGCAGCTTCTTCCAGTAAGTAGGTCCCGGGCTGCTGAGCGATGTACAGAAGTAGAGAGACATTCTCAGGTTGTGTGTTTTCTCGGTTGTGGGCGTGTGTATATGTTACGCGAACGAGCAAGGTAGAGCGATGAGGCGGGTGGACAAACCAGAGTGCGCGTGCGTGGAAGGTGGACACGGTGGTGGACTAGAGAGTTCTAGCCGTGCATGGAGAGGATGAAGAAAGAAAATGGGCATAAAACGAAGGGAGTAAAACAGTTACAAGCACGGGAGGGTAACATTTCTTACGCTAATTTTGCTCTTACGTATTCATGAGTGTGTCTCCCCGAAAGAGTATGTGTGATCCCACCAGCAGTAATGAAGATCGCTTCGTGGCCTGTGGGGAAGCCGCAGAAGCTCAGGGGGCAGCTGTGCATCTGCTAGGCAGGGGGAGAGCATGTGCCGCAGACAATCTCCTCACACCTCAAGGTCACCGAGGTTCCACTTTAAGAAACCTGAAGATAATTGAAGCGCCTGGGTGGCTCAGTGGGTTGAGCCTCTGCCTTCGGCTCAGGTCACGATCTCAGGGTCCTGGGATTGAGCCCCGCATCGGGCTCTCTGCTCCGCGGGGAGCCTGCTTCCCCTCTCTCCCTGCCTGCCTCTCTGCCTGCTTGTGATCTCTGTCTGTCAAATAAATAAAATATTAAAAAAAAAAAAAAAAGGAACCTGAAGGTAAGAGTGATGACGGAGGGTGTGGGTGACTGGAATCCCGGAGGTCTGAGTCGGCTCACAAGGCCCCACTGGGAAGAAGTGATTTTCACAGTGAATATCTCTATCCCCAAAGGCATTGGTGTATGTTCCTCCTTCTCCCCTCTGCCCTCCCGAAATAGATCCCCACTGTATTAATTTGGGCTCTTGGTTTCAAGGAACAGAAATCCATTCAAACAGACTGAACAAGAAAGATGATCATTTGTGAGGATGCAGGAGGGAATCCTAGAAGCACGGGGGCGGGGAGTCAGATCTCAGAAGGGGCTGGGGCTGCGATGTTCACCCTGTCTCTCCTTCGGGTTTTCCCTGCTCACCGTCGTCATTCTCTCTGGGTCCCCGAGGCGGAATTTCTGCTATGTCAAGGAGTATTTGCTCCGGAGTGAACGACTACATTTGCAACCCCACACGGACACTCTCCCGGGGCCGCGGCAGGTCGGCTGAGTTTGGATCAGGTGTCTGTCCCACTTAACCACGTACTGCCCAGGCTGCACCTAGAGAGACTGTGAGGTCTGTAATAGGACAGATGGGTCATGCGCTAGTTACACCTGTCCCGGGAAGCCCCGGGGAAAGAGAGAGATGTGGGTGTTCTCCACCTGTAGACCACCTGTGAACTTGATTCCCGTCCTTACTCTGTTTCATCCTGACCTACAGGTGGGCCGTATTTCCATAGCCCTGGAAAATCACGATGCCCCAGATCCATAGTGAGGTCTGTGGGAACAACGGTCAGGACGCCTCACGCACGTTCCCCTTTAGCAAAGCCACACGACGCACAGAGCTGCACAGCTGCACTTTCTTCCCTTCACCTCAATCCACCTATGCCGGGGATTAAGAAACAAAAACCCAGGAGATCTTTCTGTCTTCACTTAACCGCTCCCATGTGCGTCGTTTTGTGGGGACCAATATCTGGGGTACAGAGGAAGACATGGGTCTTGGGGAAAAAAAAAAAGGAAAAGTCTTATTATCTATCGGAAGAATAAAAAGGAAGATTGAGACTAAAGCTGCATTGCATTAGCTACGTATCCTAATAGAACATCTTACTGTGCTGTACATTACATCATAAAGCACAGAGGAATAAAATCCTTGATACGCCGTCACTGTCCTCCCTGGGCCTCACGTTACCTGCCAGGGCAGTCTTCTAGGCTCACAGAGCGGAAAGGCAGGGGGTGCCCTGAGAAATTCCTGGCTGGGGAGGAGGTGTGCATAAATACTGAAATATTTCTGAACCTGACTAGTGGTTTCTGAAATCAAACTTATTACACTTCCCTCTCCATTATGCCGTACGGCCTCTCCATAGATGTGTAAGTGATGGTAATTGCTCTATTTTTCTGAGCTTTAGCCCCAGTAATAATCTTATAATGATAATATATTTTACATGGTAATACCCTAATGAGAGTGCTCCATATAAGATTAGGTGAATTGTATTTGACAAATTTAATTTTAAAAAGCCAACAGGAAAAACCACATCCAATGAGATTAAACTCTGACTTAAGTCCTCAAAGCGGAAATTGCTGGGTTAATTTTGCCTTTATCACTGCTCTGCTCCCTATTCCCAGAGGGCTTTGCAGCGGCCGTCACAGCCTGCACCCCACACCCTGGGAGGCACCTGTTGGCTCCTGGGTGATCGGCGGTGAACTTCGAAGTGAGGTTTTCCATTGTTATTACCTATCTCTCAAGAAACCCTACAAAGATCAGTTAAAATTTAAGTGAATGAATTCAGAGGTTTGTGGGGAAAAACTATCAAAATGGTTTAAAAATGGTGTAGTGTCTCCTGACCCTGGATAGTTTTCTCCTTCCTTCATAAATAGTTCGATGAAGCAGAATCTCTATTTGAGTTTGACCGGAAGGGGCTGTGCCATTTTTCAGTGTATCAGCAGTTCCAGAAGCTTGGTTTTATAAAAAAAAAATTATCTCAGAAAGTACCGTAAAATTCTTAAAGCTAAATTTGAATTTTGAAAGCAAACGTGTCACGTTATACTTTTAGGGAGATGGAATGGAAACTCCCTCGGAAATTGCACCTCAAAGGGAGGTGCCTCTGACTGGCCGCTCCCCGGTGTGAAGGAGGAACTCCTGCTGCCAAGGCTCCCTGGGAAGACAGCCGCAGTTTGATGACAACAAGTATAAATAGGAAATGTAATATTCCCCTCTTGGCTATAATTGTCCTTGGTGTAGTACACAGGATATTTGTTTGAGGTTATAATGGGTAATTTTTTAAAAAACATTTATTTATTTGAGGAGGGGGAGGGGCGGTGGGAGACAGAGAGGGAGAGAGTCTTAAGCAGACTTGTGGGGCTTGAGCTCATGACCTTGAGACCTGAGCTAAAACGAAGATGCTTAACCGTGCCATCCAGTTGACTTAGCAGGCACCTGTAATGGTGAATTTTATGCGTCAGCCCGGTTGGGCCCCGGCGTCCAGATATGTGGTCAGACATGATCCTGGATGTCTCCGTGAGGGCAGTTTTGAATGAGATTAACATTTAAATTAGTGGACTTCGAGTAAAGCAGACGGCCTCTGTAATGTGGGGGAGCCTCATCTAATCCTCAAAGACCTGGACAGAAAAGGACGGGCCTGGCCCTCGCAGCAGGGGGTTCTGGGAGCAGGTGGCCTTTGGCCTTGAGCGGCAGGTCTGTCCCGCGGAGCTCGGGACTGCAGCTGGCTCCTCCAGACTTGGACTCACCAGCCTTCCTTACTGCGTGAGCCCAATCCTTAAACTACGTTTCTCTCTGTCTCTCACACACGCACACATGCACACACATACACCCCTTGCTGGTCTGTTTCTCTGGGGAATCCCTTAATGTGGAGTTTGGGATCCACTATTAAAAAAAAAAAAAGAAAAAGAAAGGTAGCTCCTTGTAAGAGTAGTTCCCTTTAAGAATGTATTTAGATAGTACAGACGCTATTACTTTCTTGGAAACACTCCCTCTTGAATGTATAAGTTTATAAATCATTTAAAAGGTGCTTTATTTAAGCAAGCACTTAATGAATTGGAACAAAAGCTATAATAAGAAGTAAATTATGTGGGACACACTTTAACAAGTATTAGGTTGTGAACTCACGGAAGACAAGGTCATTCACATCGTATCGAGTTCAGTCTCTGATCTATTGTATTGAACCTTACGGAACTGCTGATACTTGAGTGTGTCTGACCTATTAAAAAAAGCAATTGGGTATGGTTCGATCCAATACAGTTACGTCATATATTTTTCTATGATAATGGCCAGAAGAGAGTACTTCCAGATTCTTTCCCCGTATAAATAGTTTCCTTCATTTAGAGTCAGTTTTTGTTTGTTTGTTTATTTGTTTTAGGGCCAGTAAGGTAAGCATAAGATGGAAGTAATCAAATACTTTATGCGAAGAATTCACAACCTTGGGCAGGATGAGTGATTCTTCTAAGTATTTTTCACCAAATCCTGAGATCTCAGCTGTTTCTTGAGCATCCTGCAACGCTCCTGGAATCACAGACACAATCTGTTTTCCCGCTGATGTGCAGCTTCTCGCCCGAGCCGCCGTTCCAAGCAGGAGAGCCGGCTACGTGCCAGGCGCTCGTGCTGCTGCTGCTCCAGGGTTCGCCGGGGTGCAGTGGGTCTCTGCAGTGGCGTTGGTAGATCTGCACCGGGAGAGCTTACGGCGTCTCCAGTGACCCCTCGTAGGGCAACCCCCATAGCTGGGTGAAACCACTTCAGAGAGCTCGTTTTCCTTTCGTCTTCACACAAACGCGGTGGAACGCGCCGTCTCCCTGCATCTTTCGTGGAGAAGGTGGAGCCCAGAGAGCCGGACTCATTGCTGGGGCCGCACAGCTTCATGGAAGGAGCTGGAACTCTAAATCACTGCGGGCACCGTTGCTTTACCTCCGAGGGCCTGATTTCCAACTTTCCTGCAACGCACTCTTCCCCTGCCCGTGCCGTTCTGCGGGTTAGCGCCTCACCGGACCTCGCGCTGCTTATGCAGCAAGATTCTGTGAGCATTTTCCAGGCTGTTTCCAAGGAAAATCTTAGCAGTTCTCTGCTGCATTTTGGTGAATGGTCTCGACAGTGTTCGGGCTCGGCCCTATTCCAAAACGCAGTGCCGTCTTAGCAGACTGGCCGTAGAGCGTGTGCCCTTCGAGAGCAGAGCCGCCTGCACGCAGGAGAGCGGAACCGTGGCGTCAGAGCAGGAGGCTGGATTTTCACCAAATCCTGAGATTTGGTGAAATCCTGAGACAACCTCACTTGCTGAGTGCATGCGAAGAAAAGACGACGTCAGGATACCCCAGAGCTGTGTAGAGTAAGCTGTTTAGAAACTGGGGGAAATGTGGGAGGAAAATTGTTGAGGGATTTTGGAAGGCTCTGCCTCAAGTGCTGGAGAGCAGCAGGGACTACTGGGGAAACTTACGGCCGCGGACCAGCCTGGCTGTAACGACTGTGAGCCCCAAAGAGTCCTTTACCAGCCAAGGTGCAGAGGGACGGTTAGTTTCCGAGAACACCCTGGAGGGCAGGAGCTATGCCTAACTCTGGTTTGTGTCTGCCTAAGGAGTGTGCGTTGGGCCTAGACACTTGGATTAGAAGAGAAAAATGGTCAAAACCAGCAGAATGTTCTTTGTGGTCACAGAATAACACTGACTCTCCCGTTAAGGCAGAATTGCTCTTCTCTTTCGATGTGTGTTAGGATCCTTGCTGGTGTCTTACTCTTGGCAGGGAGAACACTGCGGTTCTCTTTTGCCCCTTGGGTTATCTGAATAGAAGACTGACGTCCCCACTGCATAAACTCAGAGAGTTTGTGAATATATCTTCGCATTTAGTTCCCAGTTTCCCTCATCATAGATTTTCTTTCTTGTGAATTTATTTTTCAGCATCTTGCCTAGATACTTATAGTTGCTTCCTACTTTCTGGCTTCGCGCCACAGGGCGATACCGGGGTGAAACAGACATTAGCGACTACAATGCAAGATCCGTCTCTTATCTTACTAATTACCACCCGTTCCTGCTGACAAAAGCTTCAGGTCTTAAAGAGAAAACAAACAACTTCCCTGAAGAGCTGAGGTAAGGTATGGGCGTAATTTCACTTGGCCGCATGCGCTCTGTCAGAGGAGGCTTCCGTGCTGACTCTGGTCGATATAACTTAAACAGCAGCCGAGGTAAAAAGTTGCCTCTGGCCTTAAGTCTCACAGCTGGTAAATTGGGCCTCAGTGTCCCCATCTGTAAAATTGGGATAATGAGAGTTCCTTTATTGGGTTTGAAGATCAAACGAGATAGTGAACGAGAAAGGCTTTGTGAGCTGTAAAGGGCTGTAAGAGCTTTAGCCATGATGCTGACGATGAGTGGGATTTGGGGAAGTTGGTCTCTACACTGTCAATATTAAGTTGCCCTTTTTTTTGTTCTCTTTAGATGAATGAACTTGTTTATAGGTATTACAATGAGAACACCCCCCACCCCCACCCCCACCCATAATTCTCTGTATATTTCTTCCTGAGAATTGCCAAAAGGTTGGTTTTAAAAATGACTGTGTAGAATTTTGAGGGAGGTTAGCCACCTGTGGCCCACAGATGGAATCTGGCCTGCTGCCCGTTTTGTAAATAAAGTTTTATTGGAACACGGTCTGCCCGTTTATTTACAAATCGGCCATGGCTTCTTTCAAGCCACAGCGGCAGAGCTGTTTTCTTGCAATAGACCATATGGCCCAAGAAGCCTAAAATACTCACTGTCTGAGCCTTTACAGAAGATGTTTGGTGACACCTGAATTAGACCGAAGGATTTGGCAAAATGAAAGAAATTTTAATATTTTAGTATAAACATATCCTTTAATATCCCCAGTGGCTCATTGAAATGGACATTTAGGTTTCCTTTAAGTCAAGCAGGTCCTGGGTTCCCAGTCTCTCTATGTACCTTCCTATCAAATGTTTCTGCCCCCCTTGTTACTGATCAACCCACGAACTCACATAAATACAGTAAAGGACAACTCAGTATTAGATAAATGTTGTTATTTCAACTTCTCTTTTGCTAGAGCAATTAATTTCACGTGGAAAGTCCTTGTGCTCAACCATCAGTCTCTTTGGTAGAAAAGAATGACAGTGGCTGAATACATTTTTGTAAAGATTCAGTAAAAAATTGTTTCTGGTAGAACAGCTAAAGTTGGAAAAGCAAAATTTTGCCCTCAGAAAGGAAAAAGGAAAAGAAATGAAACACAACTTGAGTGCCCTTTCTATGGTTTAAAAGCGATTTTATGCCGGACTCTTTTATGCCGGAATGCGTTTGTCATTCTTTCCTGATCAGCGGTAGTTCCCTTCACTCGTGTCTGCATTCTTCCTCCAGGGATGAAGGTGTTGGAGAAGGTGGGAACTCCTGGCAGTCAGGGGCTGTGTAAGGGGGAGACTCACTTGGGGGTGTGCTTGATGTTTGTTTTTGGTGAGAAGACCTTGTGGAAATGATTTCCTTTCCCCTATTTCCATAATTCACAAGTAGTGCCTGTGGAATGTCAAAATGGAAGTGCTGTGAGATACACTACAAGTGGATGGAACCTAGTTAACTTTTGACGCTCAGTTTCAAGGCCGTATAAAACTGGAGCAGAAGGTCTAGGGGTTGTCTACCTACATAATGCAGCAGCTGGACGAGTGCTTATTAAAAGGGTATGTTTTCTGACATTTAGAGGTGCGGTTTTGGTGATTACAAAGTGACTTTTGCTTTAAGAAAGAGTCAAGAACCAAGCTCATGGGGAAAAAAATAGTCTGTATTCTGTATGTCTATTGATGGAGACGAGCACGCATGCACAGGTATGATTTATGGGTAAACATGCCGCTGAGTATTGATGGAGTGCTACCTTTTTTGGAAGGACTAGATGCCATGATGAAAAATTCTAATGATGTTAAATACACAAACATGCCACTAGGTGTTGTTTCAGTTTGGAAATGGAATGAGTATTGTTTCTACTTCTACTGTTAATTATTTTTTCCTGAAAAGTAGAAAAGCTCGACAAACTGATGACTAAACCTGAGAATATAGACGAAAGCATGAAAAGGTTAGGACATAGGGGAAAGGGCTCATTGTACCTCTCTTCCTAGAGCAAGACTTGGTGACAACTCCTCTCAAAGAAAAGAAACCATTAAATCTTCAAGGATTAGGATTCACGGGAATTTGCATTTGCAGAATGTACTGCCTTCATTCCAAAGACATCAGCGCCTGGTGGGTTTGTTAGTTACACTTTGCCTTGTGAATTACTAGCAGACCGGAGTTACTGCAGGGGGGGACGTGTTATACTTGGAAGGGCGTATTTGTGATGTATGTGCATATGTGTTAAGATGCATACACATGTGTGTATGCATATGCATGTATTATAGCACACGTATGTATCTTCACATACGTGCTGCAGAATTACTTGAAGTAGTAGAACCCCTGAGAAACAAGCAACTCCAATGTACATCTATGTTTGTGTAACCACTTTCTCATTTCCAAGTGTCGAGGCTTATCCAAGGGATAGGAGTTTTGTTTTGTCCTATATGCGTCTCTGCATTTGAAAACACTCACATTATTAAAAATAGTATTTGTTGGCTATAATGGCAGCTGGCAGCCTTTTTAGCTATCCAGAATAATAAGGGAATTTTAAAATCTAAAACTTGTGTGGCCTTTTGTTCTACTGTTATTAATGAAGTCAGGTGGCACCCGGTACTGTCCCCAGCCGTTAGTCAGTGCCCACGCCGCCGCCTGCAGAGGGAAGCCTGGCAAGGATGCCGTCTGCGGCCGGGAGCCTCTCACCCGCTTCGGCAGCACAGGGCAGTGGCAGTTTCCTTCCTGACAACGCCCGCAGCGGACCTGATCCAGCAGCCTGGAGTTTGATGACTGAAAACATTGGGGCTTCTAGTTCAGGGTTCAAATTCTAGTGCGGTCAAATTCCACAATCAAGAAAGCCCGGATGTCACCCCTTCACGAGTGAAGAGGTCAGGAACATCCGGCGGGAAGCAGGTATCTGTGCTATCAGCTGTAGTGTCCGATTTCTAAGTTTGACGTGGATAGTGTGTCTTCCGTAGGTGTGTAAGTTAGCTTTCTACAGTATGGAAACACTTACTTGAAATAGCGTTGTGAGACAAGTCGGGGGAAGTTTTACTAGCACCTCCGACTTCGAGGCGTGTGATTTAGATTACGCTGGACTTAGGCCTCTCTTGGCTCATCCCTGGAATCGATATTGTCAGACAGAGTAACCCCAAATCCATTCACATTAGATAAAAGGAGGGAATTATTGTGGAGAGAAAACAAATCGAGATTGACTGCATGGAGAGGGTAACAGATGCAGTTTGAAGTCACCGGCGTCCCCTCCCCCAGGGCAGTGCGTTTCCGTGCCAGGAGAGATCTTCTCAGCCCGATTTCTTCTGCTGGGGGAAGTGAGAGCGTGTCGGTGGGTGCCGGGCTTCTCCAGCTGTGCGGGATGCTGCCAAAGGGGCCTCGTCCAGAATACTAGGTCATGTGCTGGAGTGGCCGCGGGGTGGGCCGGCACTGGAACAGCGGCACATTGGACTCTCCGAGGGCATTAAAGGGATGTGCGGCCTGCTAAGTGCGCCCCTGGACTCCATCAAGAAGCCCTCCTGTAAGCTGCTGGGCATACCTGACCCACAGATCTCTCCAACTGGCCCAGAGGTGCTCGCAGCCCTCCGTGTGCCCCATGCACACCCCCCTCACCCTGCGGCTGCCTTTCTGTGCACACTCCTGATGGAGGTGAGCCTGAGCTGTGCAGACGGCTCACGAGCATGCATGGACATGGGTGGCCAACAGGTGTGTGAAAACATCGCTGAGCACCAAGGAAATGCAAATCAAAATCCCAGTGAGTCATCTATCACCTGACACCTGTTAGAATGGCTATAATCAAAAGAGATAAAAGAGAAGTGTTGGCAGGGATGTGGAGGGAGGAAACCTTTGTGCGTTGTTGCTGGGGATGTAAATTAGTACCCACTGTGGGAAACAGTATGGAGGTTTCTCAAAAATTAAAACTAGAACTATTATGTGATCCAGCATCATACTTCTGGATATTTATCTAAAGGACGTGGAATCAGGATGTTGAAGACGTAGCCGCACCCCCATGTTCATTCCAGCACATTCTTTACCATATCCAAGATATGGAAACAACCAAAGAATTCATTGATGGATGAATGGATAAAGAAAATGCAGCAAATGTAATGATGGAATATTACTTAGCCGTGGGAAAGAAGGACACCGTACCATTGCAACAACATGGACGGATTCTGAGGGCATTATACACTTTTATGACAAAGATGAATACCGTATGGTAGCACTTATTTGTGGAGTCTAAGAAAGCCAAACACAGAAACGCAGAATAGAATGGTGGTTGTCAGAGCTGGAAGGTGGGTCAAATGGGGAGATATTGGTCAAAGAGTACAAACCTCCAGCTGTAAGATAAATAAGTCCTGGGGATCCAATGTACAACATGACAATTAATAATACTGTGGTATATACTTGAAAGTTGTTGATAGAGTAGATCTTAAACGTGCTCACCACTAAAACAACTGTAATCATTTGAAGTGATGGTTTTGTTAGCTCACCCTCCTATGGTAGTCATTTCAACATATTGGATACCTTAAAATTAGAGAATATTATACATCAATTATACTTCAGTAAAGCTGGAAAAAAAGAAAGTCAGAAGAAGTTAGTCATGAACATAGAGGTTGTATCTTACTGTGCATATTCATTACTCTGGGGAAGGGAAGAGACCCCCAACTATAGTATAGTTAATCCCAGTGGGAGATTGGGTTTTGAGACCAAGAGTGATATCATCAGGGGATTAACATTACTTTAGAGCATGGTGTTGGTTAGAGATTGGAGTCTGTTTCTCTTCGGGGAAATGATTAAAATTTTATAGACACTGGGTCCTTTCCTGAATGGAACTTTGTAATCAGCCGTTTGCATGGCAGTTCAACTAATAAGATGCTCAGAGTTCTAGGTGAGTTTTTTTTTCTTTTCCAGAATTGTTTCAAAGCTCATTCTAACTAGGCAGCTCCGATCTATGACAAATTCCTTCCAGTAGTTTTTTCAGGTATGATGTCCTCTAAATGGACTCAAAGTATACTTTAGACAGTAAATGATAGAATATTAAAGCTATAGAATCATCACTTAAAATATACTTTCCAAATGTTATTCTATCTTCCCTCTTAAAAAATGTATATTTGAGTTTGTTGGTCCAGTATTTTACAGGAAGAAACAAGTGGGTTTCAGGCTTAACTTTGTTACTGAAGGAAGCAGAAAAGTATAGAAATTATGATTACAATACTCTGGGGGTCAAGGAACCTTGAGATTTAATTCTGACTTTGCTGCATGACCGTTTCTTTACCTTTCTGAGTCTTGACTACTGAACAACAGAAATACTTTCTACATAGTGTTATTGCAAATGCTTATGAGATAATATTGGTAAAGGACTCATCCCAGAATCAGGTGTATAGCAAATGTGTATAAATGTGTGTTTGTTTAAATTGTTACTTTTAACTGTTATTATACATGTTTACTATTACACAGAAAAAAAAATCAAACTCTCTGCAAGATTGAGTGTCTTCTTTATTGATTTCTGATTCTGTGTATTTATTTATGGACCAAACTATGTGAACCTGATTTTTCTCTTGGTAAGTAAAGTGATTGTTTTAACTGTTGCTTGAAACTCATCAGATGCCATCTTCTCAGATGTTTCTGCATTTGCCCTGAAATTGTAAAGATATTGTCCATTATTATATCACCGAGTGATCCGTGCTCCCTCCTTACATGGGAATTTTCTATCCCAAGTTTGGTTCTAGGAAAAGCTTTATCTCCCTTGGGAAAGTAGTGTGTTTCCTCTTCTCAGATCAAAATGATTTATGTGACTTATCACTTTTTCCTCTTAGTCTTGTTTGTCAGGAAGATCATAGTTGTTCTTTTCACTCAATCAAACCACTTGACTTCTTATTATAATTTGAATATTTACTTTTCTTCTCCTGTTTACTATTAAAAATCTTAGCTAATTAATTTGTTTTGTCTTCCTTTTATCAACTGTCTCATATCATTTTAGGAAAGAGGTGAAGCAGAAATGTATGTATTTATATGTGTGTATATATGGATATGCAGATAAATGTACATACACGTGTCCTCATATAGTAATATTTTCTCGTTAACTCTTACTTGAAAGTTTGACGCCCAGGTTTAAATTTTGGAATCAGCAACTTATTTAATCCGACCAGTGCTTTCTTTCCCTTTTGTTCACCTCCTTCCCTGTTTGTCCGACACATACTTCTTGGTGCCCAGTGTGCTGCAGCGTTAGGTGGGGAAGACTCTGGGGAGATGAGTGAGATTGTCGTCAGTGAGCTGTGTCCTACTAGGGGTGTGAGCTCTTGAGAGGAAGAGTGGGCTTCATGAGATCAGAGTTGCTTTCCATAAGAAAAAAAAATGAAATTTGAATACTAATTTGAATTTGAATTTGAATTTGAATGCTAATTCTGATGCAAAATAATAGGCAGGCTAAGGGCTGGGCTTTTTTCTGATATTATCCCTGAATATAATGCGATTCCACTAGTTTGCCCACAGCCTCAGGTGAAATTGGTTTTGCTGTTTTTTATCTTGGTATCTTTTCCGTCATAGCTGCTCATAAGATCCTTTCATATCTGCAGAAGGAGAGTGAGTTTTGTTTTGTCACATCCCTGACTGTGCTCTTAGAGACGGGGAGAAAATATAGCTTAAGAGCTCCTGGTTGTTGAATCCCATTTTCTTGTCACTTTGTAGTACACATTTAGGATACTTCTCAGGACGACTTAACTATCCTTGCTGACTGTTGTCCTATTTTCTTCCTTGTGGTTGTTTAAGGCAACAAGAGGCCTTTTATCCTATTTCATGTGGAAATGCAATGTATTATTAATCCTGATTACTTTATTCATAAGTCCCTGATGCCTTAGCAGAGCCTGGACCACATGAAGGATAGCTCTTCCCATGTAAAAGGATGCTTTCAGTCATGGGCCTCTTTAGGGATGTTTCTTTTCATCTCAGAGAGTGTTTTTTGACTTAAACATAATGGCACATTTTATTTAGAAAAGCTGCTCGCCTGTGTTAGGGGTAGTGGTACTCATTTTGGACTTATTTTCTCAATGCCTATTGAACTGCCTTTATGAGTTTTATACCACTTTGGGATCTGGACTGCAGGCTAGTAACCAGTATTTAGTACCTTAAAACTGTAGGGAAGTCTGGAAGTAAGAATATAAGTAGGTTATACTTTTTTTGGGTCGTCTTTCAAGCTTTGATTCTAACAATGGACGTGCGAGGGGTTTTATGAGTTTGGTATAGACTCTGTTACTGAAGTTGTGGTCACCACCGGTCCCAGTTTTTAGCCCTGAAAGTCCTAGGTCCCAGGAGCCTCTCCGTGTCAGGCGAACTAGGAGAGCTTGAAGCTCGGGCAGAAAGGACACCGTAACATGACCACGAAGTGGTTTGGAATCCAGGATCTTAGTTTCTAGTCAGGCTGTCTCAAACACAGCATTATATTTGCATGGAAATTACACCTACTTTTTAGCTTAACTGGAGATGGTTTGTTCTAAGGAGCGTTATGAAGATCGGAGAGATACTGAGCAGCCCGTCTCTGGGAGGGGTAAGACTCTCGTGACTCTGAGGACCTCGGCAGCTTCAGGTCCAGGAGCCTCAGTCCGGTGCTCTGCCGTTAACGTAAGCCTGCTCTCAACTCCATCAGGCTCCATAACCCATAGTTCAGATATTTGAGAACAAGAATCTGGTGGCTCAGCAGTGTCTGAGGCTTGTTTTCTCTTAGTTCTTGGGTCCACACGTGGTCTGTTTAGCCGTGGCTCAGGGCCCTGGTAGAGACCATTGCAGTGGACAGTCTAGCATCCATCCCACCCCAGCTGATCCCTGTAATTCCTTTCCCCTTGCCTGTAGTTTGGTCGGAAATGGACATGTAACCCAATTCTGGTCAATGATACCTAAAAGGAATCTTCTGGAAATGATTCATAAATCCTCAGGATGAAGCACAATGTCCTCTGCATACTGCCCTGTCTCCTTGTGTTGCCTGGAATGATGGCAGCCGTCCTGTTGCTGGCCTGATGGTGAGTGGAGTGTAAGAAAGGCCGAAAAACAGAGGCAGGTCCTGAGTCTTTGATGACATCTTTGAGTCAGTGAATCCACTCAGAGTGTGCCCTAATTCTGGACTTCCTGTAATTAGGAAGTTAAGCAATTCTCTGTGTAAGACATTTGGCAAGTCTATAATGTATCCTGTATCCTAGGGTGTATGATGTATCCCAGGATAATAATGCATCATCATCATCAATCCTCCTCCTCCTCCTCATCGTACGTCCAACACACACCAGCTGGGTCACGTGGTAGGAGCTGGTGGGGCTGCTCCTGTGGGGGGGCTGTTTTCTTAAGAAAGCGTGAGAGGAAAGAAAATGAAGGGTATTACTTCCACAAGCATAAACCGTAGACACTCTGCATCTTCTCTTCTGTTGAACCTCTGCCTTAATGACTCGACTCCTGTTTTGAGTGTGCTGGATACATCCTCCCTCTCACCATACAGGGAATGAAAGATCCTACATTCTCTTACTTGCAAATGCAGTGGCTCTAGTCATAATCTAAAAGGACCCTGATAAGCAATGAGCTCTGCTATCTATTAGTTGCCAGAAGGAAGGAATGGAAGATGACTCAAAAATAGAATCGCCGGGGTAGGGTAGACATCTTCTAATATTAACTGGGTTATAATGAACAGGAAGGTCTCTTGTTTGCTTATTCGGGATACACTTGGGAAGCAGTTCATTTTATGTACAAGGAAAGTCATCGTTCAAGGGTGAACATTCTACAGGTGCTTATGCATGCACATATACATATATATACACATGTACATATACGTACATACATATATATACACACACATGCATATATGTTTACATATTTAAATGGCCAAGCCAGGCATTTGAGTAATATCTATTTTTATAATTGTTACGGCTTCAAATTTTGCCATGTTTGTGTCCGTGAGCTCTGCGTGTTAGGATTGTTGATTCATCTGTGAGTTAGACTGGAAGAGGCTTGGGTTTTCCCATGGGAATAGGGGAGCTTCTGGAGAAGGAAGATTTAAGCGTATGGACAGAGCTGGCTTCACAGATGTGTGACCTATATAGTCACACAGGACCCCACCTTCAGAAGGAACTTGTAGTTGATTTAATATTCTGCTATAACAATCTTGAAGTCTTTAATAATTTTTTTCAGTTTTTTTTTACATGTTTTTTTACCTACCCTTTTTTTCTGTTTTATTTTTATTTTTTATTTTTTCATCAGGTAAATGTATTTTTTAATCCCCATCACCTTTTTGACCTATCCACCTACCTACCTCCCCTCTGGTAACCATCAGTTTGTTGTCTATAGTTAAGAGTGTGTTTCTCTTTCTTTTCCCCTTTGGTTGTTTGTTTTGTTTCTTGAATTCCACATATGAGTAGATCATACAGTATTTGTCTTTCTCTGACTGACTCATTTCACTTAGCATTAGGTTCTCTAGCTCCATCCATGCCATTGCAAATAGCAAGATTTCATTCTTTTTTAATGGCTGAGTAGTACTCCTGTGTGTGTGTGTTTGTGTGTGTGTGTGTGTGTGTATCTTCTTTATCCATTCATCTTTTGGTAGACACTTGTGCTACTTCCATAGTTTGGCTGTTGTAAATATTGCTACAATACACATAGGGGTGCATGTATCCCTTTGAATTCGTGTTTTCATAGGGTCAATAGTAGTGAGATTCCTGGATCACAGAGTAGTAGTTCTATTTTTAATGTTTTGAGGAACCCCTGTACTGTTTTCCGCAGTGGCTTACGAATATGCATTCCTACCAATAGTGCATGAAGGTTCCTTTTTCTTCACATCTTCACCAACACTTGCTTCTTGTGTTTTTGATTTTAGCCATTTTGATAGGTGTGAGATGATATCTCATTGTGGTTTTTATTTGAATTTCCTTGATGATGAGTGATGCTGAGCGTCTTTTCATGGGTCTGTTGGCCAGCTGCATGTCTTCTCTGGAGAAATGTCTGTTCATTTATTCTGCTCATTTTTAGTCAAATTATTTGTTTTTGTGTTGAGTTTTATAAGTTATATATTTTAGATACTAATCCTTTATTGGATATGCCATTTGCAAATATCTTCTCCTAATCAATGGGTTGCCTCATAGTTTTGTTGATTGTTTCCTTTGCTGTGCAGAAGCTTTTTATTTTGATGTTGACCCAATAGTTTATTTTTGCTTTCGTTTCCCTCGTCTCTGGAGACATGTCTAGTAAGAAGTTGCTATGGCTGATGTCAGAGAAATTACTGCCTGTGCTCTCTTCTAGGATTTTTATGGTTTCAGGTCTTACATTTAGGTCTTTAATCTATTTTGAGTTTATTTTTGCTTATGGTGTAAGAAAATAGTCCAGTTTCATTCTTCTGCATGTAGCTGTCCAGTTTTTCCAAAACTGTTTTTTGAAGAGATTGTCTTTGTCTTTTTCCCATTGTATGTTCTTGCCTCCTTTGTTGAAGAGTAATTGAGCATGTAATCACGGGTTTATTTCTGGGCCTTCTATTCTATTCTATTCACTTGTGTTTCTATCTTTGTGTCAGTACTGTTTTGACTACTACAGCTTTGTTATGTAACTTGAAGTCCAGAATTGTGATGCCTCCAGCTTTGCTTTTCTTTTTTAAGATTGCTTTGGTTATTTGGGATCTTTTATGGCTCCACACAGATTTTAGCCTTGTTTGTTCTAGTTCTGTGAGGGATGCTGTTATTTTGATGGGGATTGTATTAAATGTGTAGATTGCTTTGGTTCATATTGACATTTTAATAATATTTGTTCTTCTAATCCGTGAGTAATGGAATATCTTTCCATTTTTTTGCATTGCCTTGAATTTCTTTTATCAGTGTTTTATAGTTTTCAGAATACGCATCTTTCACCTCTTTGGTTAAGTTTATTTCTAGATATTTTATTGGTTTTGGTGCAATTGTGTTCCTAATTTCACAGATTTTCATACATTGATTGTATATCCTGTGATTTTACTTGATTCAGGTATTAGTTCTAGTAGTATTTTGGTGGAGTCATTAGGGTTTTCTATATATAGTGTCATGTCATCTGCAAATAGTAAGTTTTGCTTCTTCCTTACCAGTTTGGATGCCTTTTATTTCTTTATGTTGTCTAATTAGGAGCCTGGGTGGCTCAGTCAGTTAAGTGTCTGCCTTTGGCTCGGGTCATGATCCCGGGGTCCTGGGATCAAGTCCCACATCGGGCTCCCTGCTTGGTGGGAAGCCTGCTTCTCCCTCTCTCACTCCCCCTGCTTGTGTTCCCTCTGTCGCTGTGTCTCTCTCTGTCAAATCAACAACTAAAATCTTAAAAAAAAATAAGGAATAGAATATTGAATACACAGCCCTTGGTTCTTATCAAAAGCTCATAAGACAGCATTTGTAGAGATTGGTTGAAAAATTTGTGGCCTTTCCACTCCTCCAAACATGCTAAAATTAATTTCTGGGGGCCACTGATCTCAGTGCCTGGACTTCATCATTTGCTGCTCTCACCACCCCTCACCGCTTGGCCCCAATTGCTTTATTGAATTGTTCTTTGGTGGTGAACCCTCATATGGAAGGATGTCTTCTAAAAGTGTACATGGCGCTCATTATCGTATTTACTGGAAAGACGTTGTTGAAGCTGTTCTTTATAACGTTATGCACTCTCTTCATTATTAGGATCAATGAAAGATACTTCTTTTTGTTCTCCGTACCAAGAAAGCTTTTTGTGGCCCATTTCACTGGTTTATCTCCAGGATATGAAATGATATGGTTGTATTTTCCTGTTGTCTGGGTTGCTAGAAGGCCTAGAAACATGTAGCAAATGACTAGATGCACAAACCTCAGCATTTGCGTGTTGTGTAGTAGCTTCATCTTTGCCTTCATGTTGTCTTCCACACCTCGTTTTCTCTCTACCTTCATTTTCTCACCTACTGATTTTCTTCTCGGTAGCAATCCATTCTTGTCGTAGCATGTGCAGCAGGCTTTAAATTCCTCTGAAATATAGTGAATAATAGCTATAGAACAAAAATTATTTCTTGTATGTGTTTCCTCTATTGTATATGCACTATTGTTTCACTTGAAGCATATAAGGAAAACATTTCCAAAGGGTGGCAGGATTTGAGACGTTAAGAACAATGGCAGAGTTTTGTTTTTGTTTTTGTTTTTTAACTATGAAGATACAAAGAAGTCATTTTAAAATGGTGTTAATGAAAGAAATGATAAGGAAAATATTTGGTGATAATAAAATATGACTTTGGAATGACTCTTTGTCTGAAATTTGGTTGTATTTGAGTTTTACTTCATGGTGACTCTTGACAAATCTTTCCACCTCCTTGTGCCTCTTTCCCATCTCTGAGAAGTAGGTAATAACACACCATATGTTTCCAAATATTTAGAAGTATTTATTATTACCGAGTTAAAAGGAAGCAGAAATGCCTTGATTATAGGTATTTTTATAAGCACAAAGAATTCATTATTGTTGGCATTTTTCATAAGCTACTTTCATTTCTGTCTATTTTTTTATAGGGCCTTTTTTGGCAAAGAGTGGAAGATTGCTGATATACTGTATATAAATTAAGTTTAGAAAGAAATATATGAAATTATAATATGTAGCTTTGTTTTCTTATTTCAAACTTGCATTATCATGTTTTTCCTATGACATTTTTGACCCAATAATTAATTTAATATTCATTTACAACTGTTTATTGAGGACCTACCATGTATCAGTTACTGTTCAAGATGGTGAGACTCCAGCAGTGAACAAAAAGAATCCTTATTCCATGGTGCTTAAGTTCTAGTGATTTACTACAAATAATTTCATGTTTTTCTTGAGTATGTGTCCCCTTTCCAGTACTACATTTTATTTTCTTATTGGCATGTTGAAATCAAATTTGCCTGAGATATGACATCTACCAATGTCCTGGGTTTTCCTCCTCTTTCCATTTTTACTGATCAAACAGCTGGAAGTTTCACTTGATTTGCTAGTGAACTATGTATTTTACTGATTATAGGGGTTATGTGGTATGCTTGATTTGGGCTAATTTACATAATTTTCTGATTAAGCTACATATTAGCCTTTTGACCTTTGCACTTCTTCAAAGTGCAGAGAATAATTAGGCTGCACAATCTGATAGAAAGAATTCACGTCTGCTAAAAAAAATTTTTTTTTGCCTCAATTAGCAGACATTTCTGATAATATATAGATTTTCTTCCAGGCTAAATATGAGTAAGTTATTTTCACTCTGTTAGGAACTTCACCATTGAGAGCATTGCCCATATTTGAACAAACCAACAAACGACTGTGCCACATCTTCCAAGCAAGTAGAAAAAAAACAACAAGACATTTGTCAAGAGAGGGCAGCAGTTTTTCAGTCCTGATAACGTCATTGCTTTACCACTTAGAAGGACGCACACAGGGTGAAGTTATTTGCAAAAGCACGTGAGCTTGCTGTGAGCACTCAAATGACGATGAAGTGCGATTGCGAGACTAGTTAGGTGAAGATTCGAAATTCCTTTTCTGGAAGGAGTGCTCTGACTACACTGAGGAAAGCCACCTTGAAGTAGCTCTGTCCTGAGAATAATAATCCTGGAGGAAAGGAAGAACACGACCTTTTTTGGTAAGACTTTAAGTCACGATCCCGTGTTTTTTTGAGGCTCACTGTTACTAGCTGCTTTCCGAGGGTTCCTGGAGCTCTAAGATGTCACTGTCCCTTCCCTGCTCAAAGAAACTCATCATGAAGAAAAGAGACGTCTTGGCTTCGCGCTGCTGCTTCAGCATCAGGACATTTAAGTCTACGCCGGCATTGGCTTAGGAACCTTGAGGAACAGAATCTCGATTCCTTGGTAGGTCAGCGTGGCCTGCACAAGGACCTGAGCCAGCGTAGTAGCCACAAAACAATGGACAAGACCTTTGGGGCCGTGTGAACTTTTAGTAGTGATTTTGTGCGGGAATCGCGAGAGCAGCGACAGAAATGGAAATCACTGCCGGGCTGAACAGACCCCAGTTTTCTCAATGCTAAGAATCTGCAATAAGGGTTTTTTAATAAACTTTGAAGGATCTTGAACAACTCTGAGGTGGGGGGGAAACCTCTGAAAAGGGGAAACTCTGTGTTAATTTGCCCACTGGAGTGAGTGGTGGATGCTAGAGGTGGATATTTTTAAATATGAAAAATAAAAGAAATGAAGCAGAATAGTCTAATTACCTACGTACTATTCGTTCGTGTCAAGATGTTTGCAAGTGGATTGAATGTGACGCTTTTCTAAAGCGACACAAGGTAGTAGGGGACCCTCTAACAAGAGCATTTCATTTAAGCAGCCCTCGCAGGTCCCTTGGTGAGATAACTAGTTGATCTTTCCAGTAGGTAATGTGAGAGGTATCGTTTCAGTTGAAAGTGTCCCCACTTGACTACGTCTGTGAATCTTTGAGTAGCCTCTTACTGCTGGAGAAAGTCTGTGCATAGTTTTAAATTCAAGACTGTTCTATAATCTTACAATTCCTCTTGACCCAGGGAAAAAGGAGTGAATTTTTTCTCCTTTTGAAAATTACCTCAAATCACTTCAGTCACTTTTCTTTTCTTTACACATAGAAATAGTTTTCTTATGATCGGAGAGGGACTTTATTTGGTTCTCTTGGCCAAAGTAGTGTCATTGTAGGGCTTTAGAATGGAGTTTGATTTCTATCCTCCCAACATTCCAGTATCACTCTGGTGATTTTTCCCGTGTTAAGACTGGTTGTAATGCCCACGGGTCCTTGCAAAACCCCCCATGGGCAGATCGCACTATACTGTTTCGGCACAGTGTAAGAATGGGTTTCTCATATATCTAAAATATATCCTGGAGCATTTTATCTTTTCCAGTTCAGGAACTCTATATAGTATTTTAAATGTTCAACATTTAATGGCCTCGAAAATCTGTGACAGGAGTAACAGGTTTGACTTTGCCTAGCACAGTGTCTGGCACATAGCAGATACACAATCAACGTCTGTTGAAAAAAAATGAGTGAAAAACTGCTTGCTTATTAAGAAAATATGATCCATTTGGAAGGGAAGGGACAGATTAGCAGTAAACTGGTAAGTCACTGTCACATTTGCTAACTTACAAGGAATAACTAAAAGAATCCCAATTAGTGATACTTAGCAGAGCACGTGGCCAGTTAACAGCCCCGCAGCCTGTCTGATTGGTGAACATAAGCAAGGTCATCTGATCACAGAAACTGATCACAGCCATTGCTCGGGAAGAAGGATTTTACCCCTTTGAACTTTTAGTAAATTTACTCCTAAGGCTCTCAAACGAGTCAGGGAGCAGCAGAAACCTGAAATGTGTATTGCGCTTTCTGTAACCCCAATGTGCAAGATTAAATTAAATGATCTCAATAGGCCCTAAAGAAACCCCAGGTCACCCATACACGTTATTCATATAACTATGTTCCTTTTTCATGTAACTGTGATGTTATCTAAGAGGATAGAAAGAGAATTTCTCAAGGCACCAGTTAATTATAAGCATAGTAACTTCGGTTTGAAAGTGGTAATGCTGAACCAGAGGTAACAAACATATGCGCGTTTAATGCCTTCGAAACAGGTTCAGACTCGACTGCATTACACCTTCTTTGCATAAAAAAAGGATGACTCAGCTTTCTCCTTGAATTAGAAGCTTTACTGTGAATAAAAAGGCACCCAACTCAGGTAATGATTCCAAACCACCCGTTGGTGAACCAGCTGCCTTAGAACAAGCTGGCGGAAGTTGCCAAAAAATTTATTTTGAGGCTACACTCTTGAGGTTATGACTTGGTGGGGCCCACCTACGTGTGTGTCTTCAAGGGTTTTTAATTCTGGGGATAGAATCGGTTCAGATGATTAGAGAAACCTTTCCTGATAGATACCTAAAAAATGTCCAGTAAGATGGTTAAAATAGAAAAATCTCGCTTTTTCTCTCATACATTTTATGACTAGCTGAGTTGGACGCAGAGTAATGAAATTCTTTGGGTTCAGGTGCGAAAGGACGTTTGGCTTCATAGAATGAAGCAACGAGCCAAACCTGGCACTGATGTGCGTTGTCTGTACACGGTAGGTTGTCTGTAGCGTGCGTTTTAGTGGAGGAAGGAGGGGGCAAAGCCTAGAGCCCCAAGCACACTGGGGAGTCAGAACAGAGTTCGCACACAAACTCCAGAACAACGTGTTCCGTGGATATGCCAGAAAATTCCTTCCAAGGTGAAGTGGATGTGCACCTGTTTTAACATTGTCTCTGGGTGGCACAAAGACATAAGGAGCATTGCCTCCTCTGATAATCCCTGAGCACAAGCTCACACTCATGCTGGATCGTGTCTTGAGTTCACACTATCATGTTGTGCCAAAACATCCCAAGCTGTATACTTAATGTGCGACAGCCTGGATGGCGCGCTCTCTAAGCGGCAAGTAGAAGCCAAACAAATCCTCCCTCAACACACACACTTTAAACAGGGTCTCCCCAAATCCCACAGATGATGTTCCAAGTCAGATGAACTCATAATTAAAAAAAAATTCCTATAGACATGAGGAAATACGCCGCCATGAGTGAGAAATCGCAGTGACAACGAACTATAGAAACAGACACGCGGAGCTGCCGTCGTCGGAATGATCAGGTATCGAACACAATGTGTAATAATAAAAAGTGGGAGATCTTCATTTCACCGTTGAGAGGAAGAAGGAGATGCCCACCGTCACGGCTCTCTGCCCTCCACTGGGGCAGGAATGGATCCGTGACCTGTGGTTTATGGGTTTTTTTCTGCATAATAAATGAATAAAATTATTATATGTCTATATTACTTTGCTGGGGTGCCATAACAAAGAAGCACAGAATGGGTGGTTTAAACAACATAAATTTATTTCTTCACAGTTCTACAGGCCTAAAGTCTGGGATCAAGCTGTGAGCTAGGTTGGTTTCTTCTGAGGCCACTTTCCTTGGCTCGTAGGCAGCCGTGTAGAGACGTCCCTCTCTCCGGCTCCGTGTCTGAACTTCTTATGAGGACATCACTCGTACTGGATTAGGGCCCATCCTAATGACCTAATTTTAACTGAACTACCTCTTTAAAGACTCCGTTTCTAAATACAGTCACATTCTGCGGTATGGGAGGGTTAGAACTTCAGCATATGAATTTTGTGGAGACATAATACAGCTCGTAACAGTGTGCAAGGCTGATAAGTGCAATGGGGAAAAATAAGGTGGGAAAAGGGGTTAAACATATCTAGAGGCCACAGTTTTAAACCGGGCTGTCCGGGAAAGTCCCGCCGAGAAAGTGACATAAGCTAAGACCTCAAGGAGGTGCAGAAGCTGCCGTACGTATGTCTGGGAGTATCTAGTGTATTCCAGCAAAAGCAACAGAACACCATTTTGTACCTATGTTATCAACAATAGCTCACAGGTCTGAGGATACCCATTTTTGGCAAGAATGTAGAGAAATGGGAACTCGAATATATGGCTGGTGGTTGGGATTTAAATCGCTGTAGACACTTGGTAGACATTTAGTCCTTTCCAAGTGAGACTGAAGCAGCCCGTGTCTCATGGCTTGGCTCTTCCATTCCTGGGTACACTCCCAAAGAAGCTTGTGCCTAGATAATAGGACAGAAGTATGAGAATATTCATGGCAACATGGCAATATTCATAGCAGCAAAAAATTGGAAATAGCACAATGTCCATCTAACAAAGAAGAGGTAAATTTGGTGTATAAATAAGTGAGATAATACGTGGCGGTGGACGTGGATCGAATGTAGCTCTGTGCGCCAGCGTGGGTGACTGTCGGAAGATGTTAAGTGTGGACACAGTATGCTTTGCATGAATAAAGTTCAAAAACAAGGAAAATGGAATGATTCCCTTTATGAACACACACACACACACACACACACACACACACACACACACACACACGGTAAGACCACAAAGGGAAGCGTGGGCATGGCTAAGGGGACGATGAGGTGGGATGGACATAACTGATGGATAGATTAGATGTGGGTTCAGAGGAAAAGGATCATCCAAGACGACTCTGGTGGTTTGTCTTGAGCATACGGTGACTTTTATAAAGGTGAGGAAGCCCGGGAGAGAGCTGATTTGGCAGGAAAAGGGGTCAAGGAGAGCTCTTTTCTGGACTTGTTGGTTTTGTCTGACCATTACCTCTCCAGGTGGAGATGTCGAGTAGGCAGGTATATCCATGAATCTGGGTTACAGGACAAATGTGACGGCTGAGATAGAAATCTCGGGGTTGTAGGCGTATAGATGGTTTTATCAATTAGAATATTTCCTGCTCTCTGTAGCAGGAAACCCAAATAGAACTGGGTTCAGTGATAATTATACACGAGAGGAAGCCCACGAATCACTCTGCTTTGGTTTATGCAACTCTTTGATGATCTCGCCAAAGACCCAAATATTTCTTTCTCTCTGTTGTACTGCACTAGTGCCTTCTGCATTCCAAAGTTGGCTTTTGTATAGTTGACATCAGAGCAATGGGGCTTCTCATTCATACTTGGAAGGGGGAAAGAAAAAGACAGACACAGAGAGACACACACACACTCGCTGTCTGACCAGCTGTGGCTCTTAAGGATTAAAATCAGGTCCTGGCCAAGGATTCCCCCAGCAAACCTTTGCCCACATCGTATTGGTCCAAACTGGCGTAGGTTCACCCCTCCCTGGACCAGTCCCTGGCAGACATTATGTGATTTCAGCCGCTGACTTGGACGGAGGGCCTGGAGGGGAGCCAGTCTGTGAAGGCAGCCTCGACCGAAGTCGATCATTTAAACCCAGGAACTCGTGCAGGGGAAAGGTGGAGATACAGCTTAGAGGAGAATCCAGGCCTGTGCCTGCTGGAATTCGAATATTCCGAAGCTGACCTGAGGGAGGAGGAGACGGCGAAGTGAATAAAGGAGCCTTGGCCAGTGGGGGGCGAGAAGACCTGGAGAATGTCGCAGCACAGGGTTGACAGAGGGAAGTGTGGGGAGCTGTGCAAAACGCTTCTGAGGGATAATACAACGAGGCAGAAGTCTTTGGATTTTATTATAGTCTATTGTCCCATAAAGCATTCATTCTCCGTTGGGTTGGGGCTGGAGGCAGGGTACTAACTCCAAAATACATAAAATCCTAATCCTGATAAGTTACTGTTTCTGGAGGAAGAGTGGGAATGGGAAGAGCTTATGGTTCTTTTTTCCATTTAGTCATTGTGAAGTGATAATCATTAGGAATAGCAGTTGTCCATAATTGGCCTTGTTATACAGGTAAAAATGTCCGTTTTGCAGAAAAAAGACCAAAGATCAGGTTTCCCAAATCAATATCTAGGTTTTTGGTCCTTTAGCATGCTATAAGCTGAAAGAAAAAAAAGCAAATTGAAGATGAAAATGTTAAAATCTGATCTCTTTATCCTCCTTCTTGGATTTTTATACATTTTTCCTTTATTTGTGCCTGAGTAGACCACAGCTCTGCGGAGGGCAGGCGCGTCAGAATTACCTGTGACCACCCAGCGAGATTAGCGAGGAAGTCAGTGACAACTCCCTGTTTCCCTATGCTGAGAAATGAAATCGTAGATGGATGAAATGCTGGGATGTCCAACAGTTCTTAAGCAAGCTCCGGGTGAGACAAAGTCGAAAGTCACGTACAGGGGGTGGGGGCCAAAAGAAGAGGGGTATGGAAGAATGATCATGAGCAAGTTTCGTAGGCCATTTGGACTTTCTTGTGTCATTTGTTCAGGCTGCTTCTCCCTCAAACTCTGGACTCCTTCAGGGAAAGGACTGTGTGCTTTTACTTCTGTGTCTTCGGGGCTCAAAGAGAGTGTTGGCCTGTGAAGATGCTAACTAAATATAAGGAGGAAGGTTGGATGGGATGGGACAAGACGGCGTAAGACTTAAGTTCCCTGAAGGAAACCAGGAGATTTTGCATCTTTGTGTGAAGCTCTTAGTTATGTTGTAAAACCCGACAAGAGGACTATGGAGTCCTCTGTAAAGAAATTAAGTGTTTCCTAAAAGGCCCCATTAATTCTGTTAAGCCAGTGGTTCAACCAGGGGCAACTTTGCTCCCCACGGGACATTTGGGAGCATTGGGTATCGTTTCCTACCCAGTGAACGGTGCATTCACTTCTTGTTTCCTTGTCGGATAGAGCCTAGAGCTATTCAGGTAATGATACCTGGAGAAGAGCAGAACCAATCCTTGATTTGATGGTTATGTGGAGCTTTAAAAAATGCTCCAGGTGATGTGTGTGTGTAGAATTCGCAGACAGACACCTTGGTTGTAAAGAAGTTGAACTTCACCTGTTTATATCATTTCCCTGGATCAGAATGTTATTCTTCACTCGAGCACGTAATCTAGCACACCTGGAGTGCTCCACAAAATTAAACAGTGACCGAATGAATGGCAGGGCGCGCCATGAAATGTGCTCTTTGCCAC
Source organism: Martes martes (assembly GCF_963455335.1). Lineage (NCBI taxonomy): Eukaryota > Metazoa > Chordata > Mammalia > Carnivora > Mustelidae > Martes > Martes martes. The sequence goes on along the minus strand of NC_137889.1, from coordinate 204,630,862 downwards.
TCTCCGTGCCCCACACTGTCCTCACATGGCATAGACCTTAAGCTGTAACAGTGCTGCTGCGTCCACCCGAGTTTCCTGTTTGGAACTGAACAGCAGGTGCCGTCTGGCGGGCTGAAGGGTGTTGAGTAAAGGTTTCACACGGCTGCAAATGCTAGGGAGCTCCCCAGGACGAGGCAGGGCGTGTTTGGATCCTTCCAGATCTGCCAGGCTTCTGTGCCTCGCGTCTGTGTGCAGAGTTGCGATGCCTCTCGTTGCAGGTTTAAGTGCTGAGCTTGTTTTTAATGCACACAAATTGCCTTCAGTCGACTGGGTGATTGAACACAGTAAATATTTTTCTGTGACCCTGCAAACAGGGAGAACTCTGGAGAATGTTTTTCTTTCCTTTTCTGCAAAGGCTTGTCTTCCCGTAGAGTCTGAGCTCTTGAACATGATCCTTTACACACACCTTCCTCGCTGCATCTCTCGCCGTCTCCTTTACGAGGGCGAGCTCTGCCAGGGCTTGCTCAAAGCTCACTGCCCTTAATAAGGCTGAGCTGAGCTGCGCGTCTGATGTCCTTGCACGTGTGGTGGGAGTGGGGCTATGTCTTCGAGGAAAGCTGCTGGATTTGGGACGGAAAGGGCCTTCCTCCAGCCGGCTGCCTTGTCACGTACCTGAGCGGCTGCACCTCTGTTCCTTACGGCCAAAAATCGGCCTGCTCTTTTTGCACATTTTCTAGGGCCTGACATGCCCCGAGGAGCTGCTCGTGCAAATTGTATATGGCAACGCTTGTCCTTCTCTGTGCATGTTTTCTGTGGGCGCTCACCTTCACATCGCCGTGTTAGCAGTCTGGTGTCAGACGAAGGGGCCCCAAGAATGCATCCTGTAAAATGATCTTGGTGGCGGTGGCGGGAACTCATCTTAAAAACAAAAATAAAAAACAAAAATACTGTGTTTATTGCTATGTTTATTGTTCCAAGCATGATGGTCTCGCGTTGCGCCAGTAAAATAGCTTCTCTTCAAATTCATATAAAGGACAAGTGGATTGAAAATGAGAAATAAAGATGTACAGCCCAGGATGAAGATCACAGATATTACAGAACAGCCTTCAGACACGTCACTTTAATGTCCCTCTGAATCTTCTATGTTGCCTAATAGTTTCACAAAAATAAGGTAAGTTGTCACGCAGGAAGGATGCAGTGCTTTGACTCTGCCATTTTGTTTTCTCACATTAGCTCCTGAAAGTCAATACTTTTATATTCCAGTGATCTTATAAAGAAAATGTAGAAAATAGTGCTCATGTCTTCCCTTGACACTTGGGAAGGTTCTCATTCCATCGAAAATCCTTGTGGGGTTGCGCAAGGAGAGGCCACTTGGGCGAGTCCCAAGTCAGCAGCAAGAATTCAGCACCGGAATCGGGTCCCGGCTCTGCCTTCAGTCTCTCGGTGTCAGTCTCTCCTTTGGCTACTCTGCTGAGTTTTTTCAGCTGTAAAACAAGGAAAGTATGATCTGTTCTGCCGCCCCTCCTACTTCTAGGTCCAGGATTCCTGGGCTGTTTGTTGGCAGGGATGGAGTGGCGTGTGCTTTTGATAATACGGTGACTCTTTGCCTCAGCTGACTCCGTACAAAAAGGAGAAGAAGACGCTTTCAAAGTCCCAGAGAAATTGAGTGTCTGTTCTTTGAGGGCAAGACACTGGCTGAGTGTCCTTTCTGGTCCGGTGGGGTGTGTGTGTGTGTGTGTGTGTGTGTGTGGAGGTCACCGAAAGCTGATGCTGAGAGGGACCAGCTCCTGGGCTCCAACGCCCAGGGGACCATAGGAGCAGGGAAAGAACTCTGGTGCTCTGCAGGCCGCTGTTTTCACAATGCCAGTCGGAAGGGGCAGCCTCAGCTACGCTGCTCAGAGACCAAAGAGGCTTCTTGCTGAGAGGCTGCTCCTTGGCAAGGCGAGAAGAAGAGCTGTGAACCTGTCACCCAGTTGGCGACAGGCCTGGTGCGTACAAAGGGTTGATGCACAAAGCAAAGGGGCTCCGGCTGTGATTTTTGGGTAGACCCCTCTGGCAGCTCTCCCCGGAGCTTAATCTGCAGGAGCGAATAGATGACGGAAACCGTCCAGCATTTTGTAAAAGGAGGCCCGTCATCGATACGTTCAGAAATAAGGTAAGTTTACGAATAAGATTGCTAAGACAATGACATCGACGTAGTTATCTCTTATTTTTCAGTAAATGGGTCAGATAGCTCATGGTGTTTTTTAAATTTTAGGACTCTGTACACTGTTAATTAAGACCTCAGGTTTAGAAGCTCACGCGAAGCGCATCCCGTGGGCATTACCGCGCGGAACGCGAAGGAGGGCGCTTCTCAAGAGCGTGCGAATCCCAACATAAAAGCCCACGTGCGCACCTCTGTTGGGGGCTGAAGTGTGCACCCCGTTCGTACGCCGAAGTCCGCACCCTCGGTTCCTCAGAACGCACCTGTACGCGGAGACGGGCTGCTAAAGCCCGGACGCTAAAAGGAAGTTGTCACGTGGGTCCAAATCCATTGTAAGCGGTGTCCTTCGGAGAAGAGATTTGGGCAGAGATGCGCTGGGGAACACCCTGTGAAGACACGGGAAAGACTGTCGTCCACAAGCCGAGGGGACGGGCTCGGAAGAAGCCGGCCCTGCCAGCACCTTGCCTGCGGGCTCCCGGCCTCCAGAACGGGGAGAAGATGCATTTCCGTCGTCCGAGCCCTTCGGTCGCGGTATTTTGTTAAGGCAGCCGGAGCAAATTGATACACCTGCCCATTTAATTAAGAGTCCCGTGAAATGGGCTACAAATCTCAGCCCAAAGAGTCTTCCTTCATGTGATATGTTAAGAAAAAAGGATTAGATTATATTCTTTCCAACTTAGTTCACACAATGAACATGATGTGTTTGTGGGAAAAAAAAAAAAAAAAATCAAAGTTGAGCCGTGTCATGGGCAGCCAGGTAATTAGTCTGGGTTCCTGTCCCGAGCCCCGTCCTAGGAGCCAGATCTGGAGAACGACCGTGTATCGGTGGCAGTGGAGGCTGTGAGATGAGCGGAAGAGGCCGGAGCAGGCAGAGCAGGAAATACAGGTCAGGCAGGGGGAGAGAGGCTCAGAGGGGACCCAAGGTAGAGAAGGGTGGGTGGAACACACGCCTACAGGATCCGAGTTTCAGAAGAAGGAAGTGCCAACCGTGACGCGGACCGCAGCTGGGCTACTGGAATTAGGACTGGGAAGTGTCACTGGATTGGTCCGTAAAGAGGCCCTTGACTGACCCGAGTGGGAGGAGTCTCTGGAAAGTGGCCGAAGGACAGGAAGGATTTTGAGGGGATGGAGAAGTGGGTTTGCAGCAGAGAAATGGAGGTGCTGTTCGAGCATCATGGTTCCTGGAGGGCGGCCAGAAGACGAGGGGGAGGGGAGGAATCGCCTAAAGAAGACAAGGAACTGAAGGAAGGTTTTTACTAATTGGAAGGTGGTGAGAAAATCTGTAGACTGAAAGGTTAAAAAAATAAGAATACAAGAGGGAGAGGCATGGGGAAGCCCCAAAGAATGGAAACAAGACAAAACTGATGCACAGAAAAAGGGATGTTTATTTCTCAAGTGTGTTAGAGAATGAGGTCAGGAGACGCTCGACTATGGATCCATGTGGGAATGGTGAGGAGGTGGAGGAATTTGAGGAGATTCATGCCTAACTGCCTCTCTCTTTCTGTACAATGAGAGACGGGCTCATTTCCTGAGAGCAGCAAAGAGGGAGTGGAGTCAGGGGCTCCAAGACAAGCATGAAATACTGAAATATGAAAGATGAGAGAAATTCACTCTTGGGTTGCAGAAGTGCTGTGTGGTACTAACAGAGCTTGGAAGCCGTGAGTATCAGGTGATACGGGAGCGTAATCTCTCCCGAGAGTGAGCCGGGTCTGGACAGAAGCATGGGGGGCAGATGGCGCATCAGTTAAGAACCGAAGGGCAGGGACGCGGAGAACGGGTCAGTGGGCGAAGGCGCCGGTCAACGAGGAGGTGAAGCGGCGGCTTGTTGGGTCGATCCTGGGAGAAGGAAGTGAAGCCAGAGGGAAACGTGGGAAGTCAAGTCACAGGACATCTACAAGCAAGGGTATTCATTAGAGACTCGTCAGCGGGAGGGTGGTATTTTGTGGTTTGGATGTAGAATTTTCGAGTGTGAGGTTCTGGAGTTGGAGCAGTACCAGGCAGAGAAAAGATCACGGCTGGGACGGGGTTGGGTAAACCGTGGTTAAAAGCCACTGAAAGTTTAAAAAAAGGGGGGGCGGGGCTTGGGTTTATTTTTATCACAATTTACCATGAAAAATAAAACGAGGTAAAGTCTTTGTGAGTAGTGACCGGCCAGCGCTGCGGCTGCGGAACATACGCCGAGTGATGACTGATTACGAGAAAGTTTCCCCTTCGGAAAGAGCATTTGCTTGCTCGTTGATGTTTGTGCTCGCTTAACTAAAGGGATTGGGTGGTCTGGGTGTTTCCATTTCCAAAGTCAAATAAATCCCTAGGAGCTGGAGAAAAAGCAACACGGATGTGATTGCTGCTTTAAATAATGAATTCTTCCTCAATGCCACCAAATTGCAAATGAGTCATGACAGAGTCGTGATTGTTTCTTTAATGAAAATGTGACCTTAAGACATTCCCAGAAACATAGTAAACTTCTGTTTGCCGATATACCCGGTCTCTCATTAACTTTTCACACATGCCATTTTCTGCTCCCGCTTTATATTTAGATTCCTCGTCAGTGTTTTATAAATATAGATGGACTTGGGAGAGTTTTCCTTCTCAGCACATAGGAGGAGAGAGCAGGAGGCTCTACCTGCCAGTTCTCCAAGCACAGAGCCACTAAAAGCCAGACGGATGACGGGAACGCGTTGCAGTCTTGGATGACAGCTGTCATGGGAAGCTTAAAATCCCTATAACGTTCTCTTCGTGAAGTGCTATCACCCAGCTAGCTCGGTTAGTCTTTGTATTTTATATCATTCCTGTTTGCTTGGATTGAGAACAAAGTTGATAGAGACAGAGAACAGACGTAAGATGACTTGAAAAAAGTTGGTGCAGGTTAAGTAAAGTCCAGGAGGCTGAAGTGCTGGGTGTCTGTGACTCACTTCTGTCACTTTTGGTGATTTGTTAAGCATATCAGGTGTTGGGCCATGCCCTGTAAGTTCTCCGTCAAGAGCGTTCCAGATTATTTATGGCGCAGTTTTATTTTCCAGAGCTGTGTCTCAAAAGGCTGCATAGAAAAAGCCACAGCACATGTACCCGAGTGTGACCTCCATCACTGGGTGAGGCGCTGAGCTGGCCACGGCGCTGTGAAACTTGCCTTTCTCAGGCTTCACTTGAAAGGGCGAGAAAAGAGCCTGCTCTGCTTGGTTTCATGTTGTACCTCGTCAGTGATGCTGCTGGCCGAGAGCTCATTGTGCTGGTCTGGACCAAAAAAGTCAGTCAAACACTGTGAGCAGGAGAGACACTGGGTAGTCACTGGACTGTTAGAGCCAGACGTGGGTGACGGGCAGCAAGCGTGGTCGTTCAGGTGACTTGGGGACTGCCGAGGGGACAGGTTAGCCCAGCAGGGTCTGAGCGGAACCGTCCTCCCTCCCTCCATGTCTCTCCGGGTGTGTGTGGGTCTTGAATCTTCCCAGATGGATTCCTGATCCTCACAGACGTGCCAGCATTTCCCAAAGCTGCTGCTGTTTTTCCCCTCCCCCATGCCAGGCACGTTCAGTGTCAAAGCATGTGGACCTACTTTTTTTTTTTTTTTTAAAGATTTTATTTATTTATTTGACACAGAGAGAGATCACAAGTAGGCAGAAAGGCAGGCAGAGGGGGAGGGGGAAGCAGGCTCCCCGCCGAGCAGAGAGCCTGACGTGGGGCTCGATCCCAGGACCCTGAGATCATGACCCGAGCCAAAGGCAGAGGCTTACTTAATCCACTGAGCCACCCAGGTGCCCCGTGGACCTACTTTTAACCAACAACTCAGATCGTCTAAACTGAGTTCCTCACCTTTTCCCAGTCCAATCCCGATCAAAATCTTACTGTGGGAAATCGCAATTGCAAAGGAGCATTGGCAGACACTACCAGTCCTCCCACTCCTCCAGATATGAAAGGTTTTCCCTTGGTGGAAGAAGATCATCAGAGGACTGTCCACCTCCGTCCTTACTGTTGGTCCCTTGTCAGAGCGTTTTGCCTGACCCGCACTCTGGGATTTGAACCGCTCTGGGCTCGCAATGCGGGTTTTCGTCGGCAACAGCCATTCCTACTGCTTTCCGCATGGGATGTGTTCGAGGGCATCACTCTCAGTAGCAGGAAAAGCTGTGTTACTCTGGGTAGTTGGGTTGTTTTCCCCTTAAAGACACAATTCGACTTGTAACATTATGTTTCCTCTCTCTGCGTTAGCCATTAGAAAAGCACCTTGGGACATAGCACTAAAAAGTATAATGCTGATTTTATTCTTAGCTTTACTGTACTCCCTTCCAGTTTACCTTTTACACTGACGCCGGCAAGCATTTTATTTTCTTCTGTGATTGATGTATTAAGAACTCAATGAAATTCTACCAAACACAAAGAAATTGTGGCACACGGTCTCGAGTATTTGCAAGTAAAATAGAGCAGTAAAGAACAGCTCCTGATGCGCGAAGAAAATGAGGTGAAGAGTCCGCAAGCGGGACTGGCTCGGTTCCAAGTGGGTGTGCGCTGCGAGGAGGGTCTGCGTGCGGCTTTCTGTCGCTCATTGTACGTCAAGAAACCGTGGCCAGAACCAGGGTGCTCCAGAGTGCGCGCGATCGGACGTTCGTCCTTGAAGGATTCTATGTTCAAATACGTTTGGGACCATCAGGGAATATAACTTCTTGAAAACAAAAACTGTGGAATTTCCAGAAGTTCTGAACATACGTTCGTTGTGGATCGTCAGGAGGCAGACTCTGTGGTACCGTTTCTAAATTTATTTGACCATTTGTTTTTCTTGGAACATCTCCAAGAGCTAATCTTCTTGGAGAGATGCTAGGGTAGAATCATGCCGTCCCCCTCCCCCGCCCCCTCCCCCTCCTCCCCCTCCTCCTCCTCCTTTATTAGAAAGGACCTTCTGTTTCCTTACAAAGTGTGGGGCAAAGGGTTAGATATTCACTGTATTGTATTATTAATTTCTTGTTTAAAATTTAAAGTGTACGAAGAACATAAGTGATACAAACCTTTATGAGCCACGTATGGCATTTTTCTGTTATTTTTTTTTTTTAGCTACGTCTTTCATATTTAGGTTATTCCTTCTTGATGTAATGAATTTAATGTTTGAGGTTCTTAACTACAGGATAATGTGATTTTCAGGTGGAATCCTTGGCAACATGCTGGTTTGATGACACAGTTACACTTCAGGGAGGCGCAGGAGTAAAGTAGTTGGAATTTGGAATGAGACACAGTTTCAGTTTATAACTCTGTTACTTAACAGATATGTGACTTACTAGATCTGTGACCTTGGGAAAGTTACTCAAATTCTATAAGCCTCGGAAATGTAGGGATTATAGTGTATCTGTCTCACGGGCTTGTTGCGAGGATTAGATGAATTTGTGTGTGTGTGCATGTGTGCAGTGCTTAGCACAGTGATTTTCATGGACTAAGTACCTAATAAACAGTAACTATCATAATTTTTATTTATTTAGCAGACATTTATTGAGCAACTACCTGGTAATGGGTACTGTGTTGTATGTATACACATGCAAATATGAGTGAGTCACGGTCCCTGCCCTTGGAGAATATAGTCAAGTAGACAAGTAAGAATTACATAAAGGTATACAGTGAAGAGTTTATGAATTAATTATAAATATACGTACAGAAAGCAAAGGGATCATAGAAGAGAGAATTGTCCGTTCTTTAGGGACAAGGTAGAAAGGTAGCTTACGTGCGGGGCCCTACTGAATGCTACATTAGAAACTGAAAGGTGATTAGATGTTTTCCAGGGAGAGGACAGTGAGGCCAGGGCTGCTGGGGAGAGGGATTCCAAGCTGACTTACAGGAAAGAACAAAGAACGAGTCAATTCGGGAAGCACAGGGAGCTCAGGACAGCTGTGCATGGGACCCGCCGGCAGAGCTATGAAGCAGGGTGGCCCACGTTGGCAGTGGCTGCATCACGAAGGTCCGAACTCCGAAAGTGAGGCGTTTGCAAGTTACACGGCGGGCGGCGGGGAGGCCTGAGGCATCCCGGGGCGGAGTGAGCTCGTCAGGTTTGCTTCAGGTCAGTCCTGTTCCACCCGAGGTCTGGGCACTCACCGCACTCACAGCACCTGGAGCTGTACGGAAATAGGCGTTCTCGGCCCCACGCGAAGCTACTGCATCAGTCCTAGCAATTCACGTTTTGGCAAGCTCTCCAGGTGATTTTTTGTGACTTTACAGTTGGAGAAGCACAGTTTTAGATGGTCACTCCAGGCGCTTCCTAGAGGACAGACCGGACACTCTCCGGTTCGAAGCAGAGAGGTTTGTGGGAGAAGAGCCACCATCCAGGCGAGGAAGGACAGCAGGGTCGGAACTTACTCAGGTGTGGAGAAAAGAGAGGAGGAGACAAATAGCAGAAATATTCATAAAGTTTATTTTATGGAACTTTACTCATTGCCTGGGTATTGTATTAGGAAAAGGGGTGATTCAGGGATAATTCTCAGGTTTTTCACTTTACTTAGGATTTTAGATATTATGCATTGAGATAGAGAATATAAAAAGGATATACAGGTTTTGTTTTGTTTATTTTTTGGCAGTGAGATGGCTAAATTATAATGAGTTCTGCTTCCGGTATATTAGAAGTGCCTGTAAGATACCCAGATGAAGGTGTACTATTGGCTTTTGGACACAAGGGCCCAGGGCTGAGGGGTGACATCCTGACCAGTGTTATGGATTTAGGAATCATAAACATCAAAGGGTGGCCGAAGAAGCAGGAATGAATGAAATTAGAAAGTGTAGACATTTGGGTAACAGCAGATGTGCTAGTGGGCCTTTATTATCAGGGCACTGTTTATCTCTCTAACCTCATCGCACACCATTCGCTCTTAGCAATGTGCACACCAGTCAGGCTGAAGCACTTGACATTCACTGAACATACGTGATATCTTACCCTCGAGGTATTCGTATATACTGTCTCCCCTGTCTAGAACATTCCCAGCCTCATTCCCTGGATCAGCTCTCTGCATCTAGCAAATTCCTATGGGTCCTTCAAGACCCACCTCCAAAATCATCCCCTTTCCAGGAAAAGTACCCCTTCTGGGTGTTTGCTTAGGGCTACTACGTTAAGTGCAACGGACTTGTTGCTTCTTTGTTTCCGTTGTGCTGAGGTCCTGATGTTAAGGTCTGAGTCTGTTAAACATCTCACCCATCCCTGGCAGGACACCTGACACAGAGTAGGTGCTCAGTAACTAATGGTTGGATGAATAATGAAAGAATGGTCAGAGGGAGAAAAGTTTTTAAAGGACCAAGAAAGTGTAGTATTAAAAGAAAAAGGAGTGCAAGGAGGCAGTGACAACACAGAAAACAATGACGGAAGTTTCTAGAAAGGAGTGGTCAGTAGTGTTAAAAACTTCTAAGCAATCATGGAACTTTAAGATGGAGAATGTCCAGGGGGTTTAAGAATCAGGTCAGTGGTGCCCTTTCCCAGGGTGGTTTGAGGGACTGAGTTCTTATGAGAAGTCAGACCGTAGTGTTTGAAGAACAGCGAGTACGTAAGGGCGGGGGATGAAACTGTGCATATCTGGCCCAGGGTAGACAGGAAGGAAGAAGGAGACTTGGGGTCAACAGGGAGGTTCTTTGAAATGAGGTGATTTAATACGCGCCTGCGGTGTCAGAAGGGCCTGGCATACTGAGGGATGGAAAGGGAACAGGAGTGTTAAGTGAACCAGATTCCGGCTGAGCAGAAGGGATCAGGCTTCATGAAAAAGGATTAATCTTAAGCTGGAAGACGGCTGGAAGGGAGTGGAGGTGGGTGTGGACGTAGACGAGTTTATAGGGGCGGGGAAGGGAGTTTAGAGAATTGAGGATTGATAGCTTGATGTTCTCAGAGGAATAGGGGACAAACTAGAAGTTCCTGTTTATGAAACTGTATTGTGTGTGTGTGTTTAGGGGTGGTTTGGACAGTCTGGGAGGCGCTCCTGGAAAGGAATGGAAAGTTCTGTCGTCATGGAAGAAGTGGCAGAGAGTCCTGACCAGAAACACATTATTTTTTTTTTTTTCAGAAAAGGAAGTCCTGTCATTTTAGAGGTAATGCCTCTTATGAATTCTAAGAGTTTATTGATTTTGATGAGAACTTTTTATTGAGTATGTAGGGAGTGCCTTATGTTCATTGTTGATTTATGATACTATGCTTGAGAGACTATCACTGAGGAAAAATTAAAGAGGTATCCTTCCATATTTCAAAGAATGTCATTTGTCTCACCACCTAGATATTTATACATGATGTAAATGATCTGAGCATTTAATAACAATGCGATCCATGTGAGCCTCCCACATTACAAGAGAAAGAGGGGAGAATCCAACCGTGTTATTACTTTCGTTGAGTTTATCACATCCTTTAGTTAAATGCATGAGCATCCCATGCTGAGCTGCCTTGAAAAAACTATTAATCAGTATAAAAATATAAAGATATGTACCTTGAAATCGTGGTTTTATGTCCCAAGTGACATCATAATATTAGTCAGTAACATCTTACCTAATGCCATACATTATGCTGCAAGCTTTGTTAGAGTAATTTCATTGAAACGTCGTAATAATTCAGGAGGCAGGAAACCTTTTAAGTCATGTTTCATAGATGAAGAAACCGAGTCTTAGAAATAAGTAGCTTGCTTCTCTTTTGGCTTGCCGTTTACCAGCGGAGACGTTTAGATGTTTAGAGGTAAGCTTAGAGTTCTGCATTTTAGTTGTAGTTTTACAACTTTTTCAGTTTTCCAATTTTATAACATTGAATAACCTAGGTCGGGATGTTCAAATATCCAGGCTAGCCCAGACTAGCCCCTGTGCTTGTGTTGGACAAATACATGGTATACGTGCCTTCCCTTCCCCCTCCGTGCCCTTGGAGACATTGACAATCAGTTGTAGCACACTTTTCTTGGAGTTCAGACTTGGCCTCAGAAATCTTCATGAGACAGTGCTCCAAGCAACCACCACTAATGGATTTACCCTCTGGAGGCTAAAATACCCAAATAATTTGAGTCATAGCTGGTGGATAGGAGTATCAGTTTGGATCCTCGGAGAAGCAGCCAAGACGGGAGGAAATGCCCGTGAAGTCAAAGGGGAAGGGAGAAATCGTCGGTGAGACGAGGCTTCAGACCACAGTGCAGGTTCGACGTCTATGAAAGGACGGAGGGAATGCAGGGTGGGATAGTCAGGGTCTCACATTGTAGCACAGTTCTGAGAAAGTCTCAGGCAGGTGGATGGGTTTCTTGCGCAAGGTTGTCTCTTAGAAGACACCCTCGTGGGGCAGGAATGGGCTGGCTCTCATACTTGTTCTCCTTACCACGCTCAGTCACTGGCTGTGAGCTGGGGGAGTCATAGCCTTGGAGCTAGAAGCCACAGATCAACTGTGCTAAGACAGGTTCCCTTGATGAAGATCGGAGTGCACACTTCCGACAAGTATCTCTAGAAATGTCTTCGCTGATTCTTTATGGATCTGCTCAGAACTGTGACTTGCTACCAAAGCTGGCAGTTCACAAAGCCACTGATGATGTCTTAGCAGCTAGAAGGTGAGAAGTCTATTTCTCTCTTGAAGTTGTGGCGCATCTCACGAAGTTGAAAACTCATCTCCCGAGTTTTCAGAAGTTGTAATGTGGAAGGAGTTCCTGTGTGTTTGTGAAGTCCTGGGCGCCTCCCTCCCCGTCAAACTCTGAGGAAGAAGTGTGCAGCCACTATTTTTTTTTTTCATCTCCCAAGGAATCCTTGGTCTTATCACTTCATTCAGCTGGAAATTATATTTCACTTCCACTTAGCGAAAGCCATCCTCTTTGTTACCAGGATTGTAAAATAATAACATGATTTGTAAAGCAAAACATTGGTGTCTTCAGGGAATATGTTTAAGATCTCCAAATAGTCCCCGAAATTACAAATATAGAAATGTTTGTACTGCTCATTGGCTCTCTCCCAAGTTATATTTTCACTGAAAGACACATGCATTTATCTTTCTTATGTGATGGGCATTTTTTTTTCTTAGCAAGGATTCTTAACAAAGATTCTGCACATGAAGGGTCACTGACAGTAGGGAGCAACTCCACAGAGCTGCTGGGCTATAGGTTACTCGCTAGCTGGGTGAGCTGGTCCCGCACACTATTCTCAGAGCGTGTGGATCCAATGAGCTCTGGTGAGATTCCTCGTTGCCACATGTATGATACCGCATGTCACAATGACAACGATCACAGTAACACCTGCCATGTAGTGTTCATTGCCAGAGCACTGCATCTGAAATACGTTAATATCAGTTATTTACACCAACCCTGCGAGATCTCTGGTACTATCCCTTTTTACAGAGAAGAAGGGGGAAAAAAAAGGATCAGAGAGATGAATGAGGTTACCCAAATCATGCAGTTTGTGAGTGGTAGAGCTGACTTTTAACACCACACACCCTCTGGCTCCAAATCCCAGCTCTTAATTACTACTTAGGGTTATTCATAATGAGCCAGAAATGGTAGGTCAAATAAGTTTACACCAGGGGTCTGCTGCACATAATACCCTATCACCCCAATCTGATCTGGTTTGCTTTGAGAGCTGGAAGCAATCTCGTGTAGTACGCATACAGTTTGTAAGGCAGCCTCTGTCCAAATATTGTATTGTGCCTTACAGCTTACGCTGAGCCTACGAAAAAGGAGCTTTGTAAAGGGACTTTCACAAGGCACATGAAAAATGGAGAAAGATTTCTGTTTTCTCTTCTCCTAGTTATCTCAGGGCCAAGGATCGTGATACAAGTGGAGGCCACGTTTGGCTTATCCCCAGCTCCTAACACCGTGCCTGGATATAAGGGAAGCTCCTTACGGATAATGCACAAAAAATTGCTGGCACACTGCTGAGAAAATGTGACGTTCATTTAATAGAAGATCCTAGGCAGGCAAAGAATATTGTAAGTTCATTTAAATGAAGATGGAAAAATGTCTTGAGTGTTCTCTGCCCCGAGTCTGATCAGATCTATTCTTCTTTGAGTTTGAGGGTGGTTCGTTATGGATCTCATTTTCCTAAAGGACACAAAAAGGGGCAATTGGCATAGCCATTGAGAAGAGAAAATGAGAAGGAACATCTGACCACTATTTTTTTTTAAATGCCTTATTACAAGTCCTGGAAAAATGTGTAGAGCAGATCAAAACAGCCAGGTGTTTGGATAACAGCCCTCTGGGGCCAGCTGGCAGAGGGGAACTGGCCATCAGAGTACAAGGAAAGAACATCTCCTGAAAAATGAAGAGTTAGCCCGAGACAGGGCGCCGGAAAGCGCCCGGCGTGGGGGAGGCTCTGAACAGGTCATAAATTATGTGGATGAGAGAGGATTAAAGGAGCACGTGTCAGAAGGTACAGGGTCTGATGAAAGGTCTCTAACCAGCAGAGGCAGCCATGCTGCGAGGGGTGTCAGCTGAGCCTTCAGATGTCCGTGGGTCAGAAGCAACTGACTGCAGTGCGTGCTCTGATGACACTGGGCACCTCCGGCAGAGCAACCACCCAGCTCGGGGCTCTGCATCACGGGGCCGCTCTCGCCACCTTGAATGCTGGGCGTGAAAAACGACTAAAATGTCAACAAATGCAGCGTCACTAATGGCGTTATGAGGAAGTGACTCAAAAATCTATGTTTTGGAAATTGAACTTGTCAGGCAGTAAAATTATGGACTTCATGTATGAGGGAGGCATTCACATCGTTGCTGGGGTTTCCCACTGCCTCACCCCTTCACTCGTCTGCCCCCACGTACGTCTCCAAGCCAACAACGTATCGTAGAAAGCAACCAGCATGACCCGGCACGGGCTCGTTGGAAGCTCTGTCCTACGGGTTTTTACGTAAATTAGCCTGTTCATCTTCACAGTAGCCCTCCAAGGTGGCACTGTTGTTATGCCTTTTTTATAGATAAGGAAACTGAGTCACAGAGAGGAAACTGGTAAAGGAAAAAAAAAGGCCACCTGACACCCAACAGGACAAGAGAACGTAGTCCCGCGGTCCTTAAAATAAGCTGTTGGTGACAGTAACCGATGCTGGACACGGAAGGCAGGAAAGGGCACACGGGAGAAACAGGCAGGAAACTGCAGAAACGACCTCTTTAAAGGGAAGAAAAGACGAGTCTTCAAGGAAGAAAGGTAAGAACGAGGCCGAAAGTCTATAAAATTAGACTGGAATTTGCTCACAAAAGGGACTTGAAAGCTAGAGGACATTGTCTAAATCTTGAAAAGAAAACGCATCTGGTCATGCTCAAGCCGGCCCAATAATTACAAACCTTGAAGAGGCACTGGGAAAAGGGAGCGCGAGAGGGGGAGAGCGCCCAGCCCCCCGGGTGGGGACGGGGCCCGGGAGGCTGAAGAGCCACGCCGTTGCCTGCGCCGTGGCGGCCGTCTGTCGTGGGCCTGCGACCCCCGGGGCTTTGGCTCTCACACCCCAAAGCTCTCTCGGCCTCCGTGGGCTCCACGGAGAGACGTTAACCAGCGCCCCCCTCCCTGGCTAGTCCGTCGTTACACGTGATGTTCACATGGAGGCCTTGTCTTCTATGAGAAGCTCTTTTCTGCTTACGCGTGTGTGAGCTGGATCGGTTTACCCAACCGCGAGAGGTCCGAGGTCATTCCCAGCAGGTGTCTTTCTCCGTCCCTGCCCTCGGCTGGCCTCCTTCCCGGCCTCCGCTGTCATCTTAGAAGCAGGACCCCCAGCCTGCTTCTAACGAATGGAAAGGGTCCCCATACAAGGGCTCTGTCTGCCTCACAGTTCTCAAGCCCGGTCACAGCAAGAGACGCTGTTGCCAAGAACTGGGCCAGCAAAGATACAAAGATGCTTTCAGGCAGGCAAAAACATGCAAACAAACTGGTTTGAAGGGAGGGGCAGGGCAAACCCGGAGTCTTAGCTCTTGACTGGGGCAGAGGGAGAGAACTCAGAAATGAACGTGCGTATGGCTTGGAAGGACAAATGTAGGGACTCCATTGTTTTCAGTAACTGCCGAGTCCGAAAGCTGAAAATCCAACATGAACACTCCAAACATTTAAAAAAATTTTTTTTAAATTTTTTTAAGATTTTATTTATTTGACAGAGATCACAAGTAAGCAGAGAGGCAGGCAGAGAGAGAGGAGGAGGCAGGCTCCCCGCTGAGCAGAGCCCGATGCGGGGCTCGATCCCAGGACCCTGGGACCATGGCCTGAGCCGAAGGCAGAGGCTTTAACCCACTGAGCCACCCAGGCGCCCCAACACTCCAAACCATTATTAAGTTGAAGTCCTCAAAATACAAGTTTGGGTTCAAGTTTCTCTTCTCCTTCATAAGACGCTGGCGGTTGCTTATTTGAAGTCTTCCCCGTAACAGATGGAAGAAGTTATCCCTCCTTCCGATGTCCTCTGCTCTGGTCGCGACTTGGGGACCCGGCTCCCCGCCTATTTCTCTGTGTCTCAAAGCTTACGAGGAGTTTCGTGAGGAGTTAGTCTCCTACACGGTCACGCTGAGGGTGTGAGACGGCGGCAGACGGTGAGCTCCTGAGAGGGGAGGTTGGCAGAAGGGCCTCTCCCAGCCGGAGGTCACAGCAGAGCGAGGCCGGCGGACGCTTGTGTGTGTGCTTGTGTGAGTTCGTGGGCGTGCGTTCGCACACACGTGTGTGTCTGCACCCGCGTGCGGTCGTAGCGGGCACATCGGTCTGGCTGGCAGCCACGTGATCTTGCCGGCTTATCAGGTAAACGTGCAGCATTAGCTGACGGCGGCTCGTCTTCGGGTCACTTCTTCGGTTCCGTGGTGTGAGGTTAGGTGTGGGCGCGCGCACAGCGTCGAGTCTGACCGCGGCTCCCGGCCTGGCCCGGGCGGATCTAAAACGCCAGGACGTGTGGGGCGGTCGCTTCCCTCGGCCTGGGTGTGGCTTGTGCGGCGGAACTTGTGGGGGCTCCCGGATGGTTCCCGTTTGCAGACAAGACCGAGCACCCCAGTGTAGAGCTGCTGCCCGACGAGAAGCTTCAGGGCATCCCCTGGCCCACAAGGCTGAGTGAAAGGACGTGGTGGTGACGCCGTTAGTCACAAGAAGGAAAAGGTACTAGTAAGACTCTAAATGCAGGTCTGTCTGGCTGCAAAACAGCAGGAGCAAGAGCTACGAGCCAGTCGGGGAGGCCACCGGAGACCCCCGCGCCTCTTCCACACTTGGTTCCCGTTGTTACTGCGTGTGCATCGGGGGGTGTTACGGTCCCGCGCTCCGAAACACTAAGAGAGGCTCGGGAAACCCGGGTGCGGAGGGACCGCTTTGTTAGCAACGTGTCCGCTCTCCCTGCGGCTCAGGCAACGGGATAATCTCTGCGGACAGAACCGCTGCTTCTGGTGCACGTCAGGACAGACCCCGGAGCCAGGTTTCCTAGGTCCGTCACCCCCACCTTCCAGGTGAATAGACTGTGAAGCCAGAAAATTGTGCCACTGGGGGGCTGCAGAAGCGAATGTCAGTCAGATTTGCCTTGTCTTTCTGCATCTTGGACACTCAGGCAACTTTTAAGGCATGACTAGATTTTAGTCAAGGAATTCCGTTTCTCGCAATTTTATGAACCTCGATCAGCGATAACTCTCTGTCCCGGGCGTCCCGCTAGGGGCACAGTACGGATTATGCATCTCATTTCCTTCGCCAGCTTACAGGAAGGACCTGCTATTTTCCTCCTTTTATGGGTGAAGAAATTGAGACTTAATGTGCCTTATGACGTGGTCATTATCTTGCGTCTAGTAAACGACTGCGAGGATTTAAATCTAGATCCGTGACTTCAAAACCCACGGTTTTATCAGAGTCACTGCCCTTGGCTTACAGACTTCCGGGATAAAACAATTCAGTGCTTGTTTCTCAGTGGCTTGGTTTATCCCTTCCTCGAATCTGAATCCTGGTAATTGTAGGGATGAGTACGTTCGTTGTTGTTGATCGATGTAAAAACGAGTCTTTCTCTAAGAGTTTGCCAGTGCACACGGGAACTTCAAACAACAGCGGACTTTACCACTGGGGACTGAGATGTTTCTCTGTGCAGTCTGATGGATCACAAGAAGGAAGCGACAATAAAGATGAAATAAGTAGTTGCTGAACATGCTCACGTGCCGGCTTACACCCTTGGTACTGGTATTTTGTCAACATCGAAACTGCATTTTATAGTTCATGCTGTTCCTTTTCTGTTTTAGCTGATGGTTGTGAGAACATCTTGCTCAATCTGCCAGAAATACCTGAAAGTCTTCCCAAAGCTGTCATTAACAAGTAAGACAAAACAGAGCCAGCCCAGGGTTTCCCTCTGTACCAATACGTGGATTTATTGAGTGAAGATACGAGGCACGGGGATACCTGAGCTTCCCAACATGGACTGCGTGACCACAAAGAAGCAAACTGCGAGGACAGGAGGACAGCCAGTGAAGGCTCTGTTAATCGCATCTAATGTGGGTCTCGCAGGGGTCCCACCTACATGTCTCTTGCTAACGTCTGTCCTGCACTTTACTGTGTTGTCTGGCCTCCGCGAAATCCTCTCGTTCTGGTGCAGGCGGCATGAATGGCTCGGACGGACCCCCCGAGCTGGCTGCTGTCTTCCGAGGGCCGGGTGGGATGGCTCTTCTCGGACAGGGTGTTCATCTGGCCGTTATAGAATGTTCGGGGACTCGTGCCTGGGAGTCGCCCTTGAATCCACCGTGTCGGAGGGTGAAGGGCGTCCGTGTGAATTGACAGAACCTCCAGCACATCTACAATCTGTTTCAACCTTCTCAGAGTCCTCTGAGGTCAGGAAGCCTAGAATAAATAAATCTTAAAGATCAGTTTATTTCCTTTGGGAGTTTTTATCCTCTGATGCCAAGACCAACATTTTTTTTCCCTCCTCAAATAAAGCAGGTAGCAGCATGTCTTTTTAGGCTGCTGGGCTCCTCTAACTTCTGGGCTCAAGGTTAGAACGGAGTTGAAAAGGTGGTGGAAAGTGGTGAGGCTCCTGCTCGTTCGTCGGCTCTCCTTGAACTGTAGGAAGGAAACGTGGGGCGGGATGCTGGAGATGTCTTTTTTTTTTTAAATTTTAATAAACATATAATGTATTTTTATCCCCAGGGGTACAGGTCTGTGAATCGCCAGGTTTACACATTTCACAGCATTCATCCTAGCACATACCCTCCCCAATGTCCATGTCCCCACCCCCCTCTCCCGTCCCCCCTCTGGAGATGTCTTTTGATGGGGAGACCAGCTTTTGTTTCCTTCTGATTATAATATATACCATAATTTATATAATTATATGTGGATCATTACATAGATTATGCTATAACATAAATTATCACTAACCTGAATTTTGGAAATAATGCAACGGTTTTGCGAAGCCTAGAGAGAGGCTACAGTGGTCAGCCCTCACGAGGGCCTGCCCTGTGGGCCCGTGGTGGCCTCGCACGCGCCCCACTGCTCGCTTGAATTAGGCGTGCACTTATGACTGCTTCGGCCGACCAGGTGTGCACGGAGGGAGAGCAGAAAGTAAAGCCAGAGTGTGCTTTGCAATGCTCACCTTCCTCCTAGCAGGGTAGAGCTTACGCCAGCAGTCCTGGTCCCTGATGAGACCTTCTTATGGGTCCACTTCGGATATGTAGAGAGAACACGAAATAATCTTTTGTTATTTTTAACTACTGAATTTTGGGGTTATTTGGATGGGTAACATAGTCCAATTGACAAGGAAATAATCACGTCAAAGGCCCCATGTTGAGGGGTAGTAGAGATAGGACAAGGGAAATCACTCAAGCAGAAAAGTCTCACAAACTTCTTGTTTGTTTTAACCTTAGGAACTGCTCACCAGAAAATGTGGGAAAGGATTGAAAAGATATTAAAATGCCCAGGTCAAGCCCTGCAAAGCCTCCTGTTTAAAAAAATAATGGAGTAAAATATATGTAACATAAAGTTTACCATTTTAGTCATTTTTTGTGTGCGCCGTTCAGTGACATTAAGTCCATCCCCCTGTTGTGCAGCCGCAACCACCATCCGTCTCCAGGATCTTTATCACCCCAAACTGAAACTTTGTACTCATTAAACAATAACCCCCTGTGTCCCCTATTTACCCCCCTGGCGACCACCCTTTTCCTTCGTGTCTGTGAGTTAGACAATTCTAGATACTTCATCTAAGCAGAATCCTATTGTACGATTTGTATCTGGATTATTTAAAGGATTTTTTTTTTTTTTTTGGTTAAAAGATTGCATTCTCTGTTTCGCTAGCAGTTCGTGTTATCTTCCTAGCTGTATCGGAGACGATCTTGGCTCGAAGAAGAGAGGGACGGCAGGAACCTGCCGTAATCACTGACTGCAGCAGTGGTCGTGGCGGCCGCCTGCTTTCCGGGCCAGAGGTCAGTGACCTTTCCAGACTGGAATGCCGGAGTTCCAGGCCCCGTGCTTCCCTTGGGTCAGGGGTCAGGGGCGGCTTCCAACCCCGAATGACAAGTTTTGCCTCCCGCTGACGTGGGGAAGGCAGAATGCCACATCCTACAAATTGAGGTAGAGAGACAGCTCTGATTCCGTTCATTTATGAACGTGGAGCCCAGCGACGGCAGGTGCTTACAGCTTTCAGGAGGGGCCACGACAATGGTGACGGGTCCCAAAGCTATAGAAAACCCTCCGATGGACCAACAGAGAAAGAGGGCAAGAGGCTTCTTTATCATTTTTTCACTTAAAGAAAAAGTTAAGTTGTCAGACGTTGTCAGCGTAAGTCTTTATGCTTCTTGGTAAATGTTCTCTCCCCTCCCCGAATTACGCTTGTTAGAAGTGCATGGATAGTCCGAGGTGAGGGCTGGCAGTGGGAGTGGGTCGGCAGACTGTAGCTGGAGGCGGTAAACTCGGTGGCACTGACGTGGTCCCCGAGCTCCCATCCAGGGAGGTGGGCCAGCCTTGGAGGGGCCAGGAGAGCGCTGGGGGCCACCCCTGAAGTCTCGCTTCTGCGGGTATACGGTAGAGTGGCAAGATCTCTGTCTTCCGGTCATACTGGACCGGAAAAGTTTGGAAATGAGCACAGTCAAAGGTTTACTAAGTTTTTTAAAGGGCCACAGGCAATGTCACTAAGTGCCATAGCGGTAATAAAACTGTGCTCTAGTTTTATGTATTTGCGCGGTAGGTGCCGTCTCTGTGCCGGGCGTGCAGCGGCTGCTGAGCGTTCCGCAGAAGCATGAACACACAGGCGTTCCTCCTTCATGGAGCTCCCAGTCTAGGGAGCGGCAATTATTAATCAATAAGTCAGTCAATAAATATTTCTTGAACATGCATTATGTTCCAGACCCTGGAGAGACTCCGGGAAGCGAAGCAGACACAAATCATGTAAACAGATCGTCAAATTGTCACTCTAAGAGGGGCTAGGAAGAAGAGGGGCTCTATGCTGTGTGAGCCTGTAATCTGAGTTTAAAGGAACCAGGGAGAGCTTGCTTGGAGATCCAGGGGACAGAAGGGATCCACCGGCCGGAAGGGGACAAATGAGCTTTTCCGGCAGATGGGCTAGCACGGCAAGGGTCTTGTGGGTGGGGGCACGGTGGGCATGAGAACAATGGAGGCCATTTGTGGTTCGACTGGGGAGAAGGGATTGGAGAACACGTTAAGCTGGGCGGGGCGGGGGTGGGGAGCCAGTCCAGAAAGTCATCCTTACAAAAGCGGGAGGAGAATGATTTGTCATTTTCCTTGTTAGAATCTGCATCCCCTTGTCCTCTCATGGGGCCACGGTCAAGGGCATTTCTGGAGCCGGACTACCAGGGCTGGATCCCCGCTTCCCCACTTAAAGCTTTGTAAGCACAGCACGTATAACGTCTCTGTGCCTCAATTTCCTCGTCTGTAAAATGGTAAATATGATATTACCTACCTCATAAATTTGTTAGGAAGATTAAATGAGCTTATATATGTGAAGTGTTTAGAACAATACCAGGCATGAATTAAAAGTGCCACATGAATAAGATGATTATTGCCCCGTATGCTGGGGAACATGAGTAATCACCAGCTGCTGCCCAGTCAGTGTGTGAACCAGAAACCCAGCCTGAATTATGTTCAAAACACATACCTATGTGTGTGATGAACAGAGAAAACCTAAAACAAACCGTGGGTCTCTTCGGTGTCCATTTACAGCATGGACAAATGCATTTCTCAAGGAAATCATCTTGGAAAAGCGCTATTTTCGAGGCTGAGAGAATTAAAAGGCCTTCTCTTTTACCCAGTGTGTATTTTAGATTTTTGGAAGAATGTGTATTCCTGATACTGATTCAGGCGACACTTGGAACTCACTAAGGGCAGGACTGACCTCAGATGCTTTCATCATTTTGCCGTTGATGCAACGGAGCGATCTTGGGTGGTAGAGTCAGGAGCACCTTTAGGGATCAGCAAGTCGTTTGTTCTGGTGTAATTGGCTGTTGGTTTCTGCAAGAAGCGATCACATTAGACAGTAAGAGCTGCCAGTTTAAGAATTTAATAGACAAGTAATTTTTTAACTGTGTTCATGCTTCTGTGGAATGCTCAGTAATTTTTTAACTGAGACGCTTCGGTGAAAACCATAAATACCATCTGTGGCTTCTTCTTTGGAAGGTGGCGATACATTTTTGCCAAAGTTTTCTTCCTTCCCTCCTTCCTTCCTTCCTTCCTTCCTCTCTAATGATTTCTGAAAAATAAAAATAATAAGCAGGATTTGTACCTATCGATTTAGTAACATTGTGGATCCTTAGGCCCTCGGTGTGGGTGATGCTGTTTTATTAAACATAGTTTTATGGAAAGCTCACTGTGTATGAGGCCTTGTGATGGATGTTTTCATACGATGCCTCATTGAATCCTCACAGTAATCATATGTAATCCTGGGCAAGTCTTGGGCTCATTGGCCCTGGATCCCGCCTCACCCTTCCTGGGCTCTGGTCCGTGTTGCAGGAGACTGACTCCAGCGGCTAGCTTCTCCTGTCCACTCGTTTGGGCATTGGAGGGAGGCACTGGTGGAGATGTTGAGTGTGGGCAGAGAGAGAAGCCAGGGTCTGTCTTCCTTCTCTCTGCCTAGGACTGTACCTCCTCTTTGGCTCCAGCTCCCAAGGGACTGCGGGGCCATGGTTCTAGCTTCCACTTGGTGGTTCTGCCCCTAGGTTCCCATAACATTTTCCCCTCCTGTGGTCTCCCCAGCCAGAAGATGGTAGAACTTCCTGTCCTTACTCATCTTTGGATTACCCCATTGTTTCCTACCTGGCTTCCGGATTCTATCACCTGTTCAATCAAAGTACATTTACATTTAATTTAATTTTCATTAAATTCCCCCTACTAGAAATAGTTGAAGTAATTTCTTCTTTCCTGGTTAGGCCCTAACTGATAGAGCTCAGTATAAATATACCTATTTTTCTTTTCTCTCTCTCTTTTTTTTAATATATGAGGAAATTAAGGACCATATAGGCTATATATCATAATATTAAGCCCAATATTATAAATCTACTAATTAGGTCAAAGTCCTAGCACTTCTAAGTTCATATGTACTTTTTGTATTATGGTGTCTTCATAACTCTCTGGGAAAGGTAAACCCTTTTTAGAAGAGTGATCCCTCCTGGAGAGCCAGTATCATGATGGGTTTACCATTTCAGTTCAGTTGGACTTGTGCAGTTCAGAGTTCAATTGATGAGTTATTGCAGGATAAATTTGAGGGTCAATATTATACGTGTGTCCAGAGACAGAATTATTAGGCCCTCGAGCAGCAAATCGGAAAGATGACCTTTTGTATGACTACAAAAGCTTGGCTCCTTTGGAAACCTTCACAGATCAATGGAGCCGCCCAGCTCAGGCCACTCTTCTGGGCCAGATGATGAATTTCCTTTGTTTCACTTCAAACAGAAAATCAAGATCTTTATTCCTCATCTTTTTTTCTTTTTTAAAGATTTTATTTGTTTATTTGACGGAGAGAGAGAGTGCACAAGCAGGGGGAGCAGCAGGCAGAGAGAGAAGCAGACTCCCCGCTGAACAGGGAGCCTGATGCGGGACTGGATCCCAGGACCCTGGGACCCTGGGATCATGACCTGAGGCGAAGGCAGACGCTTGACCGACTGAGACACCCAGGCGCCCCTTTATTCCTCATCTTGATTTCAACTCAGAATCAGGATAGGGATACTCTTACGTTATTGTTAAGTCCCACATTAGATCAAAGACTTCAGACTTTACCATAATTTTAGATTCTTCACAGGAGTAAATCATAAGCTATAAACATATGTGGTCTGGAAATACTGAAGGACTCTTAGGATAGCAAAAATCAATAGGGCTCGACAGTATTTTTGTATTTCTAGAATATCCTTATAAGGTAAGAGTTCTGTCCAGGGCCAGGAAAGGGGTGAGGTAATCAACCACCTCAGATTCACCTGGGGTCAGGGGCGGGCCTTGAACAGGGCGGTTCTCATACCGAGCATACCCCTGGGCTCCAGTCGGGCTGGGCTATATGCTGCCCTGAGGGCAGATCACACCTTTCCTCACCTCTGGGTCCTCGCTTCTCCCGGTCCTCTCACGGGCAGGACCCACCCCCCCATCCACATCCTCTGCATCCGTCCCTCAGGGCCCGTGCGCCGCCTTCTGTCCGACCGCTCCGAAGTAGCTTGTTTCCCTTTAGTCCGTTCGGTGCGCACGCTTCGCATTACTCTGTGCTTGTTCATTTACTGCGTTTCATTACCCTTTCCCTTCCCCAGTCGTGCTAGTCTCGTCTTTCCAAGGAGACCACGAACTCCTCGAGAGAAGAACTGTGTCTCTCCTTACCATCTGCCACCACCTCCTGGGGAACGGATGCGTGTTGAACAGCTGACCCAGTGTGAAAACTGCCCTGGTCTTCTAGCTCCTGGCCATCTGACCTACTCCGTTAACTCACTGCGTCCCTCTGTAGCCGTCGGGCTGTCACTACGCAGTACGAGCTCTGGGCACTTAAATGTTTCTTCTAGTCAGAAGAGTACTGTGATGTCAAGACTCCAGACATGGTATGAGGAGAGAGGGAGAAAGAAAAACATTTCTTTTAGAAACACAGCTGGTTCTTTGACCTGGTGGAACTTGTTTGCTGGAAGTTGCCGATAAAAAAAAAGCTGCTCCGAACAACAACCCCGTCCATCTCCAGACTCTGGTTTGTCTTAAAACGGCAATACGGTGGGGAACACTGTGGCCAAGAGGTTCTTGGTGGCACGTTTGGGTAAAAACCATTTCCTGCTTTAAGAACATTAGCTTCTACATCCGTATGGGAGACCCACGGATCATGTCTCTGTAACTGTTATTTACTGAATCCAGAATCATCTACATGCTGTTTTTGTTTGTTTGTATTTTTACTACAAAATGTAGATCTAGGTATTCTAAATCGCACTAAAGATGAGAAAACTGAGATCCAGGGTTCACTAACTTAAACATCCATAAATCACCTCCTCCAAGAGGCCTTCCCTGACCTTCAGGATGGGGTAAGCACTGTTAGATCTCCCGTAGCAACCTGTGGCAATCTTTATCGCAGCCCCTACTTACTATTTTATGTAGTGAGTAGAGAGTCATGTAATAATCCATTTTCTCCATCGGTCTCCTCTGTTAGATTGTAGCCTCCTTGAGGATAAATTGCAGCTTCTAAGTTTTCTCTGTTGCACGTATGCTGCTCTTCTCACACATAGACCAAGGTCATAGACCTTGGGATTTTCCCCCACAGAAGGCCCTGCAGTTATTGAGAATAATTACTAGCTTTACCATACAGTGAGGGTTACTCAGTGTATCCTCCTTGTCTAGGGAAGAGAGTACTTAGGACATTTTCTTTCTTATGAGACACCCACCCCACTGCATTTTAGTGGCCGGAAAGGCTCTGTTTCCACAAGTTAACATCAAAAGAGGATAGCTTGTAGTCGTCATAGCTCCCTGGCAGGAGGGTTGCCGCGGACACTGGAGAACATTCACGGTTAAGTTTTTGGGGCCACGGCTAATGGGACAAGTCGTTCAGCCACGGAGACTCCTCCAGCTCAAAGAGCATACGGAGATGCAAAGAGGGAAGCGGGTCATGGGCTCGGCCCAGGCTCCTGAGGGGCCCCACTGCAAGGGGAAAGCGGGCAGACGTGACTTACCGGGTCAGCCAGGGGTGTCGGACGCGGCTGTCACAGCCGGACTGACATCCGCAGCAGGGGCTTGACATCAGCGCAAAGACGGCACCAGCCGGCCGGGGGTGTGTGGCAGGGACGAGCAGGGTTGGGGTCCCGGAGAAGGAAACTTTCGGGAAGGGGGACGCCAGATAGCAGCAGCGAGCCGTCTCCTGCCGTCTGAAGTCCGACTCGGCACAGCTGACTCGGAGCTCGTCGCAGGAGGTGCCGTGCCGTGGCCTAGACGGGATGTTAGCGGGCCAGGCTGGGACCGGCCGCGCAGGGCTGGCGCTCTCTCCATGGACCCCAGAGAAAGGAGACAAGAGCAGATTTTGAAGAAGCTGGAAAATCAGGTTCGGAACAACCTGACCCCTGGGTTGTTCGCTTCATCAAAGCTCAAAATGTCAGTGACTGCACTGATTTGACACACCAGCTCGTCATTCCTCGTGAAGGTGATTTTACAGATGAAGTCAGAGAAGATGGCAGTCGTGCAGCCATCATGTGTGTGATGATCCTTACCGTGGTGTAAGAGGCGGCAAAGTGATGCGAGAAGGATGTGCGTGGGAGCCCGTCCCGTGCTGGCCACACTCTGCCTTTCAAACAGGAAGCTACGGTGTGTAATTAAAACTATAGTAATCTTGGGGCGCCTGGGCGGCTCCGTTGTTAAGCATCTGTCTTGAGCTCCGGTCATGATCCCAGGGTCCTGGGATCGAGTCCCACATCCGGGCTCCTTGCTCAGCGGGGAGCCTGCTTCTCCCTCTGCCTCAGCCCCCGCTGCTTGTGCGCACGCTCTCTCTCTCTCTCTCTCTCTATTTCTCTGTGACAAATAAATAAAATCTTAAAAAATAAAACTATAACAATCTTTAAAATGATTTTTAAAAGGTAATATACAGCTTGGATTCCCAAATATTTCACTTTTTCAAAATGCTTTGGTGGCTCCTACCTCGTTTGACCTTCACAGCTGCTTCTGCATAACCTGGGGGGCAGCGGTCATCACCCATTTTGTAGAGGAATCTGAAATCAGAGAGGTTTGGTGACTTGCCCAAGAGCACACAGCAGCTACTGTCAGAACTGGGACTAACTTTTTGCTTTTTTGAGTGTTCTTGGTAGTAAAGGTCACAAACCCTTATCTGGAATTTGGAAACACAAGCGAGAATAACATGTCTGTTTTTCCTTTCCTAACTCATTTGATGGCAAACTTTTTACCTGTCCTGATCTACCTTTGGCAATAAAACATTTTCTAAGATGATGTGAGGCTCTTTTTGTCCTCTTTGGGAAGAATATTTATATATTTTATTGCCAAAACTTTAATGTCTGTGACCGCAGAATGCTGTTCCGAACTGCTGCCTTATTTATCACGTTGGCCCTATTATCTTCCTAAAGCCCCCCAAATTCTGATTTCAAAAGCACGTCGGGGCACGAGAGTTTTGGATGATAACTCTAACCTGAAGAAGACTGTCTCCCAGAGTCGCGCGATAGGGGTTTCCATTAACCAGACATTCTGGTTCGCCGTCGCTAGGAGTGGTGAACCTGTATGGCTAATGTCGAATGCGTTCGACTGTAATGAAACAGACTTAATGTCAACCCAGCAGTTGTTGGGAGGGTTCAATAAGATAATGCAGGTAAATGATTTATCGCTGTGTCTGTTCATGGGGCACATTTCGTAACCAGAGTGTTAGCTGTTACCTTTCTTAATAAACTCTGTTTCCCCATGTTCCCGATGAGGAAATGGTGACAGGCAGAGCCTAAGCCACCTGCCAAGGTCACACGGCTGGTGAGGGGCTCCGCCGGGACGGGACACGCCGATGGACTGTTCCGTCCGAAGCATATGCACAACCAGTAGGGGAGGGAGAATTCTGGGGTCTTCCGGGGGCTCTAGAAATCCTTCCAGATCATCATCATGAAAATTAATTACTGAATCGTTGGACTGTGGCATGGGGAAGTGCTGTTTAATAGCCTGCTGCTTAAGCCAGGTTTCGCTGGCTGCAGAGAGAGGGAAGGAGTAGGAGAGGGAGGAAGGGAGGGGGAGAAAGGGAGAGAGGGAGAGATTAACCGCTAGAGATTGTCTTGCAAATTAGAAATGACTTTATGGAGCAGTTGGCAAACCTCTATCTCAGAGAATTATTGCAAGAATATGAACTCCTTTGGAGAGACGGGAGGAAGTCTGGGAATTAGAGCAAAGAAAAGACGCTCCTAGGACTTTCCCCAGAGTTCTGTGGACTTGGCCGGGGGAAATAACCAGATCTGTGTCTGTGTGTGTGATGAGACTCTTTTCCGGCCTCACCGTCCTCCCGGCTTCCCTGACCATGGCTCTTTTGCCTTCTCGGTTTCCTCACTTTGAACCTAGGACTTCTCGTTTTCCGAGCATGCTTGGGGGGGGGCGGGGAAGGCCCACAGGTGAGCTGAGAGCAGGGGTGAGGACAGGAGTGTGGGATGCAGATACCTGAGAAGAGGAGAGGGGAGAAGAGGGGAGGGGAGGGGGGGAAGAGGAAGGGAGGGGAGAGGAGGGGAGAGGAAAGGAGAGGAGGGGAGGGGAGAGGAGAGGAGAGGGGTGCTTGCTTTTCAAAACCAGATTGTCTTCCGGCTTCCTTCCTGCAAAACGCCCATCCCAGACGGCAGGAGGCGAGCCGGCCGCTGTGCCCGCGGTCAGGCAGGGCAGCCCGGCGAGCCGGTGGGCCCCGCGCCGGCTAAGCCGAGATTAAGAGGCCCGCGGAGCCTTTGTGCGGCAGCTGCTGCGGCTCCCCGTGCGCCTGGCATCGCGCAGGGCGGCTCTTACTTGCTGTTTGGGCCGCGGCACTTGAAAGGCGCCCCCTCCCCCGACTCCTTGACATTTGTCCCGAGATTAATTGGGCTAATCCCCTTCTTGGAAGAGGAGGCTGGAGAGCCTGTGATGAGGGAGGGGGAGGAGGCCGGGACTGAGGAGGCTCTGAGGAGGGGCCGGGCTCGCTGGAACCCTTGATGCAAGGAAAGAGCGAATTTCTCTGCAGTCCCTGGGCGAGGCTGACAGGTGGGCAGGGAGGCCGCGGCTCTTCTGTTCCGCCCGGCCTTGCCAGAAGGTCTGTGCGCAGCGGCGGTAACGGCGTCTGACAGCACCAGCTGGCGCTCGGGGAGGGGCGCTCCCGGCCCACCTTGGCCTGCCCTGCTCGGTCCTGGGCCTGGGGCCGAAGGGGAGCGCCCGAGCTGGCCGGCCTGACTGCGGGAGCCGCATCGCGTGGACACTCGTCTGGGATACTTATGAAAGTGCATTTAAATTTTGTTTTGAATCAGGCGTTCAAAACAAGCATCGTTGAATATTTGAGATTGATGGTCGAGGGAAGGCGGGGGACGGACCCCGTTCTCTCCAGCTGGAAGCAGCGCCCGCATCTGAGGGGGACGCAAGCCTCTCCACCTTGTCTGATGGTAATAGCGCTTATTGGGAGCTGCTTGTGTGCCAAGGCGCTGTTCTAAACATTTTAATGGTGTTAACGATTAATTTATTCTTCTTAACAACCGCCGTGAAATAGATGCTGATATCGCCTCCACTGTACAGAGTCAGGAACATGCCCAGGGTCATCGTCAAGGGTGGCCCCGAGACTCCCGCTCTGACAGTCCAGTTCGTGTCCTGCCCTGAACCCCTCTCCCAGCTGCACTGCCAACAGGGAAAAGGGAACAAGCATTTTGCCTTGGCTCGTCTTGGTTTGGAACATGACTTCATGCGATCCAACAGTTGACTGAGGATAATGCATCCCGGGAGAACAGAGGATAAAGAGCCGTGGAAATACTTAGAGGTCCCTGGGAGCCTCTGAATGACGTGTGCCTCCTTGTACCACAGGTAGAAGTTTCCTCCAGCCAACGGGATTCCTCTCATGTGCTGCGTTTCTTTGTCAATTACTGTAGACACCGGAGTGAACAGATATGAAAGGACAGTGGTTAATCGAATGATCTTAAGAAGACAGTTCTTCAAATGGGATTTATATCGATGTCCATTATAAAGACGATGAATAATGAGGAACTTAAAAAATGTCATTGCGGGGCGAAAGGAGATGTGCAAAGGAAGACCGTCTGTCCATCCTCGGTCCGAAGGGAGACCGCTGGGTCACGGCGTTTGCTTTGGGGGGTGGGAACAGAAATGTCAGACGCGAAGGTCACAACAACAATGGGGCATTTGGGGCGTATCTTTGCGGCGTTTTGAGCGCCATGAGAGATTCTTTGAGTTCGGAGCATCGGACGTCAGCCTGTCGTTTTCTTCTATGTGACCATGGTCCACTCAGCAGGTAGCGCACACTCAGCCTCTTTTTCCAGCCGTATTTTCTCCCGCTTCGAGGATTGGTTTCCCGGCACCAGAGTCCAGTACAGATTCCTGAGGGGGGTAAGGAAGACAAGGGAATGTGGATGTGGAGTCCCTCGTCTCCTCTTGGAGCTTCGAAGCCCCCCAAGCAGGAGCACCGTCTTCGTTTTATGATGAGGAAACTGACGATCAAAGAAGTTGCTAACCCAGGACTATGCAATGAGTAAGTAGCCAAACCTTCGTCACCAGGATAGGATTATAGCTGAAAGTTCGTTATACCCAGAGAAAAAACTTGATGCTAGCGTTCGTCTGAAGAGAAACTATTCCAAACCAAAGATTTCCAAATAAACTCTTGCAACAGGCTTTTTTGCACGTTGGGGATCACTAGCAAAATCTCCCGCCCCTCCAGATACAGAATCTTCAGTATCTGATAAGATGCCCAGTGGTTTTCGAGTTGCACTTTTTGCATAAAGATCAGTGTCTTAATATCATTTATATCTATCTGACTTCATTTTAACAAGGCTTGATGTGGTAGGTGACAGGGTCAAACCCACTTTTTCCTTCTCGGTGCCGCTCCGGTGCCTTGGGTACCTGTACCGCACGACACGGACCACACTGTCATGTGAACGCCATGTTTGTGCAGCCCATTTTTTAAAAAGATTTATTTATTTATTGGGGAGGGGGAAGGGGAGAGGGAGTCCAAGCAGACTCTTCACGGAATGAGGTGCCTGACGCAGGGTTCGATCGCAGGAGCCCGAGATCACAGCCCGAGCCAAAACCAGCGTCGGAAGCTTAACCAACGGCGCCACCCACGCGGCCCGCACAGGCCACGTTTTCACTTATTTTCCATCTAAGCATAAAATCCTTCCACTCTCACCCTGTCTAATCCATTTTCCACGCAGTAACCAAAGAGAGCTTTTGAAAACATACGTCAGATTATATCATCTTCTGGCTTAAAACCCTTCAGGGTTTTCCCATCGCCTGAACATACGAGGCGCGCGCCTGACTGGGGCTACCGTCCCCTGTGGGGCCTGGCGTTTCCCTCCTCTTCAGCCTTGCTCCGGGCCTTCCTGCCTGGGCTCGGCGCTCCGCGGCCTCAGGGCCTTGGAGCGTGCTTTCTGTCTGTCTGGAAGGCTCTTCCCATGGCTTTTGCACAGTTGGCTCCTTCTCAAGCCTCAAGTTCCTAAATGTCACCTTCAATGTCAGAGAGACCCTTCCCTGAACCCTCCGTCTGAAGTGGGTGCTCTGCGGCGTTCTGTCTCCGCACCCGGTTCGATTTCCTTATCCTACGTGCCGCACTCCGCAATGATTGTTTATTGACTCACTCAGTTCTCCGTTTCCTTTATTAAAATGCAGGCATCAGGAGGACAGGGTCCACGTCTGTTCCTAGATGGGCCTTTATTTAGCACAAAGAGCAGGGCTTGGCACGGACAGTCTCCATGCACGTGCGCTTCGTAAGTGACCGCGTGGACGCGTCCGTGAACCGTCGCGGGGATTTCCTGCAGGTATCGCCCAGTGGGAACTGCATGTAGAGATCCTACCACTGGTTTGTAACTTGTGTTTACCCATGTGGGTCGTGTGGCCCCTCGTGCTCGCAGACACGCACCGGCCGCAAGGAGCCAAGAGCGAGGCGTCTCTCATAGGAGGGAGCAGAAGTGGCGTCCAGGCCCGGAGCTACTCTGCTTGCCTCGTGCTCCCAGGCCGCCCGCCTGCCGTCTCCTGTGGACCTTGCAGCCTTCCAAGCCCGAGATGGCCAAGCTGCCTTTGGACACCCTTTCTTTCTTTCTTTCTTTCTTTCTTTCTTTCTTTCTTTCTTTCTTTTTTTAAACTTATTTATTAGAGAGAGAGCGAGAGAGCGAGCGCAAGCCGGGGGAGAAACAGGCTCCCCGCTGAGCAGACTCCATCCCAGAACCCTGGGATCGTGACCAAGCTGAAGGCAAACACGTAACTGACTGAGCCCCCGAGGTGTCCCACCTTTGGACCCTGTTAAGTACGAATAAGAATGAACTGGGAGATTCTCACTCCTGAATTTGAGAGATTTTTATTCATAGCTCCTTAAAGTATCTGCTTTTACAAAAAGCTTTAAAATAAATGGAACCTAAATAATGAGGATCTAACCCCTCGCAAGCGGGCTGCCCTGATGACGGCATTACTCCCTGCGGAAGCTGACCATCTTCAGAAACAGGTTATTTATACTGTCATAGCCAAAGCCCCATGTCTCTTTTTCAGATCTTGGGTCAGCATGCTGAGAACCAAAGAAGTGAGTTTCACCAACTCTACAAGCACTTAGGGTGACTTATTTTTGGCTCAGCTGGAAAATCTCCAAATATATCTTAAAAGAAAGGAAGAATAACTCCACCCCAACAGACAAGGGCATCCTCGGTACTTCCTCAGTTAACGCTCTAGCGACCTGGGAGCCTACCGTGGAAAGTAACTTCTCCAAAACCTCACGTTATCTAGGACATTTGAAATGTATTTTCTTGGACAAAGATGCTAGTTTGTTTAAAATTTTCAATTTGGGGCGCCTGGGTGGCTCAGTGGGTTAAGCCTCTGCCTTCGGCTCAGGTCATGATCCCAGGGTCCTGGGATCGAGCCCCGCATCGGGCTCTCTGCTCGGAGCAGAGCCTGCTTCCCCCTCTCTCTCTGCCTGCCTCTCTGCCTGCTTGTGATCTCTCTCTCTGTCAAATAAATAAATAAAATCTTAAAAAAACTCTTTTTCAATTGGTTTTTATTTATAATGCTTGCTAGAATTTCCAGCGTGACATTTCTCTATTAATGACAGCTAATGTGGGCCCAAAATAGAAAATGACAAGGATTGTTCTCATAATATTCAGGAAAAGTTTCATCCCTGCATTATTAGCTCTTTTGAAATTGAAAAATAATTTCCTAAATTGTGGCCTAAGGTGATAATCTCCTAAATACTGTCTCCTCTCTCAATCCTTATTTTGTCTATTGCCTTTGAATCATTTATGGGTTTCAAGCAGCCCCACTGAGTGCCAACTCCGCTCTGCCAGGTGCGGCGGGCCTCAGTGGGTTGGAAGTGAAATGTGGGTCCCAAGCAGGGAGAGGGGTGGAAACCACACTCACAGTCTGTTTGCTCACAGATGTTCACATAATAGAAGCTGAAATTTAAGAAGTAGTTTCTTTCTCTTTGTATTTGAGAAGAGACAAAGAAAAACAGTTGTGTGGGGGTTGGGAAGGTAAGGGGCAGTGAAACTCGGAGAGGAATTGAGAGCATCCGTGTGCATCAGCCCTGGCGAGAGGTGGACTCATTGACAAGGTATTGATTCTGAGTCCCAGGAACTTAGACTTGGGCATTTGGCTCTTGATGAATCACCAGTGAGTGACGTTTACATGAGGAAGGAATGAAGGCTTGATCCGGGAGGAGGACTCCAAGGCCCGACCATTGATTTCTCCCGCTCCTGGCACCCTTCAGGGCTGTGGCGGGGTCATCATTGAGGGTCAGGGTCACGACAGCGCCTAATGCTTCGCCATCCCGCTAAGACGGCAACAGATCTCGCCTCCGCCTGTGTCAGTGCAACCGGGGTGGGTCTGTGTTGATCACCTCCTGGCATTGCGTTCTCTGTCCGCTCATGCCAGGAAAGGTGGGACCCTGTGATCACAGAGAGACGTTGCTGTGACTTTCCAGGGTAGGACTTTCTAGGCGGGACGTTTAGAAGCGACTCCGTCTCCTCCCGTGGGCCGTGCCTGCATTCGTGCTCCGTCACCACATGAAGAAGCGCTTCTGAGCTACGATTTTTTATGGTCAGAACAGCTAGATTTCTTTTATATTTGATGAGGTGGTCAGTGTTTAAGATGCTTTTCTGATGTTATAATTCTTCTAAAATTGCACTTGTGATGAGCCCGGGTGTTGTAAGGCAGCGTTGAATCACTAAATCCTGTATCTGAAACTAATATTGCCC
The DNA here is from genome assembly GCF_963455335.1 of Martes martes. Classification (NCBI taxonomy): domain Eukaryota; kingdom Metazoa; phylum Chordata; class Mammalia; order Carnivora; family Mustelidae; genus Martes; species Martes martes. The sequence continues at coordinate 204,597,499 of NC_137889.1, read as the reverse complement.
TGTGTACCGCCTAGCAGGGATTTAAGGAAAAACCTGAAAAGAAGTTATACTTATTACATATTTTAGATTAATGTTACCGTGGGTTCTCAGATGAGGGAGTATGTCCTCTCCCTCGCCCTAGCAACCAGGCCTTCCCCCCACCAAAGCAGCGATACAGACGGGACCAGGCCACGTTTTGCCAATAGACGTGGTTCCATTCCTGTTGCCAAGGATCTTATTGAAGAGGAGCATCCTTGACGATGCTTACTTAATCAACACGTTCTTTTATTTTCCAATCTCATTTACTAATTATGCAAATAATTTTTCTTAATCTCATTATCTTTCAATCTCAATACCTTTCCACATGACCTTTAAGCTTGTCACTCGGTTGCTCTTATAAACCAATCGGATGATGTTGGGTCCCTAAATTTTGAACAAATTGGTTCAAACCCCACCGAATGTCTTTATTTGGGAGACTAAAAATAGATGCAGATCTTTAAAAAGAGCAGATAAGAGGATATTTTAAGTGAGACATAGTGTTTTCAGGCAATAAGACCATGGAATCATGAAACTATTTCTAGACACGTGTTTTCAGAATGTTCTCTTTTTTTAACAAGCAGTTTTTAAACTCATCGTACAAATACTCCCCATGATGCAGGGGCAGATTTGAAAGCAAAATAGAATTAAGTTTTTTGATAGTGGATGAGTGGACTTCTTATTTTGAGAAAATATCTTCTAGATGCCTTCCAGGGTTAGAAATCTCTTATATTACAGAAAACATCAGAAGATTTGTATTTTTGTAAAAGAAGACTATGAAACCCACCCGTAAGTTTCTATACCGCCGTGAGAGAGCCCGCGGACCTCTGTGGAGTAAAGGAGCTTCGTGGACAAGGCCATCCTGTTGCAAAATGCTCTAGGCAATGAATGAATAGTAACTCTGTGTATGTGGCGGGGGCGGGGGCAGTTGGTGCTCCGAGTATGTTAAATAAAATACCTAGAACGCAGGCCAGGAGAGACGTACGCGTGAAGAGCAGAGGAGAGTCCTTCCTTCCCCACAGAACACCAGGAGATCTTAAAAGAAAAGCCGTTTTCTCTTTTCAAACTGTTGGGCTGTATTCACTCTGCTTCTGGTGATCAGTCGTAAAGGGGCAGGTGGCCCCTTGTTTACGGTAGCCCTGGGGTGGGGCTATCAATTTCCTGTTAAGGAGAAGGAACTTAGGGCTCGGAGGGTCACAGGAGTCCATGACAGTTCAGGACCTAGAACATTAACTGGCGCTTTTTCACTTGAACACCCAGTTTTCCAGGACAGAAGCAGGCTGCTTCCCCTCAAAGATGGGTGCTCTTTCTGTGGCATGCGACACTCCGTTTTTCTTAAGTACCTTGTTGTGGTGCTCAGGAAGATGTGACTGTGTCTGTGTGGGACGAAAAGGGAACGTCCGACTGTTCGAATGGGACGCATTGTGCGAGCTCAAACGGACCCATGATGACTGACGAACTGTCAGAAGAAATGACGGTGAAAAATTTCACTCAAAGATAACTGATTTCTTTCTCGAAAGGAATCAGTCTTCCGATACTGTGCCGCACCATATGGGAATGACACCAGACCTTAACCTCTGCCTTCCCCAGGGGGTAAACAACACCCCTTCGGATTATATAGCGCAGAGGTCCTGGTCCCTTGGAAGGGCGGGTCCTGGTCTATGGTAGGTTTCGGTAAATATTTGCTGGATGGACCAATGCACTGGGTTCTCTCCTCAACATCCAGCATCATTTCCCTGCTAGACTCTAGCAAACTCTCCTCCAGTCTCCCCTGTGGGGAGGCTGAGCCGCCGGTGTGTGGTGTGACCTATTGTGTGACAAGGCAGGTGACATGATCATCGTCCTTGTGTAGGCGTGTGTGTGCATGGCTAGGGCACTGAGAGTTTACACACCAGATGGCCTCTGGCTTTACCTTTGTCCTGTCCTCCTGACTTGCTCTAGCGTCATAGAGTAGTGACTTGGTCCGGACCTACGGAATTGTCGTCATCCAGCTCACCATTCAACTGGCATTTTTGGGAAAACGTGTTACGGCCAGGCTCTGCTGAGAAGTGCAGAGGTGAACGGTGTAATCTGTGTTCTCAGTCCGTCGCTCACCGCCTGGCGACCCGGGTGGGTGGGTCCAACCCAGGGGGTGAGTCCACAGCACGGAGGCTGGCCGAGCTACTTGCACTTGAGGGAAGGCTGTGCTTTTGGTGTCTCTTGTGGGCCCCTTGGGAGGGAGTTTAGAATGGAGAGGTCAACGTTGAATTTTAATGATATTCAGAAAAGAGAAAGATGAAGCTTGCGTGGCTCATCTTACCCCCACCATCCGTCCCCCAAGCGCAGGCCTGGACAGCACTCGGTTTCCCTCCCCATGGACGGGCCCGGGAAGATGAGTGTGGCAGCGTGAACGAGGATAGGGCAGCGGAGGCCCGAACGAAGCAAGACTGGTCCGGAGGCGGGGAGGCGTGAGGGGAGGGCTGAGCATGGAACATGCTGTGTAGAAGGGCGACATCCACAGCAGCTGGCACCCCCGAGTGCTCTCCGTTTGTTGGGGACTGTTCGTTGCTCTCTGCGTTCATTGAATCCCCACAACCACGTGCGGCTGATGAGGTCATCATCATCAGCATTTTTATTATTGTGTCTTTCAAATGAAGAAACTGAGGCGTGGGGTGGTGAAGGTCCTTGCTCGAGGACGCACAGCCAGGACGTGCTCAGGGCGGTTTTGAACCCTGAACCGCCCCTCTATGCTGCACAACTCAGGAGCCTCCTCCCTTATCTGCGGTTTCAGTGACCACGGTTTGGGAGCGGAAGGTCACTAGTAGCCTAACACTGAGCCACGGTGCCCACGTCACTCACCTTGCTTCATCTCAACACGCAGGCATTTTATCATCTCACAGCATCCCAAGAGGAAGGGTGAGCACAGTGCGACAAGGTACGTTTTAAGGGAGAGAGGAAGACCTCATTCACGTAACATTTTTACAGTATATTGTTATAATCGTCTTATTTTGTTATTATTGTTACTCTCTTACGGTGCCTGATTTGTAAATTAGACTTTATCACGGGTGTGTACGCATAGGAAAAACACATGGGATGTACAGTGCTCCCTGCCGTGTAGGGTTTCAGGCATCTACTGGGGGTCTCGGGACACGTTCCTCCCTGGATAACGGGGTGTGACATTGATACCTGATAGATTGGTTGTGAGGCATGCAGTGAAGGGAGGGCCCAAGGTGGGCGCCCCGTTTTCTGGTGTAGAAACCAGTCCCCATGACGTCATCATTCTGATGGGGGAACACCAGAGGAACAGCGGATCTGGGAGGCCAGCCAGGAGGGTGGCTTGGGACAATTTGAGATGAAGACATTTCAGGGACCGGCTGGTGGGGATGTTCATTTGGCTGGTGGTACGTATATGGTTCTGGGACTCAGGAGAGAAATCTAAGCTTAACTCTTTGAGATAGATCTAAACAAACAAAAACAGCATAACGAAAAGCACACATAGCAGAAAACCAAAGATTTTTACCATACTTGAAATTTTGACCTTGTAATTTGAGCAGCTCATTTTCAGAGTCACTAGACACCTCAGACCCTAGCATTTTTACAAAATTAGCCTTCCTACATCAAGTCTATTTCTCTGGCTCTTCTAGTACGAGGCCGAACTCGGTGGGGTAATTCTTTTTTCTTTTGTAGCCTCGATGGATTTGCAACCATGCATCCACAGTCTTCCGCTCCGCCTTTGGGACCCCATTAGCTAGCGTTGCCGGTGCAGTCTGTGCCCGTGGAACTAAGCGACGCAGGCGGACATCTGAACTCCGGTGTTCTTACGGGTCTGTAAAAATAATGTTTGGGGGCTTCTATATTCAATAAATCTACTTGCAAAACCAATGGAATATTCTATGTTGTGGGGAAGATAGAGGAGCCTCATGCCCGTGCGGTTCCTTTTCCCCCTCGACAAGAGGGTTGCCCACGCGCAGCTGGTGCCCACAGAAAACCGTGTCTCGGTCTTTAGTAGAAGATGTCCTTCGAGGGCAGCACGTGCACCTTCTCCAGCCCCAAGTCAGAACGCGCCCCGAGTTCTGGACCCGAGCTGAGTGCCTCTCCGAGAAGAGACCCACGGAGATTTGCGGGGCCGGGTCGTTGAGAACCGAAGGCCTTCAGCCTTGGACTCGGGTGGCCTCCTGCGGCCGAAGGCGCTCCCCGTGAACCCGCAGAGCATCTTCTCCCCGTCCTGCGGCGGGTGGCGGGGTGGACAGTGCTGCTGCGCTTGGGAACCTGGAGCCCGCTGGGGCTGTTCGAGTCAGAAAATGGACAGAAAATTGCAAAGAGAAAGAAAAACGGCAACCGGTACATTAAGCGGCCTACAAAGCCGTCGGAAGAAAAGCTGGGCCTGCGGGTTCCTGGATGGCGAGAGGATCGGTGCCCCAGGACATGCCTCTGATTTTCCCTCTCTAATAGGGGTTGCCCGAAGGGCCGTTCCTTCTGTTCTCCTGTAGCCAGGATCGCTGTTGCTGCGTGAGTCGCCTCCGAGAGAAACCCGTGCTTTTTGAAAGAGACTTTTGCATTATTCTCCCTTCTCTCTTTAAACGACCAGTGTTTAAACCTTTTAAATTGTCTTCCCCTATTGATGGAAAAAACTTGAATAAAGACTCTCAATAAATATTTGTATTCGTAAAATTGGTGTGTGTGCGTGTGTGTGCGTGTGTGTGCGTGCGTGCGCGCGCGCCCCTGGCTATTAGATTGTGAACATCCTGAAATTCTGTCCCTCGCCTGTTCAAGTGAGGCGCGCTGGAGTGCACGTGGGTGAGAATGGCGTTATTTCAGTTTTTCATTAGTAGTTGTTAGTGAAAAAGAAAAAATTGTTGTAATGCAATTTGTCCATATATATCTCGATATCTTAAATTGAGAAACCATTTATTTATTTATTTAATATTTAGTTCATTTATTTATTTGAGAGAAAGGGAGAATGAGAGAGAGGGAGAACATGAGAGGGGAAGGTCAGAGGGAGAAGCCGGCTCCCCGCGGAGCAGAGAGCCCGATGCGGGACTCGATCCCGGGACTCCAGGATCATGACCTGAGCCGAAGGCAGTGGCTTAAGCCACCGAGCCACCCCGGCGCCCCTCGGATTGAGAAATCTTGGACCGAAGAGAGAAAAGACGGGAAACGTCTTCTGCTCCATCCGGCAGAGAAACGGTTCTGGAAGTCGGCCCTTTCCCCTGCCCAACGGCTACGCACCGAACGCCTGCTCTGTGCCCTCAAATGAAGCCAGTGCCCGCCTGCACGAGCCTCCGTTCTCCTGAGGAGGCCCAGCGGCCCTGCGACACGGCTCTGGTAGGTGCCTTGGAAGCCTTGGGAGGGGTGGCGCGGGCAAGGAGAGCCAGCTTCACCCCTGCCGGGGCAGGGCGAGACGAAGGCTACGCCGAGGGAGGGGACGATGGTGAGCGGAGCTGCTGCTTCTGGTGGGGCTGAGACCTGGCGCCGAGGCTGGGCGGCACCTGTCCCGCGGGTAGCACAGGGGGAGCATGCGGGGTGTTGACCTGGGGTCCCAGCCGCGCGCACAAACACAGCCCAGCAGGCCCGAGAATGACCTCCGCGTGGCCCTCGGGGCCCGGGAGCAGAAGGCCCGTCCCGAGCAGCTGGGAGCCGCCACGTGAATGAGGCACCAGAGCGTTGTCCTGCGCAGTCCGCTCCCTGTCGGGCCTGACAAGGCGGCGCCCTTTGTGCTCCTGACAATGGGTTTCTCTCTGAGGCCCCATCGGGTTCTGAAACGCGGCCCCGGAGCTGGCGAGCCCGGCTCCCCCCTGTCCCCTTCCCTGTCGCCGTGAGGCTGGGTCCTGAGAAGCTCTTGAAGACTTTTGCGAACGTGGGTGGTCATCGTGTCGCCTAAAATCAGTGTCCGGGCTCTGCGCGGTTTAATCCCGGCCGGCCGGCCTCGGCCTGTGGGGACGGAGCCCTTCAGAGGCATGGGCTTCTCGGAGGGGCGGCGGTGGGAAGTTCGTCCTTATGTCGTAAGGACAGTTGGGAGTCTGTGGGGTCTCCTTCCCTTCTGTCCCTACGGAGCTTTCTTTCAATTATAGAAACAGCACCTTTCTTAATAAGTCCAACAGTCTAACAGTCCGTGTAGTAGAATAGAGCAGCGGTCAAGCTTCGCCACACGCCTGATGTAAACACTGCCTGCCACGGGCTAGCTGCGTGACGTTGCACAAGTTAATGTGTTTGGGCCTCAGTTTTCTTATCTGTGAAATGGGAACCACAAGGATCTTCTGCCTACTTTACTAGTAGCACATAAAACACTTACAATAATATCTGATAAAAATAAGCACACTATTCACATTAACTGTTATTGGCATAACTATGATGAATGTCACTTTTTTCTTTGTTTTCTCTTAAATCATCACATAGAATTCGGCAACTCGGGTTTTTCTTAATCTTCGTTAATCGATCACAAACATCTTTCTAGATCCAAGTCTAAACGTATATAGAGATCACTATTAATTTTTAACAGCTTTCATACTATTACGTAATGTGGTTTGCCATTCATTTGTCTGAACATTACATGTTTCGTAAGCATCCGGTTGTTTCTAAGCTCTTGCTCTCACAAGCACAGTAGCAGTAAGGACTGTTGTACACATATCCTTTTGTACCATTGCTTTTGTTTCTAAAAGAGTCTTAGAAGTGTGATTGCCAGATCCAAAGTCATGAGATTTTATTTTATTTTATTTTATGGTTTGTAATTCTATCTTAAAATTGTTTTTATTTGGGTGTAGTTGGCTCAATGTTACATTAGTTTCAGGTGTACAACATAGCGATTCAACCTCTCTATCCGTTACGCTCACCACAAGCATAGCTACCGTCTGTCACCCTAAGTTATGAGATTTTAAAATGGTAATAGATGTCCCAAAATATCATAGCAATTTGCACTCCTACCAGAAATGTATGAGTGCTCATTTCCCCATGTGCTTACCAGCAGTGGATATTATCAATCTTTAATTTTTTCCAGCCCAGCAGGCAAAAAATAGAATCTCGTTGTCCTTTCAATTGACATTCCTCTGACTACCACTAAGATTGGGAGCATGGACGGGTTCTAAGCTGAGGCATTAACTAATAAGCTTTCCCGTTTGAAAGATCACTGGGGCTGCAGTATGGAGCCTTGATTAGACAGGAGTGGGGAAGGCTGATCTAGAATTAGGGGGGAGGGTTAGGAGGCTGCTTCTGTTCTCCAACCTTTGTGTTGGCAAGCAAACTCCACTCCCAGATGTCAGCCTCTAACCCTGGTCTCTGTCCTGGCGGCCAGCATCACACTTCTTTCTCTGTAATCGACACGGCTGTGTGGACGCTCGTGCAGAGGCAGCTCCAACTCCAAATGGCCACAATGAGCTCCTATCTTCTGTTTTTCCCTCTTCCCAAATTGAAGTTTTCCTGACTTAATTAATGGCCTCACTGTCCCCTAACTAGACTGTGGATTAGGTTTAGTTAGTCTTGCCTAAACTACAAAACTCAGAGTCACTCTCCAGTCCTTGTCCTCTACCTCCCATGGCCAGTCTTGTCACCGAGTCCCACAGATTTTTAGCTCTGTCGGGCCGTTCAGTCCTCCGTGCCTGTCATTCTCTTTGTGCTGCCAGATGATCATACCTTCATCATCTCCTTCTTGCTCGTTACATACCTTCCTGAGTTCCCAGCCTGGTCATGCTCTTTAGTTCTGTTGTCTCTGCTTGGAATTTTCTTCCATCATTTGCCCCCAGTGAAGTGAAACTTCCTCCTAAGCTCATCTTGAGAGTTCCTTTTCCCGCGAAATCCTCTGTTACTCACGTGCCAGTCCAGGTAGAACCAGTAACTCCTTTGCTTGTGCCTCTAATGTACCCCCTACGTTAACCTGTGTTACTAGCACTTGAATCTGTGCCACTCTAGGTCTCCCTCAGAGATCTCTGACCTCCTTGAGAACATGGTTCATGGCTTTCTCATCATTTACCCAGCACACTACTTGGCAAAAGGTAGCAGTTAACCGTTTTTTTGAAACAAGGAAGGCACTTTGGTTTAAACTTTTGTGGTTAAGAATTAGATTATCAGCAAGATGTCTTCCTTTAATTTTTTTCATTTAAAATTGTAAAACAGCACTTACTCCTCATAAGAAATTTGGAAAAAAGTTGAAAAGTAGAAATAAAAAAGTGTTAGAAAGTCATCCATGTTCCCATTTATAATTTTATCTTGCCTTCCCCTGTCTTAGTTGAATGAGTATATAATAATTGATGGTGGGATGATCCCCCCACCCCAGTCTCCATTCCTAGAGTCTGAGAAGTCTAGAATAAACTGAAAAGAGGAGAGCCTGCCACGATATCACTTATTACTGGGAAAAGTTCATCTGTTAGTATAATAAGAGATAAGAAATATGTCACCAGAATGTTATCCTTCACAGTGTTTTGGTAGATGTAATATTTTCCAGTGTGGTGCCACGGGGTTTAGAGTTACAATCTTGTGGGAACTGAGCTTGGGATGACCTGAGTGGATAATAGGGCCCATCTTGAAATCCTACCCCCACTGTGTGCTTTATCCCTCACCAGCATGTATTTTTCTCTTAAAGTAAAATTTCTCAGACGAGATTCTTCTTTCCCTTGTTCATTTTCACTGACCAGTGTAAGCAATGAGCAAACTAGTATCTGTTGTCTACTTCACGGTAGGCCTAGAAGACGACAAGGGAGATGCGCGGTATCCCAGCCCACCAGACCTCTCTATCATTAGACTCAGAAACAGAGCAGTTGAGATTCCTTTGGGGTTTCCGACGTGGGCTTCATCAGCTACGACGGTGAATCTGCTTTGTAACTGACTCTTCCCCGCCCCTCTTCTGTGTTAAGGGATGTGGTTGCAATTTCTGTTTGTTCAGTGTAGTATCTTAATTTCCATACTCAATCCTGTGGTGTTGGACATTTGAGGTTTTCCCTTTTTTACTATTGTAATAACCACAATTAAGAAACATTTTAGGCATTAAACGTTTTCTTTCCGTATTTCAGCTTTTATATCCTTAAGCCATTTCTAGATACAGAATTACTGAGTCCAAGGGTTGGAACAGCTTGAGGCTCATGATACATTTGCCCAATTTTTTTTCCAAAAGAGTTTTTCAAATTTACACGCTCGCCCATAATGTATGAAAGTGGCCATTTTGTTGCACCATTTCCAAGAGCGAGAGTTGACCGTGAAAAAAATAAATCCCAGCTAATTTGCCAGGTAGTAAGTTGTTATAGGAGTTTTACAGATTGTGTCCTCACTTCTTCAGGAAGTCTTCAGACTGACCAAGACTTTTCCTCTGTTTGTAAAGGTTTTAACTGGACTACAGGTCTGTTACAGATAATTTTAAGTATTCTCATAGCCCTATAATTCTAGGCTACTCTGAACATTATTCCCATTTACAAGGTGCACAGTTACACTTCAAAAATGGATTATTATAAGTAATATGGGCTGTGTCATCTTTGTGTGGGAGGAAAGACTCCTATAAGAGGTGGCAGACGGAGGCCCCAGGCAGAAAGGAAAGGAAAGACGTTTGATCAGGGGTAAGTTGCGTAATCAGGGGAAGCATGAGCTCACGAAACTTTGCTAACTGTAAACACGGTTTTATGACCAAAGGACTGTTAGAGAACCAGGGGCATGCTTGCTTTTGTAGCTTATGGAAAAAAATCTCACATGCATTTCTCTAGATAAAGGCAGGGGAAGGGAAAGGAGAGAAGGACTGCAAAACCCTTGTTAAGTCCCCACCATCTTTAAATCTAGACACTCTGAATACTCTTGGAGACTCACTGAGAGTCCCTGTCTTTCACAAGACTTGGTTGCCTCTGTGTAACCATCTGCCCTCCCTGAGGTTATAACATGCAAACTGTGAGATTTGGATATCAAGTCACCATTTGGAAATCATAATTTCAAAGTTCCCCAGAGCAGGAAGTTGCTATTTGTGGCAAATTCTTCTCAAAGTATCTCTAATAGTTCACAGATATTTTCTCACTAATCACCACGCGTTTTTGCTGTCCCTTAATGGGAAAGTTGGTCTGAGGAGAGGAGAGTCCGCCGCTCTCCCTTATTTGTTTTCATGGCCCAACTAAAGCAACTGGCAGATGTGTATTGCGTCTACTTTGTGGTGGGCCTTGAAAAGACCGAGAAGACTGGCCTAAGCTCATCCCCCAAACTCTTCTGATTAGGAAAAGGCTCAAGGTGAATTGTGACAAAATGCAATTCTGCTTCCAAATAGATTACAGTCAGGTTTGGGACAGATGCACGTGCATCAATAGTGGGATTGTCCCTGTGGGTGAGAGGTGCTAAGTGTGTTGGGTACAACTGTGAAGGCAGACCAGAGCTAATAAACAGCTGAACGTTTCTAGAGCCTAACAATTTAGGAAAACTTGCAAATAAATTATTTTTATTCGAGGTTCTCAAAAACCCTGCCGTGTATCGTAGCCTCAATTTATAGCTAAAGAAACTGAGGCCCAGAGATATTAAATAAATGGCTTGTCAGATAGAATTCCATGAGTCAGGATGTAGAAAGGAACAGACATCTCAAGTTCATAACTCAGTGAGGAGATTCACCCTCTGGGTTAGAAGATTCCGCAAAGTGACTTGCAGAGCATGTGATTCTAGAGGTATAGGAGGCTTTGGAACGGAATTAGATAGCTTTGATTTTTTAAATTTTAAGTTGTGAGTAGGAATATGATGTATTAAAGGCGATGCTTGCCTCGGTATACAGGTTGAATTGGGATGACGAGACGTTGACTTACAGTGGTCGGCTAAATAATATTGTAACGGCCAACGTAGGACCCACTTGGACTTACACTTGGATGGGAGGATGGCGTAGGATAGAGAGCAGAAGATCCAAATGAAGGACACACCAAAAGTGAAACATGGAGGTCTTGGTCATAAGACAGACGTGGCTGATGACAAAGAAGGAGACAACAAAGGGTGATTCCGTTTTGAGGCTGGGAAGAAGAATGGCGGTTCAACCGGCGTGGGCCTGGCCCCTTGAATTCTCAGGCAGAAAATTCTCTGAAAGCATTTCCAGTGCTAGTGGAACATAGGGCTGGATGGTCCTTACACAGCAGTTTTCTGGTTGTTTATAATCCCAAAGTTAATTTGATTGGGGGAGCTGTCAAATAAGAGGTAGGGAGACAGCGGACCTGAAGAATGCCTCTCGCTAGAGCGATGCTTCCCTTGTTGATGACCGTGTTTCTTTGCCACAAGAGCATCCACACGCCACCGCTTCACTCAGTTTTCTGCCTTGTTTGGGGAAGGGGCCGCTGCAAGCTGCAACAGGGACTGCAAAACTACGGTTCTTTAATCGGGTTTCTACTTGTGAAGATTTGTGAAGTTTTCAATCTCCTTTCAGAGAAGTCGACCCAGTTCTTATGACCGTTGGTGTTTCTCTGGTTTCCCCTACGAGTGCGGTTTCCGAGTGTACCTTTAGAACACAGAGCTGCTGTTTTAGGAATGTGGGCGTTTGAACAGGTCAGTGATAACAGAAGCTTTTGAATACCAGGGTCTTTTCAGCAGATTTCAATATAATTAGTAGCTCATGGAAGAGTTCACATTCTCATGTTCCTTATTTTTTTATTTTTTAAGTTCCTTATTTTATTTTTTAAGTTTTCCTTATTTTAACAATCAGAAGTATTATATAAGAGGAATTTATATAACCAGATCTCACAGCTTTTCGTGAGTAAATCAGAGAGGAGGCTAGGTTAGGTATCTTTCACGGACGTGGAAGAGTCAGCATTTTAATTTATTTAATTTATTTATTTTAAAGAGGGGAGAGCAGGGGGAGCACAAGCAGGGGGAGCGGCAGAGGGAGAGGGAGAAGCAGGCTCCCCGCTGAGCAGGGAGCCCGATGGGGGGCTCGATCCCAGGACCCTGAGATCATGACCTGAGCCGCTCAGATTCTAACCCACTGAGCCACCCGGGCGTCCCAGAGTCGGCAGTTTTAAATGGCTTTTATTGTACCTGAATCACTGTGTGAGGGAGGCAAGGAAGCAAGATGTTAGTAGGATTTTTAAAGTCCTTTTGTTCCAGATCTTTTTTGAGTAGGTGAGAGCCTGAGTGGACGGCTGTGACCAGTGGCTTCCAGAGGCCGTCGCGTTGATCTGAAATGAAAGAAACTTGTCTGGGCAACGACCTTCCAGGGTCTGAGGCCGGAGCAGCTGACGGTTCTGCCTTCCTCTTCCTTCTCCCCCCAGCCCCGCCCCGCAGACCCCCCTCCCCCACCCCCTGAGTGTTCCCCGGCTTTCTCCTAATGGCAGGCGATGGGGTCTCTATGTGGACTTTGTACTCTGGAAGTTACCATCTGTTGTGTCGTGAAAATGTATCCCAGGTTCAAGCATTTCCCCCAAACCTGCCATATACTCTGTGCTCGTTCTTGTGCAAAAAATGCCCTTTATTTGGACTGAGTCTGGCTCTTTGTCTCTATGGAAACCTTGATAGAAAGCTGAGTAACACTTCCCGGAACAGGCCGTTCATTTGGGATTTGGGTAATGCTGGGGCAAGAGCTCCTCAGTGAATTAGTACCGTATCTTACTGAGACTTCTCAGTGCAGCTGTCCTTCCAGCGAGCACGAACCTCCCCTGAGATACACGTATGTATCACACGCATACACGCGCACAGCTGTGTGGGTCGCAGGCTACCGTGAAAGAGACAGAGACTAAATGTAGTGACCAGAGACTTGAACGAAGGAGGATTTCTAGACTGGAATTTTCCCCTTTGCTATGAGGCTTGGTCCTGGTTGTCTGACTTGGGGAAAATCCTGTGGTTCCTCTGTATCTCGGTTTCCCCATCTGGAGAATACACAGTTGGTCTAGAAGCTGCTTATAATCCCAGCCCTTTCCCCAGCTCTAGTATCCCATTACCATATCTTATTTAACTTTTGTGAGGAAAAATACTACCTTCTATACCTTCAGAGTGTTCTGCGAGCTGATAAAAGCGATATTAAAATGATAATACTAGTAAAAGTTGCTTTGTTTGTCGTTCAGAAATACATTTCCACCATTGGGAAGTCAATCCACTTGTATGGATAATTTGTGTAACGTTACCGTCATGCGTCTCTAACTGGCTGCTTCATGTATGGAAAATGAGTGTAACTTTTTTCAAGAGACGAAGCCTCAGAGTTTAATCAGACCATTTTTACTGCATCTGCTATCTGGAGGCAACGTTCTGTTGTTGTTTTATGGAAAAATGGTTTTTTTTTTTCAGTAATGAGTATGAGCACAACTATTTCCATGGTGGGAACAAGGAGGGAGTTGAGGCTATAGGGTCAGGAGAACACAGAGGAGAGAAAACGAGGTGGAAACAAAACAGATCTAATCAAGTCTGTCCTTCAGAAAAGAGAAAAGGCACAGCTGCTCCTGTGAATCTAAAATAAATAAATAAAGATTCGTTGTTTAATTATTCAGTTACGTAGGCCCTGTTAGGGATGAGGGGGAGAAAACTGAATAGTCTCTTTAAATCAAACTGTCGCAGGGCATTCTTTTGGGTCCTGGCTACTTCTCCGACTTGCCGCAGGAGGTTTGCTTTTGGGGTTGGCATCAGCCCCATCGGGACGGTCTGTTGTCCTTGCCAGCAGGGCCTGAGGGGTGGGGAGGGAGTGGGGTGCAGGGAGGGACGGCGACGCGGGACGCCTGTGCCAGCCCTCCCAGACTCACGCAGGGAAGCGCACTCCCTGTGAGAGCACAGGCCCATGCCTGCCCCTCCGATACATTGAACCCTGTCGCTCTAGGGCAAATCATCATTCGTTTGGTTGCTTTTGAGATCTTCTCTTTTGAACCGAAGTTGGGCTTTTCCACAAGATGCCCTACCCGGAGCTTAGAGCTCGCTCTGACCTACCCCTGTTCCTTTTGCTCCGTTGCTAGGCTCCGCAGGTTGGTCGCAGGACCCAGGTGCGGCTCTGCCAGCCGCTAAATCCGGTCCCTTGACGGTTGCCACGAGCGACGGCCTCCTGCGGAGGCTGCCCTGGCCGTGGGCTGGTGGCGTGGCCGGACCGCTAACTGCTGCCTCTGATGTTTGTCGCAAGCGCCCGGGGATGAAGAACACTCGGGTCTACACGTCTCTTCCGTGGATTTGGAGCCGCGTGCGGGTGGCGTGAAGCGGGGCGGGTGGGCAGGTGGCGGACGTCGCGGCTCTTCTGCGGGTCTCACCTTCCTCCCCGGAGAGAGGAGAGGGTGCGCCGAGGCCGTTGGCAGCTCGGACAGAGCAAGAGGTCACAGTGTCCCCGTCTTTATCGCTGTTTCCGACCGAGGTCCCGCCCGGGCGCCTTCTGTTCCGTGAGGCCTCTTTGTCCAGACTGTCCCGCCTCCAGCAAGGGGAACCCTGCCCTCTGTCATCCCGCGCGTCCCCTCAGCACCCGCGTCGCAGGCCGCGGCGCGTCGTGGGCTTGGGTGTGTGTCGTCTCCCTGACCAGACTGCGAGGTCGCAGGCGCCCGGCCCTCGCGGCGTTTTCCAGGTCGCAGGCAGGCACCCCGGACTGTCTGCGCCCAACAGAGCTCCTGACTTGCTGTCGCGGGGGACGACGTGTGAGCAGGGCCTTAGGAACACAACAGGGACAATCTCAACTGTCCCCAGCCTCTTCGGAAGCCCGGCGGCGGCGCGGGTGGGCGGCTCCTGGCTCCCAGACCACAGTCAACGAAAGGGACGGCGGGACCCAAGAATTCCGGTTCCCTGATGCGCTTCTAAAGTCCTGTGGCAAACAAGGTTGTTTCAGTTCCTGCCCGATCAATGACCCCACAGAGCAGCGACCTCTGCAAATATTCCAGAAATAGCTAGTCTTGCAATTCATTGAAAACGGATCAGTCAGACTCTTTTTCTCTTCGCCAGGAGAGAAAATCCAAAATGGCATCATTGCAGCGTCTTCTTCAAAGCGGCGCGGAGCCCACACGAGGCTCGCGGTGCTGGGAGACAGACGGGGCTGAAAACAGCCTCCGTGACGCTGGAGGCTGGAGCCCGAGGGTTGAGGGGTCGGCCGGGTTGGTGTAACTCTGGGGCGCCTCTCACGGGTGCCCGTCTCCTCCCTCCGTCTTCACCTGGTCCTTCCTCTGTGCCCGCATTTTCTCTGTGTCCCAGTCTTCCCTCTCCTTAGAAGGACCCCAGTCATTGGATTACGGTCACGTTCTGATTTACTGAAGGCTAGGACTTCAGTAGATGAGTTTGGGGTGGGGGGGACAGAGTGTTTCTCCTTTATTTTCCCTATAAGGGAGAACTGTCCCCCTCAAGTGGAATGTGAGTGGCAGAGTTGTGTTCCCCAGCTAACATTTATGTAGTAAGTGAAAAAGCTCATAACAAAAATACGTAATTATACCTGAATATATACTGTGTGTGCAAGGTATGGTGTTCTCGGTCTCTTTCTCTCTCTGTATATTCCCTTTGGTGACATGAACAAGTAGCTATACACAGACGCACATGCATATGCTTATTTTTTTATTTTTTTTACACGTATGTTTAGACCCTGTGTGTAAAAACAGAAGACTGAAAGAAAGCACACCAGAATAATAACGTTAGTTATCTTTTGGCTGCGGGGCTATGGGAACCGTTTTTCTTTTCTCCATGGTTTAGTATTTATCAAATTGTCTATAATTAATATGAATTACTCTTTAAAGAAGAAAGTATACTTACTAAAAGTTAAAAAGTAAATAATGAAACCATTCATCCCTAGACAAGTCATTCATAACAAAACAGTTGATAATTCCCACTATCTTTCTGGAGTAAGTCCTACCACAGAATTACCACAAGAATTAGTGAAGCACTTTGAAAAGGAATATTCTAAGATCAAATTACTCTTTCTGGAAACCAGAAAAAAAAAAGTCAAATCTAAAACTTGACTAGTCTAGGAAAAAGTGAAAACTACCTAATAAGAAAAAATTAGAATACCAAACAAGTAAAAATACAAAGTTCTAAATGTATTTTAAACTTTGTTTATTATCAGTCTTAGACAATGAGTACCCCTTGTACTCTTATTGATATTTTGCTGTGTTTTAGTCGTAGTCATGTATTACTTTGATAATCAGGAAAAAGAAAAAGTGAATTCAGAAGCTAGCATCCAGTGAGACCAACAGTGAGGTCAAATACTGACTTGGACTTGGTTTGGTTAGCATGGTTTTTGCTACCAGGATAAGGAAATTTTTTCCAATAACAAAGGTAGTAGCATTTTGTTTTTGTTTTTGTTTTTTTTGCAAATTGAGCTGGGTCCCTGGCCAGGGTTTGGGCTTAACCATCCGGGGCTTCTTGAAAATGGATAATGGCCATTTTCCCCACAAAGACGTAACACGAGGTTCAGCTGTGGATGTCTGTGGAATGCGGGCAGTGGGCCTGAGTGGTGAGTGCAGCCCGCTCATGTTTTCTTTGGCCTGGGTAGTTTCTAAAGAAAAAGGGAGATTTAGACTACAAATCTAAGATCCTGGTTTCTAAAAAAAAAAAAAAAAGAACCGAGACTATTTGGCATTCCAGTCTGGACACCGGCTCTTGGAAGGAGATTGTAGCCGCTACCGGGCCTGTGAGTCCCCAGCACTGGCGTGGAGTTGTGGCTGGAATTCATCGTCACGCCTGGACGGCTCCTCTGAACAGCTAAGTCAGGCCACGAGTGCCTCGTGCTTCAAGAGAAGCGTCTTCTTGAGGGAGAGGGACGGATCCATGAATGTTCGGCGTGAACACGTTGGCGTGTTTACTCACTTATTCACCTGCTGTCCCTGTAACGATTGGAAGTGGTGACCCTTCCGTGGGCCTCGGGAAGTCATGCAGAGAGTCTCTCCACGGGCAACAGAACCCGTGGGGATCAGGTGTGGTTGCGCAGGACCGGGCCGGATGAGGCCGAGGGCGACAGGGTTGGAACACCGCGTGCAGCCCCCAGTCATCGTTGTGGAAGTCCCAGGATCTCCCCTCAGTGAGAAGCCGACTCAGTCAGAGGGGCTTGGTGGTGGCGCGGACACGAAGTACTCCCACATCTCAGTGTCTTAGGAGCAGGGTTCGTTTTTCCCTCGTGCCGTTTACGTCCGCGGCGTGCGACGAGGGATCCTGCATCCTGTTCTTTTCACTTTGATGCCTCAGTTGACAAAGAAGACCACACCTGGAATGCGGCCAGTAGCTGTGGGAGAGGAACAAAATCGATGGAAAATTGCTCGCTGGTTCTTGAAACTCCCGCTTAGAACTAATATGTGTGCTTCCTGCTCACATTTCGTTGGTCGGACTCACAAGTCCCAAGTCACAAGTCCCAAGGCCATGCCTAACTACCACGATTATGCCTCATACAGTCCTGCCAGACCCAGAAGTCAGAGCTGGAAATGGCTGGTGGATCGCATCAAGGATGATGACGTGAACCTCTGGAATCTCTCTTAATTTATTCGCCTGCAGAAAGAATTCAAATCGTTCTCCCTTAAGTTGAGCTTCAGAAACGAATGACGGATGGACATTCACATGACTCGTCACGTTGACAGCCAGGGAGTCAGAGACCATGTTCTTGGACATGAACTTGGTGGAGGTGGGCCCCGTTTGTCCAGTAGGAGTCGCTCTTTGGCACCCGGAGTGCTGTGGGGTGTTACGGGCTCCTCACCCGCGTCACTGAACACCATTCCCACTCGGCAGCGCAGCAGAAGCGCTGAAGCTTTTGCTTCCTTCCAGAAAGGAAAACGAAATAAAATGAAACTCTTCTTTTGGCCCTTCGTTGCTCTCTTTCTCATCCCACCCTCAAAACGAATTTTAGCACATGTGCTTTTTGGAGGGCATGATTTGAATGTGTAGACAATTTACTGTATTCTTTTAAAATTCGGCAAAATCTCCATAGATATCCCCAGGTCTGTTTGTACAGTAATAGTGAGTATCTCGCTAAGGGTTGGAAATCAAATCATCAGATGGCCGAGTGTGATTTCAGGAAACTCTCAGGACTTGCATTCACTAAGTCGGCGCCCTTGAATGGTTTGTATTTTCCGAAGGGAATGCATCAGTGTTGTTCCCTAAGAGGTTTTGGTGGGTGTACAGAGGTATTCAGACAACTTAGTCTTTCGGGGGAATTTTAGCTACTGAAAAGTCACATCTACTGTCATCAAGATTTATACTGCTTTTTATTTTTAAAGTACCTCCATGTGATTTGTCTTTATAGAGGGAGGAAGAGGAAGGTTAATTATTGAAAGATTTCATACAGAAATAGAAGTATATGGCCCAAAACTGTGACTTAAAACTGGGAGTAGTCTGTTCTGCCTGGAATTTTATTTTCTTTAATCAAGGAGGGGGGATAAGGAATATTTCTATGTATTAACTAAAGAGAAGACAGGGAAGACACAGTTAGTTCTCCGTGGTGTGGGAAATTAATGCCGGAAGAGCTCTCTGTTGTTCATGTATGACGACCTTTCATCTTCGTCAAGGACCTTAAAACCTTTTTCGTGGGTCTCTTTAGGTTTTACCTAGCCTGTTATAAAGGAGAAATGAAAAATATAGTTAGAATTTCTTCTTATAAAGATCTTCTCTTCTAAAATATGTAAGCCACAGTGACATAATTATTTGATCTCCCCAAGTCAAGATCTGGGAAAGACCCAGTCTCAGGGCTCCCAAAGCAGATCCCACGTCTCAGTTTAGTTGGTCGATACACGAAAGGTCATAGTTTGAGTTGTGTGTATCAGTGGATTTCTAAATCTTGGTTTTGTGGACGTTTAAGCCCTTTGGATGAAGAGTAGGAATGATGATGGCCTCAGTGAAAGGTACTGTACAATCAGCTGTCCCTTTGGGAGAGTGGAAAGTAACCACCCAGAATGCCAACAAACCAACCCCCAAAAGGTCTCGAAAATCTAGCAGCCTGGCTTCCTGCAAACGGACCGTTCTCAGACTCTCCTCCAGCGGAGCCTGTTCCCCAGGGCCTTCCTGCGAGACATCCGGCTCTCTGGTTTCCCCCGGAGAAGAGCAATTCCATGCGTCCGGGCGGCAGGAGGTTGCATTTCCTCTTTTCACAGGATTATGTGGCTGCTTTTCATCTACAGATCACGGAAAGGCGTTTGCAAAGAACAAAGACACACTTGCAAGTCATGGAAAGCCTGTTACCCCATTTTGCAGATAGAGAAGACGCATAACATTTAAAAGGTCGTTTTCTCAGGTATAGCAGAAGCCACAGGCGTATGTCACGGACAGTGATTCTAATGGCGTGATCTAATCAACTCGCAGTCCAGAGGCACTTTGTGTGTGTGTGTGTGTGTGTGTGTGTCTTCAAAATCAACCCTGCAATTAAACATAATTATGTTTGCTCTTTTGTGGTTCCTTTCACCCAGGGAACAGAAAGTGCTTCACAAACATTAATTAAGCAGCGCAACACCCCTGTGAGGAAGATAGGAATTACCCTGCTCTTAGATGTGGTGACACGGAAACTGAAGAATTTAGTAATTTATCCACGATTACGGTGGGAATTGTCGCCCAAGTTTCCATATGGTTGAAGTTTCTCTGTAGTCTTATCCTTCAGTGAAATAGTCTTTGAAATGCATTAATAATCTTATGTGGAAAGTATTTTTTTCAACTGCTTATAGTTATTAACATTTTGCTGTCTTCTACCTGTGCTTTTGTAAATTATTTTCATTATTATCTATTTTAAATACTAAGTAAGGGCTTAAATTATAGAGAGTGTTGGGGTGCCTGGGTGGCTCAGTGGGTTAAGCCTCTGCCTTCGGCTGAGGTCATGATCTCAGGGTCCTGGGATTGAGTCCCGCATTGGCTCTCTGCTCAGCAGGGAGCCTGCCTCCTCCTTTCTCTGTCTACCTCTCTGCCTACTTGTGATCTCCCTCTGTGTCGGATAAATAAATAAAATCTTTAAAAAAATGATAGGGAATATCTTCATATTTTCATTGATTAGATACTCTAAATATCTAAGATTTCACCTAAATATGAAAGTCATTTTAAGTTTTTTTATCTTTTGGTAAATTATTTTAATTGAACTATATTGAAGTAATACATAGATACAGAAAAGTGCAAAAAACATAAACGTATGGTTTGATGAGTTTTCATGAAGCGAATACACTGGTACATCAGCAGAGAGCATCAGTAGCCTCAGAAACCCCTCACCTGTGTGCCCACGTCCAGCCATCGCCCTTCCAGAAGTGACCAGTGGTCTGCATTCTCACAGCACAGATGAGTTTTGCCTGTTTTTGTACTTCAGATACATGAGTCATACTGTAGGTACTCATTTGTGTCTGTTTTCTTTCTTTTTCTTAAAAAAAAATTCGAGGTAAATATGATACACAGCACTGGGTTGGCTTCAGCTATCTGACGTAATGATGTGATGTCGTGAAATGATCACTACAGTAAGTCTAGTTAACGTGCCACCAAACAATCAGTTACACTTTAGTACGGAACAAACAAAAACGAAAGCCAAATCATTACATCACTACAAAATTTTTTTCTTGTAATGAGGACTTTCAGGGTGCTGGGCGGCTCAGTTGGGTAAGCTGCTGACTCTTGATTTCGGCTCAGGTCATGATCTCAGGGTCCTGGGATCGAGCCCTGTGTAGGGCTGCACGCTCAGCAGGGAGCCTGCTTGAGGATTCTCTCTCCCTCTCGCTCTGCCCTTCCCCTCTTCTCTAAAATAAATAAATCTTTTAAAAAATGAGAACTTTCAAGATTTACTCTTAGTAAGTTTCAAATATGCAATGTGTGTATAATAAGTAATATGTATAATTAATTATAGTCTCCATGTTGTCCATTACATCCCGTGACTTGTTTTCTAGCTGGACGCTGGTGTCTTTTGACTCCCTTCACCCATGTGGCCCACCCTTCACCCTGCCTCTGGCAACCATTGATCTGTTCTCTGTATCTATGAGCTTGTTTTTTTTGTTTGTTTGTTTTTGTTTTGGATTCCACATATGAGCAAGATTGTAGTACATTTCTCTTTCTCTGACTGTTTTCACTTAGCATAATGTCCTCAAGGGCCATCCATGTTGCTGAAAGTGGCAAGATTTCCTTTTTTATGGCTGAATAATAGCTCATTGTTTGTGTGTGTGTGTGTGTGTGTGTTTTCTAGAACATTTTCTTTATCCATTCATCTATCAATAGACACGTTGTCTCCATATCTTGGCTATTATAGAATTATGCTGCACTGAATGTGGAGGTCCATATATCTTTTTGAGCTAGTGTTTTCTTTTCTTTGGATAATTACCCAGAAGTGGAATTGCTAGATCATATGTCTTCTTTCATTAAGCATTGTGTTTGTGAGATTCAATCACGTTGTTGCCTGCAGTTATATGAGTTCATTTCCGTGGCTGTAGAGTAATTAAATTATTTAAATACACCACAATTTCTTTATCTATTCTACTGTTGATGAACAATTTTTTTTCTACTTTGGGATGATTGGAGTATTGTTTTTGTTTTTTATTTTCATTTATTTATTTTTTAAGATTTTATTTATTTATTTGACAGACAGAGATCACAAAAATATGTGCAAAAATATCTAGAGTATGTCCTGTTTTGGAAATAAGTGGTTCATTTTTTGAAAGATTTTATTTAATTATTTGAGAGACAGAGATCACAAGTAGGCCAAGAGGCAGGCGGGGGTTGGGGTGGGGGGTGGGAAGCAGGCTCCCTGCCGAGCAGAGAGCCCGATGGGTGCGGGGCTTGATGCCAAGACCCTGAGATCATGACCTGAGCCAAAGGCAGAGGCTTAACCCACTGAGCCACCCAGGTGCCCTGAGTATTGTTTTTAAAGGTATGTTGTTATGCACATTCTTCTTTAATTAGGTGAAGAGATAAGGAGAACTCTTTTTATTTACCACGAATGATGTATACTGAGGAGTTACTAAGTGTTATTCATATGAAGAGGACTTAAAAGAACCTGTTTCCCAGCTGTGGAGCAGGAATAATTAACATTTTTCTTTAAACCTGAAAATGTCACTTGCCTTATTGGTTGGTTGAGTTCACAAGAGACAGCTCAGAGAAGTGAAAAGAGCTCAGGTGGCAGGTAGACCTGGGTGTGAATTCTCGCTCCACCACTTACTAACTGTGTGACTTTGGCCAGCTCCGTCACTCCCTCCACGTTTCTTGGCCATCAGATGGTCTCTAGGTGGGGGGCCCAGCTGGCTTAAGTTGGTGGAGCTCGTCACTCTTGATCTCAGGGTTGTAAGTTCGAACTCCACACTGGGTGTAGAGATTAACTAAAAAAATAAAATCTTAAAAAAAAGGTCTCTAGGTTTGTTGAAAGATTTGAAACTAAGTACATAGCACTAAGTAGGAACTGAGTGGATGGCGTCTATTATTAAGTATTTTCTGACCCAGTATGACTCTAAGACATGCCAGGCGGTCGTCTGACTGACTTGGACTATAGTTTTGGATTATTAAGAATTCCTATTTGAAAAATTCTTTAAGTTACTGTACAGTGAGTATAGAGATATCTGTTTTCAAAGAGACCTCTAACACTCAAGGGACCTCCAACATTAAGGATTTCTGTGTTTCTTTTTGAAATATATCTGTGATGAATATACGGTGTCCACTGATTCATTCTTGGTCTCTGGGAGGGTTTATCATAGTTTATCATATAACAAAAGAGAAGATCAAATATCATTACAGGCATACTCTGTGAACAGCTTGCTTAATATATGATTTAGGCTTAGAAAAGTATCGGCTTTAAGGTCAGAATTCTGTGGAAGTGGAAGCTTGGGCAGAGAATCACTGTGTGATTCTCTGATTTGTGTGAAACACTTTGTGTCTGTTGGATCCTTGATTGAGAAGCCTCGTGTTAAATATTTTAGAAATGGTAATAGTTGGAACAAATAGAAGGGAGGGGTGGAGTGATTGATTGATTGCCCAATTCTCATGTGACCCGTTGGCAATTCAACACGTTACGCATTCTTGAGTTTCTACTGGAGAGTCGGTTATCTGAGTATCTACTACACCGTATTCTGTGTTTTCCCATCTGAGGAAATGGCACCCAGTTGCCCCAGCTACAGCCGGGACGGCCCTGACTTCTCACTCTACCCAGATCCACCGAAATCGACCATTCCTGCCAATCCCCCTCCTCAATAGTTTGTGAATCCACCCACTTCTTGCTATCTTCTTGCCACTACCATAGCCCAGTCTGTCAGCGCCGCCCACCTGGGTCATTTCAGGAACGTTGTAGCTCATCTTCCAACATCCGTTTTCCTACTTTTATGGAATGATCCCGTGTTGCAGCCAGGAATGATCTTTACTAACAACAGACCAGATCAGTCCCATCTTCTGCTTCAAACCCTTTAATAGTTTCATACTGAATTTGGGGGAAAGTCTGTAATTCTTAACTCAATGTGAAAAATGGACTTACTCCCCTTTGCTGCCCTGCCCCAGGGATTTCACGCTGCACCCACACAGGCCTTTTTCCTGGCCCTTGAATGCCTTGTTCCTCCTTCACGTGCTCCTTTCTGTCTCCTTTCTTTCCCTCACAAACCTTCACTCATTCTTGAGGTCTCAGTTTTGGTATGTTTTTTCAGGAAAACATCCCACGATCCCATGCATTAAATTATTGGTTCCTTCCATTGTATACTTTTATAGCATCTTCTACTTACATGTATAATATTGTTCATACTTAAAATCTTGCATTTAATACTTACTAATAGTCTATAGGGTTTATGAGAATAGGGATTCTATCTACTTTGTTTACTTATGTGTCCTTATTAGTAAGTGCTCAATAAACATTATTGACTGATTGAGTCATGTATTTCTTTAGGATAGGATTAGATTATTAATATAGCCGAGGGAAACAGTGGACACGTTTTATCTCTTCACAAATGTGGAAATGATTACTTTAACACAGGTAAGAAAATTGTCAGTGTTTGTGAAACTGAAGACAGAAAACTCTTCAGAAGCAATTATAAAGGCTCAATGATGATACTTATTTTTACCATTTTTCTTGATTTATCTTGTTATCAATAGATAGGCCTTCACTTCACAATATAATTTATTTATTTATTTATTTTTTTAAAGGTTTTATTTATTTGGTAGAGAGAGCCATCACAAGTAGGCAGAGAGGCAGGCAGAGAGAGAGAGGAGGAAGCAGGCTCCCTGCTGAGCAGAGAGCCCGATGAGGGGCTCGATCCCAGGACCCTGGGATCAGGACCTGAGCCGAAGGCAGAGGCTTAACCGCCTGAGCCACCCAGGCGCCCCCTAACTACTCTTCTCCTCCATGTGCATCAAGGCCATGGGCCAGCTCCGAGAGCAGGTCTCTTCCTCTCCTCGGCTACATCAGCTGAGTGCAGGATTAGTTCCTCAGAGGGAAGCATGGAAACCATTTCATTTAGATCATCGGAGGTCTTTACTATGAGTACAAATTCCTGCTCCCGACAGAAACCCTGGAAATTAAACCCAGGGAACGACATCTTTAATAAGAAGTCAGGGTTTCAAAATTATTGGCCTAGTGCCTAGTCATTACAGGTTAGGAGCTGACAACAGGCATGTTGATGCTAACTCTGGGGAACACAGAAATATAATTTACGTGAGCCTTTTTCACTAAGGCTCCCCATGTTAGCTTTAACTTTCAAATAAGCCTGAATCTTTAGTAGAGAGAAGCTATGGAGGCACAAAGCTAAGAGGACCTTGAGAGACCATTTGGTTAGGCTTTGTGCTTCAGGTGTATTTATACCACCCCCCGGGATTGTTAATGGTCTTTTTCCTTACTGGAGCTATTTGAGGGCAGAAAACCCATTATTATATCTTGGGTTTTTCACTGAGACAATCAGATAATCTTAGGTGATCTTTTAACTCTAAAACCTTTTAGGGGCGCCTGGGTGGCTCAGTGGGTTAAAGCCTCTGCCTTCGGCTCAGGTCATGATCCCGGGGTCTTGGGATCAAGCCCTGCATTGGGCTTTATCCTCTGCGGGGAGCCTGCTTCCCCCTCTGTCTGCCTGCCTCTCTACCTACTTGTGATTTCTGTCTGTCAAATAAATAAATAAAATCTTAAAAAAAAAAAAAAACAAACCTTTTGGCTGTACCTAACTAAGGTCTGTTTCTTCTTGTTTGGTACTTTGTAAACGTGGAGAACAGCGAACATAGTCACATTCTTAACATACTCACGTGCAGACACCCCCTCGTCCACCAGGACTAATGCTGAACAGGACCCCAAACACAGACTCATTGAGTTGGAAGCAGTCGTCGACACTAGTTCAGATGAACCTTCTAAT
The DNA here is from genome assembly GCF_963455335.1 of Martes martes. Taxonomy (NCBI): domain Eukaryota; kingdom Metazoa; phylum Chordata; class Mammalia; order Carnivora; family Mustelidae; genus Martes; species Martes martes. The sequence continues at coordinate 204,572,399 of NC_137889.1, read as the reverse complement.
TTTACAGACATGTAAACAAATGCAGGGATGAGATGTCATTTAGTTATAAATCTGACAGATTTATGAGTATATTTCAACAGCTCAAATTCATTTCTCTCTTGAGTTATATTTTCCCGTGGTGCAGTTGGAAAGCATCTGGTCCATCTAAATTCGGGTCTGTTTCAAATCCTTCTCCATCACCTACTACCTATATGATTCCAGCACATTATTTGACACACTGGAGCTCTGTTTTCACAATATTGTACCATATATGAAGATAAAAATCTACTTTTGTATAATCATATGGAGAACCAAATGAGATAAAGCACAGTGCCTGTCACATGATGGATGCTCAGTTGAAAATCCGTATTTGTTGTTGGTGCCGTTTTTTGGAAGACAGTTTGGCAACATGTATCAGAAGATAAGATATGCAAACCCTGTGACTTGGCAACTCTAGTCAGCATAATGAAATCAGGCACATATGCGTGTTCAGAATCTATAAAGTAGCTCACTGTTACAGGACTTTCGTTATACAGTTGGTCAGAACTTCTTTCCTCAATAAAGAATTGCAAGAAAATCTCGATACAACCCAGACACACTCGTACAATGATGCTGTCTTCTGACAACCTTCGAGAAGAACTTAACGGCATCGACTTTAGCCATGAGAAGAAAAATAATCACGATAAAAATGAGTTAACAGTTCATTTAGTGTATGTTTTGTGCCAAATCTGTTCATTCACTGAATCCTCACCATAACTCTGATGTGGATACAATATCATCCACACATTATTTTTTATTTTATTTATTTTATTTTTTAAAGATTTTATTTATTTATTTGAGAAAGAAAGAGCACAAGCAGAGGGAAGAGGCAGAAGGAGAAACAGGCTCCCTGCTGAATAGGGAGCCCGATGCGGGCCTCAATCCCAGGACCTTGAGATCATGACCTGACCCTAAGGCAGCTGTTTAACCGACTGAGCCACGCAGGCACCCAATATTATTCATATTTCAGAGAGATTAAGTATGTATGCATCTTGTCGGGGAGCAGTGGAGTGGACACATGGTCACACAGTTAGTGAATCATTGAATCAAGATGAGATGTAAGTTCGCTTGATTCCAGAGCCAAGGACTCAAATCTGTAATTTTTATTCGTAGGAATTTAACAAAAATCAGCTGCAAAGGGGTAAGGCTGGCACAGTTAAGAACAGATCAAAAGCTTCTGCACAGCAAAGGAAGCAGTCAACAAAACAAAGAGGCAACCCACGGAATGGGAGAAGATATTTGCAAATGACAGTACAGACAAAAGGTTGATATCCAGGATCTATAAAGAACTCCTCAAACTCAACACACACAAAACAGATAATCATATCAAAAAATGGGCAGAAGATATGAACAGACACTTCTCCACTGAAGACATACAAATGGCTATCAGACACATGAAAAAATGGTCATCATCACTAGCCATCAGGGAGATTCAAATTAAAACCACATTGAGATACCACCTTACACCAGTTAGAATGGCCAAAATTAGCAAGACAGGAAACAACGTGTGTTGGAGAGGATGTGGGGAAAGGGGAACCCTCTTACACTGTTGGTGGGAATGCAAGTTGGTGTGGCCACTTTGGAGAACAGTGTGGAGATTCCTCAAGAAATTAGAAATAGAGCTTCCCTATGACCCTGTAATCGCACTACTGGGTATTTACCCCAAAGATACAGATGTAGTGAAAAGAAGGGCCATCTGTACCCCAATGTTCATAGCAGCAATGGCCACGGTCACCAAACTGTGGAAAGAACCAAGATGCCCTTCAACGGACGAATGGATAAGGAAGATGTGGTCCATATACGCTATGGAGTATGATGCCTCCATCAGAAAGGACGAATACCCAACTTTTGTAGCAACATGGACGGGACTGGAGGAGATTATGCTGAGTGAAATAAGTCAAGCAGAGAGAGTCAATTATCATATAGTTTCACTTATTTGTGGAGCATAACAAATAACATGGAGGACATAGGGAGATGGAGAGGAGAAGGGAGTTGAGGGGAATTGGAAGGGGAGACGAACCACAAGAGACTATGGACTCTAAAAAACAACCTGAGGGTTTTGAAGGGGCGGGGGGGTGGGAGGGTGGGGGAACCAGGTGGTGGGTATTGGGGAGGAGACGTATTGCATGGAGCACTGGGTGTGGTGCAAAAACAATGAATAGTGTTACGCTGAAAATTAAAAAAAAAAAACACAGTATATACTACATATGCATAACAAAATATATTAAAAAAAAAGAAGAACAGCTGTCAAAACCATGATACTTGCCTGTCTCTTCATGCTGCTCACATGCGGTCTGCTTATTCAAAAGAAAATGTACCACCATACCTGTGATCCCCTTAAAACAATAATCAATTACTGTGGCCCTGTTTTTACCCATCAAACACTTTACGCAGTGTCTGAATTGCCTCAGGGACTGTGGTCCCCGTTGGAAGGACCGTGATGAAGAAACCCAGTTAGGTGCAGACGCCCTGGAGTACTTGTCTCACTTACCGACGGTGCGGATTTCCTTCTCTCCTTCATCAAGGAAGCTGGGGTTCTGGGGTGGCCACGGACTACAACATACATTTGAGGAGGAAGGGAGGGAGAATCTCGGAAAACGCAGAGACCCTGTATTTCCCAGACGTGCCCCGTCTGCCTCTGACCTTGCTCCGAAAGGAGCCGTTTCGGTGACACAATGGATGCGACATAACATGACCCTGGAGCCGTTCCGCCTGCGCCGGCTGCCTTTCCTCGCCTCTGACCTGGGACTCTAGGCTCTGGTTCTAGAGCCTGAGTGTTAGGGGAGGGGCCGGGGCTGGGCCCCCCACGCGGGCCGCGCGCCTCCTTTCCTCGTGGCAGCTCCGGTCTCGACACTGGGCCTTCGCAGCGTCACCCGGCGGGGTGGGAGCCCCGGGGGCCCCGGGTGACCTGTGCGGTGTGTACGTGTCCACCGGGGACGTCCTCCCCCTTCTAGCCAGCCTGGCCTGGTGAGTCATCCGAGAGCCAAAACAGTTTCTCTTTACATTTGGCTGCAGAAAAGGCTGAGAAAGATCTGGGAGGTGAGAGAATCTGCCCGAAGCCGCGTGGGGTCCGCTCGGAGACGCCCCAGCTCCGCCGCGCGCTTCCGTCCGTTGGGCAAGGTGACCTCCCCGTCCGCTGTGGGGCTGCCTCGTTCTCCTGGTGTCCTCTGACCCGGGTTTTTCTTCTGGGACCGGCAACAAGGCTGGAAGAAGGGGCAGGCGTCTGGGCGACTTGGCAGTGGCTTCCCCGAAGACGCTTCTTTCTCCATAATGATGAGATCCAGGCTCGCAGTTTCGGTGCTTGTCCCAAAATATTTCGAAATGTGAAATGCATGCGAGCCAAATGACAAAAATGTTTTTTTTTTTAAAACAAAAACATGGGCTTCTTGTCATCCACCACACTGGCTGTTTCAGTGTCTGTTCAGTCAGTAAATTATTCTGTCTGATCTTCATTTCTGATGATATCCAGATGGTCTAAAAGTCAATCTTTTCTGCAAAAGAGAAATTCTCTGTGAGAAGTGAGTAGCCTTTATGTTCAGTTGGTGTGGGTGGGAATTAAATGAAAGACACAGGATCGTCTGTACCCAATTAATACTGATATTTGACTCATTACAGTGCCTATAGAGTCAATCTGGGGCTGGATTTAATTATTGTTCTTAACTCTTAAAAGGCAAGTGTATCTTTTCCCAAATGATAGAACATTTTGTGAAAGCCAAAATTGCTAATGTTAACGTTTCTTCTTTTCTATTTTCTCGAATCTTCTGGAATTAAAATGCTGATTCGATGGGTTCAAAGACGTTCCGTAGTCAGCCTACCACAGGGAGGTTCTGAAAGCTTGAGATGCATCGTGGTGCAGATTATGGTGTTCAAGGCTTACTCTGTTTGTTTTAAAATGTGACCTTAAAATCGTTAGCAATAACCAATATTAATATAATTTTGAAGTCGCTATCACTTATCAAACTTTTTTTCTTTTATCAAACTTTTAAAAGAAAACGATTACTTTCTTTTTCAGAATGAAAATATCAATATTAGCTTCTATTTATTGAGTCTCTAAGCATTGTAGTAGATGTTTTTTTTTTTTAATTTCATTTAGTTCTTGTTAGAATCCAGAAAGTAGACATAATTATCCATGTTTTATGGACATAGAAACAAAGGGTCAAAGAATATCAGTAATCTCCCCAAACGGCAAAAGTGATCGGGGTAGGAGGCCAGGAGTGTTAGACTCAAAGTCCAGGCACTGTGCACTCTAGTGAGACAGACAGGTCACCACGCTCCCAGACTGTGTTCCCGCCAGCGGACGGAAGGTGGGCCCTGTCCAACAGCTGCCCGCTGCGCGAGGAGCCAGTAAGTGGGCGATACGTGACTTGCCCTCTTCCCACACACAGATATGCTCCCATCGGGGTCTAGAACACCACTTGGCAGTTAACTGATTTTCTATTTTTTTTTTAAGATTTTATTTATTCATTGGACAGACAGAGATCACAAGTAGGCAGAGAGGCAGGTAGAGAGAGAGGAGGAAGCAGGCTCCCTGCCAAGCAGAGAGCCTGATGCGGGGCTCGATCCCAGGACCCTGAGATCATGACCTGAGCTGAAGGCAGAGGCTTGAACCCACTGAGCCACCCAGGTGCCCCTAACTGATTTTCTAGTTGGCTGGATTTGGGGAGAAAACCCCACATAATTGTACATTATCTGGCAGATACTTAGATATAAACCTTAACAAGCGCATTTAGTTGTGAAAATCAAATAATGAAGTATTAAGATTTGAGAAATTGGGGAACGGGGAGGACATCGATGTTACCATACAAAGGCTGAACTTTCAAAGGACATGAGAGCCTCAAAACTCCCACTTTGCTTTTTTTTTCCCCATCCATCATTCCCTTTTCCTCTCCATCCCCCTCTCTTTGCTTTTGTTTTTATTCTCACTCTCCCGCTTTCTGATTGTAAACGGGTTTCTTCTCTAACTCACCGTGAGGGTGTAACTGCCGCGCCGCCGGTGTGAGCGCTCACGGCGGGTGTAAGCGAAGGCGCCGCGGGTGCCGATGTGGGGTGGGAAACGGCCGCCTAGATATTTTCTCCCTGGAGTGTGGTTTGTGCGCCGACGGCATTCGGCATTACCTGGGAGACTGTCAGAAATGTGGGCTCTCAGGATCCCAGACCTAAAGAATCGGGAAGGAAAACCTTTTAACAGGATCCTCAGGAGATGTATGTACACGTGTTTAGACGACTCCGGTGCGGCTCTCCTTGTGGAGTCGAGTCACTGCTCTGAAGTGGGAAGGGACCATCAGAGAACACGGTTCCAGGCTCCTTCTCAGGTCAGCTGTGGTCAGGACCAGGACTGTCCTGTGGGTGGGGAGACGTGTTACTGCAGGGAGCAGACCGGGACAAGCCGGCACACGTGGAAGGTCGAGTGCCCAGTGTGGCTACCGTCTGACCACACATTGGTGAGGGAGGCACAGAGGACGTCCTCTAGAGCCTGAGTCCCGTGGCAGCTACTTCTTTAACTCCCTGTTAACAGATACACGCACAGAAATGCACATACCGTGCACTGCCCACATCAGAATAGCCACGTGTGCACCTACAGGGAAGGGGAGAGAGAAACTCAGATCTATTACACACCTACTCTTTGCCAGACGTTACGGCAGGTGTTTTCATCCTAGAGACGAGGCCGCTTGCAGAAGGAAATCTGGGCTTTGGGAGCACATATTCAGCTACTAGCCAAACTTCATTAACCGGAAACCTCTGTACATTAAAGAGATCTATAACTGGTGTTTTTAATGATGAGCTCGTTAAATGATTAAATTAAACGATAAGATCCTAAAAATCTAAATCATAAAAGAGTAGTTAAATTATATTAATTAGAGTTCTCATGTTTATAATATCATCTTAAAAGTCTGTTTCCAAGGGACTTCAAATGATACAAATATTCCAGCATAAATACTATACACTTAACCCAGATGTTAGTGACTTGAAAGGGATCCTCTTTCCCAAGAGTGGTTTTTCTGGAGTTGGAAACTATGTGTGAATACTGTAATTCACCCAGTTGTAGCCTTGCCGATCTCTGCAAAGGCTGTCTTTTACAACATTTCTTTGTTTTCTAACATGTAAACGTTCCCCAGAGTGCACCCTTCGCATGGACGGCTGGAAGTTACTCGTGCTTCCTTCTTCGCATGGGATCATACAGAGAATCCTCGCACGGGATTCTAGTCCCGTCACTGAGCTGGCTAGCGGGAGGCTGATTTGAGGCTGTCACTGAATCCCTTTGGGTTTCAGGTTTGTCCTCTGTGAAATGTTCAAGTACTCGTTTAAGTTGTGAGCTTGACTGGACTGTAGGATCCCTTCCATCCTACATGAATATTCTAGAGTCTAGGAACAGAATAATTTAAAATAGAACGTGTCAACAAAGATTTAAATGGACTCACTTGGGTCTCATCGTGTGCTTTGAGTGTTTCCAGGCATCCCAAAGTCTGTTCCCAGATGCCAGTGTGTGAATCAGCATGATCTTGACATCATTTTCACCGTTCCATGACAGTGTAAAATAATTACAGTACAAGTAGTTCTCCACACATTTAAATTTATATGGTGTTTATTTTTATGAAATGATAGTGGCCGTACATGGTAATTATTGTTTTGAACTTACTTGACAAAATAAGAAACCGGTAATTCTAAGACATCTGTCCATATTTTGCTTGCCTAATTTTTCTCATCTATAAATCCCCAAACAGGACTCACCAAATTAAGATACCCTAATCGCATCAACTGTTGGGTTGTGTTGAATCAAATGATTGTCACTTTGAAATCATCTCAGTGGGGCCAGTGGGATTCTGGACTTTCCACTTCATGCTGCAGGCCCTTGCTGTCTCCTGAATGTCTTCTACGCCAACCATCCACGTAACTCAGTCCACACCCCCCGTGTACGTCTGCACTCGCACGTGCACTCCCGTGTGCGCGTGCGTGTGTGTGTCCGTGGCATGCGTTTGACTCCAGTGCTCGACATGACCTGAGCGCGTCTTGTTTGTTCCCCAGGAGACTGGAGTTAGACACAACAATGCCGAGAGTACGTGCCGTTCTCACAGAGTCTGTGCCCTGCCACTGGACGGCCTGCGCTCCGGCCCTAGATCCACTGTATAACCTCGAGCAAGTGACTGACTTTTCTATCCCTCAGTTTGCTCTTCTATCAAATTTCAAAGTTAGCATTTACTACCATATAGGGTTATTCTGAAGATTTATTGAAATAATCCTTTAAGTGTTTAGTATCATGCCTGGTGCATTACAAAGGCTCAATTAGTAATAGGAAAAACAACAAGCAAAGAACAAGCAAATGAAAAACTGGGGGGTGTCATGCTGCTGTGCGACCTGACGCCCCATCATATACCTTTAGACGAGTCACTCGGAACCTCTGCGACTTCTGTTCCTCACCTGCGTAACGCCCGCCGCACGCATGTGTTGATCTTACCGTCTTGTCGCCGGCATCGATTAAGTTGTCTGTGACGTACCGGAAATCGTGCTCGACTCCTTGTAGCTGCGCCGCAGATGTTTTATCTCCTCCGTGCGCTTCCACAGATCCGTGTCGCACAAGCTCACCCTCGCCTGTGCCGCACACCGGGAACCGACGCGGCCCGTGCCGGGTTCCTCCCATTCGTCTCACCTGATCCCCCGCCGCTCCGGGAAGAGCGGAGACCAGCGCGCCCTGAACCAGACCGGGAATCCTACTGGTGGAGACGCGGGCTCCTTGGACCTGTTGGTGACGGCTCTGCCACAGGCCGTTGCTCAGCGGCTCAGGAAGGACATTGGCGTGGGACACGTTGCCACCTCTTGTCATAGCTGGGGGCCCGGCACGTTATTTTAGAGACATGCTCTATTTTAAGAAGTTGGTGGCTTGATGTCTCTCTTTCCTGGGAGCTCCAACCTCTGCCTCTTCGTCCTCCAATTCTGACATTATCGGTTCACGAGGCAAAGGCGGACTTGTTTGCTGAATCTCACCGCAGAGCCTGGCATGCACGGGGAAGACCTGCCGGACGTACTTCGGGGTTTATACAGATACGTCTCCCGAGTTAAATACATTTCATTGCTCTTGAAATCCAAGGGCACAGTACAGGGAAGACAGACGTTTGTGGTGAGCAGAGCATAACGTCGAGGCTTGTCTAACCGCCGTATTGTATGCTTGAAACTAATGTAACGTTGTGCGTCTTCAGCTGAAAAAAAGGATAAGGAAAAAGGACAGCAGCCTTTAAAGAGCCGTTTTGGAGTGGGACAGTGTTTACTTTCAGAACCGTCGGGGTGAGGACATGAGGGAACGACTGATTACAGAATCAGCCACTAAAACAGTCTTAAATATAAATTTAAAAATCCTGCCTTGACATCAGTGCTGTCGTAGAAGGGAACACAGTCGTAGAAGGGAACGCAGTGCTCCTTGCACTAAACCCTGCTCTCCCGGCTTTTCTGTTTCTCAGCTTCTTGTAACCTGGAACATCTTCCTTTCCCTTTATCTTTTTTTTTTTTTTAAGATTTTATTTATTTATTTGACAGAGAGAGAGATCACAAGCAGGCAGAGAGGCAGGCAGAGACAGGGGGGAAGAAGGCTCCCCGCTGAGCAGAGAGCCCGATGCAGGGCTCGATCCCAGGACTCCAGGATCACGACCTGAGCTGAAGGCAGAGGCCTTAACCCACTGAGCCACCCAGGCGTCCCCCTTTATCTTTTTAACATTGTTTTAAAAAATGAATGCAGCATTTTAGGAGAGATCCCTTCAAGATATGAGAGTGTAGAAGGAATGGTTAAAATTCTGACGCTTTAAAGACTTGAAGATGTGTTCTAAAAATTATGGGATTATGAAGTGGAGGGTGTGTTCCGCAGCGCCGGGCTTCCCGTCAGGCGGCAGATGGCACTTTGCCGGCAGCGGGAAAGGAAGGTGCACCACGACTGGAACGTTCTCTTCCAGCACATTTGCTGCAACGTGCTGCTCCTCAAGCCTCTGCCCTTTCCACTTAGAATACGGTGTTCTTTTTTTTTTTTTTTTTTGCTTTTAAAACATTTTTATTTTATTTAAATTCAGTTAATTAACATATAGTGTCTTATTAGTTTCAGCGGTAGAGTTCCGGGATTCACCAGTTGCAACAACAGAACATTCTTTCACTATAATTCATGCACCCGCCCCCACTCCAGAAGCAGCGCTGTTTGCAACTCTTGGAGAAGAGATGGTAAAAATCTCACCAAATATTTACCCTCTAGCTAAACGTCTGTTCAAAAGAATGAATTTAGGGGCGCCCGGGTGGCTCCGTGGGCTAAAGCCTCTGCCTCCGGCTCGGGTCATGATCCCAGGGTCCTGGGATTGAGCCCCGCATCGGGCTCTCTGCTCGGCGGGGAGTCTGCTTCCCCCTCTCTCTCTGCCTGCCTCTCTGCCTACTGTGATCTCTCTGTCAAACAAATAAATAAAATCTTTAAAAAAGAATGAATTTAGACTTGTTTTGGTGCCATTTCCCTGGGACCCTTTTTTTTTTTGAAATTAGGTTTTATTTTTTATTTTTTTAAGATTTTATTTATTTATTTGACAGAGAGAGAGAGAAATCACAAAGTAGGCAGAGAGGCAGGCAGAATGAGGGGGAAGCAGGCTCCCCGCTGAGCAGAGAGCCCGATGTGGGGCTCGATCCCAAGACCCTGAGGTCATGACCTGAGTGGAAGGCAGAGGCTTAACCCGCTGAGCCACCCAGGCGCCCCCCTGGGACCCTTTTTAACACACCTTTTTGTTACTGTGTGACACTGTGTCTTGAGTAAAATGGGATTAGAGTCTAGAATAGTCTCCCCTACTGGGGAAACAGAGGGGGGGGCAAGTAAGCAAACATCTATTGACATTTGCCAGATTAGATCAGTTTTTCCCAAACTTAAGTTATTCAGAGACTATTCATGATTATTTTTTGCCTTATCTGTATATCACCTCACTTAATACAGCATAGTTTTTTTTCTTTAAATCGATGTGCTTTTAAAACCATAGTTTTATCCTAAGAAGTAATGTCTAAGAAATTATTGGTTTTATGTTCTAGTTTCCTAACATATATAAAAAGAAACCCATGACAGCTAAAGTTAAATTTTAAAATGTGGTATTTCTTAAAATCATCCTTTGTAACGCTAGTGATAAGCACACGAACCTTTGGGAAACACGGAACTGGGTTGTGGCACTGCTGGGGCTGGAATCGGGTCAAGACCACATCCCTAGTCGAAGCCTGGGAACGTAGGAACTAATGTGCACAGCCGAGTCGGTAGAAGTGCCTGTAGGTGTGCCCAAGGATTCAAGACCTTCCTTTCCGGCCTGCTCTGTACTTCGAAATCCGGGTCTGGACGGCAGGACTCCTCCTTTTCTTTTGCATTCTTGACCTCCATTCTTAGCTGCTACCTCTGCCTCGCCGCCGGTTGCGATCTGTGGGTCGTCGGCTCAGACTGGGGACGTGGTGCTCACGCATAGACGCCTTCTTTGCTCTGGTTTCCTTTGGCTTTCTTGACTGTGGGCTTTCCTCCGATTTCTGTTATTATGAAATTAGTAACGGCAAATTACTACGAAACCATAAATTAGAGCATAAACTGCTCAGGAAAGACGGATCAAGAAGGGCTTTGTGTGACGAGGAATGGGGCCACGATCAATTAAAAAGTAAGCTCTTGTGAGAAGCTTAAGGTAAACTGTATGCCTGCCTACATCTCTCATAGTCATTTTATATCTTAACTGTGAAACTGTGGACCACCTGCACTGGTTCTCCCATTATCTCCTGCGCCAAAGTAGTTTTCAGTGCTTCAAGAGTAGTCATTTCCAAATACTCTTAAACATTTCACCAGGCTTCCCATGCATCCCCAGAGACCATTTCAGGGCTGGAGAAATGGAAATTGAAAGTCAAGGAAATTTACTGGTCTAAAATGTAGCCTTCCGCCTCTGGTTGAGGATTCTCTTCACTGATCTTTGTTTCCTTGTTTTATTTTATTTTATTTTATTTTATTTTTTGAGCTGAGAGCAAAATGTATCATTTGACATCAAATAAAAAGTACCTAAGACTTTCCCTTTAACAACATACTCTCTGAGTAAGATGTGGATTTTTTTTTAAGGGACAAAAATCTGTAAATAACCCTGCTAAGTCACAACTAGTAAGTACTTAGTTTACTGAATTCACAAGAACTCTTCTGATAACAATACTGATAGAATGCTCTACTTCTGATGCATGAGATCAAACTAGGGGCCGTGAGAGTCTACTGTAGCATTGCAGTTTTCACCTATAGTCGTGTTCATACTGATGCAATTTTGTAGGTCACCTTTTGGGCAAAGAACAGTCATCCCAACTGCTGAAGCATTAAAAATAGAGGAACGTCCAGAGAAGCCCTACACTTTTGGATTCTCCTTTCTCTAAAATATCTGAATTCTGACTGGATTTAGGAATTATGAAATTCCAGAGTCATACTAACCAGCGAAGCAAATTTGAAACCAAAGTGGCACACGGAGACGGGCCCACTGCCAAGGGCGGAGGTAGAAAACATGTTCGTGTCTTTGAGGCCAGGACAGGGTGTTATTCACGTGTGTGGGCAGCTGTTACGTCGGGAAGCTTCTGAGAGATAGCAGAGATGTGCCTGTGATATTGACTCCTTTCCTGCGTCCCAACCACATAGTTGAACGTGTGTGATAGGTGCCGGCGATGGTATCTACAAATGACTGCCCTTGGCTTTGCTGGGTGCATGGAACTAGTCCCTCCTCATCACAGATGAACATCTTCAAGCCTAACACTGGCTAAAATGCATGATTAAGGAGAAGCAAAAATGGACCGCTCTCACCTAGTGTTTTATTGATTTATTTATTTGAGAGAGAGAGAGAGAGAGAGTGCGCGCAAGCAGGGTGGGCAGAGGGAGAGGGAGAGGGAATCTCAAGCAGACTCTGCACTGAGCGTGGAGTCCTACACAGGACTCCGTCCCGGGACCCTGAGGCCATGACCTGAGCCGAAACCAAGAGTTGGGGGCTTAACTGACTGTACCACCCAGGTGCCCCTCACCTGGTATTTTTAAATGATGGTTTGAAAATTGTTAGTGGTACTGAAGGTGTTTACTAACATAGCAGAATCAAAAATGGTGCGGTAAATTGAGAACATCAGAGTGACAGAGGCTTGGGTTTGGCAGAGAAGGCCCACTTGAAAATGAGCCACGAGACTACATTCAAGGAAAGCTAGGCCAAATTTCACTGTTTAATAGCCTGCATTTCTGTCTCAGCTCTGCGTTTCTTCCAAATTCCCCCCACACATACCTTGTGTCTCCATAGTTCTTAAGGCAAACATGGGGCTCTTCAAGATGAAAATAATTTATTCACAATTCATAACTCAGCTTAAGTAAATAAACTAATAAATAATAGCAAAATTCCTTAACCCTAGAGCTCTCTTTTGGCCCAGTTGATTTCTTCACTTGACTTTGACGCCATAAACACTGAGAAGTCGTACATGGAGAGAAAAACACACTGATCGACTCGAGTTTTTTCTGAGTGGGAACTCATGAGCGGCTCCGTCTACAGGATGTCTGTTCCTGCCTTTCCGTCGGCCCTGATGCACCCATTAACTGAATCCTTCCACCTACTGATGGAGATTCACGTAGCATCAGCCCACAGACCAAGACCCTTAGTGGTTTAAGTACGGAAACCTATCAGTGGAAAGAACGCTGAAAACCTGGTTTCAAGTTCTGGCGCTAGTGACTTTCAGCAAGTAACCTCTCTGACCATCGCTTTCAGTGAAACAAAAACGTTGACTCAGATCTGGGCTCGTCTCAAGTACAAACTCAGATTCATGGGGCGTGGTGTGTTGGAGAACGTCGAGGACCACGGAGACTACATCCACTCAGAGGCAACAAACATCATCTTCGATTCTGATTTAGGCCGATCCTGATAGATTAGCTCCGTCTATCCCGAGCAGGCGAGGGCAAGAACGGCCAGGATTAGCGTATACGGGACGGAGTCGTGCTCTTTGGCGCGTTTCATCTTTATGTGAAAGAGGCCCAGCCCATTTCAGAAGCAGCGAGATTATTTTATAATTTTTACAATCAGAAGTAGAAAGTTCTCTTGACAAGGCAAGTGTTTGGAGACTTGATTCTCTTTGGCTGAACCTCTCCTACTTTCTTTCTATTAATAACCAGTTGGGACAAATGGCCAGATGGTGCGCCTTGTCTGGGGAATGAACGGAAGCACCTAGAAATTCCTTCTGCACTCACACTCATCAGGTGGGACTTGGAAGGTTTACTTGGCTTACCAGTCAACTTATAATATGTAAGCACAAAGTACATGGATCTAGCTGTAGACTGGAGGCTTCAGGAGGTCTTTAAATCAGGCCGAATCATAAAATTACTTAGGCCTACATAATCTGAAGTTTGCTATATAATTGTAATGTTGACTTCTACACTTCAGGATTTAGGATAAGTGCACTGGACAGCTTGAGATACACAAGTCTGTCTTTTGTTAGTTAGTTTATAAATGTTTTCCCAGATCCTAAAAACGAGTTCCTACTTCCTAAAAATTTGAAGGACATTCAGGCCACTGTTTACCCATTAGAGTCATTTGCTTGAAGCTGAGGTTTTGGAATCACTGTTCATCACCATCTGGCAGTGCACTCTGCCTATAACTCAGAGAGTTTGAGGGTTCCAGTCCTTTTTTTTTTTTTTACATGACTTTTTCCTAAATTTGGGAAGTCGTTAAAGCACTGTCTGCATGCTGCCCTCCTCAAACAACTGGTTACCCGCTCTTGCCCCTTGACTGTACCTCAAGGATATTTGAAGAATCAAAGAAGCTCTAGGAGGTCCCTCTCGTGAAAGTCACTCGTGACATCACCATTTTCATTGTCTGCTAGGCCGTTCCTTCTCCTGGGCCTTTATGTTAAGTAGCTCTGCATATTCTCCTGAGCACCAAGATGACATTCACGTGCCCTTTACAGCACCCGGAAACCGCAGAAGCTCAGAAGAAATCATTTTGACTGTGAAATATTAAGGCGACTTTTATCTTAATTAATAAAACAAGTTCATCTACTTTATGGTTTCTCAAGTGTCTGGGAGAACTTATGCAGCCAAGGCCGAGGCTGCTACCAGGGCGTGAGAGTGTATTGGCATCTGCCCTAAACAGGTTTCATATACTCTTGACTCTTGTAGTTTCTTCTACGCTCACTTGTTCTGCTAAAGGCAAAAAGGAACAGGAGTAACATGGCATGACTTCCCTGTCCTTAAAAATTTATTAACTTTGGAGGACAGATGCATACAATTTCAGAGAATATGATTTTACTTCAACTAATCGTCTCCTAGACTATAATTTTAATAGATTTTATTCATAGTAGTAGAACTGGCTATTTTTCTGCCAATATCCATTCTTTCTCCTTTCCAACCGGTCTTCTCGGTCTTTATTCCATATGAGCAGTGGTAATGAGTCAAGGGTTAACAAATTCTTGACCTCTGAAGGAGAAAAAAAAGAGTCCTGATTTATCCCATTTGCTAATTTTGGGGTACAAATAGTCCCATCATGGCCATTTTCAAGTGGCCAACACGTCATCACTGAAATCAGAGGTGAGAAGAGAAGCCGGTAGCACAGTATTACATAATCACATCACCCCCACCCAAAACAATAGGCATAAATGCGCTTACAAGCATAGATAATACTGAAAGGTAGTCAAGTAGCTAGTAAATGACTGGGGTTGAGGATATATTACTCTTGTTTGAAACATGATTTGTTAGTACATATACTTTAATTTTTAAATAACAACCAGTGTTTAACAGTCAGCTTACAAAGTTCCTGAAAGTTTGATCGTTGATCCTGTGAGCTCCTGTGGACTGGTTCCAGCACACCAATCCGAACGAGATATTTAGAAACGAAAGTTTATTAACTTCCTGGGAATGCTTGGAAAACCGCACAGGGACATGTAAGTGACTCTAAACTCCCATCCTAAGCAAAGTAGATTAGAGAGCAGGGATATGTCCATTTAATGTGCTGTATTTGGTGCCGGTACAAAGCCCTGGCATTTGTACGCTTAATTCACAGATGATATCAGCAGCGAAGCCTGGGGAGACCAGGCTTGCCAGAGAGGCCACTCCTAAAAACATCAGAAAGACTCTTCAGAATTTTGAAAGGAGTATAAACACGACGGAACATGAGACCAGGAGAACTCGGAGAGACTCATTTTCTGCGAAGTTAGTTTCATCCAGACAATGTAAACACATGGAGATAGTATTAAGTCTGACTGGAAGGGCAGAGCTGCGGATACCCCCGTTCACCGTGTGTGAAATGAAGGACGTAAAGAAGACAGGCCGAAGGGAAACAGAGCCTCGGAGTTGACGGACGTAGGCAGGTTGAGAAAATATATTTTGTATTTACTTTGGCTCCCAGTGAATGGATCCGAGACCACCGTGAGTCAGGCTTCAAAGCTTGGCTGTTTGGTTAGAATAGCTTAAGGCACCAGAAGGGAATAAGGATTCTTCTGTGTCTATAAATTGTGGGCAAAGAAAGTGAAAAACTGTTTTATGAATCTGTCTTCTTCTCCTCCAGAAATTGCCTGCAAGCGACAGACTTCCTCACTGCTCACTTTCTGTCGATTCTCCCTCCTCGGCCGTCACCGAGCACTTACCGGGAAGGTCGTTATCGGTTTCTCGCCTGGTCTCCCTCACTGTCTCCTCCTAGCTTTTGCCGTTCTTGGAATCGCAGCTTGAGTATCGGTTCCCGGAAACCTAACTTGACCCCCCCCCCCAATCCAGGTCCCAGTGGAAGACGCACTGCATTGAGATGACTTGCTTATTGGTATGTTTTTCCCAACAGACTTAAAGCTGCTTGAGCACAGAAATATACCTTTATTGTAGTCTGTGTACTTAGAGCAAATCCTAATTATGTAGTATGTGCTCAGTAAATGCTTTTGCTGAATGAGTAAAAGAAATGAATCAATGTCCCCAGAGAAGACGGAACCCAAAGGAATCCGGAAGGCTTCCCATCAGTACATACAGCAACACCTGTATCGCCAGGTGACGACACTGCCGTACCAGCCTCTCTGAGTAAAGGAACAGAACAAAGTTGATGAAGGATTTTCCGTCGGCGGCCACGCTTCCTGGTGCTCTTCTTCACGCCAGTCCGGTCACTCTCCCGTTAGTCACATCGGTGTCTTCCCCCGTTGCCCCTAACTGCCTCCCTGGGCTCCTTGCTTACCGTACAAGTACAGGAGATGGTCTGCAGTTACCTGGAGGGAAATGAAGGAGGACGGTCCGTTCCGTGCTGGGACTCACCACCACTGAGCACCTGTGTCACTTCTCTCCTCGCTTTGCCTTTACCTGGACGGTCAAACGCATGCTCTCCGCATTACGCTGCGGCGCTCTGGCGGCCACGACTATCCACACAGTCACGGAGACAAAATAAAGAGGAGTAAGGCAAAATGACAGGTTAGACAGGTGTCTGGCGATAGCCTAAATTATCATCTCTGCAAGAAGCAAAAAGTTGACGTAGGCCTTTTACACACCTCTAAAGACACGAAATTCAGGTTCTCAATTAGAGGTGCAATTACATTATGGAGCTTGATATTTTATTCTCAGGTAGGTGGGCGAGGTCTGGAAGTAAACCGGCTGTAGAACCTACAGACTGGGACTGTGTAAGTTGGAAGATATGTCACATGCGTGATTTTTAACAGCCAGAAAGGCCTTGCGCTGTGGCTTTTCAGAGTTTTCTCCCTTCAGTCTACTAGACTAACCGTAGCTACACTTCACTGCTCTCAAAGCCTTTTAGGCACAACTGATGACAGTCCATCAGCAGTGAGAAGAACTTTTACTTCCTTTGTGACCACAGTGCATGGAATGTCCCATTAACATGGGTGACACGGCCAGTCTTTACTTGCCCTTTTTCTTGCTTGTTAAATCAGAATCACACTATCTGGGAATGGGGCCCAGGAATCTGCGTATTTAGCAGGTTCCCAAACGATACTGATACACTTTGCACAGTGGAAACAGAGCATTCCTTACCGCAGCCGAGAGTTGATAATTATATAATTGGAGAGCCATGTTGGATGTGTACCTGAATCATGGTGGGGAGAAGTTTGGAGCAAGCTCTAGAAATTGGTAACCTTATGAACTGATACCAGAATGGCCTATCATTGTACGTTGTGTATGAAATTGCTTATTGTCAGACTCAATAATACAGGTAGGACTGAACAAATGAGTTTCCTGAGCCCCAGATGACAAGTACCTTTCTTGACATGATGTCTGTCGGTTATGTGAGATAAGGACTAAGATTTTTTAGGACCATTCATTCATTCATTCATTTGACAGATAATTTGGGGACACCTACTTTGTCTCGGGCACTATGCTATATTCTGGGAATACAGATGTGAAAAAACTGATGTGTTCCCCATCCTCATGGGGCTTGTAGCAATGTGGGAAGGAAGATATTAAAGAAATATTCCTGGAGTCACAGAAAGAAGCAGATAGTTACAATTTGTGGTAACTGCTTTGAGGACAAACGACAGGTACCAAAAGCGTATGGAAAAGGATCTGACACATACCAGAACGTAACAGTTAGATTTATAGTACAACGGATAACCTGGCAGAACCGTCTGAGTACTATTTATCATTATATATGTTACATATAAAGAGTTCTTTATCATTATATATGTAATAAATATCACTCAAATGATAGCTACCATCAGTGAGTGCTAGCAATCTACCTTGGCACCGTGGTAGATTCTTTTTTTTTTTTTTAATATTTTATTTATTTTTTCGACAGAGAGAGATCACAAGTAGGCAGAGAGGCAGGCAGAGAGAGAGAGGAGGAAGCAGGCTCCCCGCCAAGGAGAGAGCCCGATGTGGCGCTCGATCCCAGGACCCTGGGATCATGACCTGAGCCAAAGGCAGAGGCTTTAACCCTCTGAACCACCCAGGGGCCCCCACCGTGGTAGATTCTTACACATGTTTTCTCATTTAACCTTCTTGATGACCTCATGAGGTATATCTTATTTCACACACAGGAAACCAAGGCTCCCATCGCTATTAAATACCTCAACTAGGGACACCTGGGTGGCTCAGTCGTTGGGCGTCTGCCTTCGGCTCAGGTCACGATCCCAGGGTCCTGGTATCAAGTCCCACATCAGGCTCCCTGCTCGGCGGAAAGCCTGCTTCTCCCTCTCCCACTCCCCCTGCTTGTGTTCCTGCCCTCATTGGCTTTCTCTCTCTGTCAAATAAATAAATATAATCTTTCTAAAAAAGCCTCAAGTAGGATTCAAATTCTGGTCTGTCTGATCCCAACGCCTATATTCTTTCTCTTTTTTTTTTATTTAATTTTTTATTTTACAGAGAGAGAAATCACAAGTAGGCAGAGAGGCAGGCAGACAGGAAGGGAGAAGCAGGCTCCCTGCTGAGCAGAGAGCCCGATGTGGGGCTCGATCCCAGGACCCTGGGATCATGACCTGAGCCGAAGGCAGAGGCTTAACCCACTAGGCCACCCAGGTGCCCCCCAACGCCTATATTCTATTCACTGCAAGACATTAGACAGACCCCGTGGGGTGGATATCGAGCGGAGTCGTACAGGTACATCAGAGGTCATCCAGCCCACTCGTCAACACCTCATTTTATAGACTCAAACGCAGGAGCCCAGCACCTATCAAAACTCAGTGTGGAGACTTGCCGGGAGTAGAGCTGAGTCTAGAACCCAGGTTTTGAGCCCTTGTCCAAAGCTCTTCTCACGCTACCACGTTGCCTCTTTGTATCACAATTAAGTGTGCTCTACTAGGAATTTAGGATTTATTTATTTATTTATATATTTATTTATATAATTTATTATATAAATTTATATATTTATTTATATAATTTATTCTCTGTTCTAGGCTTTAAAATGGATTGGTTTAGGCTATACAAATAATTCCCACTTTTTGAAAATTGCACTATACTGTGCTTATATCTTATTATCCCGATAGTCCCCTATTGAATATTCAAAACCCACTTACGATCATTAGCAGTGATGTGATGTTCTTCAGGTACAAACACTATGCTGTTGGCGCATTATTTGTAAGAAATGTACTTCTCAGCTGTACTTCCAGTAACAGAAATGGACTTACTTTTTTCTACCTTTTACCCTGGGTCCCATTGATCCTAAGGGCACCAGTGGCAAGACCCGCAGGATACATTTAGCCAGGGACAAGATTTTTTAACCTCTTCTTTAACATTGTAGCAAACATGAATATACTAAGGACTAGAAAGCAAAACTAGAATTTTTTTAGATAATTAGAATTTTTTTAGACTTAAAAGAAATCATGTGGATGCAGCCAGAGACTTCAGATTAAAGTCCCCACAAGCATACTGTATCTCTTCACCATATCCTCTCCCCACCTCGAAAATGTACTTATACCCCTCACCCACATGTATTAACTCTTTCCTGCCATTAGGGGTAATTTGGTGGAAAAAAAAAATTAGAGCAATGTGCCTTAAACTCATCACACACTCAAACCTTTGTCCATTTCTGAGGGTGTAATATAGAGGAGAGTGTCGTACTTTGGAGTCAGTAAGACTTGAGTTTGAATCTTGATACCATAACTTCTCAGCTCTGCGACTCAACTCTGAGTCTCAGGTTGTGGAGTTGTGTATTGGAGATGTATTTTGTACACCATAAGCCTGATTTGATAATTAAACGAGATACATTTACGTGTCGATACCTGGGGTAGAGATGGCACTCAGGGAGTGACAATGGATCATGATTACGTGTATCATGATCACATACTTGTCACGTGTCAGGCGGAGGGGAGGGGCGTGGAGTGTGGCCGGGGAAATGAGAAAGGTACTGACCCCGAGGAATTTCCACTACATCTTGGCTTCTAGAACATTGAAGCAGGATGTAAGAGCAAAGTACACACACACACACACACACACACCACACTCACATACCTGCATGTGCGGGAAGAGAGGACCCGCAAATAGTAGGTGAGAGAGATCGGGCCGTGGGAGGGAGACTTGGGAAGCCTGGAGTTCTTGAGCTGTGAGGAGAATGACTTGAACCGTCACCGGAAAATCAAACCTTTCCCTCTTGTTTCCTCTCAAAGCTAATTTATGAAAAGTTAAGGAAACAATTGGGATATGCTTTTTTTTTTCTTCTACAGACATTTTGTTTTAAATCTAGTCTTTATTTACTTTACCTCTATTGCAAGGCTGACATTTGTGACATCAGGATTAGAAATTACATTGTACCAGAACTAGTGTGACTCAGGTTTTGCCTTAAACTTGAGCTTTTCTGATTTTCCGGTTTATTTTCCCCCTTCCTGTTTCCAAGGCCGAGAGCTTTAAAAAGATCAGAAAATAATTCTCACGTGACATTAGGCTGGAAAAAATGTTTTTATAAGTCAAGTGCAAATTCATCAGAATTATATAGCTTACAATATCTTTGGCAGGCTATCGAAGTTTGTAGGCCCAAAATACAGAAAACAAAAACAGACAACAAACAACAAAAAACCAAACCAAACCAACCCAACAACGACAACAACAAAACCCAAAGGAAACCTTGGACTCAATTCATCCACGCCATGAAAACTCTACCGCCGGGCAATACATGCCTGTACCCCTTATGCGTCACGTCTCTGAGCGCCCTCCCCGCGCCTCCAGGGCAGACGGAAGCCTAAACGACTGGTCCTCGCGGATCTATCGTTAGTCGGTTCCTGTAGGGAAGAAGGGCAGAGAGGACACTTCTCTGCGCTTGTGCGCTGGCCCGGGGGAGGCGGACAGCGTGCGTTCCGGTCCCTCCTCCGGGGAAGACACTCTGCCCACGTCGGCTCTGTCTCGGCGGCCACCTGCCTCTCACCACACGGATTCTCACCACATCTGGGAACGAGAAGAGAAGGGTCCTCGTGTCCCGCTCTCCGGCTCTAGAGAAGACTTCCGGGTCCTTATCTTCAAGCCAGCTGCGGCTCCATGTTGTTTCCTGATGAAGCACACGAGGGGTTTTAGCATCTTCTTCCTTTAAGAAGTTTTAATGTTACTTCTAAAAACAAAAGGTATCTGAGAGAAGTAAGAACCTCCCAGAAGCACCTTCCCCACGGCTCTGTCATCCGCCTACTCAGACAGACTCCTCAGGGCCTCTCTTCATTACACCTTTTGAGGATCTTCAGTAGACCCATCCCACCGAAGAATCAGGAACGAGCAGAGGTGACAAAGCTCCTAGAAATGCTCGTGTTTCTTCCTTCTCTGAACGCTGCTTCCCAGCACGCTCTGCTGTGGTGAATTCTCGCCTCGCTGGACGGGGTTATCGGCCGCCTGGCTTTGGGGAGACGACCCGCTGCTCCTCTCCACAGCGGACGACGAAAGCGTGGAGGAGGGGGTGCTGCCGGGTCTGATCAAAGACAGAGACGGTCTGCACCGGACGTAGACCATGGTCGGGACTAAAAACGCAGGCCCAGTGAATCATACTTGTTCAGAGAGGTGTCATGAGGCATAGGGGCCGTGAGACTCGTTCTACCTTGTGGCACCAGGACAAGGTGAAAAGGGAAGGCATCGAAGGGATCCTAACGAGCACCTTCTGAGCATCAGCTTCCCAAGAAACTCCTGGGTATTTTATCTCAAACAGCAAACAGCTTAGATAAACTTCCTTGGCCACCGAGTTGACTGTTATTTGACCGCCACAGCCGTAATTAGGAAGGCTTGCTTTCACAGAACGTGCTTCGAGACGACGGCCATCGGGGCGCAGGGTCGATACTGTAAATTAACTGAGGGCGAGAGCGCTTGGCGTGTGGAATGAATTACGGTTACCGATCTCCCTTTTTACAGAAGACGGAAGTTTAGAATTGGAGGCTAAGTGTAGGTTTTCCTAAGACTTTTCCCAGCCACGGGCAGTTACCTACAGAATGTGATATGCGGAACATTTCTTCATTCCACAAATATCTATTGAGGCAGGCGCTATGCTAGATGCTAGGAGAAAGCAGAAGTCAGTCCCTGCCCTCACAGACTCTATGGACCAACCGGGGAGAGGCACGTCCAGTACTTGTGGGTCTGGAGCCCCAGACGTCCCCCGGGCCTGGAGCCCCAGACGTCCCCCGGCCCCGCCAGCTTCGTCTGGTTTTTCTGCTCGTCATCAAGAACCCTCAAATTGGGCCCACAGACCTGCTCTACCGCTGTCTCCCGGGGAACTTGTCTACACTGTGTATCTCTAGGACTCACCCCAGTCCCACAGAATAAAAATCTTTGACCTTTTAACAGATGTCCCCAAGTATTTCTGATGCCATAAATTCTCTTTGCACTTTTTAACTGTGATAAGGCTTTACTGTGTTTGCGAAAGACGGAACACACGAGCAGAAATGCTGATTTGTGGCGGAGCGAACCCTGGGTTGTGGCTTTCACACAAGAGTTCAGATGCCGGTTTCTTCGGTTTGCTTTTGAGTCTCGGTTGCTGAAGGATTGTGCGTGATGGAGCCAAGCCTGGTCTGAGATCGCTTCTTTATCTAATCAGTAGTAAGTTACCCAGAAGCAATGTTAAAACATAAGCCGTGGACAGGGAGAAGGTATTTGCAGTATTTATATATAAGGCATAAAGTACTACGTATATATGAAGAATTATTTATTTATATATAAGAATTCCTATAGATCAGTAGGCAAAAGACAAATAATCACACAGAAAAAATGGACAAAAGATAAAAATATGCAATTCATAGAGAGGAAGACTGAATTAAAAAAAAAAAAACAACAAACTCAGTCGGTCACAAGGAAATATGACTTACAACTATCACCTAGTCTACCATTACCAAAATTAAGGTCTGACAGCATCACGAATTGTCATCATGTGGATGAGATGATGCTTTACTGCATTGGTCTTGGAAATATAGTTTGATAGACACTCTTTCTTTCTTTCTTTCTTTCTTTCTTTCTTTCTTTCTTTGATAGACCCACTTTCAAGACAATATTGACGACATCTAGTAAAATTCAAGATAGAATACTTAGGTCTCAAACATTCCTCTCCTCTGTATATATCCAACAAAAACTCTTGTAGGTATACACAGAGCCATGTAATAGAATGAGTATTTCATCCTTGCTTATAAGAGTAAAGAAATGGGAAATAATCTAAATGTCCATTTTAAGAGGTAAGTAAATGTCCATTTAAAGGGCAAGTAAAATGAGCAGTTAAAAGGGATCATCTAAATCAACCGATTAGATCTCAAGAATTTTACGTGGGGTAAAACCAAGGAAAAGAACCAAATACTCAGCATGAATCGTGTAGATAAAATGTATTTTCACTGGTAATAAACACAAAGAACAAAAATACTATTCTATGTGGTTCTATAGTGCCTATTTATGTTGATAAAACTTTTTTAAATGAAAGGAAAGAAATCAAAATTTGCGTTTGTTGCCTGACAAGAATAATAAGAAAGGGATAGGTGGCATGGGAAGATGTTTGACTGTGTCTGTCATTTAACTACATAATAGCAAAATATTAAAACCTGGAGGAGATACAACCAAACATTCACAGTTGCTAACTCTGGATCACAGGGCTGTGAGCATTTGTGGTCATGTCATTTTTTTGTGTTTTCTACAGCATTAACATTTTTAAAAATTAAAAAATGAAACCGATTACCCTGTTTTCTCATAGCTCGAGAAACTATTTGCTTACATGAGAGGTTGTTGCTAACCTAGAATGCAGTGAAGAGCCCTGGTGTACACCCCGGCTGGGGGACGAGGGATTGGTTGGGGAGTGTTGGGAAGATTTTCAGGACTCACCCATGGAGGGAGGCCCCAAGAATGTGAACTGTGTTTGTAATTTATTTGTATTTGTTTTTAATGCTCTCAGCTACTATTTATGCAGACAGTGAAGTCGCCGCTCAGAGACTCAGAGAATAAATAGCTCTTTCTTCTCTCCCACGTCCCTGCTTCTCACCCCCACCCACCTGCGGTCTGGCAGCCGCCCTTGACTGCCTTACAATTGGCTGCTCTTCTCCGTTTCTATTTTATCTTCCTGTCTGGTAGGTGGTTGCTGTGAAAGTATGAAGGAGACAAGGAAAGGAGGGAAGAGGGAGACCGTAATTGACTTCGGATCAATGAAGCACGTCTCTTGGCTTAGCGTCCAAGGGGCGAGTTTCATGTCCTGACCCGCACATGGTTTTAGAGATGAGGGCACGGGGGATTCTGCCTTCCAGGCGCACACACACATACACACACACACACCGCACATACTCCCGTTTCCCGCGTTTGAGTGAAACCTGCATCTTCTTTGGGCACCATCCACACCCATTAATAAAGACCAGTGTTCAAGAGACTGGGAAACAAGGCATCATGTTTATTTTAACGCGCTTCCCAATGTATACATTTAACTTTCAAGCTCCAAATGATACAAGTCAAAGGAAAAGAGGGCTCGTTTTTCTTTGCAAGAGTGTGTTCTCGCTTGACTTTGATATAATATTATCTAGGTTTTTCTCTTCTTGGAAAGAAATTAGACATTTATTAATTCTTCCACCTAAAAAAGAGCTGTCTTGGTGTCCTAAAAAGCAGTGATTTCCACAAAGTGTGGTCCCAGTACCGGCAGCATCAGCTTCCCTTGGAAACTTGTTAGAAATGCACATTCTTGAACCTTCTCCAGAACAGGGTAAAGGCCCTGGACAGTCTGTGTTTCAACAAGCCCTCCAGTGGGCTCTGCTGACAGGCAAGTCAGACAAGCCTGTGCTGCAAAGAAGGCCCCGAACCAGGGCTCGGGAGATGAGTTCGGATCTCCGCTCCTGCTGTGCCGCGTTGGACACACACCTCATTAAGACAAAGTGGTCTACACGCATGTGTGTCTGTATATGTGTGTGTATAGTGCAAACAGCAGCCGTCTAATGGGTGAGTAATGTCTGAACGTTCTCTGAAAACTGAAGGATCGTGTAATTTAACTTGTTATTATTGCTGTTATCTCATTCCGGGAGTGGTTTTGTTTGGTGAATTGGATGTTCTCATTTAAGAATCTCTTCTGCTTCTCTTAGAAGCTGCTCATTACTATCCATAAAGAGTTGCCAGATTTTGCAAATAAAGATCCAGGGCACTCAGTATGATTTGAATTTCAAATAAACCACAAGTATTTATTTTTATTTTTTATTTTTTTTAAAGATTTTATTTATTTATTTGACAGAGATCACAAGTAGGCAGAGAAGCAGGCAGAGAGAGAGGGGGAAGCAGGCTCCCTGCTGAGCAGAGAGCCCGATGTGGGGCTCGATTCCAGGACTCTGGGGTCATGACCTGAGCTGAAGGCAGAGGCTTAATCCACTGAGCCACCCAGGCGCCCCCACAAGTATTTTTTTAAAAGATTTATTTATTTATTTGAGAGAGAGAGGGAGAGAATGGGGGAAGCGGCAGAGGGAGACAATTGCAAGCAGACTTCACGGAGTGCGGAGCCCAACGAGGTCAGGACCTGAGCTGAACCTGAGTTGGACGTTAACTGACTGAGCCACCCAGGTGCCCCCACAAGTATTATTTTAATATTGATGTACACCAAATATTGAATGGACATACTTACATTGAAAAGTAACATTGCTTTTCAAAAGTTCTGTATTTAAAAACTTAATCCAGTGTCCTGTTTTTAATTGTGGCGACCCCATGTCTATTAGGGCTTTTTTCAAGATTAGGGACCAGGTCTTTCTGATTTCAAAATGTTTATGGATAGGAAGGAATGCTTTAAGCTTCAGGTAAAAGAAACTCTCAGCTTTTTTAACAAAAGGGATTTATTTTTCTTATAGAGGAGGTAGTCTTAGAGAGATAATCCTAGGAAAGTTTCAGTGGCTCAGAGACATCAGGGTCTGGTTTGGGGTTCCTGTGATTTTCTTGGTTTTTCCTTCATCATCACAAAAAGGCTGTCATTGCTCTAAGCATCTCACAGAGCTTTCTTGTCAGAGAACTTCATGGTATCGGGAAAAGGAAGGTTTGTCTCAGAATCTTCTGGAAAACTGGAAAATTGCCCAGCTTTTCCGCTCTCTAGAGGGGAGGGATGAACCGGGGAATCGTTTGGGGTAGCTCAGTCAAAGTATCTGGCAGTGTTGAGCAAATATTAATGAAGCACCTGCTATATGCCAATCCTTATGTCTCATGTTAGAGACACAGAATGTGTGAGAGAAGTTCCTGCCCTCCGGGAGCTTCTGCGGTGTTCAGGAAGGTGGCGATAACTCACAAGAATTGACACCGTAAGCCGTATGCTTTGTTAGAGATGTGTGCTGGGGTAGCGGGAGCTCATAAGGGCCGCTTCTCTCAGGTTGGAGTTGGGAAAGGGCCTGCTGAAGAGACGGTGCTTGGCAGCTCGTAGACACTAACCATCGCATGAGGATTAAGTCTGTACGGCTACGTGACTCTTTCTTAGAGTTTCTGCACAGCACAAGGGTACGGTAAATGTTAGCTCTTACGACGATTACTGTCGCAGCGGGGGCCAGTGGTTGGCCGGTCCCATGGACGCCATCTTTCATTGGCTGATCTAACTAAGGTGGTGTGACCTGCCCTGATTCACACAGGGCCAGAAGTCGACGAGGGACGGCGAAAGTCAGCAGACACTGAGCAGATGCAGAGCCAGGGCCTGGGTTAGAGCCTGCCCTAAAGGCCTCACTGAGCTGAAGCAGCTCTCTGGCGGCCCTGTCTTCAGCCGCATTCGGAGGTGCTGGGGGCCAGGACTTCAGCATACGAGTTTGGGAGGGGGTAGAATCCAGCACGTAACAGTAGGTAACCAACGGTGCCCGTCACATCGCCAATGACAGATTCTTTCTGCCTCTCCCCGAGCCTTTGCTGGTTCCATCCCTCTCCTCCAGGACCACTTTCTTCTCGCCAGATACCCAACGACACTCACTTTCCAAAACAAACCCCGAGTTCTCCTCTCCCGTGAAACCTCGTCCCGACCCTTGCCTCATCTTCCCAGCCCGCTTTGATTGAATTCTGCCTCAGTTCAGATGCCTACGTCTTCACGGTCAGCCTGGGAATAACGTGATTAGGGCCAAAGAGACATCGTAGACAAGTCACGACATCACACAGTGGGAATTCTGGCTTCGACAAAACCTGAGTTTTAATGAACTTTGGCTGAAGCTGGGAAAGAGTCATCATGTTGAGACGGGAATGTGACGCGAAACCTTTCCTAAAACCGCGGGTGAGCTCCTCATTGTCCCATAGAAAGTGGGGACTTGAGAGGACTCGGGGTTCAATTTGGGATCTTTTCAGGGGACCTTAGAATAAGAAACTGGAGTATGAGTGTTTAGTTAAAAAATGGAAATTGGTTGGGCACCATTTTCTATACGTTGAATTCCCAGGGAGGAGATTCCCCACAGAATTATCATCTCAGGCTCTATCTTTCTCTTCGGTACTTATTTTCCTTATTATAATGCGTTAGCGCGGAGACGGGAGAATGGCAGTTTCAAGATTAAGAAACTCAGCTCACAGACTTTTATAGCAGCAACAGTGTTTCCATTTTATTTTGAAATGTGTAATTAACTCCCTAGTCCTCTGTAAAAAGAGTATTTATTTCTCAGAGGAGGATCTGGAGTCGTGTATTGATAAGATCCTCCTGGGTGTGGAACTCTTATCTGTCATACCTTCACTCGGTGACTTTCTAAAATTGACTATTTCAAGGTTATTTTCACTCTGGAATTTTTAAAAAAGGAGCCGTTACGACGTGGGCGTGCTTAAGGCACTGTGCTTTCAAGTTTGCTCCCCTCTGTCAGTGCAGAGGTCTTTTTATCTCTGATCAGTGCTGGACTTCAAAGAGAAGCACTCGTCGGCCCGTCTTGCTTCTCCACCACGTCCTCTCTTTGCAGTTTTTATTGAAAGGAAGCCGGTGCCTGTCTACACACGTGACATGCACTCAACGTAACAGGTGTCCTGGGCCAGAACGTTCCAGCGGTCAGCACCCCCACCCTGGGACGTGATGAGCAAATGGTCTTCCAAGTCAACAGCACTTTTTTGTCAGGCTCATAAGGAAAATGCCGTGTCAGAGGTTTGACGTTGCGTTTCCACGACCCTCTGTTTTGTCACACATGCAGCCGCCGTGCTTTCTTATTTAAGATCAGCAGGTCCGCCAACACGGACACGTGGTGCGAAGTTCTAAATTTCTGCTCTAGGTGAAGTACAATGGGGACATGAAGGAAGGCACCGTTAGCTCTGTCTGATGAGGGGAGAATCATAGACGAGTTGAGACAGAAGGAAGCCTTGAAAATGGATTTGCCAGATTGTAGGGTACTGAATTCTGGGCAAAGGCAACTTCATAGATCCTTCATAGAAAATGCAGGGTCTGGTGAAGAAATGAAGAATAGTTACAGAAAACTCAAGGCACCAGGACCACGGTGGGTCGTCAAGATTTTAGGGAGAGGAAACAAATGCACAAGTTGGGTCGTAAAGGGTGCTCGGCTATGAAGTCAGACCAAGGGAACTCAGTGGAATAACAGTGTGCGGAAAAAGATAGTGGCACTAGTATTTTACACAAATGTAGGGACCGTGGACTAAGAGTTGTAAAGTAGTTGTAAAGCAAGCAAAGGTATTGTGTTATCAAGTTCTTCACTAAATTATCTGGACAATAAATGCATGTTTAGATAGAGGTTTGTGTAAGGTCAGCGTATTCAGAGTGGGTGGGGTTGGGCCAGCGTCTGGCAGGTGAGAGAGACTTGAATTATCCGAGAGGACAGGGGAGAGTTCTCCCCGAGCAGAAGAGTGGGACTGTGGGAGTAGAGGTGGTAGATAAGAAGCACAATAAAGAAATGAACCCAGCAATTAGGAGGGAGGTTTAAACTGTGGAGCCAATGGCTTTATTCAAGTACTTCTCAAGATCGACTGCACATCGGAACCCCCTAGGCAGATTTAAAAAATACTGATGCCTGGGTTCCATACCCAGGAATTCTAACTAAATTGGTCTGGTGCGTGGCCTGAGGAACAGCATTTTTAAAAACTCCCAGTTGATCGATTATAGTATATAGTCATATTTGTTGTTTTTTTATTTACTCAGATTTTATTTACTCACTTGAGAGAGAGAGAGAGCACAAACAGGGGGAGAGGCGGGGGGTGGGGAGCAGACTCCCCGCCAAGCTGGGAGCCCTGCATGGGGTTTGGTCCCAGGATCCTGAGCTCATGACCTGAGCTGAAGGCAGACCTTTCACCACCTGAACCACCAGGCGCCCCTACAGCCACATTCGTTATGCAGACCGATGCAGTCCGAGCTGGGGACTTTGGTGTCACAGACATTGCATGTTACTAAGTGTTGGAGAAATAGAAATGATCTGCTAGAGGAAGCTGGTGGTTGAAAAATGGATTGGAGAGAGAGTGAAGTTCATGGAAATGAGCCCAACCAGAAATTCATAGAGAAATCTTGGTGTGAATTGTCAGAGCATCAGGCTAGCCTGGTGTCCTTGCAAAAAGAAGGAATAGGGCAGACCCTAGAGTTGAGTTAAAGAATCATCCCAAGAGCCTGATGGCAGGGACAGAGGATTTAGCAGAAAGATACTGACTCTGGGAGTGGATGGACCTGGGTTCAAATTACAGCCCTGCCCAGTTTCCAAGATTATGACCTGGGCAAGGCCTTTAACTTCTCCCTCGGATCATCTGTCTGCTATGGAGGTAATGACCCTGACCTAGCAGAGGTGTGGTGAGGAACAGGGAGATAATATATACAAATACGTACCATAGAGCCAGTATTCAATAGAAGCGGTCTGTGGTGTCATTTCCATAGGGAATCTCAGAGGCTAACTAAGAGCATTTGCTTTAGGGGCAGACCAGTGGGTCTAACCCAGCTCAGCCCCCGGTGATCATGTGACTTTGGATAAGGTACAAAATCTCTCTCAACAAATTTCCCATCTATAAAATTGATACTTCCTTTTTATGGTCTTGTAATGTTCCATTGAACAAATATACCACATTTTATTTATCCATGCCTCAGCTCATGGACATCTGGGTTGTTTTTGCTTTTTGGCTATTATGAGTAATGCTGGTAGGAACCTTTGTTTACATGATTTTTGTTTTTCTTTTTGTTTTTTGGTATAGATATATGTTTTCATTTCTCTTGCATATATACCCAGGAATGGGGTCACTAACTCATTTGGTGACTCTGTGTTTAACATTTTGTTTTCCATAGCATCTGTACGATTCTACATTCTTAACATCAATATATAAGGGAACCAATATCTCTACTTCCTTGCCAATGTTTGTTATTTTTTGTGTTTTTTATTATGGCCATTTTAGTGGGTATGAGGTAGTATCTTATTATGGTTTTGGTTTGCACTTTTCCAATGGCTAATTGTGTTGAGCACTTTTTCATATTCCTTTTTTTAATGGTCAGTTAGCCAACATATAGTGCATCATTAATTTTTGATGTAGTGTTCAATGATTTATCAGTTGCATATAACACCCAGTGCTCATCATAACTTGTGCCGTCCTTAATACCCATCACCCATGAAGATGTGGTTCATTTATACCATGGAATATTATGCAGCCATCAGAAAGGATGAACACCCACCATCTACATCGACATGGATGGGACTGGAGGGGATCATGCTGAGTGAAAGACGTCGAGCAGAGAGAGTCAATTATCATACAGCATCACTCATATGTGGAATATTTTTTCATACTCTTATTGGCTATTTGTAAATCTTTGGAGATTTTGATTCTATACCATTTTTAAATCAGGTTATTTGCCTTTTTGTTACTGAGTTATAAGAGTTCTTTATAGTTCTGGATGCAAGTCTCTTATCA
Organism: Martes martes; assembly: GCF_963455335.1. Taxonomy (NCBI): domain Eukaryota; kingdom Metazoa; phylum Chordata; class Mammalia; order Carnivora; family Mustelidae; genus Martes; species Martes martes. Next base: position 204,541,732 of record NC_137889.1, on the reverse strand, counting down.
GATATGTAATTAGCAATTATTTTCTTCCATTCTGTGGATCATCTTTCCACTTTCTTGATAGTGTTCTTTGAAGCACAAAGTTTTAAACTTTGACAAAGTCCGATGTACCTGTTTTTTCTTCAGTTCCTCATGTATTTGGTGTTTTATCTGAGAATATTTTGCTCATCTCAGTGTCATGAAGATTAACTCCTATGCTTACTTCTAGGAGTTTTATAGTTTTAGTTCTTACGTGTAGGTGTGTGAAACATTTCGAGTTAATTTCTGTCTGTGGTGTGAGGTAGGAGTCCAAGTTCATTCTTTTGTAGATGTATATGTACCATTTGTTGAAAAGACCATTCTTTCTCCATTGAATGGTGTTGGCACCCTTACCGAGAATGTTCATGTCTATCCTCACGCTGCCTTAACCTCAATGACAAATATCCAAGGTGAAGAAATCTCACAGGGCACACTGTTACTCTTCTCCTTTGTTAGATTTATTTCATGACATTGAAACACTTTAAATTATCTATCATTGCCTTATATTTTTAAAATTGTTTTAAAGATTTACTTATTGATTTGAGAGAGAGAGTGGGGGTAGGACCGAGGGAGAGGGAGTGAGAATCTTAAGCAGACACTGTGCTGAGCATGGAACCTGATGTGGGGCTCGATCTCATGATCCTGAGATTATGATCTGAACTGAAACCAGGAGCCCACCCAGGTGTACCACCCAGGTGCCCCTTTATCATTGCCCTTTAAAGAATTGATTTGGTTTTGGGATGCCTGGGTGGCTCAGTGGGTTAAGCCTCTGCCTTCAGCTCAGGTCATGATCTCAGGGTCCTGGGATCAAGCCCCGCATCGGGCTCTCTGCTCAGCGGGGAGCCTGCTTCCCCCTCTCTCTCTGCCTGCCTCTCTGCCTGCCTGTGATCTCTGTCTGTCTGTCACATAAATAAATAAATACATCTTTAAAAAAAGAATTGATTTGATTTAGACTTTATTCTATATTTCACATAAAAAATTGGTGGTGGGAAAATTATTATCATTTTTTTTCACTTTTCCAAAAGAAAGAGAGAGAGGAAGGAAGGAAGGAAGAAAGAAAGAAAAGAAAGAAAGAAAGAAAGGGGAAGGAAGCAAGAAAGGGGAAGGAAGGAAGCAAGAAAGGAAAGGAATAAAGAAAACACACCACGTGGACGTGGCTTGAGGCTCCAGCCGTGGTACACACGCTGTTTGCTCTTACACATTCTCCTGAGCATCTCTCCCTCTTGGCATACTTTCCCTTAATGCATAACCCGGCGGGACCGACAGTAGGTTTCGTGGTTGCATAACCACACTTAATTCTTTCTTGACGTTCATCACTGTGGATTTTCAATACAACTCTAGCAGTCTTGTTTATCTAACCCAAATATCTCAAAAATCCTTTTGAAAATGTGCATTTTTCTCTGCCCTGAAGGTAAAACACCACAACCTTGTTTAATAGTAAAGCTCATATGACTAGTAGTTTAGGAACAGAAAGATGGATTGTTTTCCTTCTGGGTCTCGTCCTCATTTGTTCAGCCAGAGGACGAGGAGCAGAGCTAAAAAAAAAAAAAGAGCCAGCAGGCTGGACGGCCCGTGCTACTCCCTGCTGAAGAGTAAAGCAGCATCCGGGGCCGCCTCTCCCGGGACCTGCTCCCTGCAAAGGGTGTGAGAGGCGCACAGTGGGCATCAGGCCTTGGAGCAGAGTTCATCTGTGTTCCCAAGGGTGCAGTTGATTTCTCAGTCTTCAAGCTGCCCCAGTTGTGATCTTGGGACACCAGACCAACAGAACAGAGGGTGACGGGAGCCCAGAAAGGCTGTAGGAGGTGATTCTGGAGTGAACGTTGGTATCTGTTGATCCATCCTCTGGCCTGGACCCTCGATGATTATCTCCTAAAGACACGTGCTGTGTATTTCATGTTGTCTTTGTAGAGACGAGCAAGGTGGACGTAGGGGGTTTCAGTGCATCCAGTGATCGCACTGGAAAGACCAACAAAATCTGATCAGCCTCGAGTCATTTTTGGGAAGTGATCTAAGGAATTCATGCTGGATTTTGTTTTCTCTGAAATCAATGCCTGGATCATGCTTTAAAATAGCCCAAGAAATTAATTTGTTGACAAATTTCTGAAAGACAACTGGAATTGTGCCAGTCACATAATCTGTGCCAGTTTCCGCTTCATGCTGTCCGGGTGCCGGCCGGAGGTACGGGATGAGGCTGTTCCAAACCGGAAATGCAACTTCCTCTCTCTGCTGGGGTGTTTCTTCTTCGGGTCCCAAGTTAAGTGAACACAGTTTATTCGAACTGGATTTCCTTCTGGAGAGCTGCGCGTTTGTCACGCGGCTGGTGCCGTGGACGGGCTCGGAGCGCTTACCTTCCCCAGGGCCTGTTCTTTGAAGTTCTCGTCTCTCTAAACCTGTTCTAGGCCAAGAGTTTCTAATCTTTCTTGGCTAAGAGATGGTTTCAAATTCAGAAAACCTCTGGTTAGAAAGCTGGTTCTCAGGGGTGGACAGTCTAACCCGGAGGGTGTTTAGGAGAGTGCGGTCGTCACAGAGACCGAGGGGCGGCTGAGAGGCCACATGTTCTGCAGTGCGAGGGATGCTTCTGCACAACAAAGAATTTTCCCACCTAGAATTGTGAACAGAGCCCCCTGCACTGAGAAAACCATCCCTTTGGCGGCTCCTGAGTCTCGTCCCTGTGCTTTAGAGTGAACTGACGTGTATTTTTCTATGCATCCTCGGCTGATAACCAGAAAGGGCGGTCACAGGACGGTCTGAGGCAGTTACAGCATCGCCGAGGCCTGTGGTGCTCATTTTCCTGACTGCTCCCCCGGGATCTGAACTCGGCCGAACCATCCCCGGTACCATCCTCCCCGCACAGCCTCGTCCCTGCCACGTGACGCCAGATGTTCATCTTGGTGTTCTTGTTCGTCTTGGTAACATCTAACAGACTGCGTGCTTTCTTTATAGCGGGGAAGGTATATGGGGATTTTTTAATATATTATTTTATTTCGTCACCATAATAATCCCCAGAAGTGGATGTTATAGTATCTTTCACAGAAATGAAACTGGTACTTTGAGGGGTCAAATAACTTCCTTCAAGTTATACAGCGGGAACAGGGAGCTTGTGGAGCTGGGATTCGACCCCAGGTCTGTCCACATACAAACCCCTTTCCTTGGATGCGCTGTCCAGCCTTCGTCTCCTGGCTAGTAGACTCTGCACTGGCTGCCCCGCCAGCTTGTTACCCGAATGCGCTAGAACCCCTGCTAGAGCCTCCTCCTTTCTTCATCCTCAGCCTCGCCTCCTCCGTCTGGCCGATGTCCACCTCATTTCCTCGGGGAAGCTTTTAGTGACTTCCCTGCTTTGGAAGCAGGGACCTCATTTCTGTGCAGCCTCAATTTCCCCAAACATGGGCAATAATGGCATAGGTAGAGTTCCCGTGTCTTTACCCTCTCTGAGACACTAAGGGACCATGGCTTGTTCGTCACTCTCTTCCTGATGCCTGGGTGAGGGCCTGGCGCAGATCAGGTGCTACACAGATGTTTATGGGTGTGGAGAGGGTGGCCTGGGCTCACCCTTCCAAGAGTGGCTCAGGTAGGTACCTCTCCCTCGTGACCCTTCTGGTCACAATCAGACTTCATGATTGGGACCCCCTGGTAGGCCAGCTTTAAGTGGGGGCATGAGCAGAGCTTGGGTGGGGAGACCGGCAGTGATGGAGTATGGTGGCAGGGATTTTCATGAGGGCTGCCAGGGCATATGTGGTCCTGTGGCAGGATCTGTAGGACAAGTGGGACAGACTCTCATAATGTAGATTCCTTGGGCCACATAAGGAATTGGGAAGGGCTTCCTGATCTGCTCGTTTCTCTACCCTCAGTGCAATTTAACTAGAGCCCAACCTGGGTCAACTGGGGTCCCCATCCCCAAACCCTCCAAGTGACTAGATAGGAAAAAGTTGTGGGTTTCATGAGAAAAACACTGGAGAACGTTTCTTTAGGAATGCTTTTGGCACTTAACGTTAAAGAAAACTAGCTCGTTACATAGTCGACAACCCAGGCATTTTTATAAGATTATACAGATTCTCAACATAATTATGACACTGTGATGATGTCTACTGTGTGCCGGTGGCCTTAACCTGTTCACGTGTTTGTCTGCTTACTTCTTTTCCTCCCTAGTGCGCACCTCCCCACCCCCTTCTAGCACTTGGGCGTTGTTTTCTCTCCTGTGCACGGAGGAAACAAACGTTAGGGAACTTGCCCGAGGCCACGCAGCGCAGAGAAGTGACGGGACAGAATCTGAGCCCGGGTCCGTCTGAACCCACAGTCTGACGAGCTGCCGTTGCTCACGCCAAAGCGTCGCTCGGTTCCTCCCCACAGTCCTGTCACTTCCTCATTCTTACAGAGGCCGTGTCCTCTGTCACCTGCGATGAGCCACGTGGCCCAAGAAAGCATGAGGAAAAGGAGACTCAGGCATGACGGCGTGGGTGTGTGCTGGGGAGACCACGTGGCCTTTCCTTGCCAAAAAGTGGGGTAAGGCCTCTGCCGCGCTGCATGTATGAGGGATCTGGGATGGGGCGGGAAGCCTGTCTTTTCCGTCCGGAATGCTCGTCATCAGACTGAAACGACTGAAAATGTCCTGGGTTGAATAATTTACCTTTGTTTATTCTTATCCAAATTTTGTTTCTTAAGCCCAGAAAAATATTCAGTCTGACTCAACCAGGAAACCTGTGCTCACAAATAGATCCTCCTGAACGCAATCAAAATGATGATTTCCTCCTCTGGGCTAGACCAGCCCCGGCCACCGGACTGCAGTCATGTCTCTCTGCCAGTCTCCTGGGCCAGTTCATTTTGTCCATCCACACTCATTCCCAGGCAGCGCAAAGAGCAGGGTGCTTTTTGCTTTTTTCTTTTCTTTTTTTTTTTTATGCAGCTCAAATCCTCCCGGTCTCCAGGGGCAAGCATGACTGTTGTAAGACAGATTGAATTTGCAATTCCCAGGGTAGCCTTTATCACTGTTGTGCAAACACCGTCCTCCTAAAAACCCGTCTGAGGAGCAGCGTTGCGTACCCCTGCGTCTCCGGACTCCGCGAGGTCGGAGGTGAAAAGCTCACTTTCCTCCACACGTATTCCCGTCAGGCCAGCAGGGACATGGCCCCGTGAGGTTGCGAAAGGGCTCTTCCCTTCTGAAGTGGCCCCCGCGTGGGTGGCTCCATTAACGGGGTGGGTTATGGCCAAATAAAGGAAATGAGTGGGTGCAGGAAGGGGGCGGTTGTAAGTGGTCCCAGGAGGTTAAATATTCTAAGTGTGGCTGTGTCTGTCCGCTTATGACAGCGCCACTTCTGTCCCAAATCTCCTCCGCGAACACAGGACGACGTCGCGCGGGACGAGCCGTAGAGAACCACACAGCGCGCTGCAGAGACATCTTCCGAGGATGTCATCGAGGGGACTGTGGGTGATGGGCCGGGGACGACTCTATTTCCATCGTCCGGGGAGAGAAGCTGATGACGGCGAGATTTCGGCGCCGCGCCCGTGTCCCCGGCCGGGCCGATCCGCTCCTGGTCACGTGGAGGCTGGGCTTCTGCTCGGGCAGCGGGCGGGGGCCTCCTGCTCTGCCATTGCCGCCACTTCTTGCGCGAAAAGGGCGCCGGGAGGGGAGGCGAGGTGACTCTCAAACGTGTCCTTTTTTCCAGCTCATCGGCGGCTTCGCTGAAGGACGTCGGGTCGGCTGGGGAATCACAGCGAGAGCTGGGGCGCCTGCAGGGGTTTGGAGGAAAGTGTATTTAATGGGTCCGTATCATCCTCTTCCTAAGAACGGACACGGATGAAGTTTAAAAACGAAAAATCAGGAAGCGGGACCCCCATGTCTGCGCCCAGCTCTCAGGTGTAAGAACAGAACGTCCAGGTCACTATGGTGGAGGGTGTCCTCTAGCCTCGGGCACCAGAGCCCCCACCCTGTGTCCCGAGACTGTCGACCGTCTCTCTCCTGATTCCTTGGTCCGCGCTCGACGCCGCTGCCCTCCCCGTGGGCACATCCATAGCCTCCTTGGCTGATTCCTGGGTTTTCCCCTCAGCTCTGTGGTGGGGGAAATACGTTTGAGTCTAGAGTCTCTCCTCGGCCGCGCTGTCTTCCCCAGACCGGCTCCGGCCACTCCTGTGTCCTCACTCACCCAGGGATCTCCCGGGGCCCGCGCTAAGCGTCCCTTTGCCGGCGGGGAATCGGCACGGAGCGGAGCAGGCAGGTCACACGTCAAGTAGAACTGTGCTTCCTTCCGTGCCCAGCACCGCCCAGGCCCCCAGTTCCCACCAGTGCTCATCATCACTAAAAATGTCCGTGTGTTGTTGCTACAGCAGACACTGCTTCACATTCCTTGAGAGAAAATCCGAACTCAGTTACAACGGAACATACGTGCGGGCCTTCACCCGGCAACCCCACCGCGGGTCCCGTCTTCCTGAATCACGCGCATCTCTCTGTAAAGACGCACGTGTAAGGACGTTCGCTGTCTGTAGTGCTGGGAACTTGGCCGTCACCTGCATGTCCGTTGGGGACAGTGATGACAGTGGACTACAGCTGTCACGCAGATATTTGATGTGAGACGTGGTCCTTGTGTTCTGAAGGCAGAAAGCCACTTGCAAAGTAATATATATATATATACAATATTGTTTGATTATTGTACGAACAAAATGGAAATTTTAAGAAACGCTGTATGTCGTTTATGTGTGTGCTTGAATGGACGGAGTGGAAGGACGCTCAGCGGGTGGTTAGTGTCGTACCCGCGGCTGCGGCAGTGGCCAGGAGGAGTACCTACGTGTTTCTTTTCTAGTATTGAAAAAATATTTTAATTGTTCATCCTCCCATGTTTCTTGCTAGTCCTTCAAATAGGAATCTTGGCATCATTTTAGGCACCTCCTTCTCCCTTCCTTTTTCTAAGCACTTGTTGCTGGTACGTTTCTGTCCTCGCTAGACCATAAAGTCATTGTCATCAGGGACCTTCTGCGTGACGTCTTGCGCACATTCCTCACTGTGAGAGTATTAACTTAAAATGAAGGCTTCAGTGTGTCACTGCCCCGTAGTTCATGTGTGTATCTGTGCTTTTATTTCCAATTCAGACGGATGCTGATGCTTTTACCAAAACCCTCAAACACGCAGTACCTTCCCCACCCCGTTTGGGAAGAACACCTGAACTGCAGAGTGTTACGTTACGCACTTTCCACCCCAGGCCTACTTACTTGTCCTCCTCTCATACTCAGAAGTATTTGCACTTAGCTCTGCAGCCTGGTTTCAGCGTCGTTTCCGGTTCTCCACACCAGGCGGGTTAACGGGATGAACGACCCCGCAGAGCCCCTGCGGATTTGCACTGAAAACAGCAAATGGCAACACGTGTGTCAAACACAGTGATGAGGAGTTTGGTCAGACATCCAGGTGTCTCGTGATATCAGCCGTTTCACAGTATGAAACCACAACGTTCAGGCATCTTAGGGGCGCCCGGGTGGCTCAGTTAGTTAAGTGCCTGCCTTCGGCTCGGGTCATGATCCCAGGGTCCTGGGATCGGGCCCCACATCGGGCTCCCTGCTCCGTGGGGAGCCTGCTTCTCGCTCTCATTCTCCCTCTGCACGCTCTCACTCTCTCTTTCTCTCTCTCTCAAATAAATAAATAAGTAAAAAGCCGATTCTTAAGCCCTGATCTCTGTACTGCAGAGTCGGAACGGAGTATCAGGCTGCACCCAAGGGAAACTTTCAGCACATCCGTGACCTTTGTACACCCACATCCACATACACACACACTCACGGCTTGAACTTGACCCCAACTTGCTGCATCATCATTTCATTGGCTTTACTCCAGTGGCTTTCCAGGACTGATGGTTAATGTCTGAGTCGCCCGAGAGGGGAGTGGTAGAGGTTCAGTCCGACCCGGTGAGTGAATTCCTCTACCGACCTTTTTACCAGTTCTGCGTGCTCTGTGGCAGTCTGCATTCCACAGCCCTGAGCAAATCCTGATGCAAAGACTGCAATGATCACCCGCATTTTGTGGGATTGCGCAGCACACGGAGTGACCAGGTATGATGCCACTTTGATGCAAACAAACAAGAATGCAAGATCTCCGAGAGCAGATTGGGTTAAATCATCAGCATCCTATTTATATCCCCAACACTTTCCAAGCCAAGAGTTCAGCATAATGGCAGGTATTAGTCATAAGGCTCCTTTGTTCCTGGAAGTTGCCATATATCACTGTTGCCATTTTACCAATAGGGGAAGCGGCGACACTGTGACTTGTCCACAAACGTACTGCTCGTAGGAGACAGGATTTGACATTCCATGAAAGGATGTAAGCTCTGCAAATAGTGAGACCCAAGTAGCTAAAAATAATCGGCATGAAACAAATCGTGGTTCCTAAAGAATGCCACACTTTGGGGTGATATCTACATATAGTTCTCTTAATAGGTTCTGGGGTGAACATAGCCAATAGATAGAATCTCATGCAGAAGTTATGTTCCTTGAGCCCCGCTGTCTGTGTGTTCCGCATATTTTAAGGGTCGACATCTAGCTATTAGGGAGCTGTATTCTCCTCTATGGGCAGCGAATTCTAACTATGGTCGCCTCTCTCCAGTCACTTGACTACTCGGGTTGGAGTCAGCTCTGGAAAGATATTCTTACACATCTTGGCCCTATATTGCTGCCCCTTCTCTGCAACACCCGCTCCCCAAATAAATCGGAAACACTACCCCAAGCAGAAAAGTGTCCTCTGAATGAGTGTAATCACCTAACGTCAGAAGTTAGTGGGAGCTTTGCCCAGGGAGAGGAATTAGAAATCAGCCCATAAAAATAAATGAATCTGTTTCCATAGTGACAGGCATCTTTCTCTCCATAGTGTTTATCTTGTGTTCCCCCACAGATCCCTTAGGCAGAATAACAATAAAGTTGAAGAAAACATTTTATTATCGTAATGGATTCTTAATTTAAAGCCAAAAGCCTTTAAATGATCTTCCCAAGGATACCACTGGCCGTAACTTTCGGAATTGGGCTCCTGAACGGGGCTGCAGGAGGACTGTTACCTCCCGGAACCCGGCCGAGTGGGGGAAGCGGAGTGCGGAAGACCCTGTGGGCTACACATGCATTTTGTATGCAGCCTTCCCGATGGGTAACACACCTGTCACGTTGAATATTTCATTGGTGAAGGAAGCGCGCATCTGTCTCTGTTCGTCTGCCGAGTGGAATTCTGCGCCGATGAAGCCTGCATGTGGCGAGCACGGCGGGGGCTCCTCATCACGCCCCTACATCGTATCGCACAGCAGCCCGGAGGAATCCGTCCTCCAGCACAGCCGGAGCCCCTGCTCCCAGCCAGCTCCGGGGGGCCTTTACCTTTGCCTCCGCAGCTGTGCCTGGGCCTGCCTCCGCCAGTCACACTGAGGAGGCCGAGGGAGCCCGGCTGCTGTTGTGAACAGTACGGCGGCAGAGACAAAGACCCAGCAGAGAAAGTTCCTGGGCAGCGATGTCTGAGGGTGCGGGTGAGGAGCTGGGACCCCCCCGGAAGACAGAACGAGCAGAAAAATCCTGGCATAGACATGGCGAACTCATTACCTTTGTGGTCCGTGTGTGGAATGATGCAAACCACATGAGTGGAAATTATTTCGGCATCGTCGAAAAGCCAGATGTGAAGGGTCTGAGTAAATACCCTCGATTTTCTGAAGTCGTGTCAGCGGGAAAGAAGGCTTGACTCCCTTCCTCAGTGAGGGTGAACGTACGTCCCAATGTTCTTGGACGATTGTGGTGTTCTGTCTGTTGTCCCAAGATAACTGCCGATGCCACCCGTCTCCATTCTCAAAAACATTCCATCAGTTGGAACAATACATGCTAAGGTCACCCTACTTTATAGTCAACAAATTAAAGTCCAGTCTTGCACTACTGACATTTTCTCTATATCTTCCCAAAAATATTACATGCTGTTTCTAGACAGATTTTTACAACTTTCCTGTAATGTCGCAGCTGCCAGGTGTAGACCCTTTCAAGATAAGCAGAGCCATGAAGACATTTTCCTTAGGATGAAAACTGGAGAAGGAGTTGCTTCTTTCTTGTATTGTAATACTTAAATTGTATAATAATAACCCATTCATTAGTTTTCCGCCCTAGATGCACGTTTCTTGAACAAAGAGAAAATATTACTTACCCTTCTATTGCCACGGACGATTTATAAGTATTCGTAGATGTGTGTAGGTGCGATCATTAAGGAAAGAACATAGCAATAGTAAGGGGACAGTTTATTTGGGCCTAATATCAAATAAACTTTGGAGGGGAGGGGTTGGGAACTAATACGTGGTAGTGGGATAGATAAGGCAGCAAAAAAGAAGGAGTGTTGAACACTACCAATTTCTTTCTCCTCATTTGTTAACTTTTTCCTAATTACAAAATATTACATGTTCATGTTCATTTATGAAACTTAGAAAAATAAGCAGAAATAGAAAAAGTAAAGGAAAGGAAAAGAGAAAAAGAAAATCACAGTACCCATGATGAACTTTGTGGGGTCTGGACGTCTCGTGTTTCCCACTTACATGCACAGACTTGTAAATACGTGCCTGGGCATTCATGCGGTTTTGTCAGACAGTCTCTTATCAGGGTCACTGCTCATGTAGGGGCTGCACGGGTGCCATCAGCAAGATTTCTCGTGGGGTAGTCGGCACGGCTTCTCCAGGTGGCAAGTGGGAGCTCGCAACCATCTGGAGGACTGATGTGAGTGCTCCGAGCAGTAGAGGGGAAATGTGAAAAAACAGTAGGGGTTGCTTTTATTATTTTATTTGGACTTGAGTCTTCCAACCTTTCCAAGGACATTCTGCCTCTTTTCGGCGTCTAAGGTTCACAGGAGTAAGGTTCAAGGGAATATGGGACTTGGGATCAGAAGGCTGGTACGTCATTGATCACACACTAGGAGTCCGAGTCTGGGCCCCTCCTTTCACCACTCTGAGTCTCCGTTCATCACCGTGGAGGCATTGTTCCCACCACCTAACACCGCTGTGCAAACTGAGTGAGGCCAGAAGCACCCTTGAGGACGCGGGCGTTGCTCACGAGGTGGTCGCTGATACTGGGAGTGGTAAGACGCCCTTCCTCCTTGCTTACGGAGCGGTGTTGGTGTAGGTAACACAGCATTTGGGACTGGAGATGGGTTTGCGATTGTGCTTGGCCCACCATAACTTTGTGATGTTAAGGTAATTTGTTTGATTTTTTGGAATCTGTTTCCTCATCAACTACCTGAAATCATTTAAATAATAAAGTGTCAATTTAATACATAAAATTTTACTTTATCATCATGATAATAATAATGATGAAAAGAAGATGACGATAGTTTCCTTTATGGGTAGAGTTGGGAAGAGGGAGACGCGGAGGAAGGGAGGACCGCGTCGTGTTGCTCTAACAGCGGACGAGAGCGTGGTGTTTCGCTACCCTGCCGTAGCCCGGCACCTTCAAATCGAGTCGCATTTTATTTCAGCTGTTCTCAACCTGGGCTGTGCATTAGAATCGCCGGGAAGGCGAGAAGACAAGGAGAAACAGTACCTGCGACTGGCAAAATGGGAGCCTGTGTCGGATATCGTATTTCACAAAGCTCCTTGGGTCGCTTTCATAGACCGTCCGGGGTGATAACGCTGCCGAGGGTCGCGGCCTCCGGAAAGAAGCTACCGGGAAAAAGCATGACTGGTTTTCAGAATTCAGGGGACTTGAGCAAGTAACTTGCTGGGACCCCATGCCCCACTTGGCAGGAAGATGAGGAAACGGGGCCTGGGCCCACGGGAGCGGGGGAGCCGCCCGTCCAGGGGAAGGAGCTGCCCCCCGAGCCGCTGGGGGTGTGGAGGCGGCGTTCGAAGGCCGTGGTGAGCTCAGCTCAGCCGGGAGGACTTTACTGTGGCTCCAGGCATTCATCCTTCATCTGGAAGACGGTGTCGACCCCCTCCCTGCCTCCCTGCCTCTAGTCTTAACCCTCTGCAAGCTGTTTTCCGCACGGTCCCGCTGACCCCTGTATTCATTTCCCCTTGCGCAGAGCAAAGCACTGTGAACACCGACGCTCACACCCCACCCTTTTCTCAGCCCACATTTCCGGAGCGCGGAGAAGCTGGACTCCCGGCTCGGGATCGTGGCAGGTTCAAGTCAAGGCGTGGGTTTGACGGTGCGTCTCATCGGGAACTCAGAACTGTCTTCCAGGCGCATTCCGGTCACAGACGGGCTCGGTTCCTTTCCGAGGACAGGCTGAGACTCCTGTCCCCTGCTGGCTCTCAGCCAGGTCTACGCTCCCCATCTACCCTTCCCGTTGCTGGTCCCGTGGCCCCTCCAGTGACGGAGAAGCTCCCTCCTATCGTATTTATCTCACACTTTCAATCTCTTTTGCCAGGAGGGAGTCAGTTCCTTTTAAGGACCCATCCGATTAGGTCAGGTGCACCTAGGATCGTCTCCCTATCTTAAAGTCAATTGACTTGGAACCTTAATCATATCTGCTACAATCCCTTCCCAGTGGCGCCTAAATTAGTGTTGAATTCAGTCACTGAGAGATTTGTGTGCACAATGGGCTAGAAAGTTGAGGGGCTGCCTTAGAATTCTGCCTATCATAGAGTCCAGGTATATGGGCTTCGGCGGGCACTTATTTTACCTGCTGAGTGAAGCCCCTGGTTCTTAGTCCGGCATACAGGGCTCTGTGTAATCTGGTCTGTCTATCCAGACTTGCCTCTAGTGACTCTGCTCTGCACCCTACCCCAGTTATGTTATACATATCTGCCCCGAGTTGTTCACACTCTTGTGACTTTGTATACCATTTTGTTTCCCACTTTTGATCTTTAGCTAATGCTGTTCCCAGTGCTTGGAATGCGTTTCCATCTGCATTTACATGAAAGCGCTTGAGGATCCATCACCGGCTTTATCCTGTAGGAGATGCCCTAGATCCATTCATTTGCTTAACGAATATTTGTTGAGCTCCTATTATGTGCCGATCATGTCTCAGATCCTGGAAATAGAGTAACGAATCTGGCAATGTCGCTCTCTCACAGAGCTTACCTACCCGTGCGGGAAACAGGAGAAACACAAAAATAATTATAAAATCTACCAAACGGTGCTATGAAAAAGCGTAAAGCAAAAAGAGAGCATGATGGGCAAGTTGTCATTTTACCATGAACTGTGATGCTTCTGTCACTGGTGACACTGAAGCAAAGACCTGGAGGAAATAAGGGAGTGAGCGACGGCGGAGTGTGAGAAGAGCCCCAGCGTCTTCCTTCTGTTCCTTCTGACTCCATGATTTGCCGAATGGAGGCACGAAACCGTCTTCTCTGGCATGACTGTCGGTTTGTGACGTTGGGAGTTCCCTTGGGGAAACTGGACTGGCCCCATGCATGGAGGGTGGGAGGGACCACAGAAAGAAGCCGGCCCCTCTGGACTGGTGGGTGGCGGGTTTCATAAACAAAGGAGTTTACGTGTGAGCTTTGTCTCAGGCAACTGCACAATGAACAGATCTCTGCCCCTGCCTGTCAGGGTCCTCAAGGTTTGCGTAGAGACCTTGATCAGGCTCAGTCACAGTCCACAGTCCACGTTCACATGGTCTCAGCAACAACCTCAAGGTTGGTCTCTCAAGGCTGAGCCTTGAAGTCTCTCCAGCTGTGGGAACAGCGGGCAGGACAGTCAGAGGACGAGGGGGAGGAGGAGGAGCCTCCCCTTGTTCAGGTCCAGCTCGTTGGTCAACCACTGGTCCCATCCTCTTGACGACCTCCTTCAACAATGGTCAAGTGGCCAAATGTGGTGGGACGAAGCATGAACGCTAACACAACCTCTGGGGTTTGGTTCATTGATGAGGCCTTTCTGACTGACATTTTCAAGTTGGATACCATAGTGTTCGTTGCGAGGATATATATTGATTTAACACTCTAGTTAGAACTGAACCGGAGAGTCTCGTGATGCGGCGCCAGCGGATGACAGAGCACACTCCCTCACCTTCTCTCTCTTCCTCCTTCTCTTTCTGGGCCCATCTCCAAGTGGTTTTGTTTTGTTTTGTTTTCTTTGCTGTGAAGTTTTTTCTGCTTATTTATAGTTCCTACTGCCTCATAATTTTGGACTGCACGTGCTTTTGGCTTGCCGTGAACCCAACTCTGCTAATGGCATTTTTTCGGCTTCAATTCATAGCACCAACTGGTACACTCTGATTGCATGACGTAATTCAAATTTAGGAGACAGAGAACGTCGTGGTCCCGGCTTATCTATTTTTATACAGCAAGCCAAGGGTTAGCTTAGCTCAGGTGCTCGCCGTTAGCTTCATTATCTGGGGCTTGGATGGGAGCAGGAGGAAGGAAATAAAGAAAAGGTATTGGGCTGTCTAAACTGTATCTGCTTAGATACCAGCGGCTGAGGGGGGTTGTCTGTCCATCCTTCGAAAGACCGTGTGGGTGAGCAGACGTTAGTGGACATCTCTAATGCAGGGAATGAGATGGGCTCTTGTGCAGGAATTGAGAATTAACTGGGGAGCTTCAATATCACCACTAAGAACTGAGAGTCAAGGGTAGGTTTGTGAGGGAAAAAAGAAGCCAATACTCAGTAAATCTAGCAAAACCCAGCTGGGAACAGAAGGCAGCGAACAGTCGGAGGAGGCGTTTAAGGAGCCTCTGCTGGAGGCTGAGCCATTTCCCCTCAGTGCTGGCATCTGTCACTCGTACGTTATTAGGCAATGGAGGGATGCGGCAAGTCCTCAAGGCCATCCACACGTGGAGTGGGGCTAGACGACTCGAAGACAAGAACTGAGGGGTGCTGAGAGTTCATGTACCTGTAGTTGGTCTGTGCCAATGCTCTGGCCCTCATTCACTGAAGACTTACTTGGCGTCATAAATCCTGGGAATACGGCAACCCTTCCCCACCCCTGATGCTCCCTATCCCCCCTTGCCTGATTGATTTTTGTTCATAGCATTTAAAAAAAAGAAATATATTTTTCATTATGAAATATTGTCAAATATATCCATAATTCTTTTATTTCTTTTTTAAAAATTTTTATTATGTTCAGTTAGCCAGAATATAGTACATCAGAAGTTTTTTATAATGTTCAGTGATTCATTAGTTGCATAGAACACCCAGTGCTTATCCCAACATGTGTCCTCCTTCGTACCCATCACCCAGTCACCCCCTCCCTCCCCCCTCCCCTCTGAAACCCTCAGTTTGTTTCCCAGAGTCCAGAGTCTCTCATGGTCCATCTCCGTCTCTGATTTCTCTCCCTTCAGGTTTCCCTCCCTTCCCCTGTGGCCCTCTGTGCCATCGCTTGTGTTCCACGTACGAGTGACACCAGATGATGATTGACTCTCTCTGCTTGACTTATTTCACTCAGCAAAATCCCCTCCAGTCCCATCCATGTTGGTGTAAATGGTGGGTGCTCGTCCTTTCTGATGGCTGCGGAATATTCCATTGTACGTACGGACCACATCTTCTTTATCCCTTCGTCCGTTGAAAGGCATCTTGTTTCCTTCCACAGTTCGGCGACCGTGGCCATTGCTGCTATGAACACTGGGGTACATGTGCCCCTTCTTTTCACTACATCTGTATCTTTGGGGTAAATACCCAGTCGTGCAATTGCTGGGCCATAAGATAGCTCTGTTTTTAAGGCCTTGAGGAATCTCCACGCTGTTCTCCAGAGTAGCTACACCCGCTTGCATTCCCACCAACAGTGTAAGACCGTTCCCTTTTCTCCACAACCTTGCCAACACCTGTTGTTTCCTGTCTTGTTAATTTTGGCATTTTTAACTTTCTGAAATACTACCTATTTCACCCCTTTACTTTTTATTTCATTGCTGGAATCTAAGATCCATGGAATCTAAACTCTGTGAGAGCAGAGATGTTCTGTGTTTTGCTCAATGTTCTATTTGCAGCATCTAGAAAGTGTGTTGCTCAAAAATAAATTATTGACTAGATTAATGAATTTCATCATTGATCTTGGTTACTTGAACAGGAAAAAAGAAAAATCATATTCACAAGTCAGAAACTATCTGGGTGTTCCCTGGAACCATTGATGAGGCATATATATTTCTACATTTGAGTATTTTCCTCTCTTATTTGGCATAAATATGTCTTCAACATGTTAATCAATGGAATAGTCAGTAGTAGCTACATTATAGTGTGGTAACAAATGGACCTCTATATTTCAGTGGCGTAACCCCACACGACATGTGCGGTGCTGGGTAGCAGGAGGTTCCGCTCCACACGGTGGTCACTCAGGAACCCACACTGATAAAGTCTCCGTCATCTTCTGATGCTGTTGCGTCAGCGTGGTATTGCAGAGCTCGCTGCTGCGAGAGGACAAGGATAATTTATGACTCTCTCCACGTGTGCTGAGAGCTCACTCCTTTCCCCACTAAGACCACCTCTTGTTCCATCATGACCTCATGGATCCTGGGAAGGCTTCCCATGTATCCGGGAAGGAAAGGAGAACTAGGTGTAGTGAGCACACTCAACACTGCAATAGGCAGTGACCAATGGTGTGGAAATACCACTTCCATTTAGCATGAAAAGCTCCTGGAAAACACAGAATTGCCTTTTGGGGTTAAGTTGTTTAGTTTAACAAGGTTTGAAATACAGGGCTAGAAGTGAATAATGATAATTATATGAGGGTTATTCCATATGTATGAGCAAGGCTTGCAGCAATTTTTTTTTTTTTCTCAGTAAATTAAAGGGAAAAAAATCCCACAAGGATGTCAAGAAATGGTCACTGACCCATTCGGGTGATTCTGTCAAGACTCCGACCTGTCTTGAAAAGCTGTGTCTGAACCACCACTCTCCGTACTCATCCCCTTCCCCCGGAGAGAGAAGTTGTTTTTACCTCCTATTAGTGTGAAGTTACCGTGGCAGTTTCCGTCTTTCTGAACAGAGATGTCTATTTGCACCTGACCTCCGAGGCCCCGTTAAACAGGAAAAGCAAGTGCTTACTATCTTCTAAAGACAACACATTCTGTTTTTTTATCTTATTATGAAGGAAATTCCATCACACCAGCTCAGTCACTGACCTCAAACACTCAGGGTTGGCAGGAAGAGTTGTGCATAGTCTCAACAAGCCCAGTTTTCATGAATTCACTCTGCTCCCAGGGGGAAACGTTTGCAGAAAGCAGTTGTAGGGCCAGGCAACGAGCAATGTCCCCTTCCTCTTACATCCTTTTCATTTTAATTTCTGGATCGACTTGTTGCCAAAGTGGCTCATGTAAGTAAAAGAAGTAGTCTACTGGGTGCCTGGGTAGCTCAATCATTAAGCCTCTGCCTTCGGCTCAGATCATGATCTCGCGGTCCTGGGATGGAGCCCCGCGTCGGGCTCTCTGCTCGGTGGGGAGCCTGCTTCTCCCTCTCCTACTCCCCCTGCTTGTGTTCCCTCTCTCGCCGTGTCTCTGTCAAATAAATAAATAAAACTTTTTTTTAAAAAGGAAGTAGAATATTAAGCAATATAAAAATAACATTCTCATTATTATCAAGGTATTTTCATTGTAAAAAAATGAGAAAATACAGAAATGCTCACAGAATGCAACTTAACAATATGGGCTCAAAACTATATTCATGGTCACCTATTTTGTGAAAGGTGGAATGGGAGGTGTTAAGGATCAACCAGTGAATGGAACAGAGAGAACCCTTGCCCCATGGAGTGCTATTCAGAGACAATCGCCATTACATATTTGAATGTCAAAGAAATCGCCTCCCAGTCATTTTTTTAAATTGATTTTATTTTATTCTTTAAGATTACTTTTTCAGCATGCCCGGGGTGGGGGGTGGGGCCGCTCAGTGGGTTAAGCCTCTGCCTTTGGCTCAGGTCATGATCCCAGGGTCCTGGGATCAAGCCCCACATCAGGCTCTCTGCTCAGCAGGGAGCCTGCTTCCCCCTCTCTCTCTGCCTGCCTCTCTGCCTGCTTGTGATCTCTCTGTCAAATAAATAAATAAAATCTTTTTTAAAAAGACTTTATTTTTTTCTAGAGCAATTTTAGGTTCACAGCAAAATTTAGAGTAAGTTGCAGAGATTTCCCATAAATGCTCTGGCCTCACATGGGCACAGCCTCCCTGGTTATTCACATCCACCACCAGAATGGTACATTTGGTAGCACTGATGAACCTAGATTGACTCGTGATAATCCCCCAAAGTCCATGGTTTACCTTATGGTTCACCATTGGTGTTGATCCTTCCATGGGTTTGGACAAGTACAGAAGAACATGATAATATGTATCCATCATCACAGAGAATCATACAGAGTAGTTCCACTGCCCTAAAAATTTTCTGCACTATGTCTCTTCATCCTCGTCCCCCAATACCTGGCAACCACTGATCTTTCCACTATCTCCATATTTTGCCTTTTCCAGAATGTAGTCATACAGTTGGGGTCATACAGTACATGGTCTTTTCAGATTGGCCTCTTTCACTTAGTAATATGCATTTAAGTTTCATCAATGTCTTTTCATGGGCTTATAGTTTAATTATTTTTAGCTCCAAATGATATTCCAGTGTCCAGATGTACGAGTTTATCTATCTGTTCGCCTACAGAAGGGTATCTTGGTTGCTTCAGATCCTGGCAATTTTGAATAAAGTTGCTATAAACATCTGTGTGTGGGATTTTTCTGTGGACGCAAGTTTTCAGATCCTTTGGATAAATACCAAAGAGTGCGATTGCTGGATTGTATGGTAAGAGTATGTTTTGTAAGAAGTTGCCAAACTATATTCCAAAAGAGACGTACCACTTTCCATCCCCACAAGCAATGAATGGAAGTTTCTGTTGCTTCGCATCTTTGCCAGCATTTGGTTTCATCAGGGTTCTGGATTTGGGGTATTCTGATACGTGTGTGATGGTATCTCGTTGTTTCAATTGCATTTCCCTGATGACATTTAATGTGGAACGTATTTTCATATGCTCGCCTGCCATCTGTGTGTCCTCTTTTGTGAGGTGTCTGTTAAGGTGTTTGGCCCATTTTTTTTTTAAACTGGTCGTTTGTTTTCTTATTGTTGAGCTTTAAGATTTCTTTGTATATTTTGGAAAACAATCCTGTATCAGATGTTTTTTGTAAATATATTCTGCCCGTCTGTGGCTCGTCTTCTCATTCTCTTGACATTGTCTTCCACAGAACAGGAGGTTTTAACTCTAATGAAGTCCAGCGTATCAATTATTTCCTTCCTGGACCGTGCCTTCAGTGTCGTATCTAAAAAGTCATCACACCAAAGAGCATGCAGGTTTCCTCTTATGTTATCTTCTAGGAAATTTAGTGTTTTGCACGCTTACATTTAGGTCCATGATCCATTCTGAGTTAATTTTTGTGAAGGGTGTGAGGTCTGGCTAGATTCCTTTTTCTGTGTAGGGAAGTCCAGTGGTTCCAGTACAATTTGTTGAAAAGACTGTCTTTGCTCCACTGGATAACCTTTGCTCGTTTGTCAGAGGTTGGTTGACTATGTTTGTGTGGGTCTACTTCTGGCTCTCTATTCTGTTCCATCGATTTATCTCTTCCTGGTCTTTTGCCGATACCACGCTGTCTGCGTTACTAGTGTTCACGTCTAATCATTTTCATTTTTACTTGTACACACACATTTCAGGAGACGGAAGCAAATGGGCATGGCTGTGGTTTACAGATGCTTTGAGTATAGTCTATTTTCAACAATAGGCTCAGAGTGTATGAGATTCCCAGACCCTCCAAGTCAGGACACGTGCATCAGACTTACATTAAAAATTATAGAAAGGAACAAACCATAAGAGACTCTTAATCTCAGGAAATAAACTGAGGGTTGCTGGGGGGGTGGGGGAGGGAGAGGGTGGCTGGGGGATGGACATTGGGGAGGCCGTGTGCTATGGTGAGTGCTGTGAATTGTGTAAGACTGATGATTCACAGACCTGTACCTCTGAAACAAATAACACATTATATGTTAATTAAAAAAATAAAATAAAAAATAAAAATTACGTAAAGAAAGCAAACATCTGCATCTGCCACATAATTTTCATAAATACAACAATTGAGAACTATATTTCCCACATACGGATGGCACCCTTAAAAAGTAATCAAACAAGTGAATCCTCTCAAGCTATTACAAGTTTTAATATTAAGCCAGATTCTTAAAGTTAAGAATAATACTGACCTTAGCTAGATTCCAAATTTCAGCCGAAACAAATAGATTTCGTAGAGACCAGAGTTTAAATTGAGGGGGAGCCTCCTGGCTAAAAATTGATAAAACAACTCTTCCTTACTCTGAATTCTGTTGTGTTTTCTGTTACACTGTCATTTGTTTGGTAGTCAGTTACTAAAAGTTCTTAATTCTTACTACGCCCTCTCAAGTTGAGTCCGGATGTACACGAAATGTAATGATGAATTAAGGTACATTAGATTTTTGTTGTTGTTGCTGTTAATTTGTTTGTTTCTCTTACTATTTGTTTACATGCATTAATATTAGAGGGTAAATCCTGAAGTTAGAAAGAGAATGCTAGGAAGAATATGGGGGCTGTGTTGCTATGTTTTATCTGTATTTTTAACTTTCTGTAAGACTTTAAGTAATAAAAATCCATTAAAATAAGGGGAATAAGGAACTAGAGGGAGGGAGATTCAGGGAAACTAATACCAGGTTGTCAA
This sequence comes from Martes martes, assembly GCF_963455335.1. Taxonomy (NCBI): domain Eukaryota; kingdom Metazoa; phylum Chordata; class Mammalia; order Carnivora; family Mustelidae; genus Martes; species Martes martes. The sequence goes on along the minus strand of NC_137889.1, from coordinate 204,521,176 downwards.
GGGATGCACCTAAATACCAAGTTCAAACAAGCAGTGGCGGTTCTCACCGTCTGAGTTCTTTTTTTTTTTTTTTTTTAGATTTTTTTTTATTTATTCATTTAACAGACAGAGATCACAAGTAGGCAGAGAGGCAGGCAGAGAGAGAGAGGAGGAAGCAGGCTCCCCGCTGAGCAGAGAGCCCGATGCGGGGCTCGATCTCAGGACCCTGAGATCATGACCTGAGCCGAAGGCAGAGGCTTTAACCCACTGAGCCACCCAGGCGCCCCGCCGTCTGAGTTCTTAGATGGATTTTTTTTTTTTTTTAATTCTGAGCCTAAGTGGACTGTTCTCCACCAAGAGCTTACATCTGTCCCAATCTGTCTTTAACTGTCAAGTACATTTTCACATTCAGAATCATCTCTTTTTTATGATTATTAAATTAAATGGTGGAGACACTCAGAAAGATGCCCTTCAACGGACAAATGGATAAGGAAGATGTGGTCCATACCATGGAGTATGATGCCTCCATCAGAAAGGATGAATCCCCAACTTTTGTATCAACATGGACGGGACTGGAGGAGATGATGCTGAGTGAAATAAGTCAAGCAGAGAGAGTCAAGTACCATATGGTTTCACTTTCTTGTGGAGCATAAGGAATAACTCAGAGGACATGGGGAGATGGAGAGGAGAAGGGAGTTGGGGGAAATCGGAGGGGGAGAGGAACCATGAGAGACTGTGGACTCTGAGAAACAATCTGAGGGTTTTGCAGGGGAAGGGGATGAGGGGCCGGGTGAGCCTGGGGGTGGGTATTAAGGAGGGCACGTATTGCATGGAGCACTGGGTGTGGTGCATAAACAGTGAATCTTGGAACACTGAAAAAATAAAATTAAAATGAAAAAAAATGGTGGAGACCCTCAGAACAAATACACTGCCTGTTCAAAGGGTTGAGGATTGGAAAGAGGTTGTTGCTTGCACACTGCTACTGGGGTTTACGTGTACCGTACAGTTGGGCTTAGCTTCTGCGGCGTCTGCTCGTCACTGGAAGAGGCTGCCCTTCCCCGACAACGCGAAGGCATGTCCCTGCCCTTGAATGTGCCTGAAGATGAAGTGCATGAAGATGTTCAGGTCCACCTGGTGGAACGACACGGACGACGGAGTCAGCTGTCCACGTTCTGAAAGCTGAAGCGGCCCCGGTGGGAGTAGCAGCTGGTACGCTTGTGCGCCCGTCAGCCCATGCTGCAAAAATAGGCCAGACGAACACCAGAATCCAGCTTTGCATTTGGATGGAGGACACAGTTTTCACTTTTCTTCAAGGCTGATTAATTACACAATTTGCATCTAGCAATCACTTGTCATTTATAAGCAGCAGCAGCAGCTGATACTGTCACTGCTCAATAGTAATTTTTAGAGAGACGTGTTCAAAACAGAATTGGTTCCGGAAACAATGTAATTAAATAAGCAGCCAAGAGAAAATATTTCACCTCTTATCGCCTGACTCCACCCTCCTCTGTTGGGCTAATGGAAGCATTTTCTTGGGGTTGATGGTTACTATTGATTTCTAAGTGGATTCCAATGTTGCCTTTTTGATGTGACTTGACTTTATAACTGCAGCTGCATGAAATGAAGAAATGCCCCTAGTATGTGCCCAATCTATTCAACCTAAAATTTTTCTGTTAATGTTAATGTTCTGTTAATGTTTTAGAATAATCGAAATTTAAAAGTAGAATCGAGGGAAATTCCACCGAGGGAAGGAATACTCTTTAATCTGACAAAATGTCCTTGAAGCCTTTGTCAGGAGCATCAGTAACGCTTCAGGCCAATCCAGCATCAACGTAACAGCAGCGGTAAAGCCAACCAACCAACCAAACACATCGGTCTTAGAAGCTCTACAATCCTTACGGGTTAAATCAGTTCATATTTTGATGAGTTTATTGTAAAAATACAATGAAATGAAATGTAACAGGAAACAGAAGTATATTCCTTTTCTACTCTGTACTCATCCTGAAAAACTGGCCAATTTTAGAGAAAGACTTGAATCTAGAAGGTAAAGAAACATATAACTCCTTGTGCCCCAGCACTGTTCTGACCTGTAAAGTTTTAGGGTGCAAAAAATTGTGTGAAATCAGTTATTTTTATTACCGAAGACTCTCTGTTTGTCAGAGTTGGAATGCAGCGTCAGTAGCTGCTAGTAACTGAGAAATACTGGAAGCACTTTGTCGTGCTCTGCAGTCCGTGGAGGGCTCCATCCTTCCCATGACACAGCCACCGTCTTGCCTGGGATGCTCTACACAGGTACTGGGGAAATAAAAAACCCTGGGAGGGGCGCCTGGGTAGCTCAGGGGGTTAAAGCCTCTGCCTTCAGCTCAGGTCATGATCTCAGGGTCCTGGGATCGAGCTCAGCGGGGAGCCTGCTTCCTCCTCTCTCTGCCTGCCTCTCTGCCTACCTGTGATCTCTGTCTTTTAAATAAATAAACTCTTTAAAACAACAACAACAACAACAACAAGAAAAACCCCCGGAGGTGGTTGGTGCTGTTTCATGTTATTTAGCGTTAACAGAGTCTGTTCTAAATACTCTTCATAAACTAATCAACACTTTTCTTAGACTTTTTCCGTGGCATATTGGTGAACAACGTAGCTTTTGGAGCCGGACAACCTTGTGTTCAAATCCTGCTTTGTCATTATAGAGAGATTATCTTAACTGACTTCTCTCAGTGTAGTAAATGTTGGTTTCTTGATCCGAATAAATATTAATACGTACTTCATAGGGTTTTAATTAACATAGTTCCTAGCATATGGATTCCAGTAAGAAAAATTAACTGAGATTATTTCCGTCTATCTGTCTATCTAGATGTGTGTGTGTGTGTGTGTGTGTGTGTGTGTGTGTGTGTGTGTGTGAATGCTTAGGAACAATATTGACTTGGTAATTAGTCAATGTAAGATAGCTATATAATGGCCTCAGGGCCTTTCTCCTTGCTGTTCTAAACCATGATATTCCTCTCCATGTGTCAGTCACAAGCACTAGAAACCAGCTCTGGCTAATACAAGCAGAAAAACAAATGTCTTGCTTACCGCTGGAGGAAACATAAATCTGGTGGACTGCCTGTTGGTACAACCACTCTGGGAAACTTCGGTATACTCTACTAAATTGGAGTATATGCCGACCTTATGATCTAGTCACTCTACTCCCAGCGAAATACCACATAGAAAATATATGTATAAATGCACCAGAGGGCATGAAGTGAGGATGTTCATAGCATCTTTATGTATAATAGCACCAAACTGGAAACAGCACAATGCCCACCAGCAGTGAGATGGATAAAGTGTTAAATATTCATAGGTTGGAATGTGACACAGCAGTGAAAGTAGATCCATTATAAGTGTCTACAATGGCATGATGAATCTCAAAAACATAATGTTAAAGAAAAGAAAGCAGATCCAAAGGAATACATTTTCGTAATTTCATTTGTATAAAGTTCAAGAACAGTGGAGAAGGAGGGAACCTATGTTGCTGTTAGAAATCAGGGTAGTGGCCTCCTTCACTGCAGTGACAGGGAGGAGTTTCTACCTGGTGGAGCCCTAACTGGCCTCCAGGTTGCTGAGCAGGTGACATTTGTCCCAAAGGAAGGAGAGAAAAGTATCCTCCTTGACCTGAGAGGAAAGTCAGACCCAAGGGTCATTGGCATGCATCCTCTCTACCAATCTGCTAACGAACACTGTAAATTCTATTTTTGGGGGTTTAAACAAACGTTAGTGTGGTATTATACCTTCTCGTTTGTAAGTCATGCTCATGCATTTTCTCTCTTGAGAAATAAAGACAATGTCAAAATGCCACTATTATCATGTCTGGCCAGAGTGACCACTCATTACAAAACCATAAAGTGGTTAAGGCAGGTAAAAAGTGTCTTTACTTTCTTTTTGAGGAATCAAGAAGAAAAAAAAGTCTCAAACTCGGGTCCTCTTTTTTAAAATTTTTTAAATCAGCGTATAATGTATTATTAGTTTTAGAGGTAGAGTTCAGTGATTCGTTAGTCTTGTATGATACCCAGTGCTCATTTCATCACCTGCCCTCCTTAATGTCCATCATCCGGTCACCCCACCCTCCCACCCACCTCACCTACAGCAACCTTCAGTTTGTTTCCTATGATTAAGAGTCTCTTGTGTTTTGTGTCTCTCTCTGATTTTGACTTGTTTTATTTTTCCCTCTCTTCCCCATGATCCTCTGTTTGGTTTCTTAAATTCTACATATGAGTGAGATCGTATGATAATTGTCTTTCTCTGATTGACTTAATTTATTTAGCATAAAGCCCTCTAGTTCCATCCATGTCATTGTAAATGGCAAGATTTTGTTTTTTGATGGCCGAGTAGTATTCCATTGTATATATATACCCCACATCTTCTTTATCCGTTCATCTACCAAGGGACATTTAGGTTCTTTCCATAGTTTGGCTATTGTGGACATTGCTGCTATAAACATTCGGGTGCACATGCCCCTTCGGATCACTACATTTGTATCTTTGGGGTAAATACCCAGTGGCATGATTGCTGGGTCATAGGATAGCTCTATTTTCAACTTTTCGAGGAACCTCCATACTTGTTTTCCAGAGTGGCTGCACCAGGTTGCATTCCCACCAACAGTGTAGGAGGGTTCCCCTTTCTCCGCATCCTCTCCAACATCTGTCGTTTCCCAGCTTATTAATTTCAGCCATTCTGACCGGTGTGAGGTGTTATCTCATTTGTGGTTTTGATTTGTATTTACTGATGCCAAGTGATGTGGAGCATTTTTTTATGTGTCTGTTGGCCATTTGTATGACTTTTTTGGAGAAATGGCTGTTCATGTTTTCCGCCCATTTCTTGACTGGGTTATTTGTTCTTTGGGTGTTGAGTTTGATAAGTTCTTTATAGATTTTGGATACTAGCCCTTCATCTGATAAGACATTTGTTATTCTGAACACCTGTGAACTCAAATGGTCTCAAACTCAGCTCTTCTGACACTAAATCCTGTGTTCTAAAATCTGAATGCAGTTTGGATAATGTATCATATATAATAAAGGAAACCAAACAGCTGGTTTAACAATTGAAGTATAAAATGAATGTACAACGCTGTGCCATAACCCCTACATCAGATGCATCCCTGAGCGTGTGAAACTGAGAGTCCCCTTTGGTCTTTTTCTGAAGTCCAATGAGGAGGGCTTTCCTGTTATCAGGAGGAGATAATCTACTGGTGGGTCAATAATGGCATCCATCAAACATCACTTCTGTTCCCCGAAAATTGTAGCCATAATCATATCTAAGTACCTGAAACGATGTAAATTACATGGTATGGAATCTGCAATGTGGATAATATTTTTAGGAAATTTTTTCTTGCCCTGTTAAGATGGGAATTTTTTTCTTGCCCTTTTAAGATGCTTTTGACTTATAAATTACTGTAGCATAGAAATGCCATCAGGGAACCCAAAACCCAGTGATGGTCACACGCAGTATTGGGTTCTCTCCTGTCCCTGCCCTCACAAATGCAGTTACTGGTTCTCTTTGCTCTATTTCGTATCAAAACCCGACCTTATTCTCCCTCAGTCATTTCCCCTCTTACTGTGAATGAAAACCAACCCACCACCTTTACCAGGGAATTTTACCCATGAAGCCTTTTGTCAATTATTAAATACAGAGTGAATGTCTTTTTTGTGTAGAAGACATTTCCAGTGCAGATAATCAGTGGGCGGGGCGTCTTTGACCTCTGCACTTGAAACTGCGCTGCCGTCTGCGTTCTGGGGGAGTCGCCCATGGGTTATGGCTCCATTTGTGAACTGCGAGCTGACATCATTTAATTTCTAGTAGCACCAGCAAGTTTTAGGATGGCTAGTTATGTGCATATTGTTTGGAAATGTTGCTGCTGTACCTACTTCTTAAAATATTAGAGTAACTATGAACAGTGTTTTGGCTTCAAGGAAAGAAGGTTGATTAAGACGTCTTTTACTTTACTAAGTCCGTATCTGAAAAGTGAATCCAAGAGTCACTCTAAGAAGGGTCCTAGTACACTCAAAATGCATCTGCTTGGGGAGCAGAGAAAGGCTTGGAAGTGTGAGAACAACGGCTTTTCCTTTTCCTTAGAAGTTATGTATGAGTATAAAGGATGCACGAGGGACGCCTGGGTGGCTCAGTTGGTTGGGCGGCTGCCTTCGACTCAGGTCATGATCCCAGCGTCCTGGGATCGAGTCCCACATCGGGCTCCTTGCTCAGCAGGGAGCCTGCTTCTCCCTCTGCCTCTGCCTGCCTCTCTGCCTGCTTGTGCTCACTCTCGCTCCTCTCTCTCTCTCTCTCTCTCTGACAAATAAATAAATAAATATTTAAAAAAAAAGGATGCACGAATATTTTCATTTTTTATTATTTTAGCATCATATAAAATTTGTATTAATTGATTTAATCTTTCAAAACCGAAATTTTGTCTACACGGTTTCATAACCCAAAGCTTAGCTTGAGCTTGTAGTTAAAGCGTATTGAGAAGTGCCCGGAGCAGGTGAGGTTCATACATTCCAGACAGATCAATTTTAGTGATTTTCGAACCCAATTTGACTATCTCTGTTGCTTGTATTTTACCTGAGCTCCTGCTTTGGAAAAAGTGCTGGAATGTGTCTCAAGTACAGTTTATCATAGTTTTCTAGCCTCATATCAAGATAGATTTGCCTAAGAGCGTAGGTTTCACCAACAAGCCACGCACACTCTGGTAGTTTATGTAGACAAATTAGATTTTAACTACAGTTGAATTTTGTTAGCTATTTTTTTTTTTTAAAAGATTTTATTTATTTATTTGACAGACAGAGGTTTCAAGTAGGCAAGAGAGGCAGGCAGGGAGAGAGAGGAGGAAGCAGGCTCTCTGCGGAGCAGAGAGCCCGATGTGGGGCTCGATCCCTGGACCCTGGGATCATGACCTGAGCCGAAAGCAGAGGCTTTAACCCACTGAGCCACCCAGGTGCCCCTTGTTAGCTATTTTTTAACTGCTTGCCAACGGCACGGTGATGATCTTGCCTGTACTTTAGTCGATGGCAATGCTACGTTCGTCCCTGGCCACCTGGAGACTCGCGGGTGGGCTCCTGGGTTCGTTAACTGCAGCACCGTCAGCAAAATGGAAATGCAGGACCCTTGGTTCAAAAAAACAGGAAAAACGAATGCCATTAAATGTGCTAAAACATATAGTGTTTTCCTTTTCTTCTGCAGTTTCTCTCTCAGTTTGTTGTGGTATTTTTTATTGGCTGTTTGTTGTCATTTCAAGTAAGGAAATATTAAATTACTAGTATGAATTTTATCATTTCTATCTAAGTTGTGCAACGTCAACTTTAACTGTTAATATAGGAGCATTTGACTTGCATGCAGACTCACTGAAATTAAACAACACTTAGTAGCTTGTTTAAACATTTGTATTTTATTCTTGCCAGAACAGAGCACGCCCTGCACAATGAACTCAAGTGTTTTTATCCCACTTCTTGATAGACACATAGCCTACCAACACTTTCTACTTCTGCTTTATGGTGGAGCCTGAAAGGACTAAAAGGAGAAAGAACGATGGATTGCCACATCTTTTCCTTCCTTTTTCTACCATCATTTTAACCTAAGTGGTTGGCTTGCAGGAGAGTAAAGGTATGACTGGGCTCCTTGCTTGTTCCTAGGACACTGCTGCCTTCTTGTTATGTTCGAAGCAAGTTCAAGTGCACATGGAAGTGTGGTCTGTCGGGGCTCTCAGCGTCTCTGCTGCTCGGCTGGGGACATAGCACACTTACACGCTGTGCTTGCTCGGAGTCTCTCGGAAGTCCCACCCGTTGTGGTTTCAGTGGCATTTTATGCTCCTGGGATGTCGCTAATGCTGTGTGGAAATGGGACGGGACGGCAAGGAGCAGCAGACGCGCAGACGGCGTTTCCTCTGCACAAGTGTGTTTTCCATCATCCCATCGGACTTCACTCACAAAACAGTGTTTGTTTTTTTTTAAGGACTTGTTTATTTATTTGAGAGAGAGAGAGAGAGAGAGAGAGAGAGAGAGAGAGCCGCTAGTGCGTGGGAGCTGGGAAGGGTGCGGAGGGAGAGGAAGACAAGCAGGCCCCCTGCTAAGCGCAGAGCCAGCAAGATAGAAACCTGAGCTGAACCCGAGAGTCCGACGCCCAACCCACTGAGCCACCCAGGCGCCCCCAAAACAACGTTTAAAGATAAGACCATTAAGAACTTTGAGGTGGCGATAACAGCATGATGTCAAGTACGCAGCTCTCGTACGCACTGAGCTCTGTGCTGTTGCACAGGCCGCGCACCCGCGGAGCTGGCTCTGAGTGCGATAGTGAACTAGAGTGAAGGGGATTGTGACCCAAGTGTCATTTGGACGGGTATCTGCTACAGTTTGCTGATATCTTGATGACTTATTCACATCCGATGTACACATTTTTTCCTTTGCCATGGAGCGAGGCACACCTTAGTTGGAGAGTAAAGGGGAGACTCAGCATCCGCCACCACAATGCGCAGGTGTTTAGACTTCGGATTGATGCCCAAACTCGACGCGCACCTCTACCCTCTTCTCTTATTTAGGAACACAAAATGTAATTCTTATTCAGTATCAGGATATATTGATGGAGTGAGAGCATTCACCTAGCACAGGCAGAAAGCCAAGTCATTTTAAAAAAACCAAACCTTTTAATGTTGTTCAGTGAGGAGCTCCGATGAGCGTGATAGGCTGATTCTTTAGAATCCGGCTTCTTCTCTATATCCTGAAATGTCGAGCGGCCTGTTTTAGCTCCCAGGATCCGAGCTGATCTCTGGGCCTGCAGACTCAACCTCTAGTATGTTCCTCACCGTGGCGCCGATGTGGTTTTTGTAGAGCCTATACTCAATCTAGGTGCTCCTTGCCTAAAGCATGTTGCTGGATTTTTCATATCTTCATGATAATCCGTGTCCTTAATGGTTTGACCCTGCCTACTACTTCTCCAGCCTCCAGAGGAGCCTATCACCCTTCAGACAATGTCCAATATTTAAATGCATTTGCTCTCTCATCTCTCTATATCTCTCTCTACTGTCTGGAAAATTCTACCCAATTTTCTTTGCCTGTTCTTGTCTTACTTGTCTTTTAAGAATTGTCTTAGTTCATCCTCGTGTTCATTTACCTATTCACTTATTTATTCAATAAATACTTGTTGAGTGCCTGTGACATGCCAGGTGCTATGCTAGAGTTTGGGGACACAGTCTTGGTTGAGAACAGAGACAGCCCTGACTTGGGGGATGCTTAATCATGGGAAGAAGAGGTAGATAATACCTGTCCAGTATTCTTACCGTAACATGTTTGCCACAAGCACTTTCATCACAAACATTCTCACTGAATAACTAATTAGCCATAAGATAATTTTGGTGTAAAAGATAAAATCATGAAAAATGAGATGGACATTCGTTAAAAAGGACATAACGAAACATGAAAATTGAGTAACAAAATTTAAAAGACTTTATTGTAAAATATGAAATATTTGAACACATTTAAAATATATATAGTTTATGGCAATATTGCTCAAATAACTATGTTATTTTGTGAATTGTGTCTAAACCCTTACCTTCAAAACCTTTCATTCATAGTATTATACACCCGTAGGGTTTTTTGCTTATTAATTTGTCTCATTTTTAGCATGTTGCTTTTTCTTTTTTCACTGAAATGTCTTCATTTCAGTGAAAAGGTATCAGTTTCCAAACACTGGAATGGCTGTTTACAACTAAGTTTTGTATCGTGTTTTGAAAGTCAACACTGTTTGTTCTCAGCATACTGTCACATGTCCAGCGATAGGAATTCCTGAATCCTGTGGGAAATGTGGGTCCAAAACTCTACACCACTGAACAGACCATTATCAGGGCTAAGATGTACATAACATAAAAAGAGGAGTGCTCTATCCATGGAGAAATCAAACCAAACTGTCAACCAGTTGGTTTTTTTTTTTAATCTTTTATGGCAGATTTGATTTACGGCCAATTAGTAATGTAGGGAACATATTTGCAAAGATGTTTATGGTAGAAACACTACCTACAACCCAATAATATGTGCTTTCTTTTTTTTTTTTTAAGATTTTATTTATTTATTTGACAGACAGAGATCACATGTAGGCAGAGAGGCAGGCAGAGAGAGAGGGGGAAGCAGGCTCCCCGCTGAGCAGAGAGCCCGATGCAGGGCTCGATCTCGGGACCCTGGGATCATGACCTGAGCTGAAGGCAGAGGCTTTAACCCACTGAGCCACCCAGGCGCCCCTAATTTGTGCTTTCTTATTAAACGTCATATAAATATAGGTGCAGAAAGTGCCCAAGTCAGTAACAACTTTGATGAGAGCTATCAAGGAGAAATGCTGTGTGGGATGAGAACACAGAAGGGAAATCCAACCCAGTGGAAATGGGAGTTGAGCCGTGCACTTAGGGGAGAATTGGAGTGACCTGGAAAGCGAAGTGAGGAGGTGGAGTGGGATGCAGGGAGCATTTTTCCAGAGGAGAGAAGAACATAACAAAGGTCCTGTGGCTGAAGAGAAGCTGACATTCCAGACACCAAAAAGAGCAAAATGGTGCAATATGAGTCAGGAGAGGTAGGGGGAGGCTTGGCCAGAAAGGACCTTGTAGGCCAAGATAAAATTTTAGTTTGCATTGAAGAATAGGAAAACTTTGCAGTGGTTGGTTTAAGGAGGGAGGCAGTAGAGCGGGAGGATTGCAAATCCATTTCTTTTTCTTTTTCTTTTTTTTTTTTTTTTAATTCCGTTTATTCTTAAAAAGACCTCTCAGTCTCAGGCATGGTACGGAGAGCAGATCTGGGGAGAAGACTGGAGAAATTTCCGTAAGTCCAAGGAAGAGATGTTTACGAGTGGAAGTAAGTAGAAATGAGCTTGCCACTTGTGGGAAGATTTCTGGATTTCCCTAAACCTCGTCCACCTCCACCCTCAGGGCTGGGTTAGGATTTCTTTCCTTGTGCCCCTCTGAAACCGTGTGCTTTCGCCGTGGCCGTTGTTGTTGTCATTGAGTCTGTGCAATGCACTGGCGCGATGGGCGTCATCATTAGCCTCATTTCCTGTGTGCGGAAGTAGAAGATTTGGAAGCTGAGGCACCTTGCCTGTGTTTCCGAAGCCGGTAGCTGGTGGGGCGTCCACGAGAAGGGGCGGCGAGGGTGGGAAATGAACGAGCCACGTGTGTGCGCGGGGGAGGCAGAACACTTTAGCTGCACAAGAAAGTTCAAGTCAAGAGACAAGAAGACAGGTGAGGGCCAAAATGTAGCACAAAATTTACATCACATAATGATATGCTTGAAATCAGAACTCCGAAGTGCTGAGTGAGCGCTTTCACTCCTTCTGGTGCCTAAAGCGTACACGGATTTAAACCCCAACCCTCCCCGTGCCTCACCTGACCCCTTGCTTACCGTGTCATTCCCTCTCCCTGGAATGCTGTCAAGAGCGTATACTCCCGGTCCCTACTTCTTACTCCCTCCAAACCTGCATGTACACTTTGCTAGCCCGGCCTCCACTTCCAAGCAACGTGTACGCTCTGATGGTTTAAGCTCCAAACCCCTTCGCACGTCTCTCCGCGGCGTGGCCCTTGTGTTCCTTGGCTCGTGCGGACTTTCGGGCCTTCCAAGGGCGGCCCGGAGAGCTTCCGTCCTTCCTCCTCGAGGCTGCGCGCTCCCGTCTGCGGCCAAGCAGACCCTTCAAGCATCGTTACGAAAGGATCCTGGGCCTCCCGCCTGCTTTCCTGTGCCGTCGCTCACCACCTCTGTCTCACGCTGTAGGATTTAACAGCTTCACATTATTTGAGGCTCACGTAAAAAGTCGACATTTGGCTTTTTTCCGTACCTCTTGCCCTCGTGATATTTCCTTTTCCCGAAACACCACGCACCTCTTTTCACGTCCCTCCACCCTCCCGCCCCTCCCTGCCCCACACCACTGCCTGCCTTCTGCTGTGACCTCCTGCGCTCAGCTCCTCTTGGGAGCGGCCTGGCCAGGGGCGCTGCGCTCCGGCGGGCTGGGCTCTTCCTCCTCTGCCCTTCCTGCGCCTGCCCCTTCCCGAGGTGAGCTCTTTACCTTTTCTCCCTCGTCGGCCTTGGTGAGGTCCGTGAGGGCGAGTCAGCCTCTCCCTCACCCGCGTGTCCCCGGGGCCCACTCAGAACCGATGGACAGAACACCCCGCACTCACACTGCCGCATCTGCTCCGTCGCTGGTCACGGAGGCACCTTCCCCCGTGCATGGGGAAACCTTCCCTCCACGGACTACCTAAAGGTCCTCAGAACTTTCTGTCCTGAAAGCCCTTCCCCGATACTTACTGTCTTTCTTGCTAAGATGCTTTGTGTTCCTTTTCTACAGCCGCCGTAACCAAGCACCGCAGACTGCGTGGCTGAAACAATTTATTTTCTCACCGTTCTGGAGCCTAGAAGTTTGAAGTCAGGATGTCAGCAGGGTTCGTCTCTCCTGAGACCTTTTTCCTTGGCTCGTAGATGGCCGTCGTCTTCTCCCTGTGACTTCACAGGGTCTTCCTTCGAAGTGTGTCCGCGTATATGTTCTTTCTTCTTGTAAGGACCGGAGTCATTTGGATTGAGGCCCAACGACATCATTTTAAATATTTAATCCCCCCTTTAAAAGACCCTAGCTCTAAATGCAATCGAATTCCGAGGTACCAGGAGTTAAGACTTCAACGTAGGAGTTTTGGGAGACAAAAATCAGCCTTTGAGATGCCTCTTACCCATTGCTACCCTTTCCCCAAATTTACAGCCAGTCTCCAAGCGGCCCCATCGCAGAGAGGCAGGCTGTAGCACCGCTGGCTTCCGCCCTCCCTCCTGTTCAAAGCTCCGTGGCCAACACCTCGATTTGGATCTTTCAGAACCTCAACTTTTAGGATCATTTCGGGTATGAAGTTGGCCATCAGTGACATAGGAACTGGGAGAACTAATTCTTCTTTGTGATGTTTTCTCGTGCTTGAATAGATGACTTCCCGTCTTCATTTTCTTTCCTCTCCTTTCTCAGCTCCTAGAGAATTTAGGGTTCATATCCTCCAAGTAAGTGGGCCATTGTGTGGTGTAGCTGTGCGTCTTGGTTTTGACATTCCAAAGAGATGTATAATTTTTTTTGTAGTGCTGATTGTTTTCAAATACATTGCCTTATTTGGATCTTCTTTTAAAAAATACAAATTATATACTATACTTTTTGTTGCTGAAGATTTAGAACCCCCAAGAGGTCACACAGTAAGTAAGTGTCGCAGCTGTTCTCAAGTAGGAGGCCAGGGCTCTTTTCACTACATCATTGTTATCTTATTTACAAGGTCCTGGAGCCAGACATATCTTCATTTTATAAGCATTTGCTTTTATGAGCCTATGCTTATTTTATTAACTCATAATTGACTACTTCTTAAAAATCTTGCTTATTTTATAGACTTTATATGTTTTATTTTAAATAAATTTAAAATTTATAATTATGATCTATAATATAAACTTTTGACTACTTTTTAAAGTTAAAAAATAAATGCACCTATTTAATCTTATTTAATAAACTTGTACTATAGCCCTTTTATTGTATTTTAAGCTTTTATAATTGTAATAATCTATAATTGTTATAATTTTTATTGAAAACTTTACAAACCTTTATATTACTTATTAGTATTTCTTTACAAAAATTCTTATAAACTTAGCACAGAGCTAAGTTACATACTCAGAGGATAATTTGGTGACCTACAAAGGGGAGGAAATCTATTTATTAAATCATAATAAAGGGGCAAAGATATCTGATATTTCACTCTGAGGAGGGCATCAAGAAAGAATAAAATAGGACATTTGTTATTCACATGAAAAATATTAACAGTTTTTATGGCCCTTCCTTGGCTGGGGCAAAATTTCAGTTAAATCCTCCAGGTGAGCCGATGGTGTAGGTACCATCCTGTTTCATGTTTGGGGAAACTGAGGCCCATCATGACTCAGCCGCTTACTCAAGATCTCAAAGCAAGTTACGGAGCTGGAAGTCGATCGCATGCCTCTGACTCCGTGCTTCTTGTTTCACTGTGTCACAAGCAGAGAAATTACAGGACAGAGACATAGTCAGCAATTACTCACTGAAACCGGGGACATGCTGTGTACAGACCTTGAAGCCAAGGAAGCGTATAAAAGGGGCGTTGCTTTGCTTCGGTCGGTCATCTGACACTGAGTTACTCACCCCCGTGGGCCTCAGTGTCTTCATCTATAAATACGTGGTTAATTGCGGCATCTTTCGCGTAAGTTTGCTGTATAGAAAAAAGAGTCACGGGTGTGTGTATATCCATGCGTACATTCATGGTAACTGCGCGTTGTAGCTGTGTGGGCCAGTCTGATCCTTTCGAAAAACAAAAATCGGACGGTATAGAATGAATAAGAGCCATAAACGTGTCCATATCTCTGGCTCAGGAGCCCTACTCCTGGAAACATATTCTGAAGAAATGATTCAAAAGACAAAAAAATGTGTAATTGCACAGGTATTAATTATAGGAAAAAATTGATTGTTCTTCAAAAAGTGAAACACAGAGTTACACTATGATCTAATATTTCCACCCCTTTGTGTATAATCAAGGGAAATGAGAACATATGTCCCTTACAAAAACTTCTTCATAGATGACTTATTCATAACAGCCACAAAGGAGAAACAACTCAAGTGAATGAAGAGCCAAATAAAACGTGGTCTATCCATTCAATGGAGTATTTTGGGACAATGGAAAATGATGAAGTAGTGATACATACTACAGTATGGATGAACCTTGAAAACATTATGCTGAATGAAAGTCACGAAGGCCTGCATAGTCTATGATTCCATTTATATGAAATGTCCAGAATAGGCAAATATATAGAGATAGAAAGGAGACGACTGGTAGTCTAAGGGCAGGAGTCGGGGAGGAGAGCGACAGGAGGGATGCTGGATGACTGCTGAGAGGTAAAGGGTTTCTTGGGGGGAGGGGACAAAAATACTCTACAATCGCATTGTGGAGTTGGCTGTACAATTCTGCGGGTATACTAGAAAATATGGAGTTGGGCGCTTTAGGTGGGTGATTTGTATGTTATGTGAATTGTTTCAATACCACTGTTTTTTAAATTTAAAAAAAGTAGGGGGAAAAATGGAAATAAAAAAAATAACTCCAAGATATTGAATACATTCTACTCTACTTTGTTGATGGAACATTATGTAGTCAGTAAATACCGTAAGTGCAAAGACTGCGTAACAATACAGAAAATGAGTAATGTGATGTTGGCTGGAAAATGTATGAGAGTGTGGTGCAAAGTGGTTTATAGCGAAATAGACATGCATTTGGGTATTTGGATAAAGGCTGGCAGGAAACTCATAGACACAAGCATATGGTGAAGGGAATGTGCCTCTTTCTTTCAGGAGTCCCATTAATGTTGTTGAATGTCTCAAAAGCACTTGTTTTAATGTGCTTTGTAATGGTAGCCGTGTGGTAGGTACAGGGGCCACTGAAAATGCATAAAACATAGGAAAGGAAGGAAAAAGCACAAGGGACATTTTAAAAGTCAGCACGTGAAACTTCGAAGAAATGGAAATTTAAATGCAAAAATTTAGCAGAGCATTTAAGGGACATGGGTCCCAAGGGAAGTGCTGAGGGGCGTATCAACAGGGCGGCCTCTAACAGAATTCTGCCCAGAAAACCTAAAAACTGGACTGCTTGGGAGTATGTTCCCCCTGTGATTCTATGCCTGCAAGTTTTGAAGGGAGGGCATTTTTCATATGCTGGGGCTCGTGTAGTTCTGTGATAATAACCCAAAAGGAAATAGGAAAACTTAGCAGTACGCACAGTTTACTTCAGTTCACCAAAATTGTACTTGAGTGTGGAAAAAGGGAGGAAGTCTGGTTAAGCCTAAGTGAGTCAACATTAATAACCCTCCACCCTGTTCTCCTCCCTTCCCAAGGCCACCTCACCTCTGCAACTGTGTGCTTGACCCTTGCAAGGAAGGAGCTCCAGCTGGGATGGGTGGGGTGAGCCCAAATCCCTGTGGTTGGGGGGCCAGAGAAAACAGGGGCCGGAGCAATGGTGAAGACCTATATCGTGTCCTTTCCCCAGAACTTTCTCCTCCCTGGGCTCCCTCTGAATGTCTGCAGTGTCACAGCTCCTTCAGTACCCTCGGTCCCAGAAGCCACTCAAGACTTTTGTGAGAAGCAGCTAAAGTGCTGTGTCAGCAGTTCTTTCAAAGCACTCCGAGTTATATTTACCCCAGATAAATAATGGGGGCAGGGTAAGGCTGCACGGAGGCAAGGCTTCTTTCAAGGACGCTCTGCTCCCACGTCAAAGTGGAACCCGTTGTTCCCAGCCCCAAGGTATGGGGACGAGGGGGGAGACGCCCACATTTTCTGTGGAGTATAAAGTCAGGATTTCTGAGGGCGGATGCACTCTTTCCCTCTAGGGTTGTTAGGTTCGTTCGAGCCGCGCAGAGAGGCGCCCTGGCATCCCTGACGTAGATGCCATCCGGACGGATCCCGCTGTTCAGGAAACTGGCCGAGCCGGTGACCCTCGCGTCCGACGCTAAAATCCCAGACTGTTTCTATCCTTCAGCACCAGGAGTTGCTCTTATATTTCAGGCACCGGGGTGAGCGCTGAAGGTTGTAATTACAGTTCGAGTCCTTAACCACTTCTTTCGTCTCCCTTCAGGAATTCAGTCTTCGAGCAAAGACACCAGGTGTCTTTCCTGTGGGGTCTCTGGGCCGTTCTAGGCTTCTCGGGGGCGCTCGGAAGTTGTTATGTAAAGAGGATGAGGGGCGGCAACTGCCCTCTTTCTGCACGGAGCCCCCTGAGGCTTGACCAACTTTTCTCTAATTCTCTGTTATTCTCCTTTGTCCAAGTCCATCCTTAGCAGCCGTCCCCGCACGTAGCAAGTGATGAGTTCGATGTGCAACGGCGGCTACGCCAGCCGCCGCGTCTCTCAACCACCAAACCCGTGTGGAAATCCTGAAATGAGGAAGGGATACGGGGAAAGAGAGACACTGGTTAATAACAACTGTATGGCCATCATTACTCTGTTTTGCATATGAACCCATGATTTCAGAAATTCCCTTGTATGTATGGCCCAGAATCATCACAATTTTCCCACCGAGCCAATAATTTCTAGGTAAGAAATCTATGTTTTGCGACTGCTGGGCTGTTCTAGTCTTAACTGTACCCAGTGCAAATGCATCAAGGGAATCTTTGGTCTAAAGAAAATCCGGTTGCACAACAAGCTAAGAAAACTGGTTACACGTTGCCATAACAACTGGGCCCGTACCAGAGCGAAGGGCAGAGTCCTTCAGTCTCATCTCCTGCGTCTGCAGATTGGCTTCCTCGGGACAGAATCATGTGTCCTGATCATCAACACCGAGCCAGTCATTTTCATTAAAAAAAAAAAAAAAAAAAGTTGTAGTGTCATTGTAGTGTCAAGTAGATATATTTTGTTGGCCTTTTCCCTGGTGCCGTTCAGTGTGTTTTTATCTTTGGAAGGTGGGGTTTGGGAATGGGATCCTTTGGAAATTTCATTCATGGATTCAGTAATACTAATACGGTTGGGACCTGAGCCAACAGGGTTTGATGGTAATTAAACTTTGATGGCTGGAATATGACCTGTGAAGCGAGTGGCTTGCTGGTCTTCGTGTAACTCCTGAAGGACAAAAATCTGCCCCCCTTGGAATCTAACCATGAGCCCTGTTTTTAGACCCAGGGAAGAAAACACAGGTTTGAACGACTTCGCCTAAGGGTAAACTGCAGGGCTCCTTCCCCAGGAATTATGCTCCACCTTTCTAGGTCACGGATAGCGCCACAATTAGTCTCAGAATGCCCCGCGGGGCGTGTGCAGGCAGCGTGAACCACCTCCGCAGGCCGAGCCAGCCCGGAGCAAGTCATCGCCCAGGGTAGGATCATTAGTAACAGCAGGGGTAGGGGTTCCACATCTGTCCGTTGCTAAGACCACTGGAAACTCTTCCTTTCACTCAAGAGATGTGGCCAATTAGTGGGCAGCAGGAGGTTGGGGTGGGGCAGTACCTGCGAAGTCATTTTTATTTTACGGGGTTATTGGCTCCAAAGTGAAGCTTCCTCCCCCCCCCTTCAATTAAACGCTCTTGATGTTTCCTCTAAAAAGACTGAAAAGAGAGTGAAAAATGTGTGTTTTGGGAATGAGGGCTGGGGGTGGGTGGGAGAGCACTGGATCTGGAGGCTGCTTCGGAAATACTAATTCACTACAAAGACCACAAGAAGAAGAAGATTCAGCCGGCAAAAAGGAGGATTACTCTACGAGAAAGCACCTACAGTATGTCCTAGTCTGTACTGGCCGCTATCACAAAACACCATAGACTCAGGGTCTTACAAACAATAGAAACTTAGATCGCCCCGTTCTGGAGACTACGGTCTGAGATTGGGGTCCCAGCACTGGTTGCTAAGGGCCCTTGTCTCGGCTGTAGACTTCTCATTGTATCTTCACACAGCAAAGAAGCTCTCTTGGGCCTCTTTTATAAGGACACGAATCCCACCTATGAGGGCTCTGTCTTCATGACCCTACCAATTCCCAAAGGCCCCATACCCTAATACCATCCCTTAGGGATTAGGATTTCAACATATGGACTTCTGCGGGGACACCAACATTGAGACCACAGCAATACAGAAGATCTGTGCTAGACTGTAAGGACATACTGAGAACTGTGACACGAGTCTCGTCCGTGGTAGTTCACATTCCCAACGGATAGTGACAATCACTCTTATGATGGTCCATGGACTCTGTGGTAGAGAGAAATTCATCCTGACTCTAGTCAGAAGTAGAGGAAAATACAGTCTACAGATATAGTGCAGTCTCTATCAAAATACCAACAGCTCTTTTCACAGAACTAGAACAAATAATCCTAAACGTGTATGGAACACAGAGGACCCTGACTCGACAAAGCACTCTCAGAAAGGAAAACCAAAGCTGGGGGCATCGCAATTCTGTACTTCAAGTCATATTACAAAGCTGTAGTCATCCAAACAGTATGGTACTGGCACAAAAACAGACACATAGATCAGTGGAACAGAACAGAAAGCCCAGAAATAAACCCATGATGATATGGTCACTTAATCTCCGACAAAGGAGGCAAGAACATGCAATCGGAAAATGTCTCTTCAACAAATGGTGTTGGGACAATTGGACAGCCACATGCGAAAGAACGAACCTGGACCATTTCCTTACACCACACACGAAAATAAACTCAAAATGGATGAAAGACCTAAACGTGAGACTTGAAACCATAAAAATCCTAGAGGAGAGCACAGGCAGCAACTTCTTTGACATCAGCATAGCCACTTTTTTCTAGACATGTCTCCTGAGGCGAGGGAAACAAAAGCAAAAATAAACTGGTGGGACTGCATCAAAATAAAAAGCTTCTGCACAACAGCAGAAACCATCAAAACTAAAAGAAGCCTGTGGAGTGGGAGAAGATATTTGCAAATGACATATCCCATAAAGAGTTAATATCCAAAATATATATAATATGGTACAACTCAACACCAAAAAACACATGATCCAATTACAAATGAGCAGAAGACATGAATAGACATTTCTCCACAGAGAAGACGTACAGACGGCCAATGACACATAGAAAGAGGCTCAGCATCACTCATCACAGGGAGATACAAATCAAAATCACTATGAGATGCCACCTCTCACCTGTCAGAACGGCTGAAATCAAAACACAAGAAACAGCAGGTACTGGCACAGATGTGGAGGAAAAGGGAGTCTCATGTACTGTTGCAGGGAATGCTAACTGGTCCAGACAGTCTGAGAAACAGTGTGGAGTTCCTCAGAAAATTGAAAATAGAATTATCATATGACCCGGGAACTCCACTACTGGACATTTACCCAAAGAAAATAAAAACACTAACCTGAAAAGTTCCATGCATCCCTCTGTTTATTGTAGGATTATTTACGATAGCCGAGGTCTGGAAGCAGCCCAGGTCTGCATCACCAGAGGACTGGATGAACAGATACATGTGTGTGTGTGTGTGTGTGTGTGTGTACATATGTGTATATTCCATTGTATATGCATAGTGGAATATTACTGGGCCATAAAAAAGAATGAAAGAATGAAATCTTGCCATTTGCAATGACATGGATGGATCTCGAGGGTATGACGCCAAACGAGTAAGTCACTCACAGAAAGGCAAAGAGTGTATGACTTAATATGTGGAATTTAAGAAACAAAACAAATTAACAGAGAAAAAAGACAAACCAAAAAACCAGACTCTTCACTACAGATTACAAACGGATGGTCACCGGAGGAGCGGTGGGTGGGTGGAGGGATTAAGAGTTCACTTACTGTGATGAGCACCGAGTAACGTACAGCGTTGTTGAATCACTATGTTGTACCTGAAACTAAGGTGACACTGTATGTTAACGTACTGGAATTAAAATTTAAAGAGGAAGGAAGGAGGGAGGGAAGGAGTAGAGAAAAATAGTGAGATGTTCCTTAAGGAATCTGGGCTGGGCTTAACGGGACAGTAAGGAAATTATAGGCAAATACCGAGGAAATGATATTTTGGGAACCAGAAACCGTATAGACAAAGACATGGGATGGAGTCTATTTAAGGAGGACAAATGGACCATGTGGCTTGAGTGTTAGTTTAAATTGTGGGACAGGGTCGGAGCTCAAGGAGAAAAAGTAAAAAAAGAGCCACATTTTGGTGTGTTCTGAAAAGCAGCTAGAGAACTTTGGACCTTATCCCGCATAGAATTAAAGATTTGAAAACCGGAAGTTTACTGGTGGCCAGTGTTTTTATGCAGTGAGAGATCAATAAAGTTATTTTTGCTTTAAAAAGATTCACATCGTTTGATTTTTGTCCTAGGAAGATACCTTAACAGATTAGGCTGAAAACATTTTGCATTTTCCAAATGTCGTAAATGGTTTGGTCCTATGTCCTTGTGCAAGGTTAACTGAGTTTGCACAGACTGAAAACAGAAGAAGCTGGTGCAAAAAGTGCTGACCCAGGCATTTCAAGTGACAACCCTTACATTTAAGTGCTTGAGGCACTATTGTGAGGAACGGGAAAATGGTTCTCTGCAGCAGAAAACCCAGCCAAGTCCCTGAAATCAATCTCTCTCTTTCTCTGCGTCTCCTCTCTCGCAGGAACGGCGATGGGGACTTTCCGGGTACAGCAGCGTGACTCCAGTCTGCTCTCCGAGCCCTCTGACTGAGAAGCCGACCGGCAGAGTAAGAACGGCTCCATTTCTTCCCGAACAGTATGATTTGAACTTGTTGACTGTTGTTTCTTTTTGTCTTGAGCTATTTGGGTGAAATACTCAAACTGATTTCGTGAAAGTGGCTGATAAAATCCAAATCTCGAACTGTTTGGTTGGCCCCAATGGGCCCTTGCCCTTGGCCAAATCTTGAACTGAGAGATGTTGACCCGAGAGGCCTGTGCTGCAGCTCCTACCCCTACCCCATCCTGGTGACACCCGCCCCCCCATTCCTTCCAGTGTCCTGGTCTCTTCTCTTCCCCTGTCTGTCAGAACTTGTTAGAAGGAAAGAGGATACTTTTAGTAATTTACATTATAGAGGTAAACAAAACAAAACAAAGAAACAAACCCTTTTTTTCCTACTCCCTTAGGTTTAAAAGCTGGGATTATGCAAATTAAACCGAAAAAAAAAAGAGAAAATATTTATGACTATGAATACGGAGGCCTTGGGGGAAGAGAAGTGGGGACCCCAAGGAGCGGTTCTATTCAGGACTTACACTATTTTAACAAAAAGCAATGAAATGTGGAGAAGTGACAAGAGAAAGGAGAAGGGGTTTGGACTTCTCACCACAGTCTTGGGTAAACTGTGAGAAGGTAAACATATGGGGGAAATGAATGGCCTCAGAATTATTTATTATGTTTGTTATGCAGACTCAAGTTGGTGCCTTTGCGGTGGATAGAAATCATGTCTGGTGATTAGGAGTCATCGTCTTACTGGTATGGGAGAGGAAGACACATTTACAAATTTATGTCATCTTTAAAAGGGAAATTTATGTCCTGCTTTTAGACAGAAAGGGATGGGGCGGGGCAGAGTGCTTTTCCTGCAAGTCTGCTGTTTCCCAACTGTCTTCAGCTCAAAATAATTCTTACACCAAACTGGCCTATTCGGGTCCCCCTCAGCGTGTTAGTGTGAAATCAATACTTCCTCCTCCCAGTGGACTTGTTGTTTCAACTATCTTATGGAATAAAAGTCTTTGCTTCTGGAAGAGACAGGACAGGTTTTGCCTGAAGAGCTGCTGTTCTGAACCAGAAATCACACCCGTCAGTCCCAGCAGGAGTGTAACCCGATGGTTAGGTGCGGGCTCTCCGGAGCCAGCGTGCCTGGGTTCAAATCCCAGCTGTTACACACTTGCTGTGCGACCGTGAGCCGCCTGCAGAAAGGGCGTCCCTGGGACACCTGCCTCCCGGGACCGGCACCCGATGAAGTCATTTCTCATAAATCCGTGACGGCGAGTTCTTTATTTTTACCCACCTTGTTCACGCTGTCTCCGAGCACCCAACACATTATGCAGGCGAGTTGCATGAGCGACTAAACGAGGACGTGAAAAGCACGGGGGGCTTGGGGGAGGCCCACGTGCGACCTGCTGGTGTCGGGAAGGAGGAGCGGGAGAAGCGGACAGTAGGGCGAGAAGCGCGACTCTGCTGATGCGTCAGAGGCGCTTCCCAAGCGCTCACTCCTAGGGGGAGGCGGTCTGAGAAGCCTGTCGCCTTCCTGCCCTCTTTGCGCCACACGCAGTCCTGGGACGAGGATGGGACGTGGCTACTATTGGCAGAAGTCGGAAAAACCCCCAAATTCTTTGAACGGGGCTTCTCTTTCCAACTTACAGGTACAGGTGGGCAGAGCCAGAGTGAATCTCTTTGCCTGACAGTTCCTGGCCATTCGGACTTGGCGGCAAGTCCTGCCCAAGGCAGCTGCGCGCGGGGCGTGAGGTCTGGGCCGAGGGGCACCTCTCCCTCGTGCCGTCAGCGGGACTGGTGTTCGCAGGCGCAGCGGGCAGCGGCCCCAGCTTCTTGGGACCGAGGGCCTGTACTTTGTGTTCAGTGAGGTCTGTACTCCCCCTCCGCGGACTTCAGTTCCAGTGAGACGAGTGTCGTTTGGCCCAAAGAGGGAAACGACGAACAGACACACGCTACACTCGCAGGTGGCGTTGGCAGCTGCCCCGGCACTCAGGGCCTCGCCGCTGTCCCGCCAGCCCCGCCCGTCTGACTCTGTTTCTGTGGGTTCTAAAACGACCGCCACTTTGTCCGTGGGGACAGAAGGACCCATTTCAAAGGCTAGGGTCAGAGGTCGATGAGTCCTGGAGGGACGACTTCTGACTAAGTTTCAGGCCACCCGGTGACAGTTCTGACCTGCTTCGGCGTCTTCCGAGACCGGATCAGCGACCCCGACAGCGGCATAGAAGGGTAGGGAGTGAGTGCGGATGCTCTTCAGCGAGCGGAAGGGGGTCGAGGGCGGCACAACCACCGGGTTTGGCAGCGCGGCGCCGGCGGTTCTCGGGCGTCCCTCCCGCAGCAGGGCAGCCCCTCTGCGGGGGTCTGTGCGGTGACACCAGGACTGTCTCGGTGTTGGGTCGAGTGGGATCGCCCTTCCGGATTCGCTTTCTCTTCTTCTCCCCGTGGCTCTGGCTTCTGGCTCGATACACTTGCCGTGAGCGACTCTAATGAACTCGTTTTGCCATCACCTCTGTTGCCCATTCACCCGAGGGGGGAAGACGATGCCAGAGACGTAAGCGTTCGTTATGGGGGTCGATGGACAGTAGTGTTCGGGGTGAATAATTGAAGTCTATGGGGACTCTGCCTGCGTCCAAACTCTCTTCCTCGCCGTCAGGAAACGGGCTGTTGGGTGGAAGTGTGCACGCTGGGCCCAGACGCCGTCTCTGCCGCCCCGATGACAGTGCCCCGAGCCGAACCAAGGACCGGTGTTTCCTTGCTGTGGGAGAAGGAAAGTTGTTACGAAAACCCCAACTGGATAACAAAGGATTCCAAAGTGAGCTCATGATAGAAAAAAAGGGCATTTGGAACCAACTCTAATCTTACAATTAAACGATAACTCTTCATTAATGGTGATGATTAGAGGGTGGGAATAGAGGAGGAAAACCTGCGGAGCGGAGAGGGAGACGCCGAAGAGATCACTGGGCAGCAGGAAGGCAAGCTTGGAAAGTGTGACCATCCACTCTCAGATCAAGAGAGTCCCGTGTTTTATTTTACATAATTGGAGTCAGCGCCTTTTGAATGGAGCATACAGATTTATGTAAATAAAAATGCAAATGTTAAAACTATGTGTCTTGGGATTTCCAGGGGATGACCTGGCAGCTTTGTCTTCCTTCCCTTCGCAGCTGCTAAATACCGTGTTGTGAAAGTTCGAGATGAACTTATTCCCCCAAATCCCACAATGTTATAACTAGAGGACCGTCTTTGTAATTTATAGCAGATACTCTGGAGAATGAATTAAAGTAAACCACTTTTTAATGTATTTGACCATAAACATGTTGCCCCAAGAGGTTGCACAAGCTAGCAATAAATTCGAGAGGGATTTCGGGATTTCAGTAAATTAATGGCATATCCAAAGTGGGCTGTTGAAAGGTAATAAGACGATGATGATGGAGACAAAAGTGGGGATTTGGGGAGATAAGTAACATTAGACGGTGACACAGCATTTAACTTACCAGGCTCTCCCACAAAGTTCTCATTGATGCTACTGGCAAGACAAGAGACTGGGCTGAAGGAGACATTATTTCAGCTCAGCAAGCGTTGTGGAGATCACGCCAAGTCAAAACAACCTCGGAACGTGCCATGACCTTGGCAAACTGCGCAGAATACATAAGCAGACAGAGCCGTTTTTAGATCAAGGAACTGCCCATGACCATGGCTATGCCAACCTGCCTTTCTCAAAAGGAATTCAGGTGACAGGTAAATGTGTCCCCAGTCAAAAGGAAAGTAACTTTAACACATGACTTGATTTGACCCGAGGGAATGGTCAGAGACACGCCTTAGAGGATAGCAATGTTTTTAAATGGAAGGTGGCCGAGAAAGCAAACAAAGCTCCCTGGGCGTCCGTATTTCCGGGTGAGGGAAGGGGAGACTGGAGGGGCTGGGTGGAAGTTACTGGATAAACAAGAGATAAAGAGAAAGGAACTGGAGAACTCAGACTCAACAAAATCTAGAGCTGCTTTATTTCAAAGTTGGGAGACATCTGTGGGAAGAAAAGAAATAGAGGCGCCCCTGGAACAGATTAATCGTTCGCTGCCGTTACCCTGGAGAATTCTTCTTACCAAAGGAAAGTTTAGTGTCGCAAGCAGGGGCCATTCTATTTATTTATTGATTATTGTTTATTTTTTGGATCTTTTAAATTTTTTTTATTTTTTTATTATATTCAGTTAGCCAGTATATAGTACATCATTAGTTTTTGAGGTCGTGTTCAATGATGCATTACTTGTGTATAACACCCAGTGTTCATTACGATATGTGCCCTCCTTAACACCCATCACCCGGCTACCCCATCCCCTACCCCCCTCCCTTCTGTAACCCTCAGTTTGTTTCCCAGCATCTGGAATCTCTCATGGTTTGTCTCCCTCTCTGATTTTTTCCCATTCTGTTTTCTCTCCCTCCCGCTGTGGTCCTCTGTGCTATTCCTATGTTCCACATATGAGTGAAACCATTTAATAATTGTCTTTCTCTGTTTGGCTTATTTCACTCAGCATGATCCCCTCTAGTTCCATCCATGTCAGTGCAAATGGTGGGGATTCAACCTTTCTGATGGCTGCATAATACTCCATTGTGTATATGAACCACATCTTCCCTATCCATTCGTCTGTTGAAGGGCATCTCGGCTCCTTCCACAGTCTGGCTATTGTGGACATTGCTGCTCTGAACCAGAAAAGACCCTGAATTGCCAGGGGAATGTTGAAAAAGAAAACTAAAGCTGGGGGTGTCACGATACCTAACTTCAAGCTGTGTCACAAGACTGTGATCGTTTGGAGACTAGTCTTCTAAGTCAGGGGCCATTGGGAATCACTGAATGTTACATCATGATATGGTGGCTGGGTCTGGATAAACAGCACCTGTTCTGTGTGAAGCTCCTTGGGAGTAATACTTAATATTTAGGGCTCTCAGTGACCCAAGAGGATGAAGAAGCCGACCCACGAAATTGTCTGCGGCCTATTGCTTCTTCCAAAAAACACCAGAGCAAACCGTTGCAGTTACTACAGTTGTAGGTGAACATGATTTTAATTCTTTGATCATGAGCTGATTTGACTGGATCTCTCTCTCCACACATTTAGCTTCTGCTCAGGGAGGCAAAACGCATTAAGCTAAGTATTTCACTTCTAGAGCTTTTTGTAACAAGGTGAAGGAGACTTTCGAGGGAAGGGGTCAATTTTCTTCTTCTGAGATAATGGAAATTTTGGTAGGGGTATGTCCATCCAGCTAAAAAGCATATTTTCAGCTTCCCTTGCAGCTAGATGTGGCAATACGATGAGATTATAGGCAAAGGGATGTGAGTAGAAGTGATGCATGCAATTTCTGAGTTATGCCTTTCATAGGAAAGGCATGTCCCCCTTGCTGTCCGGAACGCAGATGTGGTAGCGAAAGCAAGAAGAGCCACGTTAGACCAAGAGAGGATGGCAGAGAAGCAAAATTGAAGAGTTAAGGTCTCTGACTCACAGAACTGCTGACTGCTGGTGTTCAGCCTGAGACAGAAATCCAGTTCCGTCTTGTCTACACGACCGTTGTGGCCGTGCTGTCCTAGTGTGCCGCTGGACAGGGGGGAAAGAGGCGGCATGCCCTGTGGGAAGTCACCTCAAATCTAGTGAAGGCAGGAGGCAGAGCCTGGTACAGTAAATATCCGTTAAAGGAATAAAAATGCCCAGCTGCGAAGACCATCTCCCAAACTGAGCCTGACGAGGAAGGGGAGACACACACATTAAGTTCTGTCTCTGCGAACAAGGTGATGAGCGGAATTCTCACCGCTTCCTCGTGGGGGATGGCTTCCTCCACCGAGAGCCTCGCTGAGAGTCCTGTCTGAATCCGAGTGTTGTAAACCCAGATATCTATCATGCACTGACTTTTGGAAAAGGGCTCCCTAGACCTGAGGCAAACCGCATTCCGGTGAAAATACTCCCACGAGGTACTGCAGTGGAACCCGGGATCTGATCAAATGACATTTCTATTGATACTGATTGTGTGTCAGAGCTGTCACTAGTCTGAAAACATTCCTAAATATCTCTGTGCTGTATTTGACATAATATTCTATGCTTTCATCATCAGAGGCAGGGTCGGGCTCCCTGGGGGCAAACATTTTGGACTCCTTAAATCTGGAGTCCAAAATTATAGCTATAACTATCACACAGGATTTCTTGGGTAGAGTGGATTGTTACCTCAAACCTCATTCTAGCATCATTCACTTTTAATTTAACATAAAATAACACTCTTTTGATTTAATAAATGAACCTTCTAAAACATCGACTCTTCCTGCTCCCGCACATTGGAGTCCCTGTCATTCCGTCCCATCCTCAAAACGCCTGACGTGGTTCCGTGCACGTAGTAGGCAGGGAGTGTTCCACTACGGATGGGTGAGTGAATGTGGAATTAAAATTGCTCACCACCCCCCGAGCTCTGAGCGAGCGGTGATCTTTTCGCTGATGAAAGGTCCTGCCTGGATGTCGACCTGCTGACTGACAAGGGTGACCATCTGAAAGTCGCGGTGGCTGCGGCAACGTGCTCAAATGAGACAAGGATGAAGTTTGCCACATTAATCGGCTATTTTTTTTTTTCTTTTTTACACATGATTTCTCTGTAGCATGCCATGCTGTTGGATCGCATTTTACCCAGAGTAGAACTTCCTTCCGAACTGCAGTCACTTCTCCCAACCCTGCTGCTGCTTCCTCCACCGTGTTTATGGGACGGTCGAAACCCTTTGTTGTCATTCCACAGTCTTCACAGCATCTTCACCGGGAGCAGACGCGATCTCGGGAAACCACTGTCTCTGCTCATCCGTGAGCAGCAGCTCCTCATCTGTTAGAGTGTGATCGTGGCCGCAATTCAAACATCTCTTGGTTCCACTTCTGACCCTCGTCCTCTTCTTTTTCCACCACGTCTGCAGTGACTTCCTCTGCTGAAGTCTTAAACCTTTACTTTGTAAAAAACAAATATTTGCCTGCACATATTAAATAATCAGAGGTAGGAATATAAATCCCTTGAATTTAGATTCTTGGATTCCCACTATCACACCAGCACAAGCTAGACTGGAATTTGGGTTCATTGGTAGGAGTTCACCTGGGTTAGCAATGCAGCCTGATGCCTGATGCACAAGGACAAGAAGTCTGTCCATCCCCCATATTCCCAACAGACAAAGGGCCGCATAAATACATTGGATAAGCTCTAAGGAGCTGTAATAAGAGTGAACACATAGGCTCAAACCAATGGCTGTTCAACTTACGTTCTCCCATAATCATATAAAAATATATAAATGTCAGCTCCCCAGAAGACAAAAAATAAATGAAATATAAACAATTAATATCTGGGGCGCCTGGATGGCTCAGTTGTTAATCGTCTGCCTTTGGCTCAGGTCATGATCCCGGGGTCCCAGGATTGACCCCAGCATCGGGCTCCCTGCTCAGCGGGGAACCTGCTTCTCCTTCCCCCACTCCCCCTGCTTGTGTTCCCGCTCTCGCTATCACTCTCTGTCATAAATAAATAATAAAATCTTTAAAAAAAAAGAATTCTTGTTTGTAAAGATTTTATTTATTCATGAGAGAGAGAGAGAGGGAGCGCACGAGCTGGGGGGATGGGGAGAGGGAGAAGAAGCCATCTGCTGAGCAGGGGGCCTGGCACAACAGGGGCCCTGATCCCTGGGATCATGACCTGAGCCGAAGGCAGATGCTTAACTGACTGAGCCACCCAAACACCCCTGTAGAATATATTTTATTAGGTTTACAAAATTCATCCATTCAGAAGCAGGTAAATGCCTGTACACTACAAAAATGGGAAACAACAGAGTTAAAAAATTCTTATTCTGATCTTTCCTTACAACTTATCTATAAAGTCTGAACCATACGGTATGACACATGTGGACTAAATGTCCAGCTACGTTAGGATGCACTTGATGCTTAAATATGACGTCATGGTTTTGTTAACAGCACGCACACACGTACAGATCACCAGACCCTTGCCGCTGGGGACTGTGCCGTTATCAAGGTCATGGAGTCATATTTGTATTACAGAACTGCTGTTTATTCTTCCTTGTCTCAGTGTGCTGACGCTTTTCCGTGAACACTGCCCGATTTCCCTCCCAGAACCAGACTGAAAAATATCAAATGGAACTTTGATAGAAAATGCGTGGTAGACCGCCTGGGCTGTTATTGACAGAAAGAAACTTCGATTTGTCCCACATGGAAATTGGGGGAAAGATGATCTAAGACTGCGATTGGATACATATACTCTCTACTCACATAGATCAGAAAAAAAAAAAACCACTAAACTCTGAGAAATAGCACTATAGAATTATCAGCAGAAATCATGTAGGATTTCTACGGTTTTGCTACCTTCCCAATACTGTCGGTACCCTTGAAAGCCGTAGGAAGCCCTTCTTGAAAATATCACGTTCTCAGTGCTCTGTGCCAGCCAAGAATCCACTAAGAAGTCAACAGATATGGAATGCCTGCCCGGTGTGAGGCCGTGTGCTGTGAACGGTAATCCAGGTCAGTTGGGTGTAGGTGGTGACAGCGGTAATGATGACCGTAAGAGCCGCCGTCGTTTGAGGAGTCTGCCGAGCGCTGGCTAAGTTCTGCAGACCCCGTCTTCCAGTCAATCACTTTACGGATGAGGCCTGGAGAGGATAAAGAACGTGTTCAAGGTCACGGAGCTAACACATGGTAGAGGTGGCATCCCACACCAGGCGCGCCGTGCCTAACCACCTGCTGGAGAGCTGGGTTTTCATTTGGGCGATCTCTTCTTCTGTTCCTCGTTGAAATATAATCAAAGTTTCCCGAGAGGACACAGAGGGATGCCAAAAAAGTGTGACCTGGCTTATATTATGGGTCACTCTGGCTACAGCTCACCAACCTTAGATTTTCATTCTCCAAAGGCCCCAGTTATAAATAGCAACTCCGCACAAATGGGGGGAAATCGTGGGAGCGCGCAGCGTTCGGTTGTGTCTTTAAAGGCGGTCGCTCTACAAAGAACTTGAAAGGGGCCACGAGCTGCAAAGACACCACCGTGAGGTTCCTCAGATCAGAGCAGGATTTCTCAGAAGCCCGTCCGCATATTTTGTGTCCCAGTTTGTCTCCTCTGGGAGAACGAGGTCTCGCGTTCACCTAATTCACGAGGCTTCGCGTTTCATTTTAAGAACTTCAACGCTGTCAGTGAGGAGCCAACTGGTATTATTAAATATCATTAAAGTTCGATGTAACAGGAGAATCACGACCAAGTCAAAGCGGAGCTGGAACCTCCACTCTCCTGACGCCTGCTCAGTCTCTCCCGGGGACGGTGGAGGCCTGGGGAGGGAGGTGCGTGCGGATGGCGTGACCACGGGGAAGGCTGCATTAAGGTTTATGGTCTGAAGAGAGAGGGGGGTGGTTTGTGGTGCGACGAACTCCCCAATTGTGTCTGTGTTTTTAAAGGTCATTTCCTGCATGTCATGAGAGATGGGGAGTAGTGATACTCGGGCCCCCACAGAACTTTGCTTTTACCATTACGACCATTTATTTCTCCTGACCTTGCTTGAGGGCTGGTTGATCACCTGTCTCTCTTTTGCAGGGTTTGTAATCTCTGGGGCTGGGGGTTTGGGGGGGCAGGATTTGTGTCTTGTTCATTATTTATGCCCTCAAATTGCTAAGCCTAATTCTTTCCACATTGTAGCTGCTTGTTAAGAAGGGGAGGAAAAGTAGTAGAAAAAGAAAGGGAAAGGAGTTCTCATACTGTTGTATCTGAGATGACTGTTTTCTTGATTACCTGGGTTCAGGCTGCTTTTCATTCGATGCCTTCTGAAACCTCTCTAGCATAAACAGTTTCGTGAAAAATTCAACCTTACCTTAAAAGACATTCGCTTACAGAATAAGTCTTAAAAGGCATTACTCACTTGCAAAAGGCAGAAACTGTCATTTTTACACCAACGCTAACAAGGAAATCGGCATCTGGAAACATGTTGGGATTACAGTACGGTAGAAACGGAGAGGGGGGAGGGGATTGTTCTCCCGCTTCGTGGCATGGATGGTTCCTTCGTTCCCTGCACCAGAGAAGGTCACCTTGCCAAGGTCAGTAGGAAAATCCGTACTGCTAAACCCAGGGTACATTCCAGCTCTTCTCTAACTTGACTCAATCGACCTTTTTTTGAAAGTTGTTCGTCCCTCGGTTTTTTGAGGGCTGACCGTCCGAGTTCCCGCCTGACCTCAGCCTCCTTCTCTCTTTCACTTCCCTGCATGAGGCCTCCGTGGTTCCGCAGTGTTCCATTCCTGGCACACGTTTACAAAAACATCAATTCTAGCTCCTTGAGAAATTGTCTCTATTTTCTCGTTTCGGTTGCTCCGTGTGTTCGTAACTAGACGAGCTTCCATTCCCTTCTGAGTCCCCTGCTCTACCGACGTCCTCTTCCTCTCCCCGCGAACGCACCGTCTACCCAGCAGTTCAAGGCCGGTGCTTGGGTATCATCCCTCGTTCCTCGCTTTCGTGCGGCGGCCACTCAGCTCAGACGGCTCCAAATCCTTCCCCTTCGTCCTCGCCTTCGCTGTGGCTTCTGTGATGAGGGCCTCTGTCATCTCTGCTCCGGTTCCGGACAAACTCTCTCACGGTTCCCCTTCTCTGCTCTCGCCTTCGTCCCGCTCCTCATCAAGACCACTACAGGGTCATCCTTTCTTTCTTTTTTTTTTAAATTATCTTTTATTAACATCTGATGCATTATTTGCCCCAGGGGTACAGGTCTGAGAATCATCAGTCTTACCCAATTCACAGCGCTCACCGCAGCCCGCAGCCACCGCAGCCCGACGGCAACAGTCACCCTTCCACGGTGCCGACGCCACCCAGTTCTCACGACTGAGCGCGGCAGTGACTTGCCCTCGCGACAGGGTCAGGCGTCGGAAGGGCAGGGTGAGGCACGGGTGACGACCGTCTCCTCGCAGGCCCGGCCTCGGCTGCAGGGCTCCGTCTCGCGGCTCCTCGACGCTTGCAGGCGCTGCGCCGTCGTGCGGGCTGTCCCTGCTGCGCTGTCCCTGCTGCGCTGTCCCTGCCTTTTCCAAAGTCTGCCGGACGCTTCACTTTGCTCCCGCCCCTCTGTCCTCCGTTCTGAGGTAAAATCTGTGCTTTCTGTTCTGTTGCCGCGCGGCTCTCGCTTGCTGAAGCGGTCGGCCCGGACGGCCGTCCCTCGCGCCAACGGGCCACTGTGCACCCCTCGGTGAGGGCACAGCGCTTGGCGCCCCCAAAGCACCGAATGGTCTGGAAAGCCCGTTCGTGCTTCTGAAGTCCGTGTCTGTAACGTCACCGTATACTTGTTCAAACCAGAGCTTGCTCAAACCCAGAATTTAGAACTTGTCTCCCCACTTACACATTTTAGGGTTCTCTGGGCCAGAGTACCTGACTCTAAACTTTCATTAATTAAAATAAAACACTTCCCATGGGTGATTAATGCTCACTGTTAAGCTGGAACTCGTTGTAAAAAAAGGAAAGATTTTTAGCAATTAGAGACCGTGCAGACATGCCTTGGTCCACACGAATTCCTCCCTGTTAACTGATAACAATGAGATAACTGAGGAAGAGAGGTACATTACCTTGTTTAGATTATTCTACCGTATCTGCTTTATTAAATAGGATTGCAGTGGGAGTTAGAGCTGCCTGCCGGGCCTGTAGAAGGCAAAAGTAAGTGATCCTGGTCAGCGTTTCCTGTTGCCTATACGAAGAGACGGAAAATGGTTACTGGCTTTAGCTTCAACTTTTGGTAGGTAGTTGGTCGTGAAAGAAAAACTAGCCTTTTGTACCTTGAAAATATCTGACCAGTTTAAAATAAGGCATTCTGATAGGGAAGCGCCAAGTGAGGGAAGAGGAGAGCTTTGTACATATGAATTTAAACATCCCACAAAGAGGACTTTGTAGTCCCAAAATTCACAGTCTTTCATTTTAGTCAACACTAGTAATTATAAAAATAAAATTTTGTGGTTTTTTTTAGAGTAAGTGAGAGAAAAATCAAGTATCCACATATGTCTTCATTTCAGCATGAAATAACTCTTACCATGAGAAGCGTATATATTTATAAATATATAATCAAACCGTCGTATTAAATAGAGTCGGTGACTATCAGTTGACACGCACTGCTAAGTATTCTGGGAGATACTGGGAGTTCTACCTGTCTTAAGGGATACAGAACAGCTTATTCAGCCTCGGAAGGTGATTTACATGTCATCTAGTCCAACTTCTCATCTGATGCTTAAATCTGTCCTGCAGACACCTGCCGAACCTCCTGGGGTATCTCTAGTTAGAGGGAGATTTCTACACCCGGGACAGCTCGTTTCCTGTTTATACAGCTCTTATTAGTGGTGATAATGAATAAAACGTATTGCGTGCTAGCTGTGTGTTAGACACTGGGGTAAGCAGTTTATCTTCAAAAATGCTCTTTAATCTCTATCACAACCTTGTGAAATGATGCTGTGAGTATTTCTAGTTTATAGATAAAAGGGAAACTGAGGCTTGGTGAGGTTGGGCAGTTGCCCTACAGCACCGTGCTGTCAGTAGAGGACCTGGCCTTGACTGCATAGTCTACATTCTCTTTTATTTTTTTTAAGAAGGCTCCACACCCAGCGTGGAGCCCAACATGGGACTTGAACTCACGAGCCTGAGATCAACGTCCCAGCTGAGATCAAGGGTAGAATGCTTCCCCGGCTGAGCCACCAGGTGCTCTACGTTCTTAGACAGCGTGCACATGCCACCTCCTGATTCAACTCCTTCCCTCTGTTGGCTTGAAATATACTTTCTTAGAGCTCTTATTCGTGGGCCCCAAGTTTTAACGAGGTGGCACTCAACATGGCCAGTCTCTTTTCTCTTTACATAGTTGAGCACAGTTGTCTCATCCACCGTACACCCTCATTATCTCCACCGAACACACGAGTGCCTTGTCCTCCCTCTTCCCTTGTGTAACGTGGTTTCTAGGCCCCTCAACAGTACAGTCCCTGCTCTGAACAGACCACCCTTCGGGGTCTTATGCGTTTAACAGAACACAAAGACATAAAATCACAGCTTACAAAAAAGCTCAACTTTGTTGGGAGAGTGGACACACAAAGTTGAGTCGTATCCTTGCGGTCAGCCAAAGCCACTAAAGGTTTTGCATGTTGATAAGCTATGTCTCTACTGTGCATCCTGTAGTCTTTACACGGTTAGCTTTTTGAACTTGAATTTAGAACTTAGTACTTGTCTCAGTTATATTTTCCCTTAATAGTTTATGGCTCTAGAATGCTCTAGTCTTTTAGGATCAAAATGTTGTTATTTGATATTTTAAATATTTGATATTTTAATTAATATTTTTATTTTATTTCACTTAAAATATTTTTCCCTTTGTATTTATCAGTGGTGGATTTGGCTCCTAGTTCTATGTGTCAGAAGTTATGTTAGGCTCAGCTTAGTGGTTTTTTTGGGCTTCACCACTCATGCATCTGGGTCAGCTGCTATGGTGCCTGGAGGCCGGTGGGTCCAAAAGAACCCCAGCTGGGATGGCCAGTCTCTGTTTTACATGGTTTCTCACCCTTCAACAGGCTAGCCTAGACTTGTTCACCCGTGAAGAGGGGCCCAAGGCAGTAAATAAGCCAAGAAAGTCCTGATAAGTCATGGGCAAGACTTATTATAAGCACGAGTCCCAGTAAGCTCAGGACAGACAAACCATCATTTTCCCCGTACTCAGTTGGCCAAAGCAAATCCCAGGGCCAGAAACGTTCAAAAGCACGGAAAGCAGCCTCCATCTCTTGGCGGGAGGCGCTTCAAAGCCACTTTATAAAAGAGTATAGAGTCAGAAGACATGAAAATTGTGGACATTCTTAAAATCCACCATACTCTGAGGGGCACGCCATTTGGGGATTTGATAAGCACATCTTCAAAGTAATCCTTAAAAAATGCATTGGAATTTCAATTCAATAGGGTCCAAAAAGAAAGTCCTCATTAGTATACTACTTTGGTTATTATGGTCTATTTAGACAACCATAAATACACACTATAAACAGTAAAAGAAAAAAAACTTACACGCCAAATAAACTATACCATTCTGTTTGTAAAGACACATAGGGAACAAAGTGATCTTTAAGGCAACTTTCAGGAAAATGAATGTGGAATGTTGACCTGGACTTGAAAAGGCAAAGTCTAGAATCTGTGTTGGGAAAGAGAAATGAGAAAGATGTTCAGGTTAACAATTAGCATGTGCAAAACCGCACAGACTCAGAGAATTGACCAGAATGACAATATTGAGGAATTCCTCTGAGGAATAAGTGATCAGAGGAAGGCAGGCTAGGTTGTGGGGAATCCATAATGAAAGAACTTGAAGGTGGAAACTTGAATTTGAATTTGACTTTGTAAGCAATGGGGAACGATGGATGTTTTGAGCAAAAAGATAATGTGTTTAAAATTTTGCACAACTAACCTAGCATTAGTTTTTTGAGTCAAAAATCCATTGAGGAAAGCCTTATAGCTTTTTTATTCCTGATTTAAACCAAGTATCTGGTACCATTTTCTTAAGGTAGAAAAAAAAATGACCTAAATAATAACCCTGTCGATAAGTTTTATTTCTGCCAACTTAAGGAGAAGTTAGAAGATGCCAACATCTAGAAAGAGGTGACTGTGTTCTTTTTCTTAAAGAAGAAGAAAAGGAAATGTAACTACTTCTGCTTATATTTGAGTCATTATGTCCTGTGTACAGATTTTTCAACGTTATTTCCCTCAATGGCAAAGTGATAGTTTGCAGAAATAAAAAGCTGACATTTTCAAGATTCAAAACTCAGTGATCGAACAAAACCCTGAGTAATCAGAAAAGTCTTCGTTTTCTGTTCTGGCAGGGAATTGTTCCTTATTGTAAGAGGTCATGACAGATGCCCGGCCTTCTCGGATACTCCGAGTCCTACTGTGAGGTCCCTGTAAGTAACAAAATCTTTCTCCAGTCAATGTTCCGATGCCAGGACACAAAGAGTGCTGGGGATATTATTGGATGTTTGGAAAATAGCTTGGAATCCCCCTGAGAAAAGCCCTGTGGCTGGCCAGAATTCCATCACTAGCACATGGTATAATAAAGGCCACCTCGACTACTTGTCTGGAGACGTTCTTGGAATACACACTTTCTAGAACACACCAGTTTAAATCCTCATTTCCCTTATACACTGAAGTGAATTCCAGTTTGATCCAAGACTTAATCTTAAAAAGAAAAAAAAAAACAATAAAGTCCTGGGAAAATATTTAATGATCTGATACTGTAATAGAGTAAGGTTTTCTAAGCTTAAAAGTACTGGAACCCTAATGCACTAATGGGTCTAGGAAATAATTATCCGGGACCATTAAAACTGATAGCTGGAACACTGATTGCCTGCAACACTGACTACCCGCAACTGCTAATTAATTTGAACGTCACGAAAAGTGAGACCCTCAGACATTATATGTCTCATGACATGATACAAAGGAGGTCCACCAAATTACCTACGAAGTATTCTGTCTCTCCAAAATTAAATCTGAAGCTTACAAATCTGTAGATCTATCACTTGATGGAAAATGCACAGGATAGAGAAATGTGGTGATGTGACATCACATGGATACGATCAACCAGATCTAGAAAGGGGATTATTCCTTAGGACAAATGACTCCGTTTCTTCAACAAATGAAGGGCAGAATATGTCAAAGGGAAGGGAAACCTTTGTGACGTATCACTAAATACTAGCACAGGGGTTCTATTTGAATCTAGATTCAAAAAAAATTCTGAGATGGCATAAGAGTTAGAATAGATGAAGGTAATGGGAATAGATGATAATTCTTGTACTTGGTAATGAGTACCTGTGGGTTCTTTATAATATTTTTTCTACTTTTATATAAGTTTGGAAACATCTGTCCAAATTATTTGAACGTACATCCGTATGGATGTTTTAATGACTAGGAGAGCTCCACAGACAGCACACATAGAGCTAGCGTCAGGATTTCCTAAGAACGGACAAACTCTAGAATGGTTTTCTAATAGTGGAGATGGATTTCTTCTTAATTTTTTTTTTCAACTTTTTACCTAGTTCCCCTGGTGATTAATACCATGTGTTTGCAAGATGGAAGGTGAGGGTAAAGATGTGGATGATTTGCTTACGCTGTGAACTTATAAAATTAGCCAAGTTTGTTCGCCAGCATTAGCTCCCAGCTCCAAGACGCCGTGTGCGCTTGGGAATTGGCAAATCCAGCGGGCTCGTGTGTGAGCCGCCACACCCGGTCAGTATCCACTCCTGGTCTCAGCATCAGGTGCTCAACCGCGATGTGTCCGTGGTCACGCACTCTAAGAAAATGATAAATGATAAAAACAACCAAAAAATGTCCTGTGGAGATAATCAATTTAAAAAGTGATTTAGTATAAGAAACTAAGGCTTTTCCTGAAACCATACAACTCATATTGTGCTCTATAATTCTCTCCCTCACTTAACTTCCCAATTCCCTCCCATTTTCATCAAATTACCTGGAACCTGAGTATTCTACTTAATTCTCAAGAATTTTTCTTGGAGAAAAGGAATTGAGTCTTTCAGTTTCTTGCGTGAGTTTGAAAATGTTAATTAATGAGAAACTGGGATGGTGTTTCATTATTTGAAATAGAATTTGGTTGTTTTTTCTTAGTTCTTAAAAAACCCTTTTTTCTGATTATGGACATAATACACTCCTTATTCTTCATTATGGTT